>NW_024429190.1:6533715-7133715 GCF_017639785.1 Mesocricetus auratus | reverse complement strand
CATTGCTGGGAAGTGTGTGATCTGGGGTAATCATGAAACTAGTGAAGTTTCTCACAAAACTAAAAATAGAACTAACTGTTCAATAAAATTACTTATGATGACTTCCATGAGTAAAAGTCAACTGATTCTAGGTTAGTCACGTCTCTAAAAAACCTTCATAGAAATGCCCAAGTCACTGATTGAGTGCTGTGTCGGGTGAACAGGACAAGAGGTTGTTGAGTAGAATAGCCAGCAGACAGGTCTCCTTTCTGCCTGGACTAAGGCCCTTTTTCCCAGATAGTGGCCAGATGACTGGCAGGACAGACAGCATGAGGCCCAAGGAGAGGAAAGAAAAACAGACGCTACAGATGAACACAATAATGAATTAATCACTAGTGTTATGATTATGGCTTATAGCTTAGGCAAAATGATCAAGAGACAGGATTTCAGACGCATTAAAACACATACACACTAACAGGGTATGGTAGCACACGCTTTTAATTCCAGCACTTTTCGAGGCAGAAGCAGGCAGATCTCTGAGTTAGAGGCCAGCCTGATTTACAGAGCAAGTTTCAGACAGCCAGGGTCACACAGAGAAATCCTGTCTCAAAAATCCAACACACACACACACACACACACACACACACACACACACACACACACACACACACACACCCAACAATCCAAGCATTTGGTGTTTTTGTTTTGTTTGTTTGTTTTTTGGTTTTACGAGATAAGGTTTCTCCATTTTGTTTTGGAGGCTGTCGGTCCAGCCCGGCCTCCAACTCACAGCGATCCGCCTGCCTCTGCCTCCGGGAGTGCTGGGATTAAAGGTGTGTGCCACCACTGCCCGGCTTGTTTTGATTTTTGTATTTGGTGTTTTTAAGAAACTCCAGGTTCAGTCAGATGGAGGTGATCCATTCCTCTCTGTGAGTTTGAGGCCAGCCTGATCTACAGAATTAGTTCTAAGACAGTCAAGGCTACAACACAGAAACCCTGTCTCAAAAAGTCAAAAAACAAAGAAAAGAAAGGAAGAAAGAAAGGAAGGAAGAAAAGAACCCCCCAAAATAAAGAAAAGAAACTGTACGTTTAGTATGAAAACACTATGTTCAAATGTGCAGACGCGGCTAACGCAATACTAAGGTGAAATTCATAGCGCTTATTTCCTACATTAGAAACTGGAAAGGTCTTACATGGTTAGGTTTCGATCTAAAGAAACATCACGAGAATAGTGAAATAAACCCAGAACAAGGAGGAAGCAAATAAAAGATCATAGACACCATGTACAGCCCAGTGCTTTTGAGGTTGAGGTAGGAGGACCAAGCATTTGAGGGCTGCTTGGATCCTGTCTTTAAAGCAAAAAAAAAAAATCTGAACTGAAGTCAATCAAATTAAAAACAAGGAAACAGCAGAGTAACTATAATGCTTGCTTTAAAAAACATAGGCTAGTAAGGGCTGAAGAGATGCCTCACTCATTAAAGCCTCGGCTCATTGTAAGGATTCAGGCATTACGCTGGCCTGCCCCTGTCACCTGGCAGAATGCACTCAGGCAGTCCCCTGGTCAGCCCAGGGTTCCAGGAGTACTAGTCTGCAGATGCCAAGGACCCCTTTAAAAGACAGACCCTTGTCGAGTTATGCTTTCTACTCTCTTCCCGGATGTTCTCTCTGCCCGCTCTTCTCTTTCTGCTTTTTCCACTCTCTTCTTCCTCCACCCCCCTGGGGCAGACAGGACTTTTCCTGTCTCCCTCTTCTCTTCCGTCCTCTCTCCGTGTCTCTTTACCTCTCTTCTCTTTCCTTATCCCTCCCTCCCTCCTACTTCTAATAAAACTTCTCTCTTAAGCTCTGTCTGCCTGGCCTGTTCGTCCCTCTGCCTCGGTCACCCTCACCTGCCATGGAATCCGCCATGGTCCTCCACCCAAGGTACCCCACTTAAAACTTGAGTATAACACTCACAGCCAAATAAAATTTAATAAAATAATCATTTAGCAAGACTGGTTAAGAATGAAGAGAAAGAAGATACACGTAGCCAATGTAAGAATGAATACCTTTAAAAAACAAGACCATACTTCATACTTACTGTTCAGTTGGAACCTCCAGCTTGCACAATCTGAAAGGCCCCTCCCTCCCTTCCTCACCCCCCCTCAAGCCCCACCCACTCACAGTCTCCGAACAAAGGAAAGGGGTCAAAAAGCCCAGTTCCACATTCTTGTGACTATTGCAATTTCTTCCCACCTAAGCACCTACCTAGCCTTTGACCATACTTGGGCACAAACCCAGCTTGTGGAGGACACGTCATCACCCTTATGAAGTCTCCCTGCTTTAGTTCCAGGGGAGGGGGGGTGCAGCGAGGGGGCGGGTGCAGCTTCTCCAGCCTCTATCTCTGAGACTGGAGTTGCAATCTCTGGGAGTTGTTCTGCTCAAATAAACAAGTCGTTATACTTTTTTTTTCAATTTGGCTTGATCTGGACAGTTTTACTTTTTTAATTCTGCTTGATCTGGCCCACTGCAACTCCCAGAGATTACGATTGGATCTGCTCATAAAGAGAACTCAATAAACCAAAGGTCTTGGGTACCACTCAAAGTGACCTAAGATTGACACAGTCCCTGTCAAAACCCTAGTATAGGCTTCAACAAATAGATAAGGTCATTGTAAAATTTACATGGCTCATATACTAGAATAGATAAAACCCCCAAACTCTAAGGAAGAGCCAGCTAGGAAAACCACTCCCCAATATTAAGGTCTAGTAGAGAGAGCAGTGGGAAGGATAAAGTATTGAGAATGGGAAGATCGACAGATCCCCTCCCCCGACAGCTTCAAGAAACTGTGCTTAACTAAATTCCCAGTTAGATGCCAAGCAATCCAATAAGGAAGGGATAGCCTTTCCAGCAAATGGTGCTGGGTTGCCACTGGCAAAACAGACAGAAAGATTGCAATTTTCATGTAGTCCTCACACCAAAAAATGGACCATGAACTTAAATGTAAATTATACAGATAGTAACGTTTCAGAAAAATATATGGGACAAAATTGTCAGAGACAGGAGAAGCATTCTTAGATTTGATAACAAAGTATCATTCATAACTAGACTATATAAAATGAACTCAAACACCGACAAAATGTTTTGCTTTGTGAAAGTTTGTTAAAAGAGGATACAACAATAAACTGGGAGGAAGCATTTACAGGCAGTAGATCAAATACAGAACTCACGACTAGGATATAGAATGAACTCTCAAATCTGGACAAGAATAAAGAAAAATAGCCTAAAACATATGATTAGAAAATATATTTCACTGGGGAGGAAAAGCAAGATGTCACCAAGGCCATCAGCAGAGGCCTAGCATCTGTCCCTGCAGTTTGAAACCAGAAGACCTGACACACCCATCTAACTGGATAAGATGGGAACGATAACGTGGAATGCTGCTGAGACATGAGAAACTGGATGGTTCAGGTGTTGTTCGTGGGGATGAAACAGCTAGAAAAAGTCCTGTCGGACTGTGTGTGCACTTACTGTAAGAGGCAGCCACCACATTCCCACTTATTCCAGAGCAAGGAGAGCTCATTTTCAGACACAAAACAGGGAGGTGGCGGAGTGTTACGCCAGCATCATTCTTTCTTGTTTGCTTTTTTTGAGACAGGGTCTATCTATGTAGCCCTGGTTGTCCTGGAACTCACTGTCCATGTAGACCAGGCTGGTCTTGAACTCACTGAGATCCCCCTGCTCTGCCTTGGTGGGGGTGTGTTTGCCAGTTTTCCCCTTAATGTTCTAAAACTGCTCAGCTTGCCTTTAACAGGAAGGAACTGGCTCAACTGCTGTGCTTCCTTGCACTGTGAAATACCGCTCTGAAAGGAAGAAGTTTGGACTTCCTGTGAGCTCATTTGTGCAGACAAGCTCTGGTGAATTAAGTCAGGTGAAAAATGTGCCTTCTGACGAGTTAGATACAGTTTCTGAGAATACAACGCTTTCTTTTTTGCAATGACCAAAAGTCTGTAACAACGGAGCACAGGGGAGTGGACTCAGGCCTGTGGTGGGTGGAGGACGAATTGGAGGGAAATGTATATGGGTAAGAAAAATGGCATGAGGGAACCTTTTTAGTGTGTTGACTGGTGGCATCCCGCATGTGACAAAACTGTATAGCATGAAATCCAAAACTGAGTCTAGGAAAAACTCAGCCAACTTGCATAATGTTACTGTCCTGTGACAGCCTCCTATGGTTTATGAGATGTCGTCATCGGGAGAAATGGGCGTGCGTGGGGGGCACAAAGGCTCCCACTGCATTGTTCATTACAAACCCACAGGTTTCTTAATCAACAACTCAAAGGGAGGCTAAGAGTTTGAATTGCAAGGGTGAGGCAGCAGGCTCAACCCAGGCTGGGAAGGCTGTTAGAGGTGACCTTTATGAATAGACAGTGCTTAGGCAGAAAGACCTCCGAGAAGCACTAGGCAGTCTTGGAGGTTTAGATAATGACTATGGTCAGAAGGAGGCGTGCCGGGGAGCCTGACCCAGCCTTAGGTAGCCTGTGTTTGCACACCAAATTCCTTTCCTAAACTGATTTCTGAGTCGAATAGGACAGGATAACCAATCCCTCAGTTTATATCAACAAACCTTTGAAAATTATCTATGATAAAAGCCAGTGTGAAACTAACTCACTTGTATTTTTCTTTTGTTGTTCTTGGTTTGCTTTTTGAGACAGGGTTTCTCTGTATAGCTTTGGGGGTCTTGCAACTAGCTTAGACCAGGCTGGCCTCCGACTCACAGAGATCCTCCTTCCTCTACCTCTTGTGTCTTCTGGGCTCTGAATTCTCAACTGCGATTAAGAGTCAGAGAGGATATAATCTTCTAAGGACCCACTGGTGACAACTTACACAGACAATTGCATCTCGGCCCACAACCTTGCACAGCAACTTTGTTCCCTCGTAGCAGTCAGCAAGCAGCGTTCCAACAACTCACTGAACTCTCAGGGTGCAGCTTCACCAAGTGCTCCAAGGCTGGGTGAATCTTCCAGACATCGTACCTGAGAAATTCCACATCTTGCCAGTCAGGTTTCCCAAAAGTCAATAACCAGAGGTGCAAGGCAGCCATCAGCATCCGTCCCATTTCTGAGCACAATTCACAAAATTGCCCCGGAGATTCCAGCATCCCTGTTTCTTTGAACACTCGACACCTGAACAGGCCCCACCTTCCCAGGTTTGGATCCCATCAAAGGGACAGACATCGGGAGGGCAGGAGGCATTGGAATTTCATGCGAGGCTGGCAAAAAGTCCCGGGGCTTGAACTCTGAGCCTCTCTGAGCTGCGGGAGGGGGCGGGGTGTGACTCTGAGTAAGATGGTAGTCTTACCTTCAGCCCTGGGCAGCCTGTTACTTCGTGGGACCAGAAGTACGTGCCCTTCAGCACGAAAAGCAGAGGGAGCTTTTCCTTTCGTTCCCGCTAACAATAAAAATGCTGACTGTTACCCACTGTGGCTCCACTAATATGGCCGGCTGACTGTTTGAAAATGTCTGCCCTCAATGAAGGGTATTCTAGAAACTAGCTCACAAGAGGGGAGGTTCTGTCCCAGAACAGTGCTTCAGAAAGCCCTACAGCTGCTGGATACAGACAGCGTAACCAGAATCTCCAGTTTGCTGTGATCCACTTAGCGATAAGCAGGGAGACAGACATTTGTTAAAAAAAAAAAAAGGAAATGTTTTTATTTGTATTTGAACCTTTGAACCTGAGCCAGATGGCGGGGGGGGGGGGGGAAGGGAAGAAAGCCCTAGAATTACAATGAACAGGAAATTGGACACAAAAGCCTGTAAATGTGCATATGTAGATTTAGTGGTGGGACGGATCACAGTCATTCCCTGGGAGAAAGTTCCTCCTCTGGCTCTGAGGTTCAGGCCGTTCTCACACCATCTTTACAGTGTGTGTGTGTGTGGGGGGGTGGCACACCCTGGTTGCTGTTATGTAGTTGGAAGTTACTCTCAGGTTTTGTTACTGGGCAGTAACATTCTCTGGTGCTGCCTGGCCTTGGATGGGCCCCCTCTTTTGCTTACGTCAATGCTTAAGGGAGATTCGCCAAGGCCCTGGGTTTTCTGCCTCACACAGATCAGCAGAGGTGGCCCTGGTTTTGCTCCCTGACACAGGTTTCAGAGTGGCACGGAACATGGCGAATACAATTTTGTGTGCAGGCTCAGTCATTTGCAGAGTTTCGTGACTCAGAAGTTGGTTTTTGGTACTTTGAGTCGGGCTTCACTTGTAGATTCTTAGAAATGGATGGGAGAGACCTTAGTCTTCCCAGGGGCAGGATCATAAGCAATTCTGCTACTGTCTGTTCTCAGGAACCTAGGTCCTTCTGAGAGGCAGACAGTGGTTGTGCTGGACTGAATTCGCTCCCCCACTCCCTCCAATTCTCAAAGCTTTTTGTCCTCTCACTAGAGTGCCAGCTAGCTGGGGAAGCCAAGCTGGGAATTGTAAGAGAGGACTGGCAGGCCCGGGTGGCAGCTGGGGGTGGGGAGTCACCATGCTGGGCAGGGCAGAGGTGCCTTCTGCCAGATAACTGTGACTGACTGAATGAGTCACTTCCCCTACTGGGCAAGCGTTCCCCTGGCCTTCCTTCAACTATGGAGGATATCCCTGGATCGGGAAGGACCCGGAGGGGAAGGAGAAAAAAAAAAATCAAAACAAAATAGAAACTGGCCCGAGATACTGAAAAGACAGTTGACAACAGCCTAGCTCCGCATTCTTGACCGCACCCACGCGGTCATTCATCTCTGGCACATTCCTTCACTATTTCCAGATAGATGGACCTGGGCCCCGGCACTAGAGGTGACCTTGGGTAGCCATGCAGCCGCTTCCAGACCGTTTCTTTGCCTATGGAACAGGTGACATCGCAGCTTGGGTACGATTGATATCCTGCATAGTAAGGGAGGCTGTGGAGCCACTGGGATGGATGTGGATAACTTAAAATTGTCGGCTATCCCCAAACCATAGGAAATAGAAGGTGGAGGCTCCGAGCAACTTTTCCGGGTTCAGGGCAGAGAGTAAGAGAGCCAGAGAGGGTGCTGACGGGGTGTGTCTGGGCGAGCAGGCCCTGTGTGCTGTCAGCTGAACCCTCGGGTGGGGTCGAGGCCCGGCAGTGACCCCTGGGCGGGCCTGAGGGTGACAGGTCCGGGGAGGCGTGTTTGCGGTCATCCAGGTTCTCCTTTCTGGCCGGTTCCCTCCTTTAAAAGGTCTGACACGCCGCTTCTCTCTCACGATTCTCCAGCCTTCCGAGCCATTCGCGGGGCGGGGCGGGACGGAGCGGTGACGGTCTGCTTTGCCGGATTCTCGCCGGGTCTCCCCGAGTGTAGGTGAGGACGGGAAACTCCTGGGGACTCGGGGCGCCCGGTAAAAGATGAGAACCCGCAGGGGGCGGGAGGGTGAGCGCGGTGAAAGTGGGCGGACCGCAGCGCTCTGCGAGCACCGCGCGGGCCCGGGATGCTCGCTCGGGATGCTCCGCTAGGTGTCCGCCCGTGACCTCTCAGCAGATGAAGGTGCAGGCGCCACATCGGGGGACCCGGAGTCTGCCGGGGGCGGGGGGCGGGGGCGGGGAGGAGAGCACGTGAGGCACGAGCAGGGGAGGGATGCACGCGTAAGAGTGCAGCTGAGAAAGCAGGTGAGGGATGAGCAGGTGAATGGCCAACAGACGCCTCAGGTCCTTGAAGAGTGTCCAGTTCCTCTCCCGGAAGAGAGAACCAGAACCCTTGCACAGCTCAGGCCACCCAGAAAATAAGAACCGGAGGCGTTACACCTGCCTTTTCATGAAGGTGGGAACAAAGTTTCATTTTGATCACTCGTATGGATTTCCTTGTAATTGATTTACCAAATGTTATCTCATAACACATCGGCTCCGAGTTGTTTGGCTGCAGTTCAACCGGGAAACTCTCGCTGGGAGTATTAAATGTCACTAACTGATTTGCGAGTGACCTACCTCACGGTACTGCTCTTCTCTGTGCTAACAGAGCTGGCAGGTGAGCCCAGAACTCCGCAGTCCTGCTCACCGACACGTCTCTCTCCCTCCAGGGCTCGGTGGAGTGACTCAGCGGTGACTGGGGTGGTCTCGGACGCTTTGGCAGCCTTCCCTGGACGTGGACCACCAGTCTCTTGACAGTGAGTTACCCAGGAACACTGAATCTGGGGTAGAAAGGCGTGCCTCCCTTGAAGGCAAAGGAAGGGGTTATCAGACGTCTGTTAATACTGTTATTATCCCCTCCCACTTTTCTCTCCTCCTCCCTCTTCTATCCCGTTTCTGTCCTTCCCTTCTCCTTGCGTTAAGTTCCTAGGTCTCCCTTGCTGGTGCTGTCTGGGCTTGAAAAACAAAAACACATTGGTTCCATTCATGCGCTGTAACCTAGTCCTTTAAAAAACATGGTGACTTCCTTGAATGGAGTTTTAGGCTGTCTTTGCCATTCCGGGGCTTGCCATGGTTGCAGTTTCTTTCAGCTTGTGAAGTTTGCCCCATCTGCATTTTGGGCTAACCCACCCCCCACCTCTCAGCCAATTGGCTATTGTTTTTTCCCTTCTTCAGAGGCCAAGTGGACCTTCTAGTCTTGGCATAACCCGCATTACTGCACAAATCTTTAATTCAGCATGCGAGTCTGGGGCACACATTATATCCTTGGTTCTGTTATACTTTCAGCACTCTTAAGCATTTGTTAGTTTTTCTTTACCTTGGCTTTCTGTCAAAATGGTCTTTTTTTTCTGACAGACTACAAACATCTTAAAGCAAAAAAAAATCATATCCATAACAGGAAGAGAAATTTCCGGTTTTCTTTCCTTTCTTTCTTTCTTTCTTTCTTTCTTTCTTTCTTTCTTTCTTTCTTTCTTTCTTTCTTTCTTTCTTTCTTTCTCTGAGACAGGATTTCTCTGTATTGTTTTGGAGGCTGTCCTGAAACTAACTCTGTAGACCAGGCTGGCCTTGAACTCACAGAGATCCACCTGCCTCTGCCTCCCAAGTGCTGGGATTAAAGGCGTGCGCCACCAACGCCCAGCCTAATTTCCAGGTTTTCTTTCTCCTTACAGATAAGCACTGAATTGTTTCTTTCTAGTCTCTCTCCCCTCCCCTTCTCTCCATCTTACACTAATACACACACAGATTGATTTTTAATATACATTTCATTCCAAAAATACCCTGAACTAAATAGTCTGTTTCTTTAGCTTTGGTATCTTAAAGATCACCAGTAAAGCTAAAATATAAAATCTCATTAATGAGTTCGTTTGTTAGCAGGTAAAGGAACCAGGATGTGCATAGAGGAGAAGGGTTACTTCTTAGTGTTCTGTGCTGTCCCTCAGGGCACGCTAAACCAGCAGGTCCTGGCTGCATGGACTACAGCCCTGGGCTGGGGACAGGTCCTGGCAGTGTGGACTGCAGCCCTGGGCTGGGGGCAGCTGCAGGTGTCTTGAGGAGGCTGGGTGAGTGCCTCCCTTTGTGATGAAGCTGGGGTGTGAGTATTGGGAGGAAGTGCTGAGGTCAAAATGCACAAGTAGAGGAGCTAGTCGGGCTTTGGAGGAATGGCCTGTTCTCAGAACAACTCTGTGTTTTAGCAGACCTCACTCAGTGTCCAAGTGCTGCTGCTTTATCTTTTTTTATTTTTTATTTTTTTATTTTAATTTTAAATAGCTTGTTTTACATGTCAATCCCAGTTCCCTCTCCCTCCCCTCCTCCCGCACCCTGCTGCTTTATCTTAAACCACCTTTTCAAAATATTCTATTCTTACTTATTTATACACATTGTGGATGTGGTGTGTGTGTACACGTGCACACGCAGAAACCTGAAGAAGACATCAGATTCTCTGGAACCAGAGTTATAAGGAGTTATGAGTTGTCTGACATCAGTGCTAGGAATTAAACCCGGGTCCTCCAGAATCATAGAAACTTTTTTCTTCCTTCTTTCCTTCCTTCCTTCTTTTCTTTTCTTTTCTTTTCTTTTCTTTTCTTTTCTTTGTGTTTTATGTTTTGTTTTTCGAGACAGGGTTTTTCTGTGTAACAGCCCTGGCTGTCCTGGAATGTGCTTTGTAGACCAGGCTGGCCTGGAACTCAGAGAGTCCCTCTTCCTCTGCTTCTGCTTCCAAACTGCTAGAATTAAAGGTGTGTGCCACCATGCCTGGCTTTAGGAAGCATTCTTAACCTGGACCATCTCTCCAGTTCATAGTGGACTTTGCTGTGACCAGCCTCTCTCCCTTGGATAATGACCTTGGTCTTCATCCTGGGCTTTTCCTAATTGCTGATTCCTGCCATTTGTGGATCCCAACTCCCACCTATCCTGTTGCTTGTTGTGGAGCAAGGGTTACCCAATGTGCAAAGTAGCTAATGCTCTGGCAGGAGGTCCCAGAGGTCTAAGCTCAAATCTGACTCAATGGGGAGGAGGCATAGGAAGAGAGAGACAAGCAGACTGTTGACAAAGTGGCAAGAGACAAGGTTTCCTTTTGTGTTCCTTAAATGTCAACCGAAAATGTTTTTTTTTTGAAAGGAGCTGTGCCCTGTGTTTTGGGCTTTGAGCCCATTCTTGAAGAGTTAGTGAAAATTCTAGAGGCTTTTTGTGTCAGACAACCTGAGTTAAGAAAGTTCTCTTGGGTGTGTTCGGGCCTCTGGACGTCATGTTTCTCAATGCCAACTTTTCTGGCTCATGGTTCCCTGTAGGGTCACACCTACAGGTTCAGTGTTCCTGAGTCATGCTACTTCAACAAATGAGCTGTCACAAGCTCCACACACGGGAAACAACACTGTCTTAGCTGGAAGTCAGCCTTTAGGATGTCATCACTGCCCCTGCTGAAGTCGCCATCCCTTGACTGACATTTTGCCATCCCTGTTGTTGCTCTTTGCCCTCAAATCCATGTTGGGGTGAAGTGTCAGAAAGAACTTGTGTATACCAGCCACCCAACACTTGCAAATTAGACGTCAAAAGACAGACTGACGGATTACTGCTCGTGCAGATAATGGAGGAGTTCAGAAAGTGGCTAGAATTTGGGGCTTACTGCAATCTTAACAGAGATGGGAGGGGCCAGGCAACAGGAGCACACGTGACTTCTGAGCAGGCGAGACAAAGGTGCTTTTGGAGAAACAATGTATTTCAGCTGTTACATTTTGGGCCTGGTATTAGTGAGTTTGTTGTTTTTGCTGTTCTGTTTTTGTTGTAGTCCTGGTTGACCTTGAATTCATTCTGGGCTCTAAATGCCCCCAGATGTGAGCAATCTTCCTGCCTCAGCCTCCCGAGTGCTGGGATGACAGATATATTCTATCCCGCCCTGCTCCGGGACTTCCGAAAAGCAGATGGGGAATATGCTAGTTTGGTGACAGTGGCTGGGTACAGCATGGATTTACTAGAAGAACAGATTACCGGCTCTTTGGATAGTTGAGTTGTTTGGGCGACCTTTTGCTTTAAGCAGAAGGGGTTTCAGAAACTCAGATGTCTTCAGTTCAACATTTTTATGTCACTGTGTAAGTCAGCTTTCTGTCACTATTAAAAAATCCCAAGATAAATACAGTTAAAGTTGATAAAAGGTTTATTTTGGCTTGCTGTTGTAGAAGTTTTTTGTCCGTGGTCATTGGGTCCTGTGTTGCTCTCGGTCTAGGGTAGTATAGTTCATGTTGGTGGGGATACATAGTGTAGGAGCCTGTTCTGAGTCATGGGGGCCAGGAAACATGGTGTGGGGGAGGCTGAGGGGTTCCAGTATCCCTCATGGCCTAGCTTTCTCCTACAAGACCCTTCCTTCTCAAATTTCTACGGTCTTTCAATAGTGCCACAGCTGGTGAGCAAGCCTTAACAGGTGGGTCTTCAGGAGAAGTTTCCAAATCAAAGAAACTGCCGGGCTGTACTCTTCATATATGTCTGTCATTTCTGGTTACAATGTGCTGTGGACACTTCTCCTTGATACCTCCATGCTCTTGAGGGGATACAACTGTCTGCGGATCACCTCTTGTCTGTTTCTTGGTTGCTTCTTGTGTTCCTAAGCTGTTGGCGTTCTGTTTCTGTAGTAGAGGATGCCTTCCGTATGGTCTCATGGGCTTGTGTTTCTTGTTTCAAGAGTCCTTTCTTGAATGGTGGGGATGGTGGGACAGACTAGGAACAAATAAGAAAGATCTGAGCGAGCCCTAGCTGCCTGGCTTCAGCTCCGGCCCAAGCACAGACAGGGGTGAGCCTGCTGCCTTCTGAGCCCAATGGAATCAGCTGTCAGTAATCCTGCTCTGCTGGGCTGGAGTTTGTTAATTGTCTCTTGATCATGGGTGTGGTTTCAAAAGATGTTTCTTCCTGCTCAGGCATCTTGCTTTGAGGTTTGAGGGTAATGAGTGGTAAGATAATCCAGGAAATGCTGAGTTACTGTCTTGCATATATATGTCCCGCCCCTGTCATTCTCTCTAGGCCTCTCTAAGTCTGTGGGTACAGCTACCTATAAAGCACAGCCTGGGGTACATTGCTCCAGCCAGCAACAGGCCTAGGGAACTGTGTGTTAAGTCCCGGGATGAAAACCCTCCTCAAATGTGTCCTCATGGGGCCAGGCGTTGGTGGCGCACGCCTTTAATCCCAGCACTTGGGAGGCAGAGGCAGGTGGATCTCTGTGAGTTTGAGGCCAGCCTAGTCTACAAAGTGAGTTCCAGGACAGCCTCCAAAGCGACAGAGAAACCCTGTCTCAAAAAACCAAAAAAAAAAAAAAAAAAAATGTGTCCTCATGCCAATCTGGGAAGAATTTGATCCTAGAGTTTAGACAGCTGAAGGGACAGACACAAAAACAGACTGATGCCAAGCTGTACCCTGAAATGTGTTTAGAGTGTTAGTGGGCTTTGTGTGTTTCCAAAGTAAACTGGGCAACTGTTGTCACAGACGATGTGCCACTGATCTCTAGCAAGCTAGAGGGAGGCTAATGACATTTTGCTTGTCTGTGTGACGCCCTCCTCACATTCTGGGGTGGGAGGACTAACAAATTTTGGTTTAATTTAGAACAAGTGCTGTGATTTTGTGTTCACAAGTTGTCTGACACCTGAGTGATTCTAGAGACTTCCTGAGGGCATTTTATGGGTTTTCCCTGAGTGACAACACCTCACCCTCTGTCATTAGCAGTCGTTTTGGACCCCACCCTCTTGACTTGGTTGTAAGTGTCCCCTCTTCTGTAAATTCTTCTGACCACATGGCCTAACTGGTACTTTTCAGCAAAGCTGTTGTTGGCACGATTTCTGCAGGGTGATTAATGGGTAGTCTTCATTGCAGGCTGTTTTGCAAATTGTCTGGGAGACTGGGGAGGCACTGAACACGTTTACATGTGAACACGTACATGTGTTGGCGAGCCAGGGTGATACCTGAGGATCCCTGAGGGCAAGACCACCTTGAATGTGGTCTTGGACGTGGGTGGCACCAAAGCACTGACTTGGAACTCAGAAGTCACACAAGGGGAAAAGCTGCAGTGCTTCTTGGCTTCTTGGCTCTACTTTAGAACATCTGTGCTCTGCTACCCATTGCTTCCTGAATGCATGGGCTAACCGGCTAATAAACGCTTCCTCCTAAGACAGGGATTTTGGCCACTATGATGTAAATGCAGGTAGTAACAGGTTAAGGGCCCAAAGCTGATTGGCCTGTGGGTCCCCTCACTGTCCCTGCATATTTCATTCACACTACCTAGGCTGATTTATATGGGACCATTCAGAACCCATCATTATCCTCTGGTTTTACCTTCCAGTACCTGTATTTGTTAATACTCCCTCCCTCAAAGAGATTGGCTGCTGGTTGTGTTCTTAACATTCCTTGGCTCCCTTTCTTGTCTACCCTGGGTTCATCTCCTTGCTTGCTTGGTGTGTCTCACACCCTACATGCAGACTTACAATGTCCTGGGTCTTCATCCCTTCCCAGCCATGCATGCTCTAGAGGAAAGGGAAATTAGCCTTATGCCTCCTCATGGTTCACTCACAAAATCAGAAATTAAACAGGAGAAAGGGTTTGCATGTTTATTAATATGCCAAAAGGTAAGACTGTATTTCAAAAAAACCCCACAGGCTTGTGTCTACCCAACTTCTTTATTTTATTTTTTTAATTTTTAAAATTAAATTTAAATTAGAAACAAGGTTGCTTCACATGTCAATTCCAGGTCCCTCTCTCTCTTTCCCTCCCCTCCTCCCGTGCTCTCCCACCAACCCCTCCAATATCCCCTCATTTCCCCAGGGAGGATGAGGCCCTCCATGGGGGTGTCCATAGTCTGTCATTTCATCCAGGGCAGGGCCTAGACCCTCCAGTAAGAGTCCAGGATGAGAGTGCATCTCTCATTGTTGGATGGGAGCCCAAAGTCCATTTGTATACCCGGGATAAATACTGATCTACTACCCAAGGCTCAATAGATTACCTAGGCCTCCTCACTGACACCCACATTCAGGGGGTCTTGATCAGTCCCATGCTGGATTCCCAGCCATCAGTCTTGGATTCAAGGGCTAACCCTTGTCAGGTCAGCTGTTTCTGGTGGTTAAACCAGTCCAGTCTTAATCCCTTTGGTCGTCACTGGATTTCTTGAGTTCAGCTCAGTGCTTAGCTGTGGGAGTCTGCCTCTGCTTCCATCAGCCACTGAATGAAGGTTCTGTTTCCCAGACTCTCTGGCCATGGGATTGTAGGCTGGGACTCCCCAGATCTATGTCTAAAATCCATATATGAGAGAGCGCATGCCATGTTTCTCTTTTTTGTGACTGGGTTACGTCACTCAGGATGTTTTCTTCTAGTGCCATCCATTTGCCTGCAAATTTCAAGATTCCATTGTTTTTTTCTGCTGAATAGTACTCCATTGTGTAAATTTTCTCTATCCACTCTTTGGTTGAGGGGCATCTAGGTTGCTTCCAAGTTCTGGCTATTACAAATAATGCTGCTATGAACATAGTGGAACAGACATCCTTGTTGTGTGAATGGGCAACTTTTGGATATATGCCTAAGAGTGGAGTTGCTGGGTCTTGTGGTAGGTTTATTCCCATTTTTCTGAGGAATCTCCATACTGATTTCCAAAGTGGCTGAACAAGTTGGCACTCCCACCAGCAATGGAGGAGTGTTCCCCTTTCACCACATCCTCTCCAGCTTAAATTGTTCTGGCTATTACATATAATGCTGCTATGAACATAGTGGAACAGATGTCCTTGTTGTATGAATGCTCAATCCACCTTGTTCTCTGAGTTCCCCCAGTATTTGTTACCCGGTATATTGCTGTGATAAAAACACCTTTACCCAGATAACTTATACCAGAGTTTATCTGAGCTTACAGCTCCAGAGGCGTCAAGACCACCATGGTGGGAGCACAGGGCAGCAAACAACCTTTGTAGAGACATAGGTAGGAAACCCAGTTTGCATCTTTAACTGCAAACATGAGGCAGAGAGAGCAGGGCAGGAGGCTTTGGTTCTCAAAATCCGCCTGTGGTGATATACATCTTGGCAGGGCCTTAGCACCTAAGCTACCTCCAACAGCACCACAAGTTAGGGATCAAGGTTTCAAATGCTTGAGACTAAAGGGGACTTTTTTCATTCAAACCATCACACCAGAGATACTTTTACACCAGGCACATCCCGAATCCTGCGGACTCTGAGCAAGGGACCAGGTGCCAACTGCTGACCGCATCGATTTGCAGAGTTTCACATTCCTCAACTGAGGCAATGCTGTTTGTTGTGCCTCCTGGGGTATTTCACTCTTACAATCATTTTACCCAGGCAGACTTCAGAGTGTCCTGTGCCGTTAAAGTAATAGGTGGTGTCAGCAGGATGGCTCAGTGGGTAAGCACTGTTGCTGCTGAGTCTGAACCTGAAGATTGATCTCCAAAACACACCATGGAAGATCACTGACTGACAGCCACATACACAACGCAGCGTGCCCATGCCCCTCTCCAATAAAATAAAATAATGTAAATGTCAAAAAGGTTTTGAAAGCCTCATTATGACCAGTATCCAGCCAGCCCTGAGGGACTGCATAGGGACCACTTCTGTCACTACCCACCAGCTCTGTGCTTCCTGCAACACTGCCAGGCAAAGCTGTCCTGTTCCCTCTCCTGCCAGTCCTAAGTGCTCTTTTCCTGTGCTGTGCTTGACTTGGGAATGCTGGTGTCACAGGGTAAGGGAGCCTGCAATGCTTCTCAGTGTACCAACTGCCTGGGTTTCACCCTCAATATCACCGCAACAAAAACAACACAGCTCACTCCGTCGTTGGCTCCCTTGGTTGGACAGCAGCAAGCTGGCATTTCCGGGCAAGTGTGTCACTGGTGCCAAGTGAGAAGAAGCCAGATGAAGAGGGACAAGCACCAACTACAGGGGAGTTTTTGCCCTGGAACCAACTACTATAATGGTTTGCAAACTATACTGCAAATGAGCAGTGTGTTTGGATAGGAGTTATAAATACATTTTCCAGCAAAAGGGTCTTTCAGCCCAGCTTTAGGAAATGTCTCCATGCAGCCTGCAGTTTTGCTGAGTGGCCTGTGACCCAGGGCTCGTCCTGATGCTCTGCCCACCCCAGCTTCAAGTCCTTGGCCTCTCAACAGCGTCCTCTGGAGCTAGCAGCTGCTCCACCTCTGTTCAAATCCCCGCAACCTCTGCTTCCATTACACAGGAAGAGGATGTTCACGACTTCCAGAAGGGCGAGGGGGAAGGGTGTGGGTAGGGTCAAAGACATTCTGACTGCTGCTGGGATGGGATACTAGGAAACTTGAACTTCAATTCTAAAATGCACAAGTGTGAGGTCTACCCATGTGGACTTCACACACACACACACACACACACACACACACACACACACACACACACACACGTATGCACTGTAAGTTTCCATAGCGAATAGGATGTAAATATGAAGAATTCTGCCTCTTTGCACAGACTTCCCACATGACTGGTATCTCACACCACCCTAGTTCCCTTTGGGCTAATTCTGTTTTGTATGATGTTTTCCCCCCTTAGGTCCTGCTACAGTGAGGATGGCAGCTACAGGAACTGAAGCAAAGGACCTCGAAAACCATCACAAGTAAGACCGGCCCAGACTGGGCTCTGTTAGTTCTACTAAGCTTATTTTTCAAAGTTCTTTTCATGTGTTAGCATGTGATGCTAACAGCACTGAGGGAGGGGTGAGGGCTTCAGAGGGCTTGTAAATATTCAGGTCCTTAGCCGTCAGCACATGTGGGTTCAGAAGAGGGGGCAGGTCCCTCAGATATGAGTCTTTCAGGCTTCCTTCTGTACGTGCCTTTTTTTTCTGAGACAATCCACCCGTGTATCTCCTGGATCAGTCAGTCATGTTTCTGAATCTTGAATGCTTTCTTTTCTCCCTGCTTTGTAAGTTTTTCATAATTCAAGTGTGTGCTTGTTCAGGCTTTGTTAAAGAGCCTAACACCTGTGTCCTTTGCTGACTCCAGTGTGTGTGGATGTGTTCGGGCACATCCCGCCCAGGGGTTTGAGCCTGCTGTAGGAAGTGTCTGCTGGGGCTCTAGGACGTAGCTCCCAGCCTGCTGCAGTGTGGCCCCAGCAGTTGGCCCCCCATGAACATTTGGTAAATGAACAGGGTGACAAGGAAGCTTAATGAATACAATTGAGATCCAGGTAGACTAAATATTTTTGTCCCCAACTTGTGACTTTGAATCCTTTGACCAGTGTGTTGGAGACTGTTTTTATAGCTCACGTTCATGTCAGAGTGAATGAGTTTTAAAATCATGCTCTTCTCAGGGTTATGCTCCTTCCTTCTGCTCTTCCTGGAACTGACAAGTAAAAAGGAAAAAAAAAAGTTTTCTCTGTGTGGCTGCGTTGTCCTAATCACGTCCCGTTGAGTCATTTTGAAGCATAAGGTTGTCCTGTTTTGTGTTCTGTATCTACCACATCCTGAGGGAGGATATGGTTAGATGCCTGAAAGTGTGTTGTGCTGGTTGGAATTTCAGATTGTCCTAGAGATCAAAAATGATTTCTGGGAAAGTCTAACTGCACATGCCCTGCATTTGGTCCCATGAGAAAGGGCTTCCTCCCCCTCAAAAAGAGCCAGGATATCTGCCAGGAGAATGGGGTCAGTAGGTGGGCACACTCTGTGCTTTGATCAGGTTACTTGCTCTTTCTAAGCAAGGTTCATAGCCCGGGAGCCCGGGGCATGGTGAGCAGTGGTCCCTGCATGTATGACTGGTGTGTGTGTATGTGTGTGTGTGTGTGTGTGTGTGCGCGTGTGCTGTGAATCTCTATCGTTGTTCCTGGAGTGGTCTACCCACACCTCCTACTCCCTTTATGAGAGAACTCTGACTTTCTCCTGAGTCTTAAGCTATGCTTATCATTTGTATAGCAACCAGTCTTAGAAGTTTCATGTGTTAACTTGATCTGGACACCACCCTAGGGGAATAGGCTGGAGGGGGGCTTGAGAAATGTAGAAGTGGGCAGAGAGGGCCAAGGGAGAAGAGGGAGTCAGTCTCGGTGTCTGTCCTTGAGGCTGAGCACCAGAAAGAAAAGCAGTGGGGACTAGATGAAATTAATCAATCAGAACAGATCTATCTAACTTTCAACTTTGTGCAACTCTGTGTGTGTGTGTGGTAAATAAACAAGACATAGCATAACCTCCAGGAAATTTTGATAATTATAATTAGATTGATTATATAATTTTTTCTAAAGACACAATGTAGATAGCCAGAGTCATTGCATATGCCGGTAATCCCAGCACTCAGGAGGCCAAGGCAGGTGTATTGAGTTCAAGGCTATTTTGGCTGAAAAATGAAACCTGTCTAAAGAAAAAAGAAATAGGAGCTGAGGGAGTGGCTTGCTCGCCTCACACACCGGGGCCTCCATCACCAGCATTACGTAAGACGGCATGGTGGCATGCACCTATAAATCAGCACTGAGGAGGGAGGGGCAGGACGATCAGAAGTTCAAAGCTACGTAGCAAGTTGAGGCCAATCTGGGATACAGTGAAGTCCATTCTCCAAAAAAGAAAGCAAATTAGTGAACAGAACAGGCGAGCTTGCTCTGGAAGGAGGGGAACAGCCCTTTGTGAGGTGGCTTGGCTTACAACAGGGTTCCATCCCCACAAATCCATCATGGCCTTTACTTAATACAAGGAACTCTCATCAGCTTGGCAGCACAGTTCTCAGGGAAAAGTCCATGCTCAACTCAACACCACCATTTTCAGGTCACTGTAGGCCAAGAGACTCAGTATTTCTATATTGCAGTGATCTCCTATTTTTCTCACGACTTAGATTGAAGAGAAAGTGTCACTGGTTGGTTCTGGGCAGAAAGTCAGACTCAAAGGGAAGGAACGGTAGTCATAATCACTCCATATTCAAGGCCCTGCCCTGGCCTTCATCCTGCCAAGGAGACACCTGTTTGGGAACCAGGAGGCATACTGTGGAGGCAGCTGTGCTGAAGGCTGGCTCTGAGGAAGCTTAGCCAGGGTCAAGATGGGGTGTTTGCAAATCAAACTTCACTGGAGTAAAACATCATGTGTTTGCCCTCCTTGTCTCCATTGATTTCAGGAGACGGTGGCAGACTTTTGACAGAAGCATCGTGTCCCATAGCCATATTTACCATCTGGCCTTCTCTGAAACAAAGTCTGCCAACCTTCCTTTAGAGCAGAAGCATGTTACTCTGTAAAAGTAATTTGAATCACATACAAAATGTTGGAGTGGCCCACAAAAATTCAAAATGGTAGGAAGTGATATCGTGACAATCTTTTTAAGAAAAAGGATGAAGGTTTACTTTGTGTGTTTGGCCGGCAGGCATGGATGTGACTGTGGAGGCCAGAGGAGGGCAGTGGATTCTCTGGAACTGGTTCTTCCGCAAGAACAAGTGCTCTGAACTGCTGGGCCATCTTTTCATCTCCTCACGACACTCTTAGTGTCACAGTTCTGAGAAGTGGTAGCTCATGCAAAAAAACATGAAGCAGCGATTATAGGTGCTCAGACTGGAAAGGTTTTGTCTGCAATGGAGGAGGCTTTTTTCCCCTATTTGTCTGTATTTCCAATAGTGATCATACTACTTTCAAATCAGTCAGGTTTATGTATTGAATATAGGTGACTTGGATACAAGCTAGCATTCTTTGTGTTGGATGGTTTATCAATCTGATCTTTATCATTTTGTGGGCTCTTCTGAGGTTTTGACGATTGCCTCCAAACAGGGCTCTAGGAGCAAAGAGGAATTACAAGGGAGGAGAGAGGGAAGCAGGGACCTTGGCAATGTGGGGTTATCTTCTCCCCATGATCCACTTGTCTCTTCCCCTTCCTGTCCCTCACACACCTCATGGATCTGGAACATATTTGTATTAATGCTGGACATTGCATACCCATGTTCTATAAACCTTTCCCTTTTTGTTTCTAACAGTGACTGCTTCGTTCAAGTTTCAAATCCAAACATAGCAACAATGAAGGAAGATGTCCTCTACCATTTCAACCTCAGCACTAGCACACATGATTTCCCTGCTATGTTTGGAGATGTGAAGGTAAAACGCCCAGGCTTTGATTCTATGGGCTGTCAACTTCCTCTTGGGTATAGCTGAACCTATGTGCAGATGATTGACAGGGGACAAGACTACATTTTATCTTTATCAGACTTTTGCAAATTGTTACCTTTCATTTATAGGAATTAGCAAGTAAAAGAGAGAACAAATGTTAACTACCTCTATGTTGGCCTCTACTTCATCTCTTAGAACTTTCATATGAGAATGAACAGCATGAGAAACTTCTGAGCCATACAAGGTAGCCTATGTCTGTAGTTCCAGTACTCCAAAGACTGAGGCAGGAGAATCACCTCATTGGGAGCTTGGGGGCAGCCTAGACAATGTAGAAAGCAGGGAAGGACTTCTAAGAGGTGCAGTGTCAGTACGGAAAGCCTGTATGACCTCTGCTTGTTGAATGTGTATATAGATGATACTGTTGAAGACACCTCCAGTAAGTGTTCAGTTCTCAGTGCTAAATTTTTGTAAAATCCCTTGTTAAAACTTGTTTCTAATGGATACCTAAGTATGTTTGCATCCTTTCAAGGAAGAGTGTGACACTTCAGTTCCTGTATGCGATATGAAGTGACAAAACAATGGTCAGCTCCCTCACAACTCAGGCAACGATCGTTCTTTGGGCTCATAACATTCAGAATTCTATCTACTAGCTATCTGTTGGTTTACTGTTAGTTGTATTAACTGTAGTCACCATACGACCAAAACTGGGCTCTTCAATAGCTGTAGTTACCATAGGCCTAAAACAGGACTCTTCAATGTCTAGTCTCCATAAAGATGAATGAAAAACGAAGATGGGCTCAGAACACCAAAGCTGGGCCCCATCTGCTATGGGTAGAACTCACCTTTGGTAGCAAACAGTGGGCAGCTTTTTTGTTTTCTTAATTTATTGAATTTCCATTTATCCCAATGTCGCTAATCTATTTTTTGTTGCAGGCCATGGAAATGTCCTTTCATGTTTAGAGATGCATTTATTCCCTTTGTCTTCAGATTCCATTAAATCACTTTTTCACTATTTACTATTTTTTGGCAAAATAAAATGTCCTCTTAGATGACACTTGACAAAGTGCAGGTTTTACTTCTCTTCCTATAAATTCCCAGCCCGCTACTGGGCCACTATTCTTTGCCACTCAAGTGGCCAAGTGAGAGAGTGATTGGTGGCCCTCTTTAGCACTGAGTTATAGGACTCTGGTCAATCCAATCCCAAACTCCCTTCCAGCACCCCAGACTACCTTCCACCTGGTGTGTAAGGCCAAGTGTGATGCCTGCTGTTGATTTTTCCAAAGATAGCAAGAGCCTGGGTCTCTGCACGTGTGGAGCTGACTGCTCTGGGTGCTGCTAAAAACTCCCCAGGATCACCACCTTAGATACACTCGGTGCAAGTCAGGCTTGAAAACTTGCTAGAAAATTCTCAGAAGACCACAGTGCTGCCAGTCAACTCGAAGACCTCTAATGACAAGCGCATTGATGAGGTCCCCACTCTCTTATTTCAGTTCGTGTGTGTTGGTGGAAGCCCTTCCCGGATGAGTGCCTTCATCAGGTATGTGGCGGCTGAGCTGGGCCTTGACCATCCAGGGAAAGAATATCCCAACATCTGTGCAGGCACTGACCGCTATGCCATGTATAAAGTCGGACCTGTGCTGTCTGTGAGCGTGAGTACTTGCCTTTCACTTGGGTTTGGTTTCCGTGCCCTGCAAAGCCCTGTGCCCCACACTTCTGCCTGGGTGAACAGCTGAACAGCTGGTGCCTTAACATTTGTGTACTGTAAATGGCTGGGAGCATGGTGAAGTCTCGGCAGCTGGCATCTGGGCGTGAGTAAGTCCTAGGCTCCAGCCCTTGAGGCTTGGCTTCCTGGAGAGCCTCTGTATACAAAAGCAGATGCACGTGTAAATATGCACAGCTGTCCACTCTGTGGGGGTGGCAGGTGTGGGGGAGGGCTTCCCTGCCTGGCCCAGGGCTACAAGAAGAGCCACATGCCCGGTCTCCATGCCTCTCCTAACTCACAGTGACTAACCTGTTTTATAACACAGGTTGTAAGCAATAAAAATAATTACAGAAATCTCCAGTATCCTACTAAAGAGATCATTTTCTATCAATTGATTTCCTTTGATGGCAGTAATATAGTGAAGAACTACAGCTCAGCAGAGGGTCCCCGTCCTGCTGAGATGTGTGTCTGGGCGTATCAGCTAGACCTCCAAGCGTATCAGTCTTGTAGAATCACCTGATAGCAAAGTCACCTTGTCATTTCCCTGTGTTTGACATTCTGAAAGGGGTCCCTTTGCCGCAGGACTCTGCCATAGGGGCAGCACCTCCCCCTGGAGGGGAGAGGAGGTGTCTTAGGAGATCTGACTGTGGGAGGGTCTTTGAAAGATGTGCGGAGAAGGGCTGCATTGTGGTGGAGGCAAAGAGAAGACGGCGGAGGAGGCGGAAGTGCGGAGATTGTCTCTGTCCGGGATTGAGGAACCAGCCAGTTATCTTGCTTTGCGAAACTGGAGAGGGCAGGAGAGAAGTGCAGTGGTAAAACCTTATCTGGCATGGATAAGGGACCTTGTGCATGGCTTCAGCTATCAGAAAGAAATGCTTGTTACCTAGCAATAGCAGCTCCCTCCTCCCGCTGTGCAGGTTGTGTGGGTCAAGGTAGGTAGGCCATAGGACAGCTCTGCTAATGTTTTGAAGTCTGTCCGTCATTGCCCCATGATGATCTTATCGGTTGAAATATACCACATAAAACATACAGTAATCTCCTTTCCCACCCGGGCTTTGTCCCGAGGACCCCTGTGGAGGTCTCCAAGCAGAAGAGAACCAAAACTGATGAATGCACAAGACTGTGACGCACTTTACTCGCGGACTAGGTGTAGCAAAAGAATGGCAATGAAGGCTCCCAGAGTCGAGTAATTATAGCTGTATAATACAATGGAAGTTAGAAGAGTGTTCTCTCACAGTCTTGTTCCGTGCGAAGCTTTGTTATCTCTGGGTGACTTAAAATGCCGAGTGTTGTCTGTTTGGAGGGACTTGTGTGGGCATTGACACAGGCACAAGGCTGGGCTGAGCTGCAGCACTTTCTCTCTGGTTCCAGCATGGCATGGGCATCCCTTCCATTGGGATCATGTTGCATGAGCTCATCAAGATGCTGTACCATGCCCGGTGTTCCAACATCACCGTCATCCGCATCGGCACTTCCGGTGGTATAGGTGAGGACTGAGGGTTGATTCTGGCCCTGTGGGTGGGGGAGGGGCCAGAGAACAGCAGTGGCTCCAGCATGGCGTGAACACATACACAGGATTGTTCAAGGACCTTCCTCTCTGTCCGTCTGCTCCTCTCATCGAAGTGTGTATTGGGGATGGGATACAAAACTAACAAAAGGGGCCAGAAATTACCTCAAAAGCTTAAAAAAAAAAAAACCCAAAGAAACCAAAAGCTAAAAACCAAACAACCAAACCAACCTGCTAACCAAAAAAAACAAAAAAACAAAAAAAACCAAAAACAACAACAAAAAAACCTACAAGAATTCACAGACAGCCTAAGTAGCACAGAGGAGGTTTTGGAGAAGACTGTAGAACATCCAAGACTTGACGTGCTCTGGTCTGTTTTCGGCTATAAAGACAAAAGGTCTGCTTGGGCTCCTGACTGTGGCCCATAGCTGAGTGAAGCCTTCTTGCTGCCCGTGCCTAGGCACGGCACAGGGGCTCATCATGTATGTGAGCGGGGGAGTCGTGCCCCAGCCTCGACCACTCATCCATCATTAAATTCAGTGAATGAATTAGTTCATCCTTTGGGGCAGAGTGTCAGTCACTTCGCACAGCTCCCACCCAGCCCAGAGCCTTCCTGTTCCACAGCGGGGATTTTATTTAGTGTGGGTTTTGGCAGTCAGGTGTGTGTGTGTGTGTGTGTGTGTGTGTGTTGGGCAGTAACATACCATAGCGTAAGTAAAAGTCTGAAGCAATTAAGGTCGAAAGCAATTTCAGTTTCTTTCTTCCTTCCTTCCTTCCTTCCTTCCTTCCTTCCTTCCTTCCTTCCTTCCTTTCTTTCTTTCTTTCTTTCTTTCTTTCTTTCTTTCTTTCTTTCTTTGTCTTGTTTATTGAGATATGGTTTCTCTGTTTAACAGCCCTGGCTGCCCTGGAACTCGAGTTGTAGACGAGGATGGCCTTGAATTCACAGAGATCCTCCTGCCTTTGAGTTCTGGGATTAAATGCATGGGATACCACTGCTTGGCGTCTCTAAAGCAATTTCTTTTTTGTCACTAAGGAACCAAAGTCACTGTAGGAACTGGTTTCTAGCAATTCTTGTTCCCACCAGGAACACAAGACCATTGATAGGAAGCTTGTATGGGCTCCAGGGACAGTATAGCCTTAGATTCAGGCATCCGGGTCTAAGCATACTCACTGTCCTTGGAAGGTAGAGTTTCAAACTCTCCTAATAGTGGTCACATTGTATAAGAAAATATACACCCGACAGAAAAAGAGTAATAGAGTTTTGTTCTTTGAAGTATGCAGCTACTCCAGGAGGGCACACCCTGAACTCCCACACTGCACAGATGGTTGTTGCTGGTTGCAGAGGAAAGCAGGCTAGTCAGGAGTTGGAAAGGATTGAGGCTGTGTTTGAGGCACACGTGGCTTTTCTGTACTTTTGTCTGCTTTTGTAACTGGTTGAAAATGTACAAAATAAAGATATCTGGGATGATTAAACTATCTTCCTGGTCACCTACCTAGTTGGTGCCAGCCTGGAAGACAAACGTTTGGTAAAGGATGGAGAGACTCCTGGCGAGGCTGCTGTTCTCGGCTTTTTATTGCTTTCAGCACTGGTTCTGTTCAAATCCCCGGTCAGGAAAAGCTCTAACTGGGAAAAGGGATGGATGGCTTTGAGCATGCGCTGGGACGCCTCCGTAAGCGACTGTGGGGCCGTTCTCTGCTGCGCTGTTTTGTCTCCCTGTGTAACCGTGATGCCTGTATCTTCCTCAGGTCTGGAGCCTGGCTCTGTGGTCATCACCCAGCAGGCTGTGGATGAGTGCTTCAGGCCAGAGTTTGAGCAGATTGTCCTGGGAAAGCGGGTGGTTCGCAGCACCAACCTGGACGCGCAGCTGGTGCAGGAACTGATGCAGTGCTCCTCGGACCTGAATGAGTTCCCCACGGTTGTGGGCAACACCATGTGCACCTTGGACTTCTATGAGGGTGAGAGGAATTGGCGCGTGTTTGGATCCCTTGCCCACCCAAGCCTGCTCGGTGATGGTGTGCTGCTGTCTCTGGGGCACCAGCATGTGGCCTGCGAACCCTGTCGCAGTATTTCTGTGATGGCTGTCACAGTGATCTGAGCAGCAATCCACTCCCTTGAAGACGGGCGGACAGGTCCCCTCATCCCCGTGTCTTGATGGCATGTGTGGCGTGGTGCCCAATGTAGTATGCTCTGACTGTGTGCCTGTGGCCCTCCTGTCTTCGTGCGCTGCAGGACAAGGCCGTCTGGATGGTGCCCTCTGCTCCTACACAGAGAAGGACAAACAGGCCTATCTGCAAGCAGCCCATGCCGCAGGTGTCCGAAATATTGAGATGGAATCGTCATTATTTGCCACCATGTGCAGTGCCTGTGGCCTGAGAGGTAGGAAGGCACACGATGGCCTTGGTGTCCTTTCTCTGTCTTATTTGCTAAGCCCATCGCAGGGGAGCCTCTGGAGAGCGCCTCCGTGTTCATTTCTCACCTGTGTCCCCCTTGGTCAGCTTTTGACCACCGAGGTGTTATCCTGCATCCCCGGGACACTGCGGTGTTGGTTGTCACACAGCAAAACACAGGGTCCTCAGTGTTCTTGCAGGGATTTCCCCTACTACTGAGAAAGGTGACAAAGACGGTTGTGGCCTATCAGGCTCAGACGAAAAGCTGCCGCAGCCCTGCCAAGAGCTCGGCTTTCAGTGCTGTTTGCCTTTCTGAAGGGCTAATCCACCTTACTGTGTAGACCTGAGCATCCTTCCAGTCAAACACCGCCTCTCAGAGCTGTCTATGCCCCATGGTCTGGGACAGCCAGGAGCGGGCCCTGGAACAGGCTGGAATTTCCTTTGGCAGAAAGGGACCGGGTGTGTTAGAGTGGGAACTGCCGGAGTTGCAGGAGGGTGTGCCTTCCTCCATGCTGCCCTACTCCATCCACAGAGCCCCTGTCCTGGCCTGCACACTGAGCTCCCTGGCCCTGCCTTCCTCCTTGTTGACCAAGGGAGGCCTCTGACCCTGCCTTGATGAGACCTTTCTCTCCGCAGCGGCTGTAGTGTGTGTCACCCTTCTGGACAGACTGCAGGGAGACCAGATCACCACCCCCCATGACGTGCTGGTAGAGTACCAGCAGAGACCCCAGCGGCTGGTGGGCCACTTCATCAAGAAAAGCCTGGGGAAGGCCTGAGGCTCTGCCTGTGCCTCGACACTCCTGGCCAATAAATCTATTTTTCATATCCCATTGTGTGGCTTGGCGGACACTTTACATACAAACAAATGGAGTTGGGCTGCATTTCACGCTACTTAGGACCATTCTAAGCGAATGGAAACTTTCAGATTTTTATTTCAAAGGCGGTCAGATTTCATGTCACAAAAGTAAGAAATTTGGCGATTTTGTGCCACAAAACAGATTTCCCTACGTATTTTAAAATTTCTATTCAGTATCCCTTGATAGCTGCAGATAGGATCCAAGATTGATTGGAGCCTGTTGCCAGGGAGAGGGGCGCAGGAGAACCATCCCAGAACCTGAACCACACATTCTTGTGGGACTTGGCAATACTTTTTGTGACTTCCCCATTCTCACTTGTTGATGTCCAAACTCATGGTGGACCCAGGCGGTGCTGTACCACCCTCTGCTGTCCAATCCAGGAAGTGCAAGCTTTCTGACCAGAAATTAAAAGGCTGGTGGATAATGCTCAGTTTGGGGCCTGGTTTGCAAGAAAGGCTACTCAACAGCATGTCATTTGCATCTGGCCAGCACCAAGATGCATCTGCTGTCACAGTTGAGCTTTCGGATCTACTTACTGTCAAACACGTCACCTAATTTTTCCACGTGCCACGAAAGATCGAGCCCCTCTCTCGCCTACACTGGCTCCTAATTTTCATCTCTGTCACACTCTGGCCACTGACTTTGTCCGCTGGGGCATTCTTCCTACTACCTGGCCTCAGTCTCCTGCACCCCACGTTCCATTCCCAGTGCTGACAATAAGGAGACCTTCCTGCAGGAGAAATGACACCAACTGGACATCTTCCCTCGGCAACTTACACAGAATCAGGAATGTGGCTGGGTTTGTCCTTGATGGACCAATTCCTCCCATTTAGAACCCCAGGGTCCTGCTCTGTCTCAGGGCAGCCTTTGGGTATGGGCTCAGAATGGCATCCCCTGACACCAAATCACAACTGCTAACCATCTTGCAAGTAGAAATGTAAAAACCGTTACCAGTGACATTCCAGAGTTTACTCCAGAAGACACGGCATTTGTTCCCATGCCTCCATGATGAAGCCCACTGCTTCCTATGTCCCTTTCTGTGCAGCCCAATCCTGTAACAGTAATAACAATGTCACCCACCAGAAGAGTAGGGAATGCTGGTGTGTGTCTTTGCCACAAATCCTAGCATTAACCAAATTTAACCAGTGCAAAGATGTCTGATTTGGTAATTCACCTCTTGTCCTAAGCCTGCTGCCTTCACTGCTTGGAAAAAGCTTACATGGCTCAGAAAATGTGGAAAAGGATGTCCGTGGTAGCAATGTCCTCCATAGCAGTGCTGGGAGCAGTTGGTAACCACCCAGGTAGCCAAGAGCAGATGTGAACAGTTTGATGTCCTCAAGTGAATGCAGACAGTGTCCCATGTAATGTAAAATGATGTCAGATAATGAAACCAAATTGCTGTTTTCCCCATCATTTCGCTTATAGAAATGTCACAAACAGACACAACAAACGGTACTACATCATGTGAGAAAAACTAGAGGCAAGATACCCCAGCAGAGATGGGATGGGAAAAGCATATCTGGGAATCGTCTTGGTGGGGAAGGTGGGCTGCACTCGGGGGTTCTGGAACTTCTCCAGAGCACCAGGACAGCTGTTTTTCACATCAGAATTTGCACATGTGAGCTCCTGTTTTATCATTTTTATACATAGCTATAGTTCATCATAAACAAGCCCCTGGCAGATGTCCTCAATAGCTAATGAGATGCCACCCGATTTGTCACGACCCTGGCTTCCAATTGTGCTTTTAAAATAAGCCCTGTAGAGTCAGCAGGCACCACAGGGGTACCTGTTTTCATCAAGTATTTCCAGTTACTAGGTGCAACTGTGCAGACCAAGTGTTAAAAGCAGTAACTAACACTGGGCAAGAAATTGTGGCTTGTAGTGCCCGTGACCGATCCTGACTACCCCCCAAATGTCAGGTGACACTGAGGCAGGCCTCAGGGGATGAAGGCTTAGCATTTCATGAGGTTCAAGCTGCTTTTCACATACTCCGGTGTCCTCAAGCACCCATCTGTGGGTGTGGTATGAGAACAAGTGAACACGGGCACATCGACGTGTGACATGCACAACAGACAGCCGTACATACATGTGGTGGGACATTTGTACACTGTGTGAAAATGGACTGCTGTGATTGGTGTAATAAACAGCTGAATGGCCAATAGCTAGGAGGAGGTTAGGAAGGACTTCCGGGGACACAGAGGACTCAGGGAAGAAGAGAGGCAGACTGTACAGCCAGTCACGGAGAGGAAACACGAGGTACAAGATGGGATAGAGGTGAAAGCTATGTGGTAGACCATAGATCAATAAAAATATGGGTTAATTTAAGCTGTAAGAGAGAGTTAGGAAGAAGCCTGAAGCTATAGGCTGAGCTTTCACAATTAATAAGAAGTCTCTGTGTTGTTATTTGGGAGCTGGCTGGTGGGATAGAGAAAGTCCATATGTACGCCTGTGCTGAATGTACACGTGCACTCACACAGACACATGACTGTACCTGACAGGAGAGTGGCACTCAGTTCTCTCTGCTTTCCAGGGTAAGGGGCTAGGGCAGACCTCTTGACCCTTGGAAGGCGTCTGGCACATGCAGTGGTGTGGCACAGGGTTTTCCTGGCTGTTTCATTTGCTTTGTACGTGAGGCAACCTGCCAGCCAGAGACCTGTCTGCATCACCGTAAGTGTGAGAACTCAAAGATATCCAAGGGTGGGTGCTGCACAGACGGAATCCCACTGTTCCCCTGGGGCAGACAGGACATTTCCTGGCTCCCTCTTCTCTTCTGTACTCTCTCTGTGTCTCTTTACCTCTTTTCTCTTTTCTTCCCCTTTCTAATAAAACTTCTCGCTAGAACCAACTGTTTGTTACCTTGGTTCTTTGTATTGTTTTCTTTGTTTCCACTTTTTAAATTTCAGCCCTCAGTGTGATTATTTCCTGGTGTCTACTCCTCCAGGGTGAGTTTGCTTCTTTTTGTTCTAGAGCTTTTAGTTGTGTTGTTAAGTATCTAGTGTGACAATTCTTCAGTTTCTTCATGTGAGCACTTAGTGCTATGAACTTTCGTCTTAATTCTGCTTTCAAAGTGTCCCATAAGTTTGGGTATGCTATGTCTTCATTTTCATTGAATTCTAGGAAGCCTTTAATTTATTTATTTCTTCCTTGACCCAGGAATGGTGCAATTGTGGGTTATTCAATTTCCATGAGTTTGTAGGGTTTCTGCAATTGGTGTCGCTGTTGAATTCTAACTTTAAACCATGGTGCTCTGATAAGATACAGAGTGTTATTCCAATTTTTTTCTACCTGTTGAGGTTTGCTGTGTTGACAAGTATATGGTTGATTTTACAGAAGGTCCCATGTGGTGCTGAGAAGAAGGTTATGTTTGGATGGAATGTTCTATAGATGTCTGTTAAATACAATCCGTCATAACCTCTGTTAATTCCTTTGTTTCTTTGTTAAGTTTCTGTCTGGTAGTCATGTCAAGTGATGAGAGTGGGGTGTTGAAGTCTCCCACTATAACTGTGTGAGGTCTTATGTGTGATTTGAGTTTTAGTAATGTTTCTTTTACAAATGTTGGTGCCTTTGTATTTGGGGCATAGATGTTCAGAATTGAGACTTCTTCCTGATGGATTTTTCCTGTGATGAATATGAAATGACCTTCTTCATCTCTTTTGATTAATTTTAGTTTGAAGTCTAATTTGTTAGGATAGCTAAGGCAGCTTATTTCTTGGGTCCATTTGATTGGAAAATCTTATCCCAACCTTTTACTCTGAGTTAATGTCTTTGAAGTTGAGGTTCATTTCTTGTATGCAGCAGAAGAATGGATTCTGTCTTCGTATCCGTTCTGTTATTCTGTGTCTTTTTATATGCAAATTAAGACCATCAATGTTGAGTGAAATTAAGGACCATTGATTGTTTATTCTTGTTTGTTTTTTGTTGTTGTTGGTGTTATTGTTTGTGGATTTATACTGCTTTTTCTGTTGGCTTTTGGTAAAGTTGGCTTACCTGTTGTCTATGTTTTCGTGAGTATAGTTAGTTAACTTCCTTAGGTTGGAGTTTTCCTTCCAGTACTTTCTGTAGGGCTGGATTATGTGGATATGTATTGTTTAAATCTGGTTTTGTCATGGAATATCTTGTTTTCTCCGTCTATAGTGATTGAAAGTTTTGCTGGGTATAGTAGTCTGGGCTGGCATCTGTGTTCTCTTAGTGTTTGTAGAATATCCAGGTCCTTTTGGCTTTCAGAGTTTCCATGGGGAAGTCAGGTGTGATTCTGATAAGTTTGCCTTCATAAGTTACTTGACCTTTTTCCTTTGCTGCTCTTAATAGTCTTTTGTTATTCTGTATGTTTGGGGTCTTGATTATTATGTGGCGAGGGGACTTTTTTGTGATCCATTCTATTTGGTGTTCTGTAAGCTTCTTGTACCTTCATTGGCATGTCTTTCTTTAGGTTGGGAAAGTTTTCTTCTATGATTTTTTTGAATATGTTTTCTGTCCCTTTGAGGTTGGTTTCTTCACCTTCTTCTATACCTATTGTTCTTAGGTTTGGTCTTTTCATGGTGTCTCATATTTCTTGGATATTTTGTGTTAGGGATTTGTTGGATTTAATATTTTCTTTGGTAGATGAATCTTTTTCTCTTTGTATCTTCAGTGTCTGAAATTCCCTCTTCCAATTCTTGAATTCTGTTGGTTATGCTTGCAGCTGTAGTTCCTGATTGTTTGCCCACCTTTTCTAATTCCAGCATTCCTTCAGTCTGTATTTCAACTTTCAAACTTGCACTGTTTGAATTGTTTCTTGCAATTTTTGGTTTGTGTTTTCTTACATTTCTTTAATGGATTTTCTCATTTCCTTTTTAAGGGTCTTAATCATCTTCATGAAGTTATTTTTAAGGTCATTCTCTTCTGCTTCATCTGTCTTGGGATGTTGAGGTCTTGCTCCTGTAGAGTCCCTAGACTCTGGTGGTGTCATATTGGTTTTTCTGTTGTTGAATGTGTTCTTATATTGTCATCTTCCCATCTCTTCTTCCAGTGGGTACAGGTGGGGGTCTCTTCCTCTCCTGGTGTGTATGGATTCAAGGTTCTCTTCTGGTGGGTTCAAGGAAGTCCAATACTCTGAGGGAATCTCACGGTGGCTGCAGGCGGGTCTGAGGCACTCCCCCTCCAGGTGGGTGGGAGCTGGATTAGGACAGTGCAGTCATTTGCTTGGTGAGCCGGGGGCAAGTCCACCTTGCTGCAGTCCCCAGACCAGGAGACTCCACAGTGGGCAAGCAGAAGTGGGGCTGGAGGCCGGGGGCTGAGCTCAAGGTTGCTTGATGAGTCAGGGGTGAGTTGATCTGACTTGCCTGCAGTCCCTTGTATTCTAATATTAACAACTAATATGAACTGCTACATCACATAGTAAATTCTGTCTGTCTATACATTTGCACATATGTGGTTTACAAAACAGTAACAAGTGAAACAGTCAAAATCAGAATTCAAAACATTTTAGCTGGCATGATGGATGTGTAAGTAGAGTTTGTGTTGCTAGGATAATGAACCCAAGACTAGCTCCAGGGAAGAACTGGTGCCTGGTGCCCCAAGAGAGTCATGGTTGAGGGCAAAGGTGCGGAGTTGAGTCCAGCTTTGGGGTAAGAGTGCAGAACCAGGTGAGAGCAGGCATGGTGGCTTCAGGTCTAAGCGTGTGAATGAGTGCATTGAGAGACGAGTAGGCCACACCAACAGCAAGGGACTCAGGTGAGCTAAAGCCCTGGGGTTCTGTGGGTCCTTGACAAATACACTGGCTGTCAGATTACAGGTCTATGTGGGACTACTGTCATCCCAATGCTGGGTGCCTACCCCTCTATGGGGGACAGGTATGGTCTGGTATGTTCAGTCATTTGTTGAGCCTGCTTTCTGTGATACAATTTTACCCAAAAGAAACTTGCCCTTTTTCCTGAAAAACGGAGTTGAAAGCTGCATTGCAAATAGAGTCTCTCAGGGCAGGGCACAGCCTGAAAGGCACAGTTTCACATTATGCGGAGCAACTCATAGCCAATCGCAACACATCTAAAAAAATTCTACCATTTTTGTTTGTTTGCTTTTATAATTTTTAAAAATCCTTGCCTGAAATGTTGATGGCAAACTCTCTATCTAAGATGGAGTATAGCTTTACTTAACAATCTCATGAAATATTAAGGATGCTGGGCAGTTGTGGTGCATGCATTTAATCTCAGCACTTGGGAGGCAGAGGCAAGTAGATCTCTGTGAGCTAAAGGCCAGCCTGGCCTACAAAGTGGGTGCCAGGACAGGCTCCAAAGCTACAGAGAAACCCTGTCTTGAAAAACAAAAAAAGAAAAAAGACCCCAACAACAATCCCCCCCTAAAAAGCCCCAAAAGACAAAAACAGGAAAGAAATACTGAGAAACAATTCAGTCATAATTGTTTGGATTATGTAAATTAAATAAATAGGAATGCCATAAATATTTAAAAATGAACCTTAAAATAATTATATTTTATGACTGCTGAAGAACAGATTCTAGCTGACCGCCCACCCTCCTCCATTGTTTTGTGATTTGAAAGTTCCCAGAATGCTAAACTGAGGGACAGGGGTTGCTTAGAGCCTGGGTCACTGCTAAGAGAGACAAACTACTTATCATTAATTACCAAGGGCAAGCAGACAACACAAATTTGAGCATTTGTGTACTCTGTTTTAATATGGTATAGGGGATTCAAATAAGCACGAGAAGTTTTACAGACACCAAGATGTTTATTGTGCAAAGAAAATGTGTTTTGATAAGGGATGATGGGGAGTTGTTGCTTAGAGAAAAAGAAAGTAATTCTGTGCTGAAGCAGAATGACTGGGTGTTTCAGAATGAGAAAAAGAAAAGAAGAGGAAAGCAAAACAAATGTCTCTCTAACCCAGTTAATGCTAAAGCTATTTCAAAAGGTTGGAAGGTTTGCAGGAAAAGAGTTGCCCGTGTGCTGAAGAGTAGCTGGGTTTGCTTGTATGTGGACAACAGGAGAATCGACGTCATGGCTACTGTTCTTCCCCTCTGAAACCCATGTTGGATTTGGCCTCGCTATTGTCACAGTGTTGAGAGGTGGGCATGGTAACAGCCGATTAGGTTGCTAAGAGGGATTTAGTGTTTTTTTGTTGTTGTTGTTTGTTTGCTTTGCTTTGTTGAGTTTTGTTTTCCCTCAAGAGCCAGGTTAATTCTCATTGTTATTGGTGTTATTAGGGTCACAGCCTGTGATCTGGCAGCTTTAACAAGCCAGGCTCGGCTACTTGTCCTTAATATGCCGACCGAACACACAAGCATTAGTGGAAGCAGATAAAGGACTATTGATTATGGCCATGTGGGAGGAGGAGCAAAGATGTCCAGTGATCTCATCCCTCAACTTTCTTCAGGGTGATGCTTAGCTGTAAGGCAAAAGGTTTGCACCATTAAGCAGATCAGTCACACTGTGGCCTTGTCAGTCATCATGGTGTAGGCCCCAACTCCTTCCTGCAAGGGCCTTTGAAAACTTGTCTGCAGTGTGTAAGTTCTCTTGCCAGGAAACAGGATCCCTCTATAGTTAACGTCAAGATCCAACTCTTTCCTTCTCCCAGCATGAGATTCCTTGAGAAATTCTAATTTCTTGGGGGTTCATTGTTTCAGTAACTTGATTGCCAATAGAGGGGCACAATTGTCCCTTTAAAAATCTTCATTCCTGCCAGGAAGGCACTATATCATGGCCCGGAGTTCTTACACTTTCCAACTGGATTATTTACAGGCAAGCAGGCTGGTATAAAACCAACCACCCACTCTCCCAGTCGTTGCCTCCTTATGACTGAACTACTCCCCTTTGCCATCTACAAAACAACACAAGGCTCTAAATAACCATATTTCCCTCATAAACTGCCTAGCCTCAGGCATTGGGGCTCAGCAATAGAAATCTAACCAAGACACAAGCCGTACCATCAAAATCCGTACTGGTTTTTCATATTGTCAGTCTGTTCTTAACAAAGAATGTGAGAATACTCCCCTCCCCTGTTAACCATGAAACTTGTCATGGAGACAAAGCTTTTGTCAAGATATTTTTTATGGTTTGTGCTTGCTTTTAGGAAGCATTTAATTAACCAAGAAAAGGGAGTCTTGCAACATTAAAGAGTTAGATTTTCTTCTCATCTCTGTAACATTTGTTTCTCCTCTAAGATTTGTTGCCACTTTATTAACTACCTATGATCCTATTACATTGCTGGAATCTATTCATTTTTGAGTAAGATCTATATTGGTTACTTTTCTTGTCATGTGACAGGAAGCAATGCAAGGGAGGAAAGATTTATTCTGGCTCCGAATTGAAGGATACAGCAGGTCGTGGTAGGTTAGTCATAGCAGGAGGCCTTGAGCACCTGGTCTGTATTGTGATGAGAACAGGAGATAGCAGCTGGTCAGTCAGTCAGGAACCTCAACTTATTCCTGTCTCCAGCCAGCAGCTGAGAACATACTGGGTTTTGGGACTGGAGAGATGGTTCAGTGGTTATGAGCACTTTCTGTTCTTATATAGGACCTGAGTTTCCAGCACCCAAATCAGGCAGCTAACAACCACTTGTAACTCCAACCCCAGGGGATCTGATGCCTCTGAACTCTGTGGGCACCCACACACATGTGCACCATCAACACACAGATCATTAAGAATTAAAATAAAAAGTTAAAGAAAAAATGCTAGAAGGGAGGGCTGATTTCTATTAATGTTTCTCTCTCTAAATGAGCAACTATTTCTGGAGTTTGCATGTGAGGATATGAGGAGGCAATTGGAAAACACTGATTGGGCCAGCTGGACGGATTACCTGATTTCTCTCCTTATGCTGTACCACGACATCTGAAAAACATCCTGTTACAAGACCCCATATGAACAGTTTGATGGTGTCCCATCCCAGGGACTGGCTCCTTCCCATAAAGGGGGAGCTCTGCCTTCTTTCTCTTAAAATCACAACTGTAAGTCTATAATAAAATGCCTTTCTAAACGTGTCTTCCCATTGTCCGTGAATTCCATTCTTTGAATTCATGAGACAAGAACCCAGAGGGTTCTGGAGTTGATGGAAATTTCGTGTGACCCTAAATATCTGATCTCACAATTCCCGAGTTAAAGCCCACGTGAAGAAAGAGAAATAGTGTTTGTAAACCCATTTCCTGTATTGCATCCACATGGGGTCAGGAAGCAGAAATAGGTGAATTCTGATACTGAGCTCTTTTTCCTTTGGATGGAGTCCACTGGGCATATGTGGGAGGGTCTACAGTGGGCGGCTTTTCCACCTCAGTTAACCTAATCCAGAAACCCTTTCCCACACAAGCCCGTGTTCCCTGAGCCTGAAGATCCCGACTCCTGCCTCTACAGAAGCAAGGCAGGAGGCAGAGTTTGGTGGAGGAGATGGTCTTATTCAGGTCTGGGATTGGGAAGACAACAGAGTGTGAGCCTTACAGGAAAGCAGCCCCTGAAAAGGAAAATCATTGTCGGTGTCTTTGTGGAATGATAGGTTGAAGATGTCCACACCTGAACGCGCCTCTTGGAAAGGCACTACTCCTTCATTTCTTCATTCTTCTGTATAGCTTTCTTTTCTTCTCTCTCTCTCTCTCTCTCTCTCTCTCTCTCTCTCTCTCTCTCTGTGTCTGTCTCTGTCTCTGTGTATTTGTGTCTCTGTCTGTCTGTCTGTCTGTCTGTCTGTCTCTCTCTCCCTCCCTTCCTTCCTTCCTTTCTCCCCTTTTTCTCCAGATGAGGTTTCTCTGTGTAACCCTTGCTGTCTGTCCTGGAACTCACTCTGTAGACCAGGCAAACCTCAAATTTAGAGATCTACCTGCCTCTGCCTCCCAAGTGCTTGGATTAAAGGTGTGCACCACCACCAGCCAGCTATTTATATTTTCTTTCTGTAATTTGTGGTCTTTTTTTTGTTAGATTAAGAGGTTTTGTTTTTCCCACAGAGATCCTAAGTCTTATCACATTGACAATCAAAGTTAATTATCACAACATCTCAACATCCAAACATTTAATTCAGTATGTCTTCTTTTTTCTCAAATTTGAACAAACTTTGATAGTTCCCAGAAGGCCCTGAGAAAAATCTCAAAATGTGTTTTCTCTTATTACAAAAGGAGAGCTGCTAACTGCTTAAGGTTTATGTGATATGTTGAATTTCTTGAGATAATTGAAGCAGATATTATACTTCAGGTAATATCTGCACACATGTGATATTAACATGTGTCACGACTGCTGCGCGGCCTGTGTCCGAGAACGTGCGGAGGGTGTCGGGTATTGATAACACAGAGACTCGTTCAATGATATAAAGAGAACTTTAAACAGGCTCCAAAAAGGTTCAAGAAAAACTTCCTAAGAAAGGCTCCCACCAGAGAAGCCTCTGCTCTCTCCTCTCCCCTGGCTGGTTCTGCTCTGACACCAGAGGTGGATGTGTGTGGGTTTTTGAAGGTGCGGTTAGTCTCTGGACAAGGTCGAGGTCAGGGCGGTTTCCGTGGGAAGGCCTTTCCCAGGAACTTATTGTATCATTTTTAGTAAACAGGTTTTTACTAAACATTGTCTTACAGCTGCCTACTCCCAGGCAGAAGGGGAAGTGGCCAGGAACTTATTGTATCGTTTTTAGTAAACATGTTTTTACTAAACATTGTCTTATAGCTGCCTACTCCCAGGCAGAAGGGGAAGTGGGTCTCTGCTCAAGGTCTGGTGTTCCCACAATTCACCCCTTTTTATTTTCAAATGAGGCACTCCTGGCTTAGGTCAAGTAGGGTCACCCTCCCTTTCCCGTCTTTGGGGGACCTTGAACCCCTGTTTTAGGTGGGAGGGGTCTTCCCCACAGGTTGCCCGTCATCGGAGATACCCCAACCTTAAATCATCTGTAACCAACCTTCATGGCTATCGGGATTGCCATGGGCTAAGCTAAGCAATACTTGGTTACGGATCTCTTGTCTCTGGAACAAGGCACGTTTGAGCTTGGCATAAAGCCAGAATGCCTACCGCCACTGCCACCATTTCCAGGACCCCCATTGACATAGCGCCTCTCCATCACCATACCCATCACCAGATCTGGGCCATAACATTCTACCAGCCTTCATCTGTTACAAGGGTAACCCGCATGTGATTTACATTTACAATTTGATAAAGTTTCCAATCGTTTTAAGATCTGCTCAGGAAAGCATTTAGAGAGTGCACTTGCACAGATACATTGGGCACAATCATTGATGTTACACATGTAGCATTATGAAAAATATGAACAATAGTTGTCACATTAGGACAAGTTGCATTTCTCCAGAAAAATACACTGGCCTAGTCGTGATTCCAGAAACAGGAACCATCAAGTCTGGTATTTCAAGTGACCATGTCCTGTTCAAATACTGAAAAGAGGCTTTTGCCACTCATAGTCCATATCAATGTCCAAATATTTTAAATGGGTCCTTTTTTCCCCTAAAGGGAAAACTGGCAAAATGAATTCTGTTGTTTCAAGGTGTGTCAAAGGCAGACAGTTAGTCTTTCCAGTTCTTTGTTGGCTTCGGGATGAAAACTCACGGGTCCGGAAGGTTAAAGCAGCAGGTCTGTTGAGAAACTGGAAATCTCGAACTGACTGTTTTCTTTCTTTCTTGGGCTGTAGATTCGATGACATCAAGGGTCAGGAACACTGATTTAGGAGATCTCACTCAAACTGGCTTAGGTAGGCTCCCATGGTCTCAGGTCCAGTTTTTCTCTGCTCCATGCATCTCACTAATTGGTCTGACAGCTGCCGAAGCTTTATTCTTTTCCTACAAGAAAACACAAACATGCCCTCGACCCCAAATTAGGGTCTTCTCCACTGTCTAGTGCATGGATGTCTCCATTTGACCTGAGCAATGGTTGCTCAAGTTCCATCATGCCAGAATCTGTCTGAAGCTCACTGGCATTCACATTATAAAATTTTTAAATGAGGAGTGTATTATTTGATGAGTCATGTGGGGACTGGGGCATTATTCCCCCTTTTTTATTTTTTAAAAATTTTTTTCTTTTTTGAACTGTTGAAGCTGGACCATAACAGTAGAAGGATTTGTCTACCCTCCTTGGTTAACTATCTAGGTAAATTGGGCTTACTAAATAACTTTTGAAAATTATTTGAAGTCTGTGAGTAGTCTTTCCCAATCTAACCTGTAGAACTCTCACTAGCTGACAAGGCCTCATTTGTATCTTAAATTTTTCTGTTAAAACATTAACAGACTGGCTGGATGTTCCTTTTGGCTATATTTAACACAATCTAGGTAGCTTCTTAACTATTTTTGAAGGGATTTAAGTATCCTTTTAATCATATAAGCAGTTCACACTCACGCATTCACAATCACATTTCATACATACCGGTGTGGCCACACCATACATTCAGAACATACATGCATCTTTCAGTCATCCTTTTTCCCTAGGTCATGATTAGTCTGTTGCAATGAAGCTCCCTTAATTGAAATCTATGTAAAAGAACAACTCCAGCCAATCCTTGAACTAAAAGGGTTAAAAAGTTCTATATGTTTTTTATCATTCCTCCATTTGAGCTACAGTCATGGGGTACAGCCGTACCTACTCCTTGTAATTCTGTAGATGCAAGGTGGAGAGGCCAGGTTTTTGGCCAAAAGTTTTTAGAGATGACTCACAAAATAGAACTTAAATGTAAACAAAATTTTCTATTCCATATACCTTTTTCTTTTTCTTTTTCTTTACTTAGTACCAGTACCTCCTTTATTAACTGTTACCAATTTTCAATTTACTCACTTTTAATCCATCCTCCAACTGAGGGTGATCTCTCAGGTTCCCCTTTCTTTCCTGACCTTGGTGTCAGGCGAAGGCCTGGAGATTTAATCCAGTACCCCTAGCTTGGTACCCCTTTTTAACACATCCGCATAGGCTTACTGGCCAGCCTTTTAGATCTCTCAGTTTCCCTCAAAAATGACCAAAACCCTTCCTATCCCCTGGGGCCCTGGTCTCCAAAGGGAGGGATGCCACAGGGCAAACCTCTCCCTGTTCTAGTTTACCTAGTTCTCTCCCCGGGCTCCAGCCCCTCCCTTGTGTCATCTGGGGGCCCCTGCTTTTGGACTTGGGTGCCTGGGTGGTGAGGACCACTCCCATTTCTTGCATGAGGTCCCGTCCCCAGAGGTTAATAGGGAGGCCAGGCAAAACATATGGCTGGAAAAACCCTGTGTGGCCTTCAGAGTCTTGCCACTTTAAGATTCTGAGGCTTTTTTGGGGCACAGCCTGTCCTATTCCCTGGAGGGTCACTGTCCCTTCCTCTTTCGGCCAGGCGGGGGGCCAGAATTTATCTGAGAGGACAGAAAAATCTGCCCCAGAATCTAAGACGCCCCTAAAGGACTTGCCTTCTATCTTTAATGTAAGCTGGGGGCGGTTTTCCATAGTGGCTACCCAAAATGCTGCCGGGCCGGTACTTCCAAAACCTTGGTTGCCCCTTTTCTCTTTAATTTTTCTAGCCTCACAAGGAGCTGTAGGGAGAAGGAGTATCTGAGCAATCCGTTCTCCTGCAGGGATGGCAACAACCCCACTGCCCACTGATGTCATTATTTTAATCTCCCCCTCACTATCCTGGTCTATAACACCGGGGTGTACCTGGATGCCTCGAAGAATAGTACTGGACCGTCCCAAAAGTAGTCCGACCGTGCCTGGGGGCAATGGCCCATGCACCCCAGTAGGGAGGGCCTGGATCCCCATTTCCGGTGTTAGGATTGCCCGGGCAGAGGGAGCGAGGTCCAATCCTGCACTCCCCGAGGTGGCTCTAAGGAGGTCTGAGATATGAAGGGGTTGCTCTGGGGGAGAAAATGAGTCCTGCCACTGCCCAGAGCAGGGGTCATTGCCCCGTACACATTGGTTTTGGGGCCCTGGGGCGGGGCCCTCCTCCCGTTTCCCTGATTATTATTAGCAGAAAGGAAATTTCCCTCCCAGTCAGTTTTAGAGTAGCAGTCTTTGGCCCAATGATATCCCCTTCGGCAACGGGGGCATAAACCAGGTCTCTTGAGACCCGTAGTACTATTTTGAGGGCACTCTCTATGGAAGTGTCCCTCCCTACCGCAGCTAAAACATGTTTTTCTCCCTCCCAGAGTAGGTCTTTCTTTCCCCACTTGGGGCCGAATAGCAGCAGCTAACACTTGGCCCTGGATGAAGTTCCCATCAATGTCCCTACAGATCCGGATATAGTCATTTAGACTTTTATTGCGATAGGGGCGAAGGGCTTCCTTACAATATTTATTTGCATTTTCAAATGCCATCTGCTTTATGACTGGCATCGCAGGCCCAATGCCCCCAAATATTCTTTCTGCTACCTGACTGAGACGGTCTACGAAGTCTTGAAAAGGTTCGGAAGGTCCTTGAAGGACTTTGGACAGATGATCTCCTCCTTCCTTGGAAGGCAATGCTTTCCAAGCTCCTTGGGCCGCTGCTGCCACTTGGGCATAGACTGCGATGTCATATTGCATTTGCTGCTGAATGGTGGCGTATTGACCACTTCCGGTAAGCATCTCCACATTTCTCTGGGGCTGTCCGGCCTGTGCATTCCTTTGGGCTGTCTGGCTGCATCTTTCCTGAAACTCACCTCTCCAAATCAAATAATCTCCCCCCGACAGAGCTGCTCTGCAAAGCTGCTGCCAATCGCCAGGTGTCAAATTAAGAGACACAAAAGATTCCATTAAGGAAAGTGTAAAGGGAGCCTGTGCGCCATAATTTAAAGTTGCCTCTTTAAGTTGTTTTATATCCTTAAAATTTAAAGGGTTATGACGCCTAATGACCTGTCCAGAATTGTTCGGATCTGGAACTTCCATTACTGGGGCCACCACCTGGCAGCATTGGACCCCTCCTCTGGGTCTTCCCTCCAGGTCCAAGAAGGACTGGGTTATCTCATAGGAGGAGTCCCTTTTTTCAGAGTATGGGGAAGGGTTTCTCTCCCTGTCCTGTCTTTCCTTAATTAGAATCTTTTTAGTTCTTTTTAAGGGCCGCGATCTCAGCAAGTAACCGTTCCTTTTCAGACTGTGACGAGTCTGAGTCTGAGCTACTTCCATTTTCTAGGTCTGATAGAGAAGGATATAACCGATTCTGACCGGAGTCCTTCTTTTGGGTCGCGCCCGGAGATGTCTACCCATTTTTTTGTTGTTACTAAGAGACTCCTCCTCATCCTCACTAACAATGGAGCCTCTAGTTTCAATCACGGTCTCTTCATCATCACTCTCTGCCCCTGAACTCAAGGAGGCTTGAGTCTCAGTCTCTTGTAACTCTAAAAAGCCTCTTTTGTGTCCTGAACTACCTGGCGGTGACGAACCTTATCTGTCAAAAGTGCTCCCCTCACTAATCTCCATAAGGAGAATGTCGTAGGGGGCAAGGACTCAGATCCCTCTTTTCGTAAAAGTCTATGAAGATCACGGCGAACCTCCTCCCAATCTGGAATATTTAAGCTTCCCCAGTAATGAACCATGGACTGGCTCGTTCGATCGATTTTAGAAAGCCTTCTAGGGTTTTAGACTTGACTGCAGTCCCATGTTCTTTAAGTAACTTTTTTAGTTGATACTGCAATGATTCTAGCTTCCCGGAACTATTCCCCATAGTTTCTTAACCCCGTCCACTTACCTCGCTTTCACGATCTCAGTGGGACCTCCAATTGTCACGACTGCTGCGCGGCCTGTGTCCGAGAACGTGCGGAGGGTGTCGGGTATTGATAACACAGAGACTCGTTCAATGATATAAAGAGAACTTTAAACAGGCTCCAAAAAGGTTCAAGAAAAACTTCCTAAGAAAGGCTCCCACCAGAGAAGCCTCTGCTCTCTCCTCTCCCCTGGCTGGTTCTGCTCTGACACCAGAGGTGGATGTGTGTGGGTTTTTGAAGGTGCGGTTAGTCTCTGGACAAGGTCGAGGTCAGGGCGGTTTCCGTGGGAAGGCCTTTCCCAGGAACTTATTGTATCATTTTTAGTAAACAGGTTTTTACTAAACATTGTCTTACAGCTGCCTACTCCCAGGCAGAAGGGGAAGTGGCCAGGAACTTATTGTATTGTTTTTAGTAAACATGTTTTTACTAAACATTGTCTTATAGCTGCCTACTCCCAGGCAGAAGGGGAAGTGGGTCTCTGCTCAAGGTCTGGTGTTCCCACAAACATGACTATTTCAGAAATGTGTGAAGTGCATGGATGTTTGTAAATGCCCTGTTTGATGAAGACATGTTTGACATAATGGCCACTGAGGACTCTCAGAACTACCTAAAGTTTTCGTCTCTAAGACACACTAAGACGGATGAACTGAGGAAGGGAGACAAAGCCCTCCAGGGTTTGAGTTTTACAGTGATTTGTGTGGAGAATCTTTGCTGGCTTTTGTAACTTTTATGGAGAGAAAACATCAATGCATAGCTTCTTCAAATCTTCTTTATGATTTTTACTTGTGGAAAACTGGAAGTATTTTCCTTTAAAAAATAGCTTATATCAGCTGTTTAGGTATAGGCCTTATCAGTCAGAACAATGGGTAAGAGTCCCATCTGCCTACAGAACTCTCCCACACCCTCAGTTCAGATTCCAAAGACTCAACCTCTTTCTTCCCCACTGCCCGCTCCCAACTGAGGTGATATGCACTGCTCAATCCTTTGCCACGCCAATCAGAAGAGCAGACTACACCAGCCAGAAGACTACGCAGAGAGCTCCTGCTGGACCAAAGGCCATGGTAGCCACCAGAAGTTCAGGCCCCAACTCAGATGAACACTCCCTACCGGACCAGAGTTCACTCTGGCTGCCAGACCTCCAGACTTCAAAGACCAGAAGACCAAAGAGGAAACAGAAACCAAGGAATAAAACATCCATCCAACAAAGACAAACTCAGAAATTGGTACCTAGATCTATAATCACCCAAAACCCCCATTCCTAGATGTCAGCATTAGAACACAATCAACAACAGCCATGTGTGTCCCCACCTGAACCCAGATTTCCTCCTACAGCAAGCCCTGAAAATTCCAACACAGCAGAAGCATAAGGAAAAAACCTTAAAACCAACTTTACGCAGATGATAGAGGTTCTTAAAGGGAAAAATGAATAAATTCCTTAAATAAATCAAGGAAAAGATAATAAAAAATTAGAGGAAATCAATAAATCTCTTAAAGAAAGCCAAGAAAAATTCAAACAGTTGAAGGAAATGAATAAAACTCTTCAAGACCTGAAAATGGGAATAGAAGCAATAAAGAAAACACAAGCTGAGGGAATTCTGGGAATGGAAAAATCTAGGGTCAGCGAACAGGAACTACAGACACAAGCACCACCGATGGAATTCAAGAGATGGAGAGAGACTCTTAGGTGTTGAAGATAAAATAGAAGAAATGGATACATCAGTGAAAGGAAATGTTAAATCTAAAAAAATTCCTGTCATAAACTATCTAAGTGATCTGGGACACTATGAAAAGGCCAAACCTTTTAATAATAGAAACAAAAGAAGGAGAATAACTCCAGCTCAAAGTCCCTCAAAATATCTTCAACAAAATCATAGAAGAAATTTTCCTAACCTAGTACATGTCTATTAAGGTACAAGAAACTTACAGAATACCAAATAGATTGGACCATATTTGCCACATAACAACCGAAACATGAAACATACAGAACAAAAAAAAAGAACATTAAGAGCTGCAAGAGAAGAAGGCCAAGCAACATATAAAGGCAGGCCTATTAGATTTACACCTAGCTTCTCAGTAGAGACTCTAAAAGCCCAAAGGGATGGACAGATGTCCTGCAGACTCTAAGAAACCATGGATGCCAGCCCAAGCTACCATACCCAGCAAAACTTTCAATCACCATAAATGGAGAAAATAAGATATTTCATGATAAAGTCAAATTCAACAATATCTATCTACAAACCTAGCCCTACAGAAAATAATAGAAAAAAAACCCTCCAACCTAAGGAGGGTGACTACACCCATGAAAACACAAGCAATAAATAGTCTCACACCAGCAAAATCAAAAGAAGGGAAGCACACACACACTACCACCAAGATGACAGGAATTCACAATCATTGGTCATTAATATTCTCAATATCAATGAGCTCAGTTCTCTAATAAAAAGACCCAGGCTGATACAATGGATGAGAAAACAGGATCCATCCTTCTGCTGCATACAGAAAACATACCTCAACATCAAAGACAAACATGACCTCAGAGTAAAGAATTGGAAAAAGGTCATGAATTGGATGTTTGGATATTGAGTGTTGTGGTCATTAGCTTTGGTTGTCAATGTGATAAGACTTAGGATTGCCATGGGAAAAACAAAACCTCTTAATCTGACAGAATGGACTACAAATCACAGAAAGAAAATATAATGGACTCAAGAAGCATGCTGGTGCACCTATTATAGTATCTAACAAAATAGACTTCAAATGAAAATTAATCAAAAGATATGGGGATGGACACTTTATTATCAAAGGACACTTAACATCAAAGGAAACATCCACCAAGATGACATTTTTATTCCTAACATCTATGCCTGAAATGTAAGAGCACCTACATTTGTAAAAGAAGCACTATTGAAGCTTAAATCACATGCCAACATTAATAAGTGGGAAGCTTCAATACTTGACTCTCACCAATGGACTGGTCATCCAGATAGAAACCAGAGAAATACAGAATTCACAGACATTATGGACCAAATGGTCCTAACTGATATCCATAGAACATTTCACCCAAACACAAAAGAATACACCTTCTTCTCAGCACCTCATAGAACCTTCTCCAAAATTGACCACATACTCAGTCACAAAGCAAGTCTCAACAGGTACAAGAAAACTGAAATCGCTACCCCTGTATCTTATCAGACCACCACAGATTAAAGCTGGATTTCAACAACAACAGAAATAATATAAAGTTTACAAACTCATGGAAACTGAACAGCTCTTTACTCTCAGCAAAGTGGCAGGATACAACTCAAAAAAATCAGTGGCCCTATTATATACAGATGATGAAGTGACTGAGAAAGAAATCAGAGAAACCTCACCCTTTACAATAGCCATAAACAGCATCAAATATCTGGGGATAATGTTAACCAAGGAAGTGAAAGACCTGTATATCAAGAACTTTGAGTCTTTAAAGAAAGAAATCAAAGAGGATACCAGAAAATGGAAAGATCTCCCATGCTCTTGGATTGGTAGGATCAACATGATAAAAATATCAATCTTGCCAAAAGCAGTCTACAAATTCAATGCAATCACTATCAAAATTCCGGCACAATTCCTCACAGACCTGGAAAGAACATTAATCAACTTTATATGGAAAAACAAAAGGCCCAGGATAGCCAAAACAACCCTATACAATATAGGAACTTCAGGAGGCATCACCATACCTGATTTCAAACTCTATTATAGAGCTATAGTCCTGAAAACAGCTTGGTATTGGCACAAAAATAGGCAGGTAGACCAATGGAACCGAATTGAAAGCCCTGATTTTAACCCACACACTTATGAACACTTGATTTTTGACAAAGAAGCTAAAACTATACACTGGAAAAAAAGAAAACATCTTCAACAAATGGTGCTGGCATAACTGGGTACTAGTATGCAGAAGACTGCAGATAGATCCATGTTTATCACCTTGTACAAAGCTTAAGTCCAAATGGATCAAAGATCTCACATAAATCCAGCCACACTGAAACTTTTAGAAGAGAAAGTGGGAGATACTCTTCAACGAGTTGGTACAGGAGACCACTTCCTGAACATAACACTAGTGGCACAGACACTGAGATCGACAATTAACAAATGGGATCTCATGAAACTAAAAAGCTTCTGTCGCGTCTGCTGCGCGGCCTGTGTCTGAGAACGTGCGGAGGGTGTCGGGGATTGACAACACAGAGACTCGTTCAACGATGTAAAGAAAACTTTAAGCAGGCTCCAAAAAGGTTCAAGAAAACTTCCCAAGAAAGGCTCCCATCAGAGAAGCTTCTGCTCTCTCCTCTACCCTGGCTGGTTCTGCTTTGACCCCAGAAACTGATCTGGGCGTGGCAGAAGAGGCGGTTAGTCTTTGGACAAGGTCGAGGTCAGGGTGGTTTCTGCGGGCAGGCCTTTTCCAGGAACTTAATGCCCCCAGGCATTGTATTGTTTTTAGTAAACATGTTTTTAGTAAACATTGTCTTACAGCTGCCTACTCCCAGGCAGAAGGGGAAGTGGGTCTCTGCTCAAGGTCTGGTGTTCCCACAATTCACCCCTTTTTATTTTTAAATGAGGCACTCCTGGCTTAGGTCAAGTAGGGTCACCCTCCCTTTCCCTTCCTTGGGGGACCTTGAACCCCTGTCTTAGGCGGGAGGGGTCTTCCCCACAGGTGGCCCGTCATCAGAGCACCCCAACTTTAAATCATCTGTAACCAACCTTCATGGCTATCGGGATTGCCATGGGCTAGGTAGGCTAAGCAATACTTGGTTACGGATCTCTTGCCTCTGGAACAAGGCACGTTTGAGCTCGGCATAAAGCCAGAATGCCTACCGCCACTGCCACCATTTCCAGGACCCCCATTGACATAGCGCCTCTCCATCACCGTACCCATCACCAGATCTGGGCCATAACATTCTACCAGCCTTCGTCTGTTACAAGGGTAACCCACACGTGATTTACATTCTGTTACAAGGGTAACCCGCATGTGATTTACATTTACAATTTGATAAAGTTTTCAATTGTTCCAAGATCTGCTCAGGAAAGCATTTAGAAAGTGCACTTGCACAGATACATTAGGTACAATCATTGATGTTACACATGTAGTATTATGAAAAATATGAACAATAGGCTTGTTGCACTATCCACAGAGCACCAATTTGTTCCTGTGGTGATGCAGTTTGTTGATTTAACGTCAGCTGATTATGCGACTTGAGTCAAAGTCTCCTTTTTGTCGCATTAGGACAAGTTGCATCTCTCTAGAAAAATACACTGGCCTAGGCACGATTCCAGAAACAGGAACCACCAAGTCTGATATTTCAAGTGACCATGTCCTGTTCAATTACTGAAAAGAGGCTTTTGCCCCTCATCACAATCCATACGAATGTCCAAATGTTTTAAATGGGTCCTTTTTTCTCTGTTGGCTTCACGATGAAAACTCATGGGTCCGGAAGGTTGATGCAGCAGGTCTGTTGAGAAACTGGAAATCTGGAACCGACTGTTTTCTTTCTTTCTTGGGCTCTAGATTCGATGACATCAAGGGTCAGGAACACTGATTTAGGAGATCTCACTCAAACTGGCTTAGGTAGGCTTCCATGGTCTCAGGTCCAGTTTTTCTCTGCTCCATGCCGAAGCTTTTATTCTTTTCCTACAAGAAAACACAAACATGCCCTCGACCCCAAATTAGGGTCTTCTCCACTGTTTAGTGCATGGATGTCTTCATTTGACTTGAGCAATGGTTGCTCAAGTTCCATCATGCCAGAATCTGTCTGAAGCTCACTGGCATTCACATTATAAAATTTTTAAATGAGGAGTGTATTATTTGATGAGTCATGTGGGGACTGGGGACATTATTCCCCCTTTTTTATTTTCTAAAAAAAGGTTTTTTTGAACTGTTGAAGCTGGACCATAACAGTAGAAGGATTTGTCTACACTCCTTGGTAAACTATCTAGGTAAATTGGGATTACTACTTAGATTATTTGTAGATGCCCATTAAAAAGGACATATCCATTAAATATTTCCCAAAAACTTCTGAAAATCACTCAAAGATTGTAAACTATACTGTGTCCAAATAACTTTTGAAAATTATTTGAAGTCTGTGAGCAGTCTTTCCCAATCTAACCTGTAGAGCTCTCACTAGCTGACAAGGCCTCATTTGCATCTTAAATTTTTCTGTTAAAACATTAACAGACTGGCTGGATGTTCCTTTTGTCTATCTTTAAAGCAATCTAGGTAGCTTCTTAACTATTTTTGAAGGGATTTAAGTATCCTTTTAATCATATAAGCAGTTCGCACTCATGCATTCACAATCACATTTCATACATACCGATGTGGCCACACCATACATTCAGAACACACATGCATCTTTCAGTCATCCTTTTTCCAGGTCATGATTAGTCTGTTGCAATGAAGCTTCCTTAATTGAAATCTATGTAAAAGAACAACTCCAGCCAATCCTTGAACTAAAAGGGTTAAAAAGTCCTGTATGTTCTTTATCATTCCTCCATTTGAGCTACAGTCATTGGGTACAGCTGTACCTACTCCTTGTAACTCTGTAGATGTGAGGTGGAGAGGCCAAGCTTTTGGCCAAAAGTTTTTAAAGATGACTCACAAAATAGAGCTTAAATGTAAACAAAAATTTCCATTTTATATACCTTTGTCTTTTTCTTTTTGTTTACTTAATACCAGTACCTCTTTACTGTTACAAATTTTTTTTCCACCCATTTTTTTTTAATCAGGGTTTCTCTGTATTGTTTGAGGCTGTCAGTCCAGCCTGGCCTCGAACTCACAGAGATACGCCTGCCTCTGCCTCCCAAGTGCTGGGATTAAAGGCGTGTGCCACCACCGCCCAGCTTGTTACCATTTTTTTTTCTGTATTATTTGGAGGCTGTCTTGGAACTTGCTCTATAAACCAGGCTGGCCTTGAACTCAAGAGATCTGCCTGCCTGTGTCTCCCGAGTACTGGGATTAAAGGCGTGTGCTGCCAACGCCCGGCTATTCACCCATTTTCAATCCAACTTTCAACCCAGGATGTTCCCTCATACAAAAAGCCTTAAGATTTACACAATCTACCCTCCAATTGAGGGCAATCTCTGGGTTCCCCTTTTTTCTGACCCTGGTATCAGGCTTAGGAGGGGGAAACTCAGAATGTCTAGTTTCTGACTTTTTAATCTCATTGGCGGCAGCCGCTCCCAATGTATTATTGGTGTTTTAAAATTTGATGAACAGGGAGCTGGAATGACTAACTGGCATCAACATGGGGGGGAATCCTCACCAACGCCCATATTTCCCTTACCTGAGTGTTCAGCAATGGTTGGATCATCTTTATCATGGTGAGCATTCCTAGTATCCGGAGTAGTATTGGGGTCGACATGCCTGATGCACCGTTCGGGGACCCAAATAGGCTTCTCACTTCCTGGAGGGAAAACACAAACAGCCCCTCGGACCCTAGCTAATAGGGGGGTGGGTGGCTGCCATTTTCCTGTAATTAAGTCCTTCCATCTGACCCATCCCAAGGACTTGGAGGGTTTGTTCCAATGTCTCTCCATAGCAGACAAATTATTACGGTCTATGGTCAAAAAATTTAAAATGTAAAGTATGGTGGATAACTGAATATTGGGGGAGGTAACATACTCCCCCTTTTTTATTTTCTTAAAATACTGTTTGAGAGTGGCATGGGTGCGCTCCACAATAGCCTGTCCCGTGGGGTTGTGAGGAATACCAAAAGAATGGACAATGTGATGTTCCCTGCAAAAGGCAGCAAAGCGATTGCTGGCATAAGCAGGGCCATTGTCCGTTTTTAGGGCATCAGGAATGCCCATGTAGGCAAAGGCCTGCAGGCAATGAGAAATAACATCTTTAATTTTCTCTCCTGAGTGGAGAGAGGCAAAAATCAGTTTAGAATATGTATCCACCGAGACATGCATGTATTTTAATTTTCCTGCCTGCGGCAGGTGAGTGACATCCATTTGCCAGAGATGGTTGGCCCTGAGGCCCCGGGGATTTACCCCCTCATTGGGAAAATTATGATAAGGGGCACAATCAGGGCACTGAGAGGTAATCTGTGTCGCTATGGATAAGGGGCATCCAGCGTGAAATTTAATGGAGCGGGCATTTAGATGATACCTCTCATGGAGCTGGTGGGCCAGCTGCTCCTGAGTAAATAAGACCCTAGGGCGGGTCAAGGAGTCAGCAATTTGATTGCCCTGGGCAAGGGGTCCTGGAAGGTTAGTATGTGCACGAATAAATCCCACATAAGCAGGGTGGATGCGCTGCCAAATAAGATGTTGGAGCTGAACTAATAAGGAACGAACCTGGGAGGTTGGAAGAACATATGGAGAAGTTTCTAAAGGTCTAACAATGTTGGCAACATAAACACTATCAGTATATAAATTAAAGGGCTCTCCCTCAAACATTTGGAAAGCCATCAAGCAAGCAAACAACTCAGCGGCTTGTGCTGACATCTGCCCTATGGGTACCCTCTTCTGCACCTGAGAAGAAACCACCACCGCGAAACCCTTGGAGGAGCCGTCTGTAAAGACTGAGCGAGCTCCAACTAGAGGGTTCTCCTTTAAAATCTTGGGAAAGATCACAGGGTGTTGTTTGAAAAAAGACATCAAGGGGCTGTTGGGATATTGGTTATCAAACTGAGCGCCTGTAGATGTAATAAACAGGGTCCACCCATCATGGAAGATCTGTAGATGTTCCACCTCCTCCTTACCATAAGGAAGGATAATTTTATCAGGACTCTTTCCAAAGGTTTGAATGCTAAACTTGTGCGCCTTCCACAACAATTGTAAAATGAGATCATAGTAAGGGGTCACTACCTTCTTAGGGGAGGCTGACAAATGTACCCAATAAATAGGACCAGTCTGCCAAAACACGGCAGTGGGCGAAAAGCTAGATGAAAGTACAACCAGAACAAGGGATAATACGCCGAAGGTGGGCTTGCTCTATACTTCTTAACAACAATTGTAGGGCTTCCCTGGCCTCTGGGGTAATCTGTCTAGGGGAAGTTGGAGCAGGATCCCCAGGAAGAATATCATAAAGCGCTTTAAGAGCCCCTGTTTTAATAGAAAGAGAAGGGCAAAACCATTGCACCTCTCCCAAAAATCTCTGCCAATCATGAAGTGTTTTTAAATTTGAACAATCGATCTGGAGTCTTTGTGGCCGGAGGCCAGTTTGTTGAATTTGATGACCCAAATAAGTATAAGGGGGTCTCTTTTGGATCTTTTCCGGAGCCAAAATAAATCCTCGGGCCTCCAGAAGCTCCTGTAGCTCTGCAAAGGCAAAGGACACAGTCAACAAGACAGAAAGGCAGTCCACAGAATGGGAAAAGATATTCACTGACCCCACATCTGACAGAGGGCTAATCTCCAAAATTTACAAAGAACTCAAGAAGCAAGTCTCCAAAACACCAAAGGATCCAATTAAAAGGTGGGGTAAAGAACTAAACAGAGAATTCTCAATAGAGGAGGCTAAAATTGCCAAGAGACACTTAAGAAAGTGCTCAACATCCTTAGCCATCAGGGAAATGCAAATCAAAACAACATTGAGATACCATCTTACTCCTGTCAGAATAGCTAAAATCAAAACCACCGAAGACAATTTATGCTGGAGAGGATGTGGAGAGAGGGGAACACTCCTCCACTGCTGGTGGGAGTGTCAACTCGTACAGCCACTTTGGAAAGCAGTATGGAGATTTCTCAGGAAAATGGGAATCAATCTACCACAAGACCCAGCAATTCCACTCTTAGGCATATATCCAAAGGGGGCAAATTCATACAACAAGGGCATCTGCTACACTATGTTCATAGCAACATTATTTGTAATAGCCAGAACATGGAAGCAACCTAGATGCCCCTCATCTGAAGAGTGGATAGAGAAAATGGGGTACATTTACACAATGGAGTATTACTCAGCAGAAAAAAACAATGGAATCTTGAAATTCGCAGGTAAATGGATAGCACTGGAAGACACCATCCTGAGTGAGGTAACCCAGTCACAAAAAGACAAACATGGTATGTACTCACTCATATATGGATTTTAGACATGGATCAGGAGAGTGCCAGTCTGCACTTCCACTGATAGAGAGTCTGGGAAACAGGAAAGAACCTAAAAGATATGCATGGTACCCAAGAGAAGAGAAATGAGACAAGATCCTCTGAACAGATGAGGAACACGGCGAGGGGTGGGGGGGTGAAGGGGCCTGGGAAATAGAGAGGGGGAGAAGTGGAAGAGAGAGTAGATCGTGGAGGAACAGGAAGGTTGACTGGGGGGGTAGGATAGGGGGAAGAGGGAATCATAGGTTAGAAGACAGATCAGGCACCATTGTGACCTCTAGTGATCTAAAGGGATGATAGCAATTGGCAAGCTAAGCAATAATGTAGAGACCACCTCGAATGCCCATTCCTGATAGTGAACTTGATGTCTATAACCATCCTGGAGCCTTCATCCAGTGACTGATGGAAGCAGAGGCGAACACCCACAGTTAAATACTGAACAGAACCCAAGGAACCCAGTGACAGAGAGAGAGGAGCAATGAGCAAATTGGCAAAGAATGGGCTGGCAAAACCAGCAGACAGCTGATCTGAACAGGGGATAGCTCTTGGACCCCAGACTGACAGCTGGGAGGCCAGCATGGGACTGATCCAGACCCCCTGAATGTGAGAGTCAGTGAGGAGGCCTGGGCTACCTATGGGGTCCTGAGCAGTGGATCAGTGTTTATCCCTCGAATACTAACAGACATCGTGTGTCCATAACACAAAGAGGGATGCTCTCTCTGCCTGGACTCTTAGGAAAATGCCTGGACCCTACCCTGAGTGAAATGACAGACTCTAGATATCCCCTATGCAGAAGGACTTGGCAATAGGGTGGGAGGATGGGGGGGATGGTGGGAGGGTGCGGGAGGAGGGGAGGGAGAGGGAACTGGGAATGACATGTAAAACAAGCTATTTAAAATTAAAATAAAAAACTTTATAAAAAATAAACGAGACCTCATGAAACTGAAAAGCTTCTGTAAGGCAAAGACACCTTCAAAAGAAACTAGACATAAACAAACCAATTAATCCAGTTAAAAAATGTGGTACAGATCTGTCTTAGTGTTTCTATTATGTGATGAAACACCATGACCAAAAAGCAAATTGGGGAGGGAAGGGTTTATATGATGACTATAGTTAGTGTCAAGTTGGCAATAAAACCAGGTAGTACACGATCTAAACAGAATTTTCAACAGAGGAATCTCAAATGACTGAGAAACACTTAAATGTTCAACACCCTTAGCCATCAAGGAAATGCAAATCAGAATGGCTTTGATATTCCATCTTCCACCACTCGGATCAAAACCACAAGTGACAGCTCATGCTGGGGAGGATGTGGAGCAAGGGGAACACTCCTCCATTGCTGGTGGGAGTACACACTTGTACAGCCACTTTGGAAATCAATGTTGTGTTCCTCAGAAAATTGCGAATTGATTTTCCTCAAGATCTAGCTATACCACTCCAGGTCATATTCCCATAGGATGCTCCATCCCACCACAAGGACAGTTGCTCAAATATGTTCACAGCAGCTTTATTCATAGTAGTCAGAAACTGGAAACAACTTAGATGATCCTTAACTGAAGAATGGATAAAGAAAATGTAGTAAAAAATGACATCATGAAAATTGCAGGCAAATGGATGACACTAGAAAAAAATTATCCTGAGTGAGGTAACTCAGACTCAGAAAGGCAAACATGGTATGTACTCACTTAAAATTGATACTAATTATTAAGTAAATGACAATCACGCTACAATCCACAGACCCAGAGAGGCTAAGTGATAAGGAAGGCTTACGTGAATCTCCCTAGGAAGGGGAAATAGAATATATTTCATGGGTGGACTGGGGGTGGGTGAGGACAGGAACAGGAGGCATCAGGTTTGGGGAGAGGGACGGAAGGAGAGTACTGGAACGGGGGAGCATCTTTGGGACATATGGAAACCTAGTACAATGGAAACTCCCTGGAATTTAGGAGGCTGACCCCTAGTGGAGACTCCTAGTAATGGGGGATACAGAGCTTGAACCTGCCATCCTCTGTAGCCAGGCAATGTTTCCAGTGGTGAGGCTAGGACATCAAACCAGCCACAAAACCTTTGACCTATAGATTGTCCCGCCTGCAAGATGTGTGGGGACAATGACGGGACAGAACTGGTGGGAGTGGCCAATCAGTGGCTGGTCCAGCTTGAGGCCCACACCTGACGTTGTCTGGATGGCCAGGAATTGTAGGCTGACAGCACAGAGAGCCAAGATAGAACCAAACATGGCTGACGAAAAATAGTCAGTGAAGTGATTCAATGATTCCTGACGGCTTCTCGCTATACTCACAGACCAGAGCCCAGCATAATTGTCATCAGAGAGGCTCCTCCCAGCAACTGATAGGAGCAGATGCAGAAATCCACAGCTAAACCTTAGGAGGAGTTTGGGAATCCCGAGGAAGAAGAGCAGGAAGGGCTATAGGAGCCAGGGCAGTTAAGGATACCACCAGAGCACAGCCCACAGAATCAACTAAGCAGGGGTCGTGGGAGCTCACAGAGATCGAGGTGACAATCAGGAAGCCTGTATGGCTCTGAGCTAGGTCATCTGCATATAGATATGGCTGTGCAGCTTGGTGACCTTGTTGGACTCCTGACAGTGGCAGTTGGGGAGTCTTTGACTCTTTTGCTTGTTTTTGGGACCCTTTTCTTCCTACTGGGGTTACTTGTCCAGCCTTGAGATGAGGGTAAGTGGCTAGTCTTATTGTAGCTTGTTATGCCATGTTTGGTTGATATCCCTGGAATGCCCGCTCTTTTCTGAAGGGATCTGGAGGAGAAGTAGATCTGGAGGAGAGAGGAGTTGGGGGTAGGGACTGGCAGGAGGGGAGGGAGGGAAAACTGTGGCTGGGATGTAATATATGAGAGAAGACTAAATTAATTAAAAAAGAAAAATTACAATCAATTCCAAAAACATCCTGCCAACAGTACCAAGTTTTAAATTTTATAACAAATATTAACTGTGAATTAAAATATCTACTCCTAAAATATTAGATTATCTTATGTCCAAGGCCTGCTTCAATGAAGAAAAGACATACCTGGCACTGTAGATCTGGCAAGGAACTCATGGCTGGAAAAATCTCACAGGGCCCAGGGGTGAACCTATTACTGTTATTCTGCTAAATGGACACAGCGTCAGCTACCATCTAAATCCATCATTTCTATACTCATAGATCATCGCAGCTCTCAGACCCCAAAAGAGAAGTTTCTTTGTACACTGGTGAATAACACAGAACTCATAACTGACCAAAAAGCAGAGAGTAAATGTCACTGTTGAATAGGACATCTATATCACATCCCTCTTCCAAGGCCCAGGGACGATCACAGAAGAGGGGACAGGAAGTCTGTTACATCAAGAGCTCCGAGAGCCAGGAGTGACACAGTGTCCTCTTGTCAAGCTGGGACCATCTTGCTCATGAACTCACATCAGCTGTGATTGTCTGCACAGAATCAAGGCAGTCAGTATTCCCGTATGGGGGGCTGGGGAAGGGACCCATGAGTCCCACCCCTAACTGAAGAGTTATAGACAGGTGATGGCTTCTGGGGGAGACAGTCAGTTTTCTTTAAGTGTGTAGCTCCTGGTAGGTCAGCCACGCTGCAGTGGGTGGCTTTACACTCAGGAGTATGTGGGAAGCACTACCCAGACTTGATGGGTTATTAAGAACCCCAAAGAGGACATGAAGTTGGGGGATAAGCAGATGGGGTAGACCTGGGAGGAACCAGAGGGGAGGAGAGGAAGGGGTGTGAATATGATCAAATGCATTATACAAAATTCTCAAGCAATTAATAAAAATATTTTAAAAATTAAAAAAATATAGCTTATGTTCAGGATCAGTAGGATGGCTCACTGGGTTAAGGTATTTCCTGCCAATTCTGATGACCTGAGTTTGATCCCTTAGACTTACATGGTCAAAAGAAAGAACCACCTCCCGCAAGCCTCCCACTGACTGCTACGTCCACACTCACACACAATAAACACATGGTAAGATAATTAGCATCGATGGTGAATATATTGCTTTCCTGAGCTCTTTCTTCCAGACCACTTGGCAGTGTCTCCACACTTGAACTAGACCCTGAAAAAGCAAAGCAGACCAGACCGCAGAGTTTCTGCTGGCCACTGACTTCTAAGCAGCTCTGACCAGCACTGTTGCTTGAGAAACTGCTAACAAACAGGTTAGATCTTGTTAGAACTCCTCATCTGTGAAATTGGAAATGGCAGCCTAATTAATGGTCATAGACAAATAGCTTGGTGAGGGTTTCAGGTCATTTATGAGAGGACTTCAGGTCATTTATATGAGAGCAAAAAAACAAACAAAAATCCAAATGTTTTAGACTCAGGTTAGTCTAATGAAAAAACCAGGAAGAGCGAAGATAGTCCCAGACTCTAGAGCCCATGATCAGTGTGTAAGACGAGGAAGTCACCTTCTAAGAGTACATACGTTGCAAAGTAAGAGGCTGTGGTCATCTCTGTCTGGAGGGGTATTTCAGTTAAGGGAAGTAGTTTTAAATTTTTTCTTTTGGCTCAGGGAAGAACCTTAAATAATCAGGAAAGAATAATGGACTACTGCTATCCACTCCTTTCTCAGTCTTACTAGGGAGACTTTGGTTAAAAAAAAATGTAGCCATAGCCTTATTAGTACAAAGTCAGGCATATTAACAAGGGGGAAAGATGTTCGCTTGAAGGTCTATTTCCCTTTGAACAATCTGAAGGAAGTAAATTCTTTCCCAGAGAGGCCATCAAAGGATCTGGAGTGATACCCAGAAGAGGGTTTCCACCTGGGAGGGGCACCTCTGGGGTCATTGTAGAGAAGGGAAGGCAGAATACCCCCAACTATTGATGGTCATTCTACAATCCAGGGCAGTTTGGACCCAGGATTCTAGCAGCTGGCTGAAGGTGGTGCAAGACAAAAGGGAATGATTAAGGAATGGGGAGAAACTCCTGTGTGCCCCCCAAGATAAACTCTATGCGATACACAAGCAATTGGACGGGAAGCCCAAATGCAACCATGTTCCGTGTCTGTGCTCTGTGTATGTGTATACTGCTATGAAGTGTGAGTGGCATTCTGGGTTAATAGATTGTTCTTTCACATTCTCTTAGAGGTTATAGGTTTTATTGAAGAGATTATGGCTATGATGTGTGAGGAGGTTTATGCTAAGTTTATGATATGGCTCAGTGGTGTACCCTGTACTCAGCATGCATAAAGCTCTGGGCTCAACCTGTAGCACAAAAAAGAGAGAAAGAAAAAGAAAATGTACGAACCATGGCCCATGATGAGAACAGAGCAGTCTTTCCCAGGAGGAGTCAAGATGCCATCTGTAAGTGTTCAGCAGTGCTTTGATGGTTTTGTGACAATGGTGCATGGAAAGCATCCCTGCATACCTGATTGTACCTGAGGGTTTTCTCGCCATTCCAACTTGAAGGTACTTTCTTGAGTATCCTACAGAGGAGAGAGATCTTTTGTTCGTGCTTTGCTTGCTCTTTTTTTTGTGAAATATAGACCTAGCTTTTCATTAAAATATCAAAATGTTATGCATCTATGGGTGGCCGGCATATGTGTTAACACAATATGGAGGCCAATTTAGTTAAAGGCAGTTAGTGGATCCAGGAGAGCCCCTTGTCACTGACCTAGAATCAAGATAGTTCATGGGGAAAAAGGACATCTCCCCCTCTTCCTGCCTGGAAGGGAGAAAAGGGCCAACATCAAGGGCCAACATCAAAGGCAGTTTTAGACATTTACAGGTCTGAAGATCATTCCAGAGGGCCTTCTAGAAGAGGCTCTGCCAACAATCTTTAACAACCATCCTTTAAGCAGAAACCATAGTAATCCCAAGTTCTTATCCTAATTTTGTCATTGTTCTAAGAATGTTCTGTCCCTTCTTGGAGAGATACTAAACTGGAAGTCAAGACCCCTCTTTTCATAGTTACTAACTTTCTGGGAGTCTCCCTGGTGTATCAGAAAAGTTAATAGCTTCTGTATTTTTCTCTTGATAATCATTAAAAAAACAAAAGCAAAGACAGGGATTCATTCCATCAAAAGACCTATGAAGAGTGGAAGGAAAGAATAGTTATAATGGGGAAAAACTTCAATGCATATGGATATAGAACAATCAATCAAACTTCCTGGCTTCCATCTTGGTTTTTAGCTGACCCATCAGTGTTGGAACTTGAGGTTCTCCAACTGTCATTCCAAAGATGTGCTTATGTGTGCATTGTGTTCTTTTCACTTCAAGTGAGAATGACAACACCTTGCCTTGTGCTACTGTCACCTTCCAAGCACAAAGGTGTGGCTTGTAAGGCACTTAGTCACCAGAAAGATTTCCTTGTAGTACATGAAGTCTTGGGTCTTACCGAGAAATTATTTTAAAAACAATAATATGACTTGTTTTATGGGAATTTTTAAAAATAAAATATCATCATAGTAACTACAAAAAGATTCTAAAGAGGAAGGAAAGTTAGGGCCAAGTCAGTCCAGGTGGAAAGCCATCCCCTTCAGTGAGAGAAATGCCTGTGGTCTGCTGTCTTCCTGCTGATTTGTTTAAAGATCTTGGATTTACATCTGACAGAGAGCTGATCTCTGAAATTTACAAAGAACGCAAGAAGCAAGTCTCCAAAACACCAAAGGATCCAATTAAAAAGTGGGCTACAGAATTAAATAGAGAATTCTCAATAGAGGAGTCTAAAATGGCTGATAGACACTTAAGAAAGTGCTCAACATCCCTAGCCATCAGGGAAATGAAAATCAAAACAACTCTGAGATACCATTTCACTTCTGTCAGAATGGCTAAAATCAAGAACTCCAATGACAGTTTATGCTGGAGAGAATGTGGAGAAAGGGGGAACACTCTTCCACTGCTGTTGGGAGTGCCAACTCGCACGCACACTTTGGCAATCAGTATGGAGATTCCTCAAGAAATGGGAATCAGCCTGCTACAAGACCCAGCAATTCCACTCTTAGGCATATACCCAAAAAAAATGCACATTCATTCAATAAGGATGTCTGTTTCACTGTATTCGTAGCAGCATTATTTGTAATAGCCAGAACCTGGAAGCAACCTAGATGCCCCTCAACTAAAGAGTGGATAGAGAAAATGTGGTACATTTACACAATGGAGTACTATTCAGTGGAAAAAAAACCAAAAACAATGGGATCTTGAAATTTGCAGACAAATGGATGACACTAGAAGAAACCATCCTGAGTGAGGTCACAAGAAGACAAACATGATATGTACTCACTCATATATGGATTTTAGATATGGATCAGGGGAGTGCAAGCCTACAATCCCACTGCCAGACTCTGGGAAACAGGAACGACCCTAAGAGAGATATGCATGGTACCCCAGAGAAGGGAAATGAGGCAAGATCTCCTGAGAAGATTGGGGGCATGGGGGAGGATAGGGGAGGGGGAAGAGAGGAGAGAAGAGAAGGGGAGAGGAGAGGAGGGCATGGGGGAGCAGGAAGGTTCAGTTGGGGGAAGAATAGAGGAGAGCCATTCCAGGTTTGAGGAGATATCTGGCACTAGTGAGATTTCCAGAGATCTACAAGGATGATACCAGCTGGCAAACTAAGCCAATAGTGGAGAGACTAAATGCCCACCCCTGATAATGAGTTCGACTGCTTCCTTATGTGCCATCCTAGAACCTTCAAACAATGACTGATGGAAGCAGAGGCAGACACTCACAGCTAAACACTGAACTGAACTCCTGGAACCCAGTGACAGAGAGGGAGGACTGATGAGCAAAGGGGTCAAAACTGGGATTGTTTAACCCACAGAAACAGCTGACCTGAACAAGGGGAGCTCTTGGACCCCAGACTGATGACTGGGAGGCCAGCATGGGACTGATCTGTAGCGAGCTGCTGGTGTGTTTGCAGCTACAGTGCTACCATACTTCACAACGATCCGAGGCTAAGGACTAAGGATGAAAATAAAGACAAAGATAGCGGCTCATTCTTACAAGGAGAATGGCATTTATTATTTCAAGAGTGGAGCTTTATATACCAAAGGCAGGTATGGTAGAAAAACACCAAGGTCAGAAGCCTACCTTCCCAGGGCCCTCCAGCAAAGGGTGGGCCAAAAACAAGAATTAGCTTTTAGACAAAAAACAGGAACTTGCATGCAGACCTTACTGGGAGGAGGGGATGAGAAATGTTTTGGTAAAAGCCTCTAGTAACAAGCAGTCAACAGACCCCATGGGGGAAGGGTGCAACACTGATCCAGACACCCTGAATGTGGGTGTCAGTGAGGAGGCCTAGGCAATATATGGGGCCTTGGGTAGTATTTATCCCTGGAATGCAAATGGACTTTTGGTGCCCATTCCACAATGAGGGATGCTCTCTCAGACTGGACTCTTGGGGGAGGGCTTAGGCCCTGATATGAATGAAATGACAGACTCTGTATATCCCCCATGGATGGCCTCACCCTCCCTGGGGAACAGAGTGGGGATTGGGTGGGGGCTGGAGGTGTTGGTTGGGGGATATGGGAGGAGGGGATGGAGAGGGAGCTGGGATTGCTGGGATTGACATGTGAAGCAACCTTGTTTCTGATTTAAATAATAAAAAAATCTTTTAAAAAAGATGTTGGATTTTTCCACTTTCTTTGTTTTCTGGTAGCCGAATTCACCACCACCTCCTTGCCATCATGGCTGCTCATGTTCAGATCAACAAAAGGAGGGACCTTAAAGCCAAAAGACAGAGCGACCTGAGGCAAATTTAAGTTGTTCACAATGAAGATCTGCTTGAGTGAGTGGGAGTCATATGCTCATATGTAGGACTTGTACGCTTCCTGTGCGGACTTATGGAGAAAGTAGTTCTTTTTAATCAGCTTTTCCAGCTGAGACTGAATATCAGAAACTTTAGGCCAGGAAACGTGAAACCTTAGATTGCTTCAAGTGTGAGGAAAACCCAACTCTTCAGGGCATAGGATGAGCAGGGCGTGTCCTCTTCCATTCAGGCCCCTGGCCGTTCCTACACACATGATGAATATATTCCTTGAGGTCATTGGGAGGGTCATACTGAACAATCTTGTCCACTTCATGGATGTCCAGGCCTCTGGCTGCCACATCTGTGCACAACAGTATTCCTGAATCTGTGTTGCAGAATTGGAAGACCGTGGTTGTTGGCTTATTTTGCTTTTCCTTTCCATGGATGGCCAAGACAGGCAGGTCAATGTAGTTCAGTAGCTCATAGTGGTACTTCAGAGACCATCACTGTCTTCTTCCGCCTTTTCCTCCTCCTCCTCCTGCTCCTCTTCTTCTTCTTCATCATCAACACCCACATACAACAGCTCTTTTCACAGAAATTCCTGCCGGGTCTTCAGCTTTTCGAGACTGTGGCAGAAAAGAGCATGGTTTGCCTGGAGACTGGCAAAAGTTTAATAATTTGCTTTGATTCTTCTTCAAACCCAACATCCAGGATACGGCCAGCCTCATCAACAACCAGACACTGGAGGTTCTTGTACATGAACCCTGGAGTATTTATTCTGCATGTGGTCTAGGAGCCGGCCTGGGGTGGCCACGATGATGTTGATGCCATTGATGCAAATGATGAGCTTCTGTGGTTCAGCAGACCTGTTACTGCCACCCATGGTCAGCGCATACGTGTGAACACGGTGTGTCATCAGGTCCTTAAGAACGCCAAAGGCCTACAGGGCCAGTTCTCCGATGGGAGAGAGAACCAGGACTCCCGTTCCATTCCTAGACATGAACTTCAACTTGACAACGAGCTCGACCACGGGGATGAGGAAAGTGAGGGTTTTGCCACTCCCTGTTTTCCGCGGCTGCCAGAAGATTCCTGCCTTCCAGATGCTGCCTAAAACTTGCATGTTGGATCTCAGTCACGCGCTTGAAGCCCGTTTCTTCTGTCGCTTTCAGAGGGTTTTTCATTGACAAGGCTAGACGAGGAAGCAAATGACATGTCCTCAAAAGCGCCAGTCAGTCTCAGGGGCAGGCGGGGCACCTCGCTGCTGTTCAGGTTCTCCACACCACTTTCTGGTTCCTTGTGAGCGCCGGCGCTTTCTTCTGGTTTTTGCTTTTTTGGTGTCAGGCCCTGCATCATTTGCCCTTTTCCTCTGCTTTTTTTCTTCTTTGGCTCTGCATCAAGAGATGGCGTTGCTGCTGTTGGTTAATGTGGTGGGTTTTTGAGGTAAGTTTTGAACTTCTGAGTTTTCCATGGTCTCTTCCGTCATGCCTCCTCTTTGTGCTTCTGCTGAGACCACACTCGCGGAATGCTTTACGGCTTTCTTAACTTTTCCTTCCTCTTTGGGCACAGCTCCATTTCGAGGCTGTGATTCGCTCGTATCTGACGCTTCTTGCAGCTCCAGGTTCTGCCGCCTTAGCTTGACAGTCCACTGCTCCTCGATCTTCCTGCGCTAGAGTTTCCCCTGTAAGTGCCACGTGTTTCCGATGCACATGCACAGTTAGAACTCGGAAGTGTGTCGCGGCACCCAGCCCACCGTGGGGCAGAAATGCTTCCGGCCCTTACCTAGAGTTTAACTTACCAACGAAAACGAAAGCTGATGGAAAAGAAAGTATCTACTGACATACCTGTTGATATTTAACCAATACGAACTGAGACGGCCCCTGAGCTCTTTATAAAGTCATGTTTGTGTTGAAGAACAGCTTCATATATGTAGGGAAAAGGGACCAGTCAAAGAAACACACCCTGAGCAGAGACAAAGAAACACACTTTGGCCCTGCAACCAGAACTAAAGAAATGTACCCTGACCCTGAAACCAGTGCCAAAAGAACACTCTTTGTCCCTGGAATCAGAGTCAGAGAAAGAAATGCACCCTGGCCCTAAAATTGGAGCCAAAAGGCTAAAAAGGACCAGAGAAAGAAACCAGAGCCAAATCTGACCCTAATCCTGTGCAGAAAACTAACCAATCCTCCAGCAGAGCTCTAGCCAATCTGAGCTCAGCATTGGGGTCTGACCAATCCCCACCCTGGAAGCCCTATATAAACCCTGTGAATGTTCAGGTTGTGGCTGTTTGTGTTACCTGGATGCCATTCTGGCAGAGGGCAGCCACTCTCCTGGGTTCTTCCCTCCCAATAAACCCATTGGATGAGCTTTGGGTGAAGATCTTTTGCAGCAGCTGGGAAGCAGAGGTGACCCTGGGCAGAGCAGAGAGAGCAGGGCTGTAACACTTTTGCAGGAGGTGGGGGACACACGACCTTCCCCTGGCAGAGCAGAGTTGTTACACTCCACTCTCAGCTCTAGCTCTCCACTCTCCCGGAGCAGAGCTGAACTGCAGCAACTTCGTCCTAGAAACCTCCTGCCGGAGCAAAACTGCTACAATGGGCGAACATACCCAGCTGGAAGACCCTCTCCTGCAGGAGCAGAGCTGATACACAGGGAAGCCTTTCCCTGAGACAAGGCTGTAAGCTGCTTACTGAGGCCTGTGGTAGTCCTTGGCTCCCAAGCTCCAGGATACCTTTCCATCTGAGTTGTGTAACACTTAGTATTCTGTGACTCCCGAGTGCCAGGATACCTGTCCCATCCCGATCCGACCAAAATGCCTACAATATATGATATATATCTCTGTGTGTGACACATGTGCTTTGATGTGTGGCTGGAAGTCAAAAGACAACTTGTAGGAGTTGGTTCTCTCCTTCCACCAGGTGGGCTCTGCGGATTGAATCAGGCCATCGAGGTTGGTGGCTTAAGAAAAAAAATACATAGGAGCCAGGCATTGGGAGCGCACGCCTTTAATCCCAGCACTCGGGAGGCAGAGGCAGGCGGATCTCTGTAAGTTCGAGGCTAGCCTGGTCTACAGAGTGAGTTCCAGGACAGGCACCAAAGCTATACAGATAAACCCTGTCTCAAAAAACCAAAAATCAAAACAAAATCCCCCAAAACAAAAACAACAAAGAAACATAGGAATGTTTACAAAGTGTTTGGCATCGTTACTTTTATGGATAATGCTATCTCTCCCTCCAGTTTGCACAAACTCTAGATTTCTTTGTTTTTCTCAAGAAGTCATTTTTGTACCAACTAAAAATTTAATTATTAGAAAGTTTTAAACATTTTACAATGTATATTGGTCATATCTACCCATCATTACCTCCCTCCAATTTATCCTAGTGCCTCTCATCCCATTTTCTCCCTCCAAATTTCGTCTCCCTTTTATTGTTACTAATGGTTCCCTGAATCCAATTAGTGCTGCCTATATGCACATCGGTGTGTGATTATCAACTGAGCAACCTCCCCACTGATACATACCCAGTGGAGAGACTTTCCCTCTCTCACTGGCCTTCAGCCGTGAGCCAAAACGAATACTTTTCCTTTCCCGTTACTTTTGGGAGGTGTTTTGTCACAGCTTCAAGAAAAGCAACTGATACAATCCTACAAGTTAACTGGCAGGTATTTGACCTGGCACAAGGCCCTATGGGAGACGCCAGCTCAGATTGACTTGGCAGGCCAATCATAGCTCTACTTGCTTGACTATATACCTCAGACTTTCTAGAACTCAGGTACAGGTTCGCCAGAACAACTCACAGAATTCAAGCCATCTCTTCCCTGAGGATTATCTTGTCTTATGAAGGAAACACAAATATCCAGCTAAACAGGCGAATAGGACAAAACCTGGAAGGTCCTGAGTGCAGAATCGTCTGTCTGAGCAGCCAGGATGGATGCACCATCCTCCCAGGACATCCAAAGGTTCACCATCCAGGCTGCTCTATTTAGAGTTCCACCTATACACATGGGGATCCCCATGTGAGTTCCACCTGTGCTCTCCCCTCTGGATGTCAGAGTGAGCATGCTAGCCTGAAGGCATCTAAGGGCTCCATCCTATCCAGTGATGACTTTATCCTCAAGGCATCCAGGGACTCCATCCACACTGGCTAATTAGCATGAATTCATCTGTGTTAGAAAGGGCCCTGCTGTGACCAACAAAAGACTCCTATACATTCAGGAAATGGTAAGTTCTTTGATAAAGAACTGGGGATAAACACCACACACACACACACACACACACACACACACACACACACACACGTTCACACACTCATACACTCAGACACACTTGCTCACACACAGACACACACTCACTCTCTCACACACTCACACACATTCACACACTCATATATACACCACACACACACACACACATGTTTTCTTATGTAATAAAACTATGTAATTTATGATGTTGTTAAATCTAAGTATCCCAGGCAGAGTCAGTGGTCATTTAGGTTTTTAAAAAATTATGTATTCCTGAATGAAAACCTGTGTATTCCTGACAACCAGGCTTCCACCTAACTCTTAACGGAGGTGAGCAATGTAGCTTTTGGCATCTCTATGTAGCTTTGCCTTATATCCCATGAAGCCCCAGAGTTTAACTCTACATCATAAACATGTAGCCTACCTCACACTACAGCCTTTAGAATTAGGAGGGATAATATATTTGACATTTATTGAGTACTACACAGCCCCCCAAACTGGTAGATGTTACTTTCACAAGTTCTCAGAGTGTTCCCCCCATGTGGTATCAAACTATAATGTGTTTTGTAATATTTGAGTCTGTAACTTTTTAGAAATTTGCAGATGAGTAAACTGTGACATATCTCTAAGACTTTCAAAACTGGAAGAACTGGAGTAGTTTTAGTCTAACAAATGTTTTGTAACACTAGAATGGGTTTCTAATATAAAGAATCCATGTTACATCCACTTAATGGAAGCAATTTAAAACATGTAATATAAAGAGGCAGCCTACAGAATGGGAGAGAAATCTTTGCTAGCTATACACTGGCCAGAGGATTAATAACTAGAATATATTTAGAACTCAGAAAACTAAAAAGCCAAAAACCCAACAAATAAATGGGAAAATGAAATGAACAGATAGTCCATCCATGTTTATAATGCAATCAACCAATCTAGTCAATGCATCATCCTAGGAGTCTGCCAACAGCCGATGAACGGAGACAAGGGCTGTATATACACAATGGAGATTTATTTGTTCATAAAGGAAAGCAAAGTTGTGTAACTTGCAGGAGAGTGGATCATGTTAAGAAAGACAGGTGTCAGATGTTCCTTTCATTTGTGAGCCCTAGGCTGTATGCATACGCAGAAACACATTTATACGCCAGGCTTAAATGCAGGTGGGAGAATGAGGGAGGAAAAGAGCCTAGTGGGAGGGAGAATGGGGATGTGTGAGGGTCAACAGCATCGAAGTCCTTAGTACATTCGGGGTAGACTGTGATTATGAAACCGATGAAAATGCACTTGTAAAAATTAAGTTAGAAATGTGATCATTAGAGAAGAAAATATCTAATTTAAAAACATAAGCATATGTTTATGCTTAAAAACATATATATATATATACACTTGGCAGTCTGAGGCAGGATGGCCATGAGTTCAAAGGCCACCCTGGCCTATATGGTGAATTCTAGGTCAGCATGAACACATGAACACGGACATTACACAAACAAAAACAACTGCCCCCAGACAACACATTTAACAGTGTAATCTGGTTTCCTTCAGGTTGAGGAAGAGAGGGTCACTAAACAAATTGTGTGTGGTTTGATGGATGCATCGCCCTAACGGACTTCCTTAAAGAGGTTTCACTTTCCTTAAGATACAACCTCGAGTAAGACTCCTAAGAGTGAGAGCGAGGACTCTCCAGACTGTGCTGCCTGCTTTCGGGACCCATTCCTCCCACCAGATTGCCTCATCCATCTTTAACACAAGAAGAGGTGCCTGCTCTCACTGGCTGGCTGATATCCATGGGAGGCCTGCCAGTATCTGAAGAGAGACAGAGAGGAAGTGGATGAGGGGCAGTGAACTGGGAGGAGAGGAGGGAAACTTTAGTTGGTATGTAAAAACAAAAGGGGAACAGGAAGGTTGAGTGGGGGGTAGAATAGGGGGAAGAGGGAGTCATAGGTTAGAAGACAGACCAGGCACCAGAGTGACCTCTAGTGATCTAAAGGGATGGCACCAATTGGCAAGCTAAGCAATAGTGGAGAGACCACCTCGAATATCCATTCCTGATAATGAACTTGATGTCTATAACCATCCTGGAGCCTTCATCCAGTGACTGATGGAAGCAGAGGCAAACACCCATAGTTAAACACTGAACTGGACCCATGGAACTCAGTGACAGAGAGAGAGGAGCGATGAGCAAATTGGCAAAGAGTGGGCTGGCAAAACCAGCAGAGACAGCTGATCTGAACAGGGGAGAGCTCTTGGACCCCAGACCGACAGCTGGGAGGCCAGCATGGGACTGATCCAGACCCCCTGAATGTGAGAGTCAATGAGGAGGCCTGGGCAACCTATGGGGCCCTGGGCAGTAGATCAGTGTTTATCCCTGGAATACTAACAGACATCGTGTGTCCATAACACAAAGAGGGATGCTCTCTCAGCCTGGAATCTTAGGGAAGTGCCTGGACCCTGCCCTGAGTGAAATGACAAACTCTAGATATCCCCTATGTGAAAGGAAATGGTGATAGGGTGGGAAGCTGGGGGGGATGGTGGGAGGGTGCGGGAGGAGGGGAGGGAACTGGGACTGACATGTAAAACAAGCTATTTAAAATTAAAATAATAATAAAAAAGAAAACACAAAAACAAAACAAAACAAAAAAACAAAAAAGTAAATAAACAAAGAGAGAAATTATACTAGTTGAAAAGTAACACAACAAAAACACACACACACACACACACACACAGAGAACAACCCACCCCACAAAACAAACAGGAAATGTCAGGAAATGTTTTCTGTAGCACAGGTCAGAAAAGCCTCCCTCGAAACTCAAACTGGAGACGGAATCTGCTGGCTGCCTGATGGAGAGGGCATGATGTGGCGCCACGCCATAGTCTTCCCGTGTTTTCTCCAAGGTGATTTGTACTTAACGATTGAGTCCTGCCTCTTTCTTAACTATCCGCAGAAATCATCAAGGCAGTGACTCAGAGTCCTTAGCAGACCAGGCTGTGGACCACTGATTGACAGGAACTCGGTGTCTATCAAAAGGCTGGGAGTGAGGGAGGTGCACCAGGAGTTAGAGTCTGCTGTGTGCCCTCTGATGGTGAGTTCTCACTGTCTTAGTTGACCTCTGGTTTGACGCAGCAAGAAAAACCTTCCTGCTCTATCTGCCTTTTGTGGTCGCTGTGGGAACCAAAGAGGAAGACAGAGGAAAAGCAGTTTGCCGAAAGCAGCTTGAGGGTAGGTGTCCAGGCTGAGATCCACTGATGGCCTCTGGTCTCCTGGAGTTGCACAACTCACTTCCAGAGTGCCCCACACCGCACATGCTCGAGTCTCCTGACTGACAGTCTTCCTACGCAGTGACCCCACCACAGGGTCTGTGTTTGGCGGAGGATGAAGCAGTGCTCATCTAGGGGACCACCGGCCCAGCTAGCTCCCTGGGATAGACAAAGCATTGAACGTTTATGAAAGACATAAAATGGGCCACAGGAAACACAGAAGTAACAGTTTTGTCCCTTTGGGAGGGGTCCCAAGGCTCAAGTCCAGGGAATGAACTCAGGGTTGGCATTTTATTGCCCCTGGCTCTCTCCTTCTGTTGACCCCGTTAAACATTTGACTCCATGTTCCGACACCTTTAGTCTTTACAGGGTCTTCTGGGACCAGGAAGCAGTCATGTAATACAGCAGCATTTGCTTTCTGGGTCTACCCATGTCCCCCTAACTCTGTCACCCACTTCTATTTCCTGTCACTCCAGAGGACTTCTATTGTTCCTAATACCCAACTAATCACAGTCTGGATGATTTGCTCGGTGACAATTTTCATCCTTTAGGAATCCTTTGTCTTGTGATGGGAGGATACTGTCCCTGGAGGAAGGCATTTCCCACAAGGACATGACTCGATACTGATTTTTGCCTTTGGAGTTGAGTTACCTTGATTTACATGTCTTTCTCGCCATCGCTGCAGGGTCACAAATTCATTTGGGTATCAGGAAAGGCTGGCCTCGTTAACTCAAACTGGAGCTTCCTGAAATAGAAGCATGAACATTACTCAAGAACTTATTAAGAAGTCAAAGCCTCAGGTCCTGTTTTTTTTTTTTTTTTTTTTTTTTTTTTTTGATAGAAGTAGAAAGTCTGTGTGGATTGCAGAACCCTCTGGGTATGTCTGGGAAAAAAATCCCCTAGGAGGCTTGACTGAGTAGGCAAGATGTACCCTAAAGCTGGCAGCATCACTCTGTGTTTGGCGGTCCTGGACTAAAGGGAAAAGAAAAAAGAGAAAGTGTGAGAGTTAACATCAATCTCATCTCCCCATCCCTGATGGATAGATGCAGGGTGAGCAGCCACCTCAAGCCTCACACTCTGATGCCAGCCAGGCCTTCCTCCTCGCCATAATGGACTGAGCCATCTCAGACTGTACGCTGAAGTGAACCCTTCCTCCCTTACATAGCTTATCAGGCAGTCAGCCACAGCACAGTCCAGCTAGCTCTTGGCTCATGAAGAGCTTCCCACCCTCACTCAGTATTGCCGCCCCTCCGTGTTGATGGATGCTGTCTTCCAAATACAATTTTCTCTTGCCAAGTTCATGCTTAGGCTCTGGTCCAAGCGTGAAGGGGTTTGGAGGTGGCGTTTTCAGGAAGCAAAAGTATCACGGAGAGGGACCCATGGGTGCCCGACCGCTGACTGTGTTCTCATAGGAATGACTGGGTACCGGGAGAGTGGCTGTTAGATCGTGAGCTGGGCTCTCGTCCCAGCGGCCCAATGCTGCTGTGAATGCTCCCACTTCCATTGCGTCCCAGCCTTTAACTGGATACGGGTTCCGTTCACTTCTGTGCTGCTCTTGCCACTTCGCCTCTCTTGGCCTCATCTTTGTCTTGGTAAGTTGCTGCGGCTGTTTCAGGAGTTGCATCCAAACGCTTATCAGATGTTCTGTTTAAGAGCCAGAGAAAGTTTCAGTGAAGCCACAGCGGGGTACTCCACCTTATGGGTCTATTGGTAAATACAAGCCACGTGGGATCCCTAAGGTATTTCTACTGACAGACTACAGACAACATATACAGAACACCCGGGTTTTGCTTTTTAAGCTGGGGATTGGGTTCCTCTGAATTCCCGAGTGTCGTGTTCAGACGCCAGAAGAGCATATTCCTGATACTCAGCCAGCAAGCCTTACGTTGGTTAGTTTTACACGATACAGTTCTTATTTTTGATGTACAGGTTTATGGACTTAAGACTTCTTCCTTTGTCCCGAGAATACACACGGACTTTGGACTCCCATCCAACAATGTGAGGTGCACTCTCACCCTGAACTCTTGGGGGAGGGTCTAGGCCCTGCCCTGGATGAAATGACAGACTATGGACACCCCCATGGAGGGCCTCACCCTCCCTGGGGGAATGAGGGGATAATGGGGGGGGGGTTTGGGGGAGGTCACGGGAGGAGGGGAGGGAAAGGGAGAGGGACCTGGAACTGACTTGTGAAGCAACCTTGTTTCTAATCTAAATTTAAACTTAAAAATAAATAATTTAATAAAAAAAGAAAAAACAGACTTCTTGCTTTGGAGTAAGTATAGATATATGAGAAGTCGCAAATATGATATGGAGTGAGTCCATGCAACCTTCTGTTTCGGTTTTTCGAGACAGGGTTTCTCTGTGGCTCTGGAGGCTGTCCTGGAACTAGCCCTTGAAGACCAGGCTGGCCTCGAACTCACAGAGATCCACCTGCCTCTGCCTCCTGAATGCTGGGACTAAAGGCGTGTGCCACCACCACCTGGCGAAAACTCTTATACAGGATGTCATGTGAAAAAGTTTTAACTCCCCTACAAAATGTGCAGGTTAATGATAACTGGATTACATGGAATGTATGTGGTCAGTTTTTAAAGAAAACCTCTTAAACCATTTTGCCACCTCACTTATCAAGTATGAAGGATCTAATTTCTTGGAGTTTTTGCCAGAATTTGGTGTTATCTTTAATGGTGGCTTTAGTAGTTATCCTCAGGCTGGGGTGATGATACCCCATTTTGATCTTAATTTATATTTCCCTGAAGGATAATGCTGTTACACTTTGTAGGGGGCCACACTCACCGAGGCCAACATACCAAGCCACAGCGGAGTCCATCACAGCAAGTGAGCATGCCTGGGGCAGAGCTCTGGAGACAGGAATAGCCAAATGTTTTTCTGGGACTCATTTCTACTGCCGGCAGGTGCCTCTGGTCGCGTGATGGGTGGTCTCAGAACCTGTCCTGGGCCTGGAAGCTGCCTGGCTGGGGCATCATTTTGTTTCCCCCAAAATTTCAACTAGTCTGTGTCATGTTCCTTTAGCAGTGATGGTGCAGGGTGCTTTCTCCTTTGCTCTCATAGGAATTTACTTCTTTTAGCTCTGTTCATGTGTTTGCCTGCTTCCTGGTTGCATTGAGTTTGCTGCCGAGTTTTGAAAGTTGTCTATACTTTCTGAGTTCTGACTAAGGTTTGTAAATATTCTCTCCCAGGCTTCACTTTGTGTCTTTCTGAGAGTAAATGTTTTTAATTCTGATAAATTACAGATTTCTCTTTCATGGATATTTTCCATGTTACATCCTCCCGGTAGTCAATTTTTTTCTGCACTAGCACTTTATTTTTTCCTCTTCTGGTCCATCATGGGTTCTGAAGGCCTGTTTATGTCTTTAGTCTTTATGCTCTTGTTGTTCATATCAGATCTCTCTCTCTCTCCCTCTCTCTCTCTCTCTCTCTCTCTCTCTCTCTCTCTCTCATTTTGTTTTGTTTCATTTTTGTTTTCCTGGACCTGTTTTTTTTGTCACTGTTCTATTTCTGGAAATATACACCATGACCAAGGCAACTTATAAAATAAAGCATTTAATTGGGGACTTGTTTACAGTCTCAGAGGTTTAGTCCATGGTCATCATGGCATGGGCCATGGCAACAGGCAGGCAGGAATGGCACTGAGAGTCTATATCTCATCCACAAACAGCAGGCAGAGGGAGAGAGACTGGGCCTCATGTGTGCCTTTGAGACCTCAAAACCCACCCCGGTGACACACCCCTCCCAATAAGGCCACATTTCTTAACCCTTCTTAAAACAGTTCCACCAATTGGGGACCAAGTATTCAAATATATGAGCCTGTGGTGACCATCCTCGTTCAAACTGCCCTACAAGGTCTCACTATGGAACTATGGTTGGCATGGAGCTCACTATGGAAAGCAGGCTGGTCTTGAACTTGCAGCTATTCACTCTGCCTCCTCAGTGCTAGGATTGTAAGCATCATCATCATGTTTGCTTTCTCACCAGTATTTTCATTGATCTTCTGACTTTGGAAGTTTCATTTCGTATTCACCCTGCAATTGTTTCCCTGGTGAAAATTCAAATTTCAATTTTTTTTTATGTTTCAGTTCTCAATTTCCAATTTAGGTCTTCTTTATGGCTACTAATTATTTGTCAGGAATACCTATCTGGTAATTTGTCCTCCTTTCTTAATGGAACACTGTTGTGTTTTCAGGACAGTACTTCCCTAAATAATGCCAACGTCTGGATTATTTGGGACTATAGCTATACTGTTCACCCTTTCACATGGAAGCTTCAGAATTATTTTAAAAATGTGCATGTTGTATAATTATAGATTATATTTGAACATTTAAAATAACATATGACTGTGGGTCATACTAAACTCTCTTGGGGAGTGTTGATTTGATTTAAAAGTTAATCCAGATGAGCTCACTCTGTAAGTCCTGGCCCGCCATCTCTAGGCTGTGCATCCAGTGATGACACTTCAGAGCTGTTTCAGGGCAGTGCTGGATGCCACCCTTGGCTCAGTTAGGTCCTGGGCAGTGTTCTACCTGGTACTTTACCACCAAAGCATTTGCTCTGTGGATCCACAGCTCTAGGCCAGCCAAAGATTCTTTCTATACATAGGCCTAGAGAGCCTTTTCTTCTGGTCTCTGCTAGGACATTTCTCATATGCAGTGGTTCCCATGATCACTGTTTCTGGTCTCCTAGCTAGGACTGGGGCTCTGCCTCTCTGTATGCCATTTCTTAGACTGGAATCTGCTTCAGGCCATGGGGGTAAGACACTGAATTTGTGGGTTTGCTACCACAGCTGTCATCACTGTGAGTCATTCAGAATTAGGCTTGGGAAGTGGAACAGAGCCTTTGGCTACAGGTTCTCTTTGGTGGGTTTGGTCTTTTCCTCTGGTCCATTTGCTTGGATTTCAGAGTTCCTAAATAGTTTCTTTTTATATTATTTCCAGGCGTTTTTAGAATCATAACTGAGAAATAGTGAGAAAATCATTAATCTATGCTAACAAGAGTTTTAAACCTTGGCTTTTAAGTAAAATATTATGCTCAAAATGCAAAGTAGAATAATTAAAATATTAATTAATTAAAAATACATCATGTAGGAGTCTAGAAAAACTTGTCTCAGATTCAAGACAGTGTTTGGAAAAAGTGATTGCAACTATCATCTAAGAGAAAACCCTATACCTACCTCTTTTCCAAGGTAGTAGTACTTGAACCATGCAGCCCTCAAATGACAATGGGGATCTGAGCACATAGAAGTATGATATTTCATTTTCACCTAAGCTCTTGGGGAACCCAAAGAGTCTATGAAATCATGGTTTTGGTATAGGAGAGGAAACAGTAGGAAGCTAAGGGGGAGAGAGAGAGAGAGAGAGAGAGAGAGAGAGAGAGAGAGAGAGAGAGAGAGAGAGAGAGAGAGAGAGAGAGAGAGAGAGAGAGAGAGAGAGAGATGTTGAGTTAGTCAAGGTCCAAAAGAGATAAAAGAGAATAGCTTCTAGTTTTCTACATCTCTGAAACTATGAAGTTAAAGAAGAGAGACATCTTAGGATCCAGATGAAGCAACCAATGGGCTTTGGGAGAGCAAACCCAAATACAGGCATTTCAGAGAGGAGTGTCAAGGATGGCTTAGGGCCATCCACCATAGTACAGCAGTGAGGAGGCAGATCTTGGAGCTATTAGTATAGAGATGGTGTTTATATCCAGAGACTTCGTGAGATGTGGGTGAGAAGCCAGTCAAGACTGAGCCCTGCAAAGTTCAGAAGGTGGAGACACAAGGGGTAACAGGCAGTGGAGAGCGAGGTGGATAGACTGGGGGAGTAGGAGCAGAAGAAGGGAGGACCTAGTGAGGAAAGATGAGCATCATGTTGAAGGCATTTGTGAAGGGTCTTGCTTGGCTTGGACACTGTGTTTAGAGTCATCGAGGTCACATAGGAATGCCAGTGAGGCTGGCAGAGGTGCACTCCTTTAATACCAGCACTCGGAAGGCAGAGGCAGGAGGATCTCTGTGAGTTTGAGGCCAGCCTGGTCTACAGAGTGAGTTCCAGGACAGCCTCCAATGCTACATGGAGAAACCCTGTCTCAGTCCCCCCACCCCAATAAAAAGAAATGTCAGTGAAGCAATGGAGACACATGATTGTGGTAAAGTATCTGGTGGAGTTGGCTTTTCCTTGACGGCAGCCCTCCTAGCATGTGGGTGCTTGTGAAAGTGGTCCATTGGAGAGAGGAAAACCGGTGATGTTGTCAAGGGCTAGAGCTGTTGCTGGCACACAGGTCGAAAGCTGGCAGCATTCAGTAGTAAGGTAGGCACATTCCTTGTCTCGGAGGGAGGTGTTGAGTGAAGCTGCTTTGGTTTTTCCCCACCAGTCACCTGGGCTCTGCCACGTTGTAGTCCCCAAATAACACACAAGACGCTGTATTAATTATGAAGCTGTTGGCCTTTTGCTTGTTTCTTACTGGCTATCTCTGACTTAAGTATTTACTCCATAATTGATAATCTAAGTATTTCTCTTACCGGAGAAAGGGTCCAGACTTCTTATCCCTATGACGGCTACATGATGTCTCCCTGTGTTTCTCCTTCCCAGAGTCCTCCTGGACTCCTAGTCCCACCTATTTTGCTTCCCTACTGGCCAACAGTGCTTTATTGACATAGACACAGTACTTCCTCATCAGGGAGGAGTATCTGAATAAAGAAGAGGAAAAGGAAAGAGACAGATGGATCCAGAAGAGGCTGCCCATTTGGTGGCAGAGTTGTATGAGCTTTATTCTGACCAACTCTGTTTTCCTAACATAGCCATAAGATGTAGCTCAAACATCAGGAAAGTGAAATGTGACTCACCTATATACCTTCCTGCCAATTTCACTGTTTGAGGAGGATGCATTAAAACACTGTTTGAAAATTGTAAGATACTCTATGAAGGACCATTGTTGTTTGAGACCTCAGCGAAGCTGTCCTTGTCCTTGAGGTTTCTCTATCTCTTTTCCTGAGGTCCTCAGACTCCAGAATGTTGATTTGAGAGTTACTGGTCCTTTAAAGCTCTAGTCTGACAGCACCTGCTGCTGGGAAAACTCTCTTCCATGACTCTAACCCTGAACAGATCCCGTGATGCTTAATTTTCATTGTTATGTGACTGGATTTAGAATTGCTATTGTAGGTGTGCCTACATGGAGGTCTCTCCTGAGAAGTCTAACTGAACAGGAAATACAGACCCTGATTGTTGCAGCAGCATCCATGGGCTGGGACTGCAGAAGAGGAAAAGGCTCTGAGCTATCTCTGACTTTAATATGTATACACATGACCAGCTGTGTCTTGCATGCCTGATGCTGCGAGGCACTCATCCTTTCTTAAGCCTTAAGCCCCAAACCCCTCCCCTTAACCTTTATAAGGAATTTCGCAGCAAAAACAAGTATAGAAAGTAATACAAACAGGAATGTTTGTGTGCATTGCTAACTTGAGTTCCAGCCTATCCTTCCAAGTTAGACCCAGTTGCCCAGACACTGGTGTGAGCAGACATGACCTGCAGTGGCCCCGATGAAGCCCAATTAGACAGAGGATGCCAGAAGCCCCCGTTAGGCCTTAGGTGGTCTAAGGGGACGGTTAGAAACTCCCTTCACTGTCCTTAAGTCTAGGCCATAGATGGATCATTTTCCTCTCCATATTGTCAATAGATTTTTGAAAAGGATTTATCCTCAATTTCCCTGCCTCAGTGGACACCAAATAGCATTGAGAGACAAAAGGCATTTGTTTCTCTCTATTCATTGTCTCTTGGACAGATAATTTGCAAACACAATTCGGAGTTATGTTTTTCTATTACAGCAAGAAGAGAAGCTAATTCAGATTCATGAGAAATGATAGGAATTAGCAAGTTAGAATTTCAGTATCGGAGAGAAGTGAGTTATTTAAATTACCTCCTATGCTGTTAATTTTCAATATTTATAAGTTTCAATTTAATAAGAAACATTTGGGTCAGGAAAATTCTTTAAGCAATGAAACTTCTAATTGCTTATTGCCCCTGACTTTAATAAAGCTTTTAAACAGAGACAAAGAGGCAATTTTACCTGAAAACCCAGAATAATTTACATTATAACTTTTAAACTACATTACCATAACCTTTCAAAGGAGCCAGTCAAGTGAGTGTGTGTGATAACAGCTTGCATTCAAGTTCCTTGCATGCTCGTCTGATGGTTTGCTGGCTCTTTGGGAATCGTTGAGCTCTGACTAACATAATTTCTGTTTGAAACTTACTCTATCCAAGAAGCACAAGGGGAGTGAGTGCAGCTAGGAAAAAAAAAGAACGAAGCTGGGTTTAGACGTCTGGAGCCGTTCTGCATTGCGTTCTGTCTGGATCAGTCTTCCTTCCTTTGCTACCCATTCCTGACTTCCTATCTTCTTACTCTGTCCACCTCTCTAAGGAGTCAAACCTTAATTTTTAGAATCTGGAAGATTCTATGGGGTGAAAGCATGGTGTTTGAGGGAGGGCTGGGGAAAAATGCTGGGAGCAAGTTCTATTATTAATTGTAAAGTAAAACATAACTTTTATAAAGCTGTATGAGAGGTCTGTGATGGGGAACCAGTAGACATGGAGTGCTGATTTTTCACCAATGGGTGTGTGAGGCCCACAGTCTCTTATGAAAGATGGTCCTTGATACTAATGAACTAGAGGGATCAGTTCCCCATGGTAGAAATTTACTTCAGAGTTAAGATCCAGTAAAATTAGCTTTCAGATCCTTTTACACAAATATCTTTATTTCTTTTTGAGACAGAGTTTCATTATGTACCTCTGGCTGGCCTTGAATTTGATATGTAGACAAGGCTGGCCTTGAACTCACAGAGATCTGCCTACCTCTGCCTCCCAAGTGTTGGCATTCAATGCATTCAAGATTCTACCAACTCTATGGGATTTCCTCAGTGTCATTTAAGGTCAAAGAAAAATTTTGACCTAGGTAGCATGTAAGCATAAACTGTATGTTCCTGTCTAGCATCACTTTTAGTGACCCAAACAAAAGCTTAGGTTCCATCGTAGTTAGCTTCAGTTGTCAACTTGACAAACCCAGGAAAAGGAAATCTTGATTGATGAATTGCCTCCATTGAACTGACCTGTGGGCATGTCTGTGGGGCTTCTTTCTTTCTTTTTTCTTCCTTCCTTCCTTCCTTCCTTCCTTCCTTCCTTCCTTCCTTCCTTCCTTCCTTCCTTCCTTCCTATTTATGTAGTAAGGCCCAGATTTCTGTAGGATCTGCCCATCACCCACTGCAGCAATTGGAAGAACATACCCTGCACTTTGCCTGGGCAGCACAGTAGAGCTGACCCTGTTGGTGGGGGTGTGGGTGAATTCCAGTGACAAGGGCAGGAGAGCAGGAGAGCTGACCCCTCATCTGCCATGCTGTGGTGTGGGTGAGGGAAAGATGTCTTGCCCCTCCCCCCTCGGCACCTGAGGCAGGAAGGAGAGTAGGTTCTGCCCCTCATCAGCCGTAGCACTCAGAGCAGGCACCTCACCTGGGCAGCACAGTAGAGCTGGCCCTGGTTGTGGGGGTCTAGGGGAGCCATTCCTGAGGGTGTGAGAGCAGGAGAACCAGCCTTGCTGCTTACAGCATTGGGTGAGCTAGCCACAGGCAGTGCTGGGGAGCTCGCCATGGTGCTGAGGGAGCAGGAGTCATCAATCAGCGGCCACCCAAGTCCAGAGCCAGTGTCTTTTTAGCAGACTTGTGCTGTAGGGCCTTTCCCTCCTGAAGAGATAAAGTAGTTACCCTCCATTTCTCAGAGGCTTCATCTTCTGTCTTTCTTGGTTGTTTAATTCTTTGTGTCAGCCAAAGAACTCATTAAGCCACTAAACAGCCATCAGCATCCCTGCTAGTGTTCTTGAGGCCCCCTCATAAAGAATTTGAGGTCATATACCTGACTTAAAAGAATCACAGGAAAGTTCTCAGAAGTGGCCACGACTTGTCCAGCACTCCAAGGGCTGATTCCATACAAGGGGAACCACGTCCACTGCTAACAGTCAGCTCCCACCTCCACCAGGAGTAGGGAGAGTGTGAGCTCAGGCTCTGATGATGGAGTGGACCTTGAACTTTTGTGGCTGGAAGGAAATTGCTGCTCCCTTGGAGACTTCTGCTGCAGCCCCAAAGCCAAGAGGCAGGACAAATTGGATCCCCAGGGACTGATAGTCTTCTGGGGAGGGGAGGTGGAAGAAGGCAGCTTACTACTAGATACACCCAGGAAAAGTCCATGAGAAGGTCACTGTTCTGTCCAGTGGCATCCTTATCCAGTATCCAGATCTTGGTCTTAAAGGGATAAATAGCTAAGGGTAAGTGTGTGTTGGGGGAACAGGGCCTTGATCAGCTTTCTCTTGTTTCTTAGTCATTCTAGCACCAAAGCAAAACCCAGGGAAGTCTTTTTTTTCTTTTTTCTTTTTATTTTTTCTCTTTCTTTTTAAATTTAAGTTAGAAACAAGCTTGTTTCACGTGTCAATCCCAGCTCCCTCTCCCTTCCCTCCTCCCCTGCCCTCCCCACCAGCCCCTTCCTCCCCCCCAATCCCCTTGGAGAATAGTTACACTAGAGAATTAACAGCACAACTGAAAGCCTTAGAACACAAAGAAGCAAACCCAGAGAAGTCTTGATGCCATGCTTGCTTTGAGTTCAAGGTGGAGGAGTACATGAGATTCAGCTGGAGGTGGCTAAAAGTGAATTAGGGGGAACTCTTGTGTCTGTTGTAGAGGGGCGTCCCTTTAGTTGTTTGTATGGAATCTATAGTATTTCTGGACTTGTCCTGCTCATCCTTGGTGCCCTCAAGAGAAGCAGACACGTTCTGCCTCAGTGGGGCCATTATCTGCGGGGAGCTAGGGTGGCAGGAACAGGGTCTCCCTTAGTTTGACTGTGGGATGTGTGACAGCTCTGGCCTTTCAGGTGGTGCCTCTTTACACATGGCTGGTTTTACATATGGCTCCTCTGTGTCCCTGCTATGTGCAGAGCTCTCCGCTGGTCTTACAGTCTTGCAGGAGACACTGGTTTCTGCAGTTCTTTGGGTTGCTGGGGGATTCAGGAAGAAAACAGTGGTAGCACTGGGTGTGAGGCTGTGGATGGAGGGAGCAGTAGGGTTGATTAACCATGCACACAGTCCTGGTCCTCCCCCACCCTCCACCCCCACCCCCTGCCCTCATCCCCCACCCCGTACCCCCAGGACAGCAACAGTTGCTCTATGGAGAAAATAGCAGGGACACATTGTGTCTGCATCATGGTTTTCCAGGTGCCACTAACAGCTGGGAGGGTCACCATGCCTGGGTGGGAGTGCTCCTCTGGGTTAATACCAGCTCTTTCCACTCAGTACCCCCAGGTCGGGTTTTCTCTATTTTTTCCTCACCGCTGACTGCTTTTGTTTCTGCTCCACCCAGCCACGGACACTCCTGCTTTTGGTTTTAGTCTTCACTTGCTGGGACATAGACTAAGGAAAAAGAGGATTCCATAGTCTCTAGACTATAGATACGCATCCTGAGTGTAGATCATGCTTAGTTACAGGCTGTAGATTTGGAAGAATGGGGTTAAAGGGAATGTTTACTCCAAAGGTTTATGTGAATGGTAGATCTTTTACTATTAGACATGAAGAGTCACATTAGTGCCTGCAGGCCATCCCCTCCCCCATCCTTTTCATGCTCACTAATGAGGAACAAGAGGACTTAGGTATCCATGCTTATGGTAAGAGCCCTAGAGGACTCGCTGGGATGGACACAGAGAAGATCTGGAAGAGATGCTCTGATATGTCTTCTTTTGTCTTACAGATGGCTTGTCATCAGTAAAGGCTCCCCTTGACTGTGCCCTGACCCACTGGGATTGCTTCCTTAACGGAACACCTGCTATTTTTCTATGAAGAAAGTGGCCTCTAGTGGGAAAAAAATGAGTAAACCAATTGGGTGGAAAGTCTTCACAGCTGTGAGCAGATTCCAGCGTGGGCTGAGAGCTAGACTGATCAGTTTCTTGCCTGGTGAAGTTTAAATGGCCATTGCAGGTTCCTGTGTTTCTCAAGCAGGTTACAATTTCTGCCAAATGCTGTCCACTAACAGGGAAGCACCCAGAAGCATCAGATGGGCACATTAGATACAGCAGGAACCGCTTACTTCTTCAAAGTCAGGAGAACAAGAAGGGGTTAAATTCCGAGGTTCTGAAGTTGACTGTCATGCTCTGAGTTCCAGGGGCAATGATCCTAGGTTCTGATTTCCCGTGGTTCTGAGGGGTTATGTAGTGCCTAATTTCACTTCCTCTGATGCCACTCTCCACCTTAGACACCACCACCTTGGCCTGCCCCTTGTCTGGTTGCTACAGCCAGGAGATCTCCAGATGCCGGAGGATATTGTTATAGTTCCAACCCCACCAGGAATGGCTTGAGACCGCTCTTCATTGAGGATCCTTGCCCTTGGGGACTGCTTTCTATGTTACAGCTGCTTGCTGCAATCTTGTATCCTGGGCCTCTTGGCTGTGGCTCTCAGGGCAAATCCAGTGTTTTGAGAGATGCTGATCAGATTCTGCATGTCATGATCTTGACTCAGTCCAACACCACAGTGTCAACCTATATGGAGGGACAGGCCCACTATTATTTCAGTCTAAAAAAAAATCAAGTAATGGCTAAATTTCTTCTCTTCTTCTCCAGAATTCATCCAGGAGGGACTACACACTATTTTTCTAGTCACCCCAACAGCTATCAAAGCGCCTGAAAGCACAGCCTGGCTTCATCACTCTTGAGATCAACCACAGGGCTGGAGAGATGGCTCAGCCGTCAAAGGTTAGGCTCACCACCAAAAGTATAGGAGACCAGCCATAGAACTATTTCTACCAACCCCTTTGTGTCTGCAGGCAGAGCCCAGAATGTACTGCCTGCCAGAATTTTACCACAGACCCTGAATCAGTCTCAGGAGCCTGTCTCATAGGAGTACCCTCTCTTTTAGACTGGTACCCCTCACAGACTCCTCTCAGATGACCACAGGTTGTATCAAGCTGACATAAAACCAGTCAGTACACTGGCATTACTAACAGGACCCCACACTCATAATTCCATTTAACTTTAGTTACTTCCCCCAAAGGCCCCACCAGCAAATACACTGGGGGGGAGGGTCTAACAAGGGGGATAGGCAACAACCTTAGAAAAACATGGCTTAGCTCATAACTCTTTCCTTGCCATCCGTCGTGAAACAGTTCTCATAGGAAATTTCCCATTCCCTAGCTTCTCTTGAACCAGCATGTCTTTGCTGATGAGTTCATTCTCATGGCTCCCTCCTATATTTGCTCTTTTAAATAATGCCCTGAGTAGAAAAATGTAGAGCAAATGATCACATTGGCAGTTGAAAGTAGCATTCCCATATTGAACCAATGAGATGCGGCCGTTTATTACAGAGAGATCAGTTTCCTGGCCAGCTGGTTTTGAGTGGGAGGACCTAGGAGCGGGTAGCACTGTGAGAAAGTGGCTTTTAGTTGCTGCTTATTTCCCCAGACAGGTTACCTGCTCAGGTGTGCTGTCTGCACAGCGAGGCCAGGGTTAGCTCAGATGCCTGGGCAACCACAGGCAGACCAAGGAAGTCCTTCAGGGCTCAGTCCAGGACCAGCATCTTTTCTTTGCCTAGAAATCCAACCCCTGCCTGGCTTCCCCACGCCTGTGCCTCACTGCTACCTTATCTGTGGCCTCTTGTCTCCTCCTGCTGTTAACACCACCCTCGGTACCTTGTCCCTCACCCCATGCCCAAACCCCTGTTGGAGCTTTTAGTTCCTTCTTCTTGGACACCACACAGGCTCATTTCTGCTGATTTCAGATTGTGTTATAGGCTGTGGGGTTAGTATTTGATGAGGCAGCAGGAATTCCCTATGAACAAGTGAGGGAGGGAGGGTACAGGGAGGGGGAAGGGAGGGAGGACATCATTGGGAAAGAGGGTGGGTGACAAAGGCACAAACCCTCTCTTAGTGCGCAAGGGGTAGGCTGTGACGCCCAGTAGCTATCAGTTCATCACGGGAATGCTCAACTCACCAAGGCAAAAGATCCCTGCTGCTTGCTCTGTCTGGGCTGCTTCCATCTTTTGTGCCACCGTCTCCTCCAGTCTCTGCTTACTCTGAGCACACAGACTTGGAAGTGATGAAACCTGTCTGAGGCAAGAGTGAGCCACCTGGACCCTCCTGGTCTGGGGGTGGGAGCAGGTACTGGAATGTCCCTTACTAACAATCTGCTTCTCTACAGTTGGGTAGTACCTTCTTGGAGACAGTGGCTATCCATGCCCAATGGCCTGACATTTTTTTTTACATCAGCCACTTGTGGCTTCCTCATGGGTCTTTGAGATCCCGAAGAAAGGAGAGGTGGTGGGAAAAGTTTAAGAGGCCCCCAGACCCTCTGTAGCCCCCAGACCCTCCTCAGCTCCCAGACCTTAGCACAACTACTGCTATGATGGAAGCAGCTTTTGGGTACAGCATTTTACAGAGTGGCCAGGCACAAGGTAAACAACAAACAGGGTCCAAATCCTTGGGTTCCCAAACGCAGAGTCACCCAGCGCAGTCTTGGTTCTGAATGACTTAGGAGAGAGAACTGGACAAACAGAATGAACTGCTTTCAAACGAGCAGCTCTGCAGTGCTTGATACCTTCAGTACACTGTGTAACCAACTCTTCTGTTTAGCTCCAAAATCACGTCCATCACTCCAAAGGAAATCTCATACTGACCGCAAGTTTCCCCCGTTCCTGTCTCCCACAACCCTGACAACCGCCAGTTTATTATCTCTCTATGGACTTACCTCTTGTGGACTTTCCATGTGAACGAAATCATATAGTCTGTAACCTTTGGAATTTGACTTCTTTTACTCAACGTAAGGTAGTCCGGATTCATCCATATTATGGTTCCAATGAGTTCTTTGTTTGCATGACTGAACACTGCTTTATTGCATGGAAGACCACACCTTTATTGCATGGAAGACCACACCTTTATTGCATGGAAGACCACACCTTTATTGCATGGAAGACCACACCTTTATTGCATGGAAGACCACACCTTTATTGCATGGAAGACCACACCTTGCCCATTCATTCGTTTCTGCTTTCTAGCTGTTGTCAATATTGCTGCCACGAGCAACCATACTTTCCATTTCCATTCTTCTTTGTATCTAGGACATGCATTGTTGGGTCTTATGGAAATCTAATGTTAACTAAAATCTCTTTTCTGAATCTTCCTTACAGTAGGTTCTCAGACATCTTGATTAGGGCAACTGTAAAGTAAATTCCAAACTCAGGGGATTTCTGATGACCGATGTTACATATTAACTCATCCGCAGGGTGTGGGCCTTTCTTCACAACCATTCTGGTGTTTCCGTGAGGCTGTTTGGATGGGACTAACATTTGAGTCAGTAGACTGGATGCAGAAGATTGCCCTGCCTCATGTGGATGAATGCCATCCAATCAGATTGTTGGGAACAGGCAAAAGGCACCTTGTCCTAAACGCTGCCATTTTGACTTCAGACTCCATTGTACCTGTAGGGTGAAACAAAGTTCAGGTTCCCAGGCTCTAGGGGAGCTGGGAACCTTCCAATAGATGACCCATTTCACCCTTAAGCCATAGACATGCATTTGTAGTTCCTAGAAACATTGTGGTTGTTCCCAACAACAGAAGGAACAAAGGAATCTGATTGGTTGGAGTGAAAAGCTTGCATTGCATGTTGGTTGACAATGATGGAACATTCAGGGAAGCCCCTAATCTCTAAATCCTGATTGGTGAAAATTGTAACTGAGACTTGGCAATGAATGTTTGTAATTTCTATCCTTAAATACTTGCTTCAGATGACATCTGGGGTCACAGTTCAGCTCACGGTTCTATTCTGCGGTCCGGATCGTGCGGCTCCCTCCCCTTCCCTCCTTCTTTTGTGTGCCTTGCACTAAATCTCACCTCACAATAACCTCTCGTGTCTGCCTGAACTGAGCATTCCCTCAACAGAACAGAGTTCTTCTTGCCTGGTGGTGTCTAAACTGGTATCTGAGCTTTCCCCTTCTCTTCAGCCTTACTAAAATGCTGGTTCTTTGTGGGGTTTGAATGTGCTAGATTCAGCGGGAGGCCTGTGGTATTGACTCTGTTTCTACCTCATTGAATCTTCCTGCAGCTTGTGAGGCACGCTTGACTCCACAATTGTTTGAGAAATTCCTTAGAGTGAATCCTTTTATCCCCGCCCACCAATATCATTTACTTTCTTTCCTGCCTGTTTTAGTTTCATTTCCTTTTTCCTTGATAAAACATTCTGGAGAAAGAAACTTGAGGGAGAAAGGACTTATTTGACCCACCATTTCAGATTACAGTCCACAGTAACAGGCCCTCAGTCCTTAGCACAACTGTTGCCATGTTAGAGGCACCAACCCAACTTTAAAATTTATACTTACCAAAATGTGAACAAAGACCTAGTCTGTCAAAGTCCTAGTCCATAGTTCCAGGAAAGCCCCTAAATGAGCTAACCTTGCTCTTCAGTGTCTGCAGTTCTGCATCTTGCAACCAGGATGTGGTTTTTGTGCAAAGAAGACAGTGGGCTGTGAGGCTCCGGATGCATGATTTGGGAATGTTCCCTCTGCAGATACTGGCTGGAAATAAAGACTTTCTTTTTGGCTTTAAGGTGTCTGTATGGTGGTCTCTGGTGGACTTACCTTGAGACACCAACATCCAGGAAAGTCAAGGTGTATTTGAAGTAGCTGGGCACATTACATCCATAGGCAAGTGCAGAAAGCAAAGAATTAATGCATTCACACTAGTGCTTAGCTTGCTGGGCTCTCCCCTGCTGCTTATGTGACAGATAACGATATGGAATGAATGTTTTCTTTTTTTAAATGATAGAGTAGTTCCTTTGCTGATACCTGTGTCCTTGTTTCCTGTTGTGAAAACTAGAGACTAGTTAGAGCTTGTGAAAACTGCTTTATGAAATGGAAGACCACAGTATGGTGTTGCCTGACATCCTGGCCACAACTAGGGGCCACAGGAACTGAGGAGTGCCTGGCTTTTGTGACATCGGAGCAACCAGTTGGCTCCCAGCCAGCTGGTGACAGAGGCACAAGTAGACCAGCAAAGCCTGGGCCATGGAAGCGTGAGGGGCTGAGTTCAAAGTCGTGAACCCATACACAAAGCTGGGGATTGTAGCACAAACTGGTAATCCCAGCACTGGAGAGGCAGGGGCAGATCCTCGAGTCCTGCTAGCTACTTCACCTAGCATAATTCACAAGCTAATGAAAGCCCTGTCTCAAGAATAAGGTGGATGGCACTCCTGAGAAACGGCCTCCTAACCTCCAAAGGCACGTGCTCCGGGGGCGGGGAGAGGGAGAGGACCCATAAGTGTGCAGGGAATCCTATGGGGGCTCAGGAGTAAACCTAGGCTTACCGTGTCCTGCGATGCTCGTGCTTGCCCCTGGGAGCAGCTCATTCTTTGCTTGAGCTTTGAAAATTACACCCTAGCCCTCCTGGTAGACAGGGATGGAGAGCAGAGTGTGCAGGGGGGGGGGGCGAAATGAGCTACCGCTAGACTGTGAGGTCTGCTGCGGGGCTATCCAAATGTAAATATCCTGGCGAATTAGTGTGATGCCTGGCAACTTAGGAAAGAGGATAACAATAGAGTTAAACCACTTACATCACATGAAAGGGAGGTCAGTGGAAAACGTGGCCCTGGGCTCTCCTGCACGTGCCTTTGTGTGGGGCCTGGGAAATGACGCTCCTTGTCTGTGTCCAGGAAGGGCCCCGAGGGCAGTTGCTTAGAGCCCAGCCCTCTCCTACACCACACAGCTAGGGAAAAGATAAGATTTCTCAGCAGAGGCAGAACACAGGGAGACATTTGATGCCTGTCTATTCAAGTCACCAATAGTCTCGCTTGCATCACTCACTTTTGTTAAAATTGACTAATAGGCCACACGCCTTTGCTGAAGCCCGGCAGATATAAGCGGTGACCCTGCAAGCTGACTTCCTGAACCGAGCAGGGAGCAGCCAGCATGGGGCACGCTGGGCACCAGTTCCAAGCCCTGTTCTGGAAGAACTGGCTTTGCAGACTGCGGCACCCAGTAAGTGTCCTGGCTTTCCGGAGGGCTTTGGAAGGGGGGACTGGGCAGAGATCAGGGTCTGCTCTGGCCTACCCTGCTTCTTGCAAAATGCCAGCATCCACCGGGGACTCAGACTGCAGGGTTGTTTTCTATCAGAGTCTATCCTATGGGCCAACATTGCTGAACTCCCACGGACATTGTATTGCTGAGTGGGATCGAGTCTGAAAAAGGTGAATTTAGAAATAAAGTCACAAGTGGAGCTTGAAGAATTGACATTGGAGATGTTTGTTATAAAAACTGAGTTGCAAGCATTCTGGCTCAAGGACCAAGGCAATGTTTAATGCGAAAACATAATGTATGGATGCTGAGTCTAAAGCCTGAGGACTAAGAACATAAATGGGCTCCACTCCATACACCCCTCAGTGTTAGTCTATGATGTTCTGCCTTAGTGTTAACTCATGTCTTTTTTCAGAACCGTATCCAGTTTACAGCAGCTAGGCTTTCCTGAGCAGATTAGAGTTGTGCAAACCAAACTCATGCTAATATTTCAGTTAAAAAGTGTGTATTTTAATGAAGTATGGCCATGATGAACAGTCTTTTATCCTGCTGCTGCTGCTGAGGACGCCTCAGTACTAGAGATGTCCTCTTCAGCAGCAGACCTGCCTGTCATGACAACTGAATTTCATTTGGCTGACTCTGGCGGAGAATCCTCCCCGTTCTCCTCACGATAAAGCAAAAGCTTAAAGGAGGGTTTCTCCGTCCTGAGATGTGAGGATCAGAAGAATCTAGCTGAGATTTTGATAGCACCAAAGGTTTGACATCAGAGATGCGCAGGGGAGACTGCAGGCTTCTGATGAACTGTGGATGCGTTATTCTCTGCCGGCATGCTTTTCCTTTGATGAGCAGTGGGATTCATTAAGGTGTAGGTGCAGGATCTGCACCTGTCACAACAGTGTTCCAGAGGAGGCTGGCTTCCCACAAACATGCTCTTTTCCCTTTGTGTACGTGAATTCATTAGCCTCAATAGCCCAGTGATGTAGTAGTGGGCAGTACCCAGACTCCTTCGCTCCTTGCGGAAGAATGTGCTGCTTCCTTAGTTGGCTCTGACATTTACTAGTTGACTCATACAGGTGTCTTAGCTGCTTTGCTCCCTGGGAGATGGCCAGAATGGTTAGTATACATGATAAGCTCACAGCAGGGCCTCTTAGGTGAGTGGGGGTTATTCTTATCACAGCACAGTAGGAAAGAAACGAGTGCTTTAGTCATCTAGGACATGAGCCCCGGGCTCTGTGAGGAAGAGAGGGGAGCAGAGCTCTAGGCATCCAGCTTGCTGGACCAGAAATGGGTCAGAGCAGACCCTCGGAGGCAACAGGATGGCAGTGTGTCCACATCTCTAAACCAATTACAGTGGAAATATTGAGGGTAGGCCCCTCTGGGTGAATGTCTTTGAACTGACCTGTTCTCCAGCGATGATCTGCAAATTCTGTTTTTTACATTATGGAATTAGAGTGTTGTCACAGATGGGGACAACCAATCTGACGAAGTGAAGAAAGAGTCTCAAACGTTTATTCAGTGAATAAGAACTTGGCATTGTTTGTATGAGAAGAGAAGATTGCCTATTTTACATGTACTTAAAAACCTCTTCATTTGATTATTCTATGTTTGTAAATCCTTTATTTAAATTTTAAGGGATTTTTCTTTTTGTTTGTTTTGATCTTTGGTCTTTCCACATCGCCCTGGTTGTCCCAGAACTCACTATGGAGACCAGACTAGCCTAGAACTCACAGAGATACATTTGCCTCTGCCTCTCAAGTGCTGGGATTAAAGGTGTGCGCCACCATTCTTAGCTATTTAACTTTTAAACTATGTGTGTCTGTCTGTGGATATGTACATATGAATGTAGGTCTGAAGAGGGTATCAGTCCCCTGGAGTTGACATTATAGGCAGTTGTGAGCCAACCTTTGTGGGTACTGGGAACTGACTTTGGGTTTTCTGGAAGAGCAGTAAACACTTTTAATGACCAAGCCATCTATTCAGTCCCTATGATTCCTTTAAAGACCATTTCATTATGGATACTTGAGAGAAAAATTAAAAACAAGATAAAGGATAGATAATGCTCATCCTTATAGATGGTTAAGATTATGTTCTGAATAATTGCTTTTGGAGAAGTCTAATTTTGTATTTATGTTAATGCCACTTATTTTATTCCTCTTGAGTTTTTATTTATTGCATAACCATTATAAGAACAATGAAACAATTGTAAATCCCATTGTGATGATTCATGTGTTTGCTTATTGGCATATATAATACATATATTTTGATTGCTAATCCATATGCTTCCCTTTTCTCATTAACCATTGAAGCCTAACATTTAATAAGCTGACGTATGGTCTTCCTAGCCAATGGCTTTATTGAATAATGGGTTAACATCAAATGCACATAACTTTTTTGACCATATCCTTGGTGCATGAAGGCACATTTTTGGGGGGATTTCTGAGACAGGGTTTCTCTGTGACTTTGGAGGCTGTCCTGAAACTAGCTCTTGTAGACTGGGCTGGTCTTGAATTCACAGAGATCCACCTGCCTCTGTCTCCCGAGTACTGGGGTATAAGGCATCTGCCACCAGCACTGTGCCTGAAAGCACATTTTTGTATGTGTGGTGTATGCATGTGTTTAGGTTCATGTGGTGTGTGTGTGTGTGCATATGTGTGCATGTTATAGATTGACAACAGTGTCTTTTAATGCTCCCTGCCTTAGTTTTTGATAAAGGATATCACACCTGGAGCTTACTGATTCAGGATGACTAGCTGCCCACTGACCTTCAGGAATCCTTCTGTCCCTACCTCCCCCCATGTTAGACTCCTAGGTGTAAGCCAGCACGCCGGCCTTTCCCCTTTGACATGTGGATCCAGACTCAGGTTCTGATGTTTTCACAGAAAGCACTTTAGTAGCTGAGCCACCTATTCAGTCCTGGGTGCCTATTTTTGGAATTTTTTTCTTAATTAGCTTCATGGAGCAGACTTCCTGGACCTGGGCAGGTTGATGGAAGTGGCTGCTGTCCTCAGAAGTGTCAATGGACATGGATAGATTCTGACCAAGCTCATCAACACTATTATAACCAGCATCTATGAGCCAGGGTTGATGTAGGAACTTAAATATTTGTCTTTGATTTATCCTAACTACACAGCAACCAAATTCATTACTATGACTTGAAAAATGAAATAAGAATACTATTAGCCGCTTGTGATGTCTAATAATAATTGTTGACTTGACAGGGTTTAGAATCACCATGGAAACAAATTTCTGGACTATGTGTGAGAGGTTATCTAGATTAAGATAACTGAAGTGGGGAGTCTCATCCTAAATGTGTGGCTCCGTGGACTGGGGTCCTGAACTAAATAAGGAGAAAGTGGGAAATATGTATAAATATCCATCACTTTCTACTTCCTGACTGAGGTTGCAAGGTGACCAGCTGCCTCCGGATCCAACTCTGCCTTCTCTGCCACTGTGGACTGGTTCTGCAAGAACCGTAAGCCAAAATAAACGCTTTCTTAAATCGAGTTTGTCAGGCAATGAGATGGTAACTAACTTACCAAATGCTGCTTTTGGGTAATGTCATAATCCTATCTTATTAAATTTTATTTTTAAATCTCCTCTTTTGATGTGGTCTAGAGTGGCTGAGCCTGTGAAAGGATGATCCTGTTTCTTGTGGATGATGACACCATTGCCCACCCTGACCCTTCATCTTTCTTGGGATCACTGCTGTCAAATCTCATGTGTCTTGACTCCTGTTCTCAATGGTGACTGCTAAGCTCTCCCCCTTTGCCTCTACAGTGGTGGATCCTGAACATTTATCAAGTAATGAAAGTTAGCACGGCTGCTTGAGTTTGGACAGTCTTGCTGAAGACTTTAGCTAGTAGCGGGGGATTGAAGTGTCATGTGGTGTACATGGATAGCATGTTGGATCTTGAATGTTCTGGAAAGTCTCATGAGGAAGAGGCTTGGTCTGTAGGACGATGCTCTGTGGAGTTATGGCAACTTTTCTTGCTGGAGCCTAATGGAGGTTATTAGGTCATTGCAGGCATGCTGTTGAAGGAGATTATGGAACCCTGGTCTTTGCTTCTCCTTCTTTGCACCCTGGCATATAGTTATAGTGTTTTTTCTCCACAACAAAATCCTTCCATGATGTATGGTGTCACCCTAGGCCTGAAACAATAGGGGCAACTGATCATAGACCAGAACTCTATGGCATTTTCATTATATGATTACAGAAACTACTTTGCTATAGTAGCAGACAACTGGGGTTCTGAAAATCTACAGTTAATTCTCAACTCCAGGCAGTAAAGGACAAAATTGTATTAGAAATGTTTGTTACTCTTCAGTACAGAACTCGGTGACATATACTCTGGACTCCAGCCCCTTGTCACACATAATTCTCAGTGTTGTTGGTTCGAAAGGCCACAGTGAAGCTTTCTGTTAGGTACAGACAAGAGTTATGGTGTCTTTTCCATGTTCCTCCCTCAGGTATGACTTGGGAGAAGTCCATGAGGCTGTCAGAGTGCCAGTATAGCAGCTTCTATGCTCAACACATGGTCAAGTTCAACTCAGATTCCATTAGAGAGCTCCCAATCAGCCCAACCCAAGCAGACCGAATCCCAGCCTGTTTCTGTAACTCACAATCATCTACTTCATCCAGCCCTTAAACCATCCTTAAAAACACATTTTCAGGTTCCATTGACTTGAGCCTCTGACATTTCATGTGTGTGTATCTGTGTTTTTGTTTTATAAAAAAAACCCTCACACTTATTTGAGATTTTCATCTATCCCTGAGTTCTAATGCTCAAAACTGACTTCGTTTGAAGCAAAACTTTCTTTTGAGAAAAAACTTTCTGGCCTCAATGTCTGCATTTTTTTCTGAAACTGGGACCGATCATAGATATAAAGCCAGAAGGGATCAGGTCGTTTTTCTTTTGGACATTATCTTAGAGGCTGCCTCTGTTCCTGCTACTATTTTTGTGGAGTTATAACTCCACAAAATATTTGACTGTAAGTTCTGTTTGCAGAAATCAGGAAGTGTCTGAACTCTTTGTCAAGTGTCTGAACTCTTAGTCAGGTTAGTTAAAAACAAACAAAATCTTGATCTGAAAGACCACTCCTGACAAGACGCTGTAGCTATGCATTTCTTAAAACCTCAGAATGACTTTTCATTGGGAAGAACCTCAAGAGTTCAAATGTGCAAACGTAATATTAGCATACATTGGGTATGCTTCAAGTGAACTGACCTGTAAGTGACTTAATTGAATACCAGCATTTAAGGATCACTGCAGGGACCTTAGTGCTGAAACCAATATTGTCTGGATTAGGAGTCTTGCTGCGCCTGACACTTGGTAAGATCTTTCTCACCAAGACAGATTTTCTAGAAGTGAGTCTGTTGTCATACAGCAGGGCAGTTAGGCTAAATCTGTGCTTGACCATGGGGTATGTAGGAGTCTGCTTAGGCCTCTATAACAAAATACTATACACAAAATGGTGAAAGAGAAATGTGTGGCTTCACAGTTGGAGACAGGAAAGCTACGGTCAAGGGACGGGCAGGCTAGCTTCTCTGAGGAGTGGTATATACATGGCCTTTCATCATCATCCCTGTGTATCTCTGTGTCCAAAGTTTTCTCTCACAAGGAAAGTGCATGCCATGTGGGACCCAAGCTCTGGCTATTCCAGTATGACCATGTTTTAGCGAACTGTGTGTCCAATGGTCCCGTTACCAAGTAAAACCAGACTATGAAGTGCTGAGGGTTAAAGACTTCACCCTAGGAGCAGCAAGCATCAGGGAACTAGCATAGCCCCTGTGACAGACTAGCTGACAAAGGGGCGTCACCTCTGTTAGTACAACCACTGTCTCAGGAGACAAAGCCACACCTTGGGTGGTTTAGAATCTTTAAATAGCACATCTTTAGTCCTCAGGTGCCACCATTCCAAACAGAGAAATGCTCTACTTAACTCATTTGGGTCAAAGGAAACACTTTTGCTTCTGAGAAGTCAACTTCTCTCCAGGAATGGTGGCATACCAGTGGCATAGTGAGTCCAAGGTCAGCCTGTGTTGCCTGAGGAGAATCTGTCTCAAAATTCAAACAAAAACAAAGAACATGGCTTCCTTAAGAATCTGCTTAAATTTCCAGTCATCATGAAGTGAGCTACAACACCCTTCCCCTCCTAGGTTTCCAGGTTTCCTAGTGGGCCTGCAGTGACAGAGAAGTCCCAAGGCTCTGATTCTTGCTGATTTCTGGCTGACAGTATCATATAATTTAAAGGTGTACAGCCATTACTTAGTAGTCTGGCTTTTAGCAGAATACTTGTGCTGTATTTTAATGGACAGAGTGGGCAAATTCTGCAGAATTTCCATTGCATTGTAAACCCTGAGGACTCAATGGCTATTCTCAATCTCTTATCAAAAGTCGCAGGTATCAGTTGGTTTTGTCTGACTCTCAGAATCCTCCCACGGAAAAGCTTGAGCCAAGTGACTTGGGTACATGACCAGTGGTCTGACCCTGCTTAGATCCTTCTGATGGTTTTTGTTCAGTACTGCCTAGGATTTGGTGTATATGTTGATTAAATGATTTTTGCTTAGGCTATAACAGCAATTGTGTCAGGGGCCAGTCATATTCTCTAGGACATACTTGTAGTTACTAGAATCCACAGATGAGCTCAGAAGTTCTCCAGGTTCAACACGTTTTTGCAGCCCAGTTAGTCAGTCAGAAGTGCCTGAAGGGCAAGGCTAAATGGCCTCCTGCTGACAGCCCTTGGATCTTTCTGCTTAGCCTCCCAGTGGCCTCCTATTTAGAAGAGCTCCAGCTGCAGACATTGCTGAATAAGACAGGGTGAGAGATAAGGGGTCCCCAGAGTAGTGCATTTGCCGGTACGTTATTCTCATGGTTCCCAGCGGTCATGGAGAAGTTGTTCATTTTCTGTAATTAAGCCCCATAGACAGCATCTTAGCAGCTACATTCATATCTGGGTGCTTTGTGATAGTTTGAAGCTCTGATTGAATTCTCTTTACACACCTGGGGAAGGATCTGGTGCCCTTGTGATAGATAAGAGGAACATTAAAAAGTGCTGTAGGGTCTGGCCTGTGGCTGCTACGATACACCTGTTCTAGACCCTGGGGACGAAACTGTTAGGTCACTATGAGGTTACTACAGGTCATCTGGGTATGTCTCGGCAGAAATCCAATTACAGAGAAGCAAACATATTTTGTGGTATTAGAGCTCGGAGCTGACATGTACCGAGCTTGTTTGCTTTTCTTCTGTTCGTAATCACGGGATCACAGGCCCTTTCAAATCTGATTGACCTTAATTTGCTTCTAATCCTTTGATTTGGCTTTATTTTCCTCCCATCCCCTTTTTCAAAGCACAAGTAAATACACAACCTACTGGTGTGTGTGTGTGTGTGTGTGTGTGTGTGTGCACGCGTGACGGGGAGCAGACCCAACCAAAACAAATTAAAAACTTTGAAGGACAGTGAGGGCAATGCCTGCAGGAAGAAAGGGTCTCAAGCAGTCTGAGTCTTCTATAGGTGTCCTTTGGGTCCTGTCCCATGGCCTGAGGGTAAGAAACTTAAGCCTTCCAAAGGAATGGAAAATAGCTGCTTTTCAAATAGTAGGCATTTGGATTCATTATTTTCCCATTTGGCTGTTTGCCAGGGGGGAAAAGAAATGAAAACAAACAGACACCCCTCTTCTCTATGATATTCTTGTTGAAGTTGTCCAGCGCTTTGGAGAGAAGATGCTAAGGTCATCAAGAGGTTGGGTCTGTTTTATATATGATGGTAGCTTCTGTAGGACAGAACCTCTTGAGTGCATGGGCTTTCCTGGCGATAACTGTGGACTTTGGCATAGACAGACCCATTTTTTGTTGTTGCATTGAGAAGAGGTCTCATTCTGTAGCCCCGGCTGACCTTGAATTCATGATTTTCCATTCTCAACTCTCCTAATGCTAGGGTCATAGATGCCTGCTTCATTCCCAGGTAGGCCTGCAGCTTTTGTGTGGGTCTGGCTGTGGCGGTCCTATGCCAGGCACTGAGGCCTGTCCCAGGACATGTAGAAAGACTGTCTGGCTTGAATGCCTCATTAGCGTGTGTTGTCCAGGAGAGTGGCACTCCTTAGGGACAAGAGGCAAGTGCCAGGAGGAACTGAGCATAGTCATTGAGTGAGGGAGTTGTGGCTGAGGGTGACTCAACGGAGCTGCCGCATGAGGCCTGAGGTAGAGGCCAGTTAGTGAGCAGTGCTCCCTTTGGATGCAAGCATTTCTCTCAGCTCTGGCTGCTGTTACCCATTCTTTTGTCACACTTCCCAGACCCATATGGCATCCACGTGTCTCCTCTCTCCAAGCTGATTGTGAACTTTAACCCTGGATACCCTCACAGCTCTTCTTCCCATTTCACAGAGGAGGAAGCTGAGGCCAGGGAAGAGACAAGCCCATTGCTGGCACACACCAGGGGAAGTAGCAGGGCCTGCACTGAGAGACCTGAATGTATCCGAAATAGAGTTCAGGCAGGCCCTTCCTGGCTCTTCTGGTTAACAGCACCAAATGAAATCTTATGGAGTTTATCCGATGATAACTGAAGAGAGTTAAATAGGACAGAGTGACCCATGCATCCAGGGCCATGAGACTATTTCTTACATACTCCAGGGTTGGAGTTGGTGGTCTCTACATGATGAGCCGCCAGGAGCTACCAGAACAGCCTTGCATGTATCTCTATCATGGCCTTGAACTGTGTACCCACAGGACACACTGGCATGTACCATCAGAGGTGGAGTGGAGTCACCCGTCTTGAGGAGGCATTCTTGTTTCCAAGGGCATCTTGATATCCTAGCATGATCCTTACATATACACATATATATGTATGCATACACACATGAATGCATATGCACATGCACAGGCAAATATATACATCTATATCATACATATTTTACATGCATATAAAATATATATGTATGTCATATATGTGTTTTTTAAGACTTACTATTTTAATTCCATGTATGTATGTATGTATGTATGTATGTATGTATGTATGTATATTTGTGTGTGCATATGTGCATATAAATTCAGTGGCCCCAGAAGCTTGAAGAGAGCATCACATTCCTGGAACTGGAGTTACAGGAGATTGTGAGCCACTAGACAAGGCCGTTGGAATCAAACTCAGGCCCTCTACAAGAGCAGCAAGTGCTCTTAACCACTGAGCCATCTCTTTCGCCCTTTGATATAGGTTATGTCAAATACTACCTATCTAGGCATGTTAGGCATGCTTTCAGTAACACAGCTGAACCAGAAAGGAACTTGGATTAATTTTCTGTTCTGATTTGCACTGTCTGCTGACCCACTAGGAGTGCAGGTCATATGATGTGGGCTGACCCATCCAGTGTTGAATTCCTGCTGCCCTGTGTGGTTTGTATTTGTGATTTAGTCCATCTACAGTGGTATAATATGGTTTATTTAGTTTTCCATTTTGAGGTTTTTTTTGTACAAGCTTGAATTTTGCTCCAGATCTACTTTCATTTACATGAAAGGTCTACCAACTTTAGATATATATATTCCAGGCAATTGCATATATGTATTTCTCTGCCTTGTTGTCTGTTCTTTAGTTTTGTACTTTGTATATCATAAGGCATCCTCTTCCCTATCTATGGGCCTCCTATCTGCGATTGGTTATAGCAGAAAAGGTGTGACCCCCTACACACACCAACTCTGACCACGGTAATGGAGGCTTTAAAATACTCCCCTCAAAATGCTATGTCCTATCGATTTGCTAATGACCCACACTTGGTATCTAATTTTTTGCAACTAGAACTATATTGGAATACTTTTGAGAATATTCTAGAACTTATTCTCTTGTTTCATAATGAGTGTGAGCCCTTGGTCAGGGTAAACACAGTTATGATCTGGAGGCAGATGGCTTCCTCTCCAGAACATTCTCACCAGTGAGCCTCTCTACCCAGGGTGCACATTACTGTATTTTTCTGTCTTTTTTGAGACATGATGGGAGAATTTGCTTCTTGTTCCCTTCTTTAATGGCTATTATAGCTCAGCATTGGACAGAGTCCAATGCTAAGTCCATGTTTAATGAATGAATGTCAAAATGCAGATGATTATTTTTCAGTAGAATGCAGGAAGGAGAAAGACTTCCATTTGTCAACATTTTTTCTCAGTGTTCAACTATCATCAAGGTTTGGGACCATTTTTCACGAGGAAGTGGTTTTGGGCTTGAGTGGGAGCTCTGAGCTCTTGGGATGTCCCAGCTCCTTACTGGGCAGCAACAGTACCTGCAATTGAAGGTGGAATTTGGTGCCGACATTCTCGTAGCTTGTTTGTACTGTGTGAGTGCTGGGTTGGCTTTTCTGAAGCAACAGTAACAAAGGCTGCAGAACACTTCTGGAAAAGTCCCTACTTCTGAGATATTGGCATTGGGGGGTTTAAAACCACCCTAAACAGACACAATAGACCTTCCTTTCCCAAGTCCAGGGTATCACACTTATGTGGCTTGCTTCAGCTCCCTTGTTATCCTAAACTTAGGATGCTCTCTCTCTCCCTTCAGCCAGGAAACTCTTGGAATAAACTTCTTCCCCCAAGGGCCTTTTTTTTCTTTCTTTCTTTTTTTTCTGAGGCAGGGTTTCTCTGTATTGTTTTGGAGCCTGTCCTGGAACTCGCTCAGTAGACCAGGCTGGTCTCGAACTCACAGAGATCTGCCTGCCTCTGCCTCCCGAGTGCTGGGATTAAAGGCGTGGGCCACCAACGCTCGGCTCAAGGGCCTATTTCTATCTTAATTCATTGGCAATTTTATTTATTTTTTATTACCAAAGTATTTCATCCTTTGTGTTTTCTGCTACAACCCAAACCACACACTGCAGGAGTCACTTGGAGGGTTTAAAGTGGCTGTAGTCTGGAGGATTGTTTGTGCAAGTGAGGTAGAAGCTGACTTCTTTTCTCTGCAGGCATAAGCTTTGTCTCAGTTCCATCATGAGTCAGTGCAAAGACACCAGGTGAAACAATTATGTCATGGTTTCCAAGGTGTTAGCCAGCACAGTGAAGCCCATCCTACTGGTCACCTGGAGGCTCATGTACAGATTGGAAATACCCCAGCATCATGGGAGGAAGCCAAAGCAGGCTTAGTCTTCATCTCCAAATGCCTGGAAGAACCTGATAGGGTTCCTTTCATTTCACAGGTGCAGGTGTAATGTCACGTCCAAAATACCTGGGGACCCAGAAATGCTTCATATTTCTGATATTTTCCAGGGTTTGGAAGATTTGCATGTTTCTATAATGAGATCCTTGGGGAAAGAACTAATCCCTTCTACACATAAAATTTATCATTTCTTTATGGACTTCTTTTCCCACACAACCTGGAGGGAATTTTATGCTATAGTATAATAATTTTATACATGAAGCAAAGTTTCATGATGTGCCCTTTCCCTGATGACCTCATGCCATTGCTTTGCATTGTCTGGATTTAGGGATACTTTGAAGTTTTCCAAGTTTTTGAATTAGAGATGTTCCATTTGTCCACTCATTTCTTCCTCTGTGAAGCAGGGCTCCATCCGTGCTGCTCACTGTTTCCCAGTTCCTGTCATGTCACCTGACATGATACATGCTCTCTAGTGAGCAAGCGAGTCTATCACTTATTTTTAGTAGATTTCCTAAAGAGCGCAGATGGTGGGGTTGAGGAGGTAGGGTTAAGGGGCTGGGATGAGAGGAGGGAGGAGAAACTGCAACCAGGATGTAAAATAAATAAACAAAAACCAAACCAAAAAATGCAAATAAAACAAAAAGCCTATTTCTTCAGTTCCTAGACACAATAAATTTTATTAATGAAATTTGTGTACTAATACACCAATATGAAATCCTTTGTTTTCTTCTGCATGTTATTTTTTTCTTTTTCATTTTTTGCCATTTAGTTCCATATCCTGCCCTCCTCCACCCATGTCTACCCATGTCTCCCAACCTAGCTCTCAGGAAAACAAATCATTTGACACAGTTAGTTCTCTCATTGATCTCTCTCTCTCTCTCTCTCTCTCTCTCTCTCTCTCTCTCTCTCTCTCTCTCTCTCTCTCTCTCTCTCTCTCTCTCTCTCTCTCTCTCTCTCTCTCTCTGTGTGTTCCTGGCCTATGCATTCCCTTTGCAGGACAGTTCACCTGTTGCTAAATGGCCAGTACATTGTTTTAATCACTATTACTTTATACAGGGCTTTAACATGTTAGAAGATGAGTTCTTCTGACCTGCTGTTGTAAATGATCTTGGATACTCTGCTAAATATATCTGAGAAACAACTCACTAGGTAAGCAGACAGGCAAAACCAAACCATACTTTCTGGGGTTAGCTCAACACTCTGGTTGTTCTATTATGTGGAGCTACAGGTTAAAATGAACCTAGGGGTCAGGGCAGAAATGGTATCTTCATGACAATGACACTTTTATGCGTTAGCAATGCTCATCTGCTTCTTATTTAAATATTTTGGCACCTTTTAATAAAAATAAATATCATATAAAATTGCACATTTTAGTTTTCAATGTTTTCTCCTTAGCTGTTCTATACTTTTGGTGTGTGATTAAATATCATTTAAAATGTATTTTCTTATTGACTCTTGCTGGTGGTTACATAATTATTGCAAGACATGTTACTGGAATTATCTATGAAGGTGCATTTGGGAATTTCATCCCCTATTTTTGTCAGATGTTCTGTATTAGACTATGAGGTATACACAAGTATTTTTAGTCCTTTTCATGTTGACATTCTCTTTTGTAGTGTCCCTCTTAGTGTCTTGTCTTATTTGTGTGGTGTTTCCTAATTTATTCACTATTTACCTGCTTCATCTCCTCACTCCTGACCACCTTGCCTCTAACTTTACACATCCTAAATAGTACTTGCCACTATCTCTTGAAAGTAAAGCCTGAAGTCCTTGTCTTTCAAATAGTTTCATCCCAGTGTTGTTTGGAATCGCTCACATAATTTGAAAACTGCTTTAGTGTATTGGCGAAGGGGAACCTGGTTTCTGTTTATCTTAAAATTCTCTTTTCGTGTTTATGAGAGCAGTTTCTCTGTGACACTATTCTAAATTGACCAAGCTTCTTGCAGCAATCTGAAGAGACCTGGCTGCACGTCGGCTTTCGCTGTCAGTGAGCTGAGTTGTTGGTGATTCTAGTCACCTTATTGATGAGTGTCTTCCTTGAACTGCTCTTGAGATCTTCTGTGTTTTGGGTCTGTGTGGGTGTGCACATGTGCATGTATGTATATGTGTGTGTGTGGGGGGGTGGTGAATGTGGGTGTATGTGTGTGTGTGTGTGTGTGTGTGTGTGTGTGTGTGTGTGTGGTGTATGCATGTACACACGTTTCTTAGTTAGGGTTTCCATTGCTCTGGTGAAATACCATGACCAAAGGTAACTTCAGGGGAAAGGGTTTATTTCATTTTACACTTCCAGGTAACATCACTGAGGAAGTCAGGGAAGTAAACCAAGGCAGGAACTTGGGGGCAGGAACAAAGCAGAGGCCACAGAGGAGTGCCACTTACTGCTTGCTCCTCCTTTCCCAACCTTCTTCCTTACATAACCTAGGTCCATATGCCCAGCATGGCACTGCCCACAGTGGGATGAACTCTTTCCCATCAACCATTAATCAAGAATGTGTTTGACAGACTTGCCTATTATAGGCCAGTGGTATGGAAGCTTTTTCTCATTTGAGAGTTCCTCTTCCCAAATGGCTGCAGCTTGTGTCAAGTTGATAAAAAATCCCAACCAGGACCACATGTGCGGGTGTATATGTGTATGTGTGTACATGTGTGTATTTGGTATGTGTGTCTACATGTGAGTGTGTGTGAATGCATGTGTGTGGTGTGACAGATGTCTCCCTATACATTGTCTCAGGGGATGTCTATATTCTTTACAGTATTATATTCCTATTAGCTGCATATTTAAAGCTGTCATCTTCTTGGAAAAATCTATAGGTGTAATTTAAAAATATCATATATTCTGTTTTTCCTATTGAGGGAACTTTGCATGTCTTTGGAACTGGTACCTCACCAGCAATGCACAGCTCTTCCCAACCAGTCACACTGGAAGTAGAAATGATATTACTGGATTTTTAAGTTCTGAGCCATTTTTGTGTTGGCTGGATTTCATTATCAAGCTTTTACTCCTCCATTGTTCATGGCCTCTATATTATCTATGTTCTATAATCACGGAGAACACACATAGCCCCATCATTTTTTAGGGTTTAAGTGTAATTTTTTGAGGATCAGAAAAAAGACAAGTTTCCCACCCCCATTTCTTTAATTTTTCTTTTACGTGTGTGTGTGTGTGTGTGTGTGTGTGTGTGTGTGTGTGTTTGTTCCAGGACAATTTTAGCTAGGTATTGTACATATTTTTATATAATATATATAACTTTTAAAATCATACTTACTTTCTGTCTGAGCATTGTAGATACTGGCTCAGTGAGATTGCCCAGTGAGTAAAGACACTTGTTACCATTCCCAATAGTCTGAGTCTGAGCCCTAGACCATCTGGTAGAAGGAGAAAACAGAGGCCTGTAAGTTTATCCTCTGACCTCCACACACACACCTAGGCATGAGTTTACTCCCACAAACAAACAGACAAACAAACAAGCAAACAACAATCTTTCTAAAGAACAGTGTGGGTATTGATACACTGGCATTTACATGGAATGTTTTGAGGACACGTTCAAGGTTAGCTTGTGCCCAACCTTTCAAGCTGCTCTTTTATCATCTAAAACTTGCTGTTTTCTTCTTTTATTTCTTCCCTTCTCTTTGATCCATAGCCTGAAGTTCACTATCCACAGTTCAACGATGGTTAATTTTCTGAAATACAGTACAAAATTATGCTTTTAATCTTTAGATGAAGTCTTCCATAGCTTTGAGCCTTTTTGGGTTTTATATTTTGAATTCTTTCCCTCAGGGATGCTAATTTCTTATTTGCATAGTCTTTGCTTTTTTCTGTTTTAATATTTTTGCCTTTAAAATACTTTAAAAGAGCACTATTATTACCTCTCTCTGTGTTCAAGAATTCATGTGTAACAAGTGGTTTTTAAGTCAGTCGTGCACAACGATTTCTTCTGTTCCTTTTCTTTAGCTCAGTGAGCTTTTACTCCTTTTGAACTCTTGTTTTTATGATGTCATTCTTCCTTTTGAAAGGCTTACACATTCCTCTATTTATTTCTTCTCTTTTCATTCTCCCTGGCTCTCTCTAGCTTGTGTTTGGCTTACCTGTCTCTGCATTGTGTCTGGATAGCTGATGTCCTTTGAGAAATAGGACTCACACTTTGGCAGCCTTGCTAAGGTTCTGTGTTTGTTCTCCACTCTTTTCAATGGTTTTATTTCCTAAGTTTTTTTTGGGGGGGTGGTTTTCTTTTATCTTGATCCCTGATCACATCCTGTATCTCCTGCTTTTTGTAACAGGAGGTGTGGTGTAGTTGATGGTAGACTTCAATAGGAGCTCATCTGAGATGAAAGACAATATTTACTACATTAATTTTTGTCCTGTGTTTGCTTCTGGGGATCAAATCTAGGGTCGCGTGCCTACCAAGAGTTCTCCTACTGAATTCCTGACCCAGCCCATCCTTTCATCTTCTATTGTGCAGCCCCAGAGGCTTCTTGACTGCACATCCTTGATGCCCATGCTCATCGTTTGTTTCATTAGATTGCTCCTTATAGGGCTTTCCCCAAGTGCTCTGCCAGAGGGAAGGGGCAAGCAGAGTCCTTTGGCGTGTTTCTCTTCTGTCAGTGCGGGTGCTGGTACGACAACGAAGATCCATCCTGATGGCTTTGGAGAATGTGGACTGGATGGTTGGGACGGATCATTTTGTAGCTTTTGTTTATGTGTTTTTCCTTTGAGGATTAGACAAAGACAAGCGTCCCCCCACCCCCCACCCCCCACCCCATTCCCTCTAATTTTCCTTTCCATACCCCTTTTTATTTTGACTGGAGGAAGAAGCCTTCACTGTATTTCCTATGCAGATCTTCTATGCATGTTCAGACTGGGAGGGGCTCCCAGATTCTTTCCTATCTGAGCTGCACTGAGGCCAAACGGAAAGTCTCTGTTTGTGCTTGGGGTGGGATGTGACAGCAATAGGGGACTCCCTTACCCATGAAGGTCACAGAGAAGGTCCCTGAGAGTCAGGTGTTAAGTGGCCTCTATGCTCTCTCCTGGGACTCTATTTAAAGAGCAGTGGGCTTTGTGGTTGATTGGAAAGGTGACCCATGCTTTTTTTTCAAGCATTAATAGGTTCAGCAGATGACTGACTGTTTCTCTTGAGAGCAGAGCTTGTGGCAGTACCCACTCCGGTGCTGTTAGACGTCCAGGGCTTTCTTCACTTAGGCCAGCTTATGGTGTAAAGAAGGGGAGCCTGAAACTTGGGAGGGAGAGAGCTGTCCTACATATGACAGGAGGCATCCCCATTAACAGGAGTTGATTCAAAGTGCCAATCGAGATTCTAGGATAAAGACACATGAGAAGAAAAGCATGGGATGTGATGAGGAGAGTACGTGGACCCCCGCAGAGAAACAGCAGCATGAAAGGAGTCAGCTCAAGGGTGCACAAGGATAGTGACTTCTTCCTGGGGTAATTTTAGACTCAGAACCACAGAAAATCCTTCCTACTTGCATTCTTCCAAAGGGCAGTCAACCAACTTGTAAACAAACAAACAAACAAACAAACAAACAAAAATCCCTGAAGTAGTATTCATTTAGCTTTAATTGGCTTTGAATTTTAAGATTCTTGAAGGAATCTTAAATGGGATGTAGAGTTACAATAGTTGCAGTAACTTTCATTTGCAACTTGAAATTTGTCACTGGTTTAAGACTATATTGATAATATTTGTAGTTATGGCTGACGATTTATTTGACATGACTCTTTAAATCTTGTTTTCTTTGCATCTAGGAAAGAGAATATAGATACTATTTTTTTTAAATTGATAAGTTGTCTACACAAAAGAGTTAAATAATAAAAAGGTGAGTAAGATGGGCATGCTTGTTAACTCAACACTTGGGTAGAGGCAGGAAGTCAACAGTTCAAGCCTAGTCTCAAATACATAGTTTCAGACAATGCTAGGCTGTATGAGATCCTATCTCAAATATACAAGCAAACAAACAACAAAACAAAAAAACCCAACAGCCTACAAAATGAGAAAAAATTCTTCACCATCCCCACATCTGACAGAGGGTTGACGTTCAAAATACATAAAGAACTCAAGAAACTAGATATCAGCAAAGTAATCAAATTAAAAAATGGAACACAGATCTAAACAGAATTCTCAACACAAGAATCTCAAATGGCTGAGAAACACTTTAAGAAGTGTTTAGCATTCTGAGCCATCAGGGAAATGCAAATCAAAATGACTCTGAGATTCTATCTTATGCCTTTCAGAATGACTAACATCAAAAGCATAAGTGACAGCTCATGCTGGAGAGGATGTGGAGCAAGGGGAACACTGCTCCATCGCTGGTGGGAGTGCAAACTTGTATAGCCACTTTGGAAATCAATATTGTGTTCCTCAGAAAATTGGGAATCAATCTACCACAGGACCCAGCTATACTTCTCTTTGGCATATATCCAAAGGATATTTAATCATACCACAGGGATACTTGCTCATCTATGCTCATAGAAACTTTATTTGTAATAGCCAAAACCTGGAAACAATCTAGATGTCCCTCAACAAGGAATGGATAAAGAAACTATGGTACAGCTGCAACCCTTGGGAGAGCAGACCCTGCACCTTGCCTGGGCAGCACAGTAGAGCTGAGCCTATTGGTGGAGGTGGGGATGAGCCAGCCTTGAGTTGTGAGCATGGGAAAGCTGTCCCCATTACTCTCTGTCATGTGGCAGCATGGGTGGGGGCGAGATGCTCTCCCCCATGCCCATTAATACTTTAGACAGGTGGGAGAGCTGGCCCCAATGTCATAAGAGCTAGAGAGCCGTCCCTGACCCTCATAAACTACAGCATTTGGTAGAGCGGCCCCTATACCTTGCCCAACTTTAATACATGGGGAGGCACTTAGTCTTTAAAATTTTTTTATTAATTTATTTTTTATATTCCAATCCCAGTTTCCCCTCCCTCCTCTCCTCCTGCTGCCCTCACTCCCTTCTCCTCCCATATGCTCCTCAGAGAGGGTAAGGCCTCCCCTAGGAAGTCTACTAAATCTGACCTGTCATCTTGTTGAGGCAGGACCAAGACACCTCTCCACCCCCACACCCCTGTGTCTAGGCTGAGCAAGGTGTCTCTTCATATAGAATGGGCTTCTCTAAGTCAGTTTGTGCATTAGTGTTAGATCTTGGACCCACTGCCAGTGGCCTCATACATTGTCTCAGCCGCACCATTGTCAAGGTGCTTAGTATTACTGCAACTTGATATGCCATGTTTTGTTGATGTCCATGGGAGACCTGTCCTTTCCTGAACAGAAATGGAGAAGTGGATTGGGGGGTGGGAAGAGAAGGGGGTTGGTGGGAGGGGTAGGGAGGAGAGGAGGGAGGGGAAACCGTGCCTGGGATGTAAAATAAACAAATAAATTAAAAATAAAACAAGAAAAATGACAAATGAAATAGAGAGAAAATATCAGGATCGCCCAAGGCCAAGAGAGGATTAATTCTTTAATTAGTAGTAATTAAAAACGAATGATTTAATAGATAAACAGGCATCTGGAAGAACAGAGAATTAACAGATAAGGAATTGGTATGTGCTTAAAACCACTTTCATACTAATAAGAAAGGAACTATTTTTGCAAATCAATTTGATAAAATTATGACAGAAGTTAAAAGATTGGCTTAGAGCCGTAGTTCAGGGTTGAAGTGCTTGCCTAGCAGGAAGAAGGCCCTGAGTGCGATCCCAGATACTATCAGGAAACAAGAAAAGCTGTACTGTAGGGCATGATGGGAACCAGTGATGGCTGGATTCACTCTCAGTGAGAGAATTACAGTTTTATCTACGACTCAAATCCAGAATAAAGTCCAAGTTCATCTTGGCTCAGGGACTGCATTTAGCCATGTTCTCTCATAAGTTAGCCAGAGAAGTAAAGAAAGCTCCTGGTAGCCAAGCAGAGTCAGGTGCTTTTCTGTAAGTACGTAAAAAGTCCCTCAGGCTCCTCCCCTGAGGACCCCCAACTGTCAGCTTCCACCCACAGAACACTCTAACTGTCCTAAGGGCTGGATCCAGTTCCTGCCCTACAGAGTAAAGAACCCAAGCTCGGGACTTGAGATCTCAGCCATTCCTAACCTGGAATCTCCACCATGGAACGCCCCCCCCTTCCCCGTGCTGTAGAAACCCTGCCTTCTGCTCAGTTCTCTGTTGCTTCTCATGGGAGCTGAGGCAGCCCCCCTTCCTGGTTTTTTCCCTCCCAGTAAATCTCTTGTGTGAGGTTTGTTGTGAGGTGTGACTTTGTGGTATTCCTTGGCTCCTGACTGCCAGGAAACCTTTCCTCTCAGAGCTGTAACACTTACACTAGGTGAATGGATAAACAACTTCCCATTAGAGTATTAAATATCTTTGAGAAAGGCAGACCTCAAAATGCTGATAAAAATTGTCTCTGCAAGTATTAGTTATACTTGTGTACTATACATATACATGTACATGTATGTTTAAGTGAATTAAGAAACCTAAGGCCATATGTGTTTTGGGACAATGATTGCATTCCACCTCACTTTTGAAATTCCATACCCCTCATGTATGTATGTATGTATGTATGTATGTATGTATGTATGTATAAGGGCCTGAGGCTCGCCTCTGTAGCCCTGTTCCTCTCAAGAACACGAGTTATTGAGTTACCTCAGGTTGGCGGAAGCTTTTTGTCCTGTTTCTTGGCTTAAGAAACACTTCCTTGGAATCTATTTTAAAGGGTGATTTTGTTTCTGTAATTGTACCAGGGACTCAAATACTATCCCACCTGTGTTTTCCTGGCTGGTCTCAAGGAGCACACTTGCCTGGTCACACTGACATTTGCTTTCTGCATGTCACCGACAGGCATATGGGCGGGAAATGGTAATGGCAGGCTGAGGAACAAAGGAGGTACAGGGCTCACTCCAGTTCAAAGAATCAGAATTTGGAATCTGAAGCAGTTCGACACGGTCTTCAGTGTGTGACTGAGGACTTGGATTTCCTGGTTTTCAGGCAGGTTTGGTGTGAATATATCCACTGCCTTACCCATATTGTGTATTACACTGACTGAAATCAGTAAAATTTATTCACAGTAACATTGGCTTAAAGATTATACCTCTTTCCCACATCAGTTCCTAACCACATTGTCTGTGCATTTCTTTCAGTTCTGAGAACTTAAGGTTAGGGCTGTGTGTAGCTCAGTGGCAACACATTTGCCTCCCGTGCACGAGGTCCTGGGCTCAAGTCCCTGCACTGAAAAGATGGTTCAGGCTCTCCACATTACTGCAGTCCTCTGGGAAACTCTTCATTGTGTCAGAAGATTTGACTACCTTAGGTTGTATTCCATTTCCCCAAAGCAATTCAAGGAGTGAGATATTTTAACACACAAAGCGCTGCTCTTTAGGAGCAACTTTTGTAGCCTGCAGGTAGTCACTGGATTGAGTGTTGTGCAGCAGCAAAGGGACAGTGGGATTCTCAGATGGGCCAGAGAGTGTGGCACTTACCTCCTGCAGGAGTGCAGAAGAGATGAGGAAAATTAAAAGGAGTTGATTTGTTAGAATACAGGAAATGAGGGTGAAGCTGTTTGTTTCTTTTACTCCCTCAATGGCATCTCTGAAATTAAAAACAAAGTCTTGGAAATGGAAAGGAACAGACTCCAGGAAGGTGAGAAAGATGATCAGGTGACATTAGGGATTTGGACCTCAAGGCAAATGAGCTAGGGCTTCTCTCAGGCCCTGGCCCCAACAGATCCTGGAGAAAGGTCTTCCCCTCAGGCTGTGCCAGGCCCTCCTTTGCTGTGTGTTGTGTGAAAGCGGCTTCTTGGGTGGTGCCCTGCCCCGAGAGACTCAGAGTGCACTGCAGAGGTGGGATGGTGACTCAGTACCTTGCCAGAGGCATAGGGACCGTCTGTGCATCGCCACCCACAGGGCACAGTCTGATAGAAAACTGCTTCTAAGCACAGAAGGGTACCACATCATAAACTGATCAAAGCAAATCAAGCTTGTAAGAATATACATAGAACACAATAAAGCTGTTTCAGGAAAACTAGGCCTGAGATTTTTCTGGATACTCCAGACTGAGGAAAAGGTATAACTCCCTCAGCGGGACCCTGGAAAGAGGAGGACATGACAGCCCTGCCAACCCCTTAAACCTGATCACTCGGTGAGCGTGACAAGGGACCAAGAGGCAGAGAAGTCTCAGCTCTCCTAGGGTCTTCAGCCTGTCTCAGTCCCTGCCGCTCCCATGGTCGCCGTCCGTCTGTCCACTGGCTCATCTCTCTGGACCCCCTCTTGCCTCTCACTTCTCCAGCCTCCAATGTCTTGTATCTTGCACTCCTGTGGCTCAACTCTGACCCCAAAGCCTGCCTCCAAGGGAGCAGCTGCCTTGATGTCTCGGGCAGAGCTCCTTCCCCCCACATGCCTTGTTCCTTATGCTTGTCCTCATGGGCACGCTTCACATCTCTTTCAGACTCTGCCTCAAGCCTCTTGGCAATTCTTTGAGCTCCGTTGGGGCTTATAACTCTTTTGTAGCCATTCTGTATTAAGTACAGAGATATATTTACTGCACGATGTGTAATGTGTGATATGACATTAATTTTGGTAATTTAGTTTGGAATAAAAGAACCCGTGTTTGCCTTGGCCAGCTATCGAGGAGAGTGGGATTTCCTTGGCATATTGTTGCCAATGAGATCGCTGTATCAAGCGGAGGGACCGTTGCAGTGCCTGGGAACGTGTTCAGCTCTTCGTCTTTTGTGTTTTCCCAGGTTCTCTCCCTTGCCGAATTTTTCTGGCCATGCATTCTCTTCATGATTCTGACAGTGCTCCGTTTTCAAGAACCCCCCAGACACAGAGACAGCTGTAAGTTCCGTTCTGAATACAATTTTTAGATGCAAATGTTGAGAGAGAAAACATCCACTCTTTTCTCTATTCTTTATCCACGTTGAATTCTCAGTGGGGCGAGTGACCAGGGCTTTATTATGACAACGGTGGTACACTGGGGGAATGTGTTAGGAAGGGGCAATTCAGGTCTCTTCTCTGCTTAAGAATGCTATTCATAGATCTTTGCCCAATCTAGCAAATAGGTTTATCCTTTCGCCTGAGCTGAGCTGGTGGGGGCTTGGATGTACAAACCTATTCAGGAAGAGTTAAAAACAGAGGTAAGGGAGGTGCCTTTCCTTTGAACCCGATATGATAGTGGTGGCGACAGCGATGCAGGAGGTGGAGACTGTGGAGGCTCGCTGGTAAACTTACAAGAACTTCCTGTTCTCCGGAAATGTGGCCAGTCAGGTCACTTTGTCTGTCTGATTTGAGCGCTCAGTAGTCATTCCTCTTGAGAAACGGGGATCTGTTTTGCTTTGACTATGCTACTTTGTTTGACTTTGCAAGTTTCCCATGGAAAAGGGGCTATTAAATGTTAGACTCTATCTGAAATAGGTCTTCTGTAATAGTTAGGCTCTGCATATTGAAAAGCATTTGTGCTTTGGTGGGTGGGATTATGTATTTTAGAAAACAGTGAAGTGGGTTATTATAATTTCTGAAAATCTTTTCTCGGGATTTTAAATTTTAGCATTTTATTTATTCATTCAACAAATATATGTCTAAGGCCTTTTATTCCCTCAAAGAACTTTTTAGAAGGCTGTTGTATTAGAGTACAGTGAGGGAAGTGTTATAAGGTACTGCATATAAGAGAAGTGTTATAAGGTACTGCATGTAAGAGAAGTGTTATAAGGTACTGCATATAAGAGCAAGTATACTCAAGTCTGGAGACCTCAACCTCCAACCCACAAAATACCCACTGGGGTGGCTTCCATTCTGGATGTGCTCCTGAGAAGGGATACAGAATCAGCTAGAGAAATGCACCTTTTATTACTGGTGTATCACTCTTAATTTCTCTATGATCTTCTAAAACAGTATGTCTTGTGTTTGCTAAGAATGTGTTTCTCCTTCTCTTAAGCAGCAAACACATTCATTTACGTTTTCATTTATCCATTCACTCATTCTTGTTTGTTTATTCATTCAGTCAAGACCTATTTAGTGAAGAGCATTGTAGACGGAAGTTACTGTCCAATCGGGTTCCTCAGCCGTTTGTTTCCAAATACACACACAGAGGCTTATATTAATTATAAACTCTTTGGTTGATGACTCAGGCTTCTTACTAGCTAGCTCTCTCTTAATTAGTAACCCATTTCTATTAATCTATGCATCTCCACATGGTTTTGACTTACCAGAGAATGCCCAGGCATCCTACCTTTCCAGTAGCTACATGGCATCTCCCTTGTGACTCACTCCCTGCATTCCTCCTCCCAGAATTCTCCTAGTCTGGTATCCCTGCCTATACTTTCTGCCTGGCTACATCCTGCCTGTCCATTGGCCAGAATAGTTTTATTCATTAACCAATAGGAGAGACATATATTCACAGCATACAGAAGGACACTCCTATCAGAACAATGTGCTAAATTCTAGGCATAGTGGCTCTTCAAGTTTAGGTGAGGGAGATCATCTCCCAGAATCAAAGTAGACATCGGGGGAAAGCTGTCCCCTGGATGTCATGAGCCACAGCACATAGATCAATAGCTTTCCAGTTGCCTGCCATTGCCATTGTCTCCATGTCCTGTCCCTCTGTGCATACAAAGGGCAGAGAGGGTTGGGGCACGTGTCACCAGCACTTTGTTAAGATGTTGGCTCATAGCCGGGCGGTGGTGGCGCACACCTTTAATCCCAGCACTCGGGAGGCAGAGGCAGGCGGATCTCTGTGAGTTCGAGGCCTGGCTGGACTGATAGCCTCCAAAACAATACAGAGAAACCCTGTCTCGTAAAAAAAAAAAAAAGATGTTGGCTCATTATATGGGTATTTTTTCTGAAAGTCCTCCCCTTTCTTCCTTCTTTCCTTACTTCCTGTCTAAACTACAGGACTGAAACCTTCCCTGAAGAGCTGAATGAATGGAGCTCATGGGTACTCCCTCCAGGTAGTTAGAGAAGAGCCCTCCAAAATGGAGGAACTCATCAGTATAAACAGTTATGGGAGAATATTGACCAAGCCACCAGATGAAAATATATAGGCTTCTCCCTTGACAAATTTTACCCTCATGAATTAACAGACACATCACAAGTAGGGTCTGATTGTTAAAAAAAGTGTGTAGCATTGCATTTAATCAGAGCTCGTTCTGGGCCTCTGGAAAGTTGAGCTACCAGTGCAGGCTGCTGGAAGGTGCCAACTCACCCAATTTTTCCTAGTGCCCATGTAGCCAGCCAGGCCAGAACTCCACCACTGGGTGTTCTTCACCTGCCTGATGCTTTTTTTCTTTTGGTCATTAAGGCATGTATCTGTCTATCAAGTTTTCTATTATTTTTTTCTCAAGCTGCCTAATTAATTTCCTCCTTTCCTGAAAACCTAGGGCACGTTTCTATGACACAGCTAAAGAACCAAATGGAGCTGAAGCATCTCCACCCCATTCCATGGTTTCTCTAAATATCCAAAGACTACCATACAACTACCTATCTCTCAATTTCATATCTCCACATCATTCCATGTTTCTCTAAATATCCAAAGACTACCATACAACTACCTATCTCTCAATTTCATATCTCCACCCCATTCCATGTTTCTCTAAATATCCAAAGACTACCATACAACTACCTATCTCTCAATTTCATATCTCCACCCCATTCCATGTTTCTCTAAATATCCAAAGACTACCATACAACTACCTATCTCTCAATTTCATATCTCCACATCATTCCATGTTTCTCTAAATATCCAAAGGCTACCATACAACTACCTATCTCTCAATTTCATATCTCCACATCATTCCATGTTTCTCTAAATATCCAAAGACTACCATACAACTACCTATCTCTCAATTTCATATCTCCACATCATTCCATGTTTCTCTAAATATCCAAAGACTACCATACAACTACCTATCTCTCAGTTTTGCTTGTCCCCAAAAATCTCTTTGTAAGTACTAGCATATAACTGCCTATCTCTAGATTCTACCTGTTAATATATAGCTACCTAACTATAGATTCTACCTACTAACATGTAACTGCCTATTTCTAGATTATACCCGTCAACATATAACTACCTAACTATAGAGTCCACCTATTAACATGTAACTCCTTGTCTCTAGATTCTATCTGTTAACATATAACCATCTAACTATAGCTCCTATCTATTAGCATGTAACTGCCTATCTCTAGATTCTTCTTATTAATACATGACTGCTTATCTTGAAATGCTCCCCAGCCATTCCTTTATTTGTTCTGTTACTCTTATGTCTTTATTAGTGTGTGTCTCATAAGAGCCTTTCCCTTTTCTAGTCAATGGGAGTTCCCCATAGTCAGTGTCTATGGTTTATGACCGTGTTTGGACACCACCTGCCACAATCTGCATGGTTCCAGGGACTGACCTTACCGGGACAGCAAGAGAGTAAAGAAAGGACAAACAAAAGGGTTCATGGGCAGAGCAAAGCTAAGCTCTGGTGTGCTAGGTCCTTGGGTGGAAAAGTTACTTGTTTCTCACACTATATTCAATTGAACTGGGAGGCAGGGTCATGGCACACAATACCCTACTTTGGGCAATAGGTGTCAGAACTAATTTCTTCCTTGTGTTTATATCCAGGTTACTTGCAAGCCCGGGATCTTCCCAGCCAGGGTGTTCTCTCTTTTGTTAAAGAACTGCTTTGTAACACTGGCTCAAGTTGTAGGAACACCAGCTTTGAGAGTTCCATGGATCTCCATTTTCGGTATGAGAAATACGAACATCCTTTTCAGAATTCTTAGGGTGGTTTTACATGCTACCTCCCTCTCCTGAAAGGCCCCAATCTCTACAGTGTCATGTGATTTTTATGCATGCTTAGTAATCTGGGATGTGTCAGGGACAATGAAAGGCTAGAACATCAGAGTTAAAAACAAATCAGTTTTATTGTTTGCAGTCACATAACAGTTACTCTTACTGATGTCCACTGTGTCTCTAGACTCATGGCATGTTAAATGTTGATGAGAAAAAATTCTATCTCCTTTTAATTATTTTCTGTAGTTAAACTCTGACTTTAAGATTACTTACTTAGGCAGTTTTTCATTTGGATGTTGTTGGAAGATGAGTGGTCTGGGGGATGACTGCTAGATGTTTTTATTGTGAATAGGATTGCCAAGATCCTGTGCCAAGCTGTCATCATGTGAAATAACAGCCAGGCACCACTTTCCTCTTAGCACTAACAATGCGGAGCTATGCTGAGATAGCCCATGGCCTTATTTTGTATCGTTCATCAAGAGGCCAAGCAGGAATTGGTTTAAGTGACAAGGCTCAAAATGAAGATGTTTAACTTGGAGATGCAAAACGTTCTGGGAACTTTTCCCAGGTGGAATGAAGAATGGCAGAAAGTGACCAGCTGGTCTTCATGTGTTGAATTTGTCAGGTTGAATGATGTGGAGTTGAATTCATGCTTGTTTCAATTAAACAGTTAAAGATTCTAAAACATGATGCAAATGTTAAAACAGATGATGTTTACCTTTCAAGCTTAGGTTTTAAAATTTTATATGTATATTTTGCCTGAATATGTGTATATGTATTATGTGTGTGCCTGGTACCAACAGAGGTTGGAAGAGGCAGTTAGATCCCCTGAAACTAGAGTTATGGATGATTGTGAGCGACATGTAAGTTCTGGGAACCAAACGTAAGTCCTCTGCAAGAGCAACAAATGCTCTTAACTGCTGAGCCATTTCTCCATTTCCATCTTTTTATTTTAAACAGAATCCTTCCAGATAATTTTAGACATAATGGGTACAATAATTTTAAATGTTGTTGTTTATATAACCAAATGTCCTAAACTAAATAGCTTTGTAGAAAGTCATGAAGAGTACATATTGATTTCTCACCGTTCTGGCTACTGGGAAGTCCAACACAGAAGTAGCAGTGTTTGATAAGGACACTTTGCTCATAGAAACACCTTCGACTTGTGTCATCAAATGGCAGCAAGTCCATGGGGTTTATCTTCCTGGAGCCCAGTTTACAAAAGCACTAATTTTGCTCACCAACTCCCCTCCCTCATGACCAAATCTCCTCCCTATGCCTCTTGATATCTTAGGGACTGGGCATTAACAAAGTTACAGGGCAAAGATGCAAATACTGAGCCCTGTGTGGGTACTTGCTTTTCTGAGATAGGTATATAAAAACAGAGGGGACTCTTTGGAAGTCATATAAATAATAATCCTGAATGCCCAATGATTTCATCTCTAAGAATGAGGATCCAAGACTCTCAGGGCAGCACTGGAGACTGAGAGTTACCGTTATCCTCTGTCAGCTCTCCAATGGTGCCTTATTCAGACTAGAAAGTCAAGAAAATGTGAAAGTGGGATGAACAGACGTCTGTAGTCAAACAGGTTATATAGTACGGTTCTAGCACCCTCTGATTTTTATAGTTCAGTGAAAAACTGTGACCACGGCCTCCTAGCTCAGAGATGGTGAAGATTAAGAACAAAATACAGAAGACTGTCACACAGAATCAAGCACTAGACTAGTGGGAGCTGTAGTAGGTTCTTAGTAGCGTGGACGTACCTTACAAATTTCAAAACATTTGAAATTTCTACTGTCTGTCTCTGTCTCTGTCTCTCTGTGTGTTTTTATTTCATGGTGAGCAGGCAGATGCCAAAGGAGAATCTGGGGCAGGTGATTCTCTCTTTCTAGTGTGTGGTTACCTGAACTCGGGTTGTCAGGCCTGGAAGCAAATACCGTTGCCCTCTAAGCTTTCTCACCAGATCTTGTCTTGTTTCATTCAGTTTTCTGCATGTGTATATCCAATTTTCCCTGCACTATTTGTTCAAGAGGATGATCCTTTTCTTTTTTTTCCTTTTTTAAATTCAAATTAGAAACAAACTTGCTTCACATGTCAATCCCAGCTCCCTCTCCCTCCCCTCCGCCCTCGACCACCCCCCAGGCCCCCCAGATCCCCACCCAATTCCCACTCTGATCCCCAGGGAGGGTGAGGCCCTCCATGGAGGATCTCCAGAGTCTGTCATTTCAGAGGATGCCCCTTTTCTAATGAGTATTTTGACAATTTTGTCAAAAACCGGGTACCTGTAGCTATGTGAGTTTATGCTTGGATCTTCAGTTCTAGTAATCTAAATGCCTGGTTTCATGCCAGAACCCTTCTGTTTTTGTACTATAGCTTTTTAATGCAACTTGAAGTAAAGTATGATGTTTTATGCCTTATTTTTTTATTTATTTTGCTTAGGCTTACTATGACTATCTGAGGGTTTTTACAGTTCCAGATGAGTTGTAAGCTTGCTTTTTTTCTACTTCTGTGATGAATAACATTAAAATTTTGATGGGAATCATACTGTATCTATAACTTTTTCTTGGTAGGATGGCCATTTCCAAAATATGTAATCCACAGTGTGAGAGAGCTTTCTAACTTCTAGTGCCTTCTTTAACTTCTTTTGAGAATTTTTTAAAATTTCCATTGCAGGGGTCTTTTACTTTCTTGGTTAGGGTTATCACCAGGTGTTTTTTTAGGCTTCTGCAAATGGCATCATTTCCTTTATTTCTTCCTTAGTATGTTTGTCAGTGTTATATAGAAATGCTTCTAATTTTAGTGTGTTAATTTTTCAGTCTGCCACTTTGCTGTGTTTATCAATAGTATGAGTGAAGTCTTTTAGAGAATTGTGTCATTTGTTAATAAGGATATCTTGGCTTTTCCCTTTCCTATTTGTATCTCTTTGATTTGCTGTTCTTATCTTATTGTTGTAGCTAAGACTTCCAGTACTATATTGAATAAGAGTAGAGAAAATAGACAGGCACTATACTTTAGGTCTTGATTTTAGAGAAATTGATTTCTTTCATTTTCCCCATTAATTACAAGGTTGGAGAATACATATATATATGTATATATTTCCCCTTATTTTATTTTATCCCCTTATCATGAAGAGATATTGGATTTTATTAAAGGCCTTTTCTATATTAAGATCACGTGATTTCTGAGCGTATGTGATGGATGACAATCATTGATTTATATGTATTGAACTTGTATCTCTAAAACAGAGTCAACTTGATTGTGATGAATATATGATCTTTCCAACATGTGATCTTTTGATATAGTCTTGAATTTGGTTTGCAATTGTTTGTTGAAAAATCTTGTACCTATGTTTGTTGAGGAAATTGGTCAATAATGTTCATTTTTGTTGTGTTTTTATTATCACCAGGTTTATATTACCTTAGTATGAGATTGACAGTGCCCTTTCCTTTTTTTTATTTTATGGACTATTTGGGGAGAATTTTGGTGTTGGTCTTGTAGACTATTTTTTTTGGTCTGTGCGCTCCTCCATTTTAACACTCACGTTCCAGTTTGCAGAAACTCAAGGATTATAAAGTCACCCTTGCGAGTGTTTATCTCCCATTCTCAAAACCATAGTCAGTTGCACAATTCTCCAGCATTGCTAGGATTTTTAAGAACTTTAAATTTGAAAATGCCTCTTAGTATTGAGGAGAGCCAACTTAGAGGTGTGGGAAATATAAGACGAACGCAGAGAGGACAGCGTAAGGAGTGAGAAAAGAGCGAGCTGTGGGAAAGAAACAGCTCTGAGGGAGAGCTTGGCTTTCAGACTCGCCCTGCCAGGCGCTGCTCATTTGCTTTCATGTCTCTTCGGGTATGAACTCTGCTGACGTTCAAAGTAAAAACAAAAAAAGCAAAAACCACAAAAGACCAAACAATAGCAACAAAACCCTCCGCAACTCCCTTCTGACTGTCTTGGTTTACAAATCCTGAAAACATGTTTTCATTTCCAAGCTGGTTAGATATCGCCATGATTAATTTGCCTCATGAATGGCCATGTTCTTCCTCATCACTCAGGGAGGCTTACCTTGGGCAGAGCCTCCAGGTACATTCTGATGTGATATGTGATTATGAAAATCAGCTTCCTCGTTCCTGGCTTTGTAGGGAGATTCCCCTCTGCCCCACTAAGAGGATTTCAGGGTGCAACCGCAGCTATTACCGACCACAGGTTAAGAGGCTGTTCTCACAGTGTTTTGTGAGGGAGTCACTCTTAGTTCAAGATGAAGTGAATAAACAGAAGCACATTTGAAAAGCTTTGTGCCACCTGTCTGCTCAGTGCCTCTGACCCCTCCTGCTGCCAATCATCTTTAAGGGGCGGGTTGAAGTCAGCCCTGCCAGCACGTTCTTGACTCTTTCCTGCACCTAGGTTGCCTTGTCCTCCACCTAGGTTGGCAGTTTAGACTTTCACTCTCAATTTCTGCTTAAAATACCACCCCTACTAATAAGAAACGTTTTGGGTTGGAGAGATGGATCAGTGGCTGAGAGCATGTACTGTACCGTTCTTATCGAGGTTCCGAGTTTAGTTCCCAGCCCTCATATTACCCGGGAGATACTCAGCTTCATAACTTCAGAATTTTTCAGCTTCTTTGAAGTTTTAGAGGGATTTTGGAGGCTTTGAACTTTGAGAGAGACTTCAGAGGTTTTAAAGAGACAAACATTTTAAAGTGTCTGAATTGTTAAAGACTGTGGATCTTTTAAAAATTGTAATGTTTTATTCTGTAATTTTAATGTTATTATGCTATCTTGGGGCCAAATGAGAAAGGAAAGGTTCTAGTGGAATAGTGACATGTTTGTGTGTCCAGATGACAAGGGGTCAATTGTTCTTTATAGTTTAATGCTAACTCGACACAAGCTGGAGTTAACTGAGAAGAAGCTGTAATTGAGAAAATGCCTGCATTAAGTCTGACCTGTAGGCAAGTCTGTAGTGCATTTTCTTAATTAGTGATTAATGTGGGAGACCCAGCTCACTGTTGGTGATGATTCTGGGAGCTATAAGAATGCAGGTTGAGAAAACCACAAAGAACAAGCTATTAAGCAAAGTTCTTCAGCTTTTACTTCAGTTCCTGGCTTCAGTTTCCTGCCCTGATCGAGTCCCTTCCCTGACTTCCCTCCTCAGTGAAGGACTCTTAATAGAAGTATAATATGAAATAAACCCTTTTCTTCCAAACTTGCTTATGGTCATGGTGTTTTTTTATCACAATAATAGAAGCCAAGACACTATCATAATTTTATCCTACCCAGATAAAAGTGCATTGGCACCCTTATTTTTTTAATGTATTTATCCCCACAGACCCAGGAAGCAAGTATGATTCCTTCAAGGTTTCAATGGGTATAGTCATTTCTTTATTTTCCTTGGCACAAGGTGCCATATTCAGTAGCTCTAAGGTGGGAACCACCCTTGCGTGTTGCTTTCTAGTCGGAGTCTTCAGAAAGAGTCAAAAAGATATCACTTTCATAGGGAGCCTATTGGTGGATTCTCAGCAAATGTGTATGCCATCATTCCCACAGCTGCTCTGAAATTCAGGATATTAAATGATGCATAATTGTACTTGAACTTTAAGCTTTTACTTAAAGTGCCTCATTTTGGTTCAAGGCTTATTTCAAGTCTACCATTCTATTTAGCCTTACAGTTTCTCTTGGTTGAAATGTCAAGGTCTATGCTCTGCTGGGCCACCATTATATTGTGAAAATATATCCCTTCTCTGCATTAATACACTTATGACTGGAAGATGTTCCCTTAAACATGTGTTGCTCCTTAAGTGTCATCCATATCCTCTTTAGATGATACGTAGCAGAGGTCTTGTAACCAGACTTCAGAATCAATAATGAAATGAGTTAAAACTTTGGGGACTGCTGAGATTGAGCACATTTCATTTACATAAGAAAAGGTCTTGAATTGTGAGATTTATGTGCTGAGCATGGCAAACTATGGATTCAACTGTTCTGTCTCATAATTCAGACACTGAAGCTACAACCACCCATACTACTGTACCAATGACAGGACCTTTAGTGGATTAAAGTTAAAAAATATCCCAAGGGAGGATCTTTGATATAATATACCTTTACAAGGAAAGGGAGACACACCAGAGTGCTTCCCTGTTCTGTTAGGACACATGGTCTTCTGCACACCGTGAAGATGCCTCTTCCCTACCTCTGATTCATGTTTCCAGACCCAGTTTCCTTTGATTCTTTGGTGCTATTGGAGTTATGGTTCTCAGCAGAAAACTTCAGTGTCTGGGCTTTCACAAAAGCCATTTTTCTTAGCTGTTTCTTCTCCTTTGGGAAGAGCAATCCTCCTTACTTGCCTGACTGTGCAAAGCAACAGTTGAGGCAATGATAGCATGCAGTTCTGCCTTTTTCCCATTCTACCATTCTCTCTGACCTTAATGACAGTAGTCAGGGAGCATCTTGGAGTCAGTGAAAGTTCTCAGCTTCGTTCTTCTTAAAACTCATTTTGACATTCTAGGATGTGTGAATTTCACACAGATTTTCAAAATTTGCTTTTTTATTTCTACAAAGTGCATGCTAAGATTTTGATTGGTATTATGATTTTAGAAAAAATGGTGAAAAGATGAATTGTGATCTAATTTACGACACTGTATGAGTGACTTGTTTAAGGTATACAACCCATTAGTTTTGCCTTATTCACAGTTGTAGATTACAGTTAACATTGATCATCATAATTAATTATTTTTTCTTCACTCATAAAGAAAAATCTGTGTCCATAGTATTTATTTCCCTCTACTCTCAGTGCTGGACTTCCTTTCTTTTCTATAGATTTCAGTACTTTGGACAGTTCCTTTTAAAATAGGATTTGTGAAGCTTATAGTTGTGTGTGCTAGTGTCTGTGTGTAGACAGAGATTTCTGTCCTACCAGGTCCTGCAGCCATTTGATCCCAAATAAATACACAGAGGCTTTGTTAATCATAAACTGTTTGGCTGATGACCCAGGCATCCTACTTTTCCATTAGCTAAATGGAGTCTCACTGGTCACTCATTCTCTGCCTCCTCTCCCAGAATTCTCTTGGTCTGGTAGTCCCACCTATACTTCCTGCCTGGCTACATCCTGCCTTCCATTGGCCAAAACAGCCTTATTCATCAACCAATAAGAGAAGCATATATTTACAGCATTCAGAAGGTCATTCCCCATCATCCGTGTTTGTGTGCATGAGTATGTATTTGTGTGTATTTATGTGTGTATATGTGTATGTATGTGTTTGTTTGTATATATGTAGCTATGTGTATATGTGTCTGCTTGTATATGTGTGTGTATTTGTCTATATATGTGAATCTGCATCTCTGTATGTGTGCTAGTATGTTTGTGTATGTGTATGTGTGCTGTGGGCTGTATAATATGTGTGTTTGTTATTTGTGTACTTGAATCTATGTGTATGTGCTTGTGTGTTTGTATACCTATGTGTGTGTGTATGTGTGTGTGTATGAACTCATTCACACACACGTGTCTTTTGTTTATACTTAGAAATGTCTTGGAGGTTCCTTTATGTGGTACCCAACAATATTTCATATTTTAAATTAGTGATTGACTTATCTATTCATGTATCGATGGATATATATTGATGGATATTTAAATTATTTCTGTGTTTCAGCTATTATGAATAATGCAGGTTTTGTGTACAATTTTTTTCAGGTGTGCTTTTTTGTTTTTTCATAGAATTTCCTTAGGTTGCATGACAATTTTATTTAGCATTTTGAAGAATTGTCAATTGTTGGATTGTCACTCCCAAAGCGACTATGTTAGGGAAAAAAACCTACAGAAGCCTACTATTTTCATTTGCCTTACTTGTCTTAGAAATCACAAACTTTGGAGGTCACGCAGACAGATCACACTATTAGTCTCCCACTAGCTTTACACCATGGCTCCTCTGCTGGTGGGTTATGGAGGCAATGCCTGCTGCAGTTATTTTTCGTGAACGTGGAGGCCATTTTAGCTGAGAACACTATACTGCTTAGCCCGCGGATGTCTCTGATCAGGGTTATAACTCTATTTTAATTTCCTGCCTGCAAGTTTTGAGGGTTAATTTTTTTCTCATCATTACTTAAAATCCCCTCCATCCCTCCCATCTCTCCTTCCCCTCTCTCTCCCTTTCCCTCCCTCCCTCTCTTCCTTCTTCCTGTCTGCTTCCTTCTCCCACCCTTTTCCTTCCATCCTTGTACTGGGAATGGAACCCACAGCCTATTTCATCCCCGCTAGGCAAGTGCTCTCCCTCAGATCTCAGTCTCTGGTCTCTTTTTCTTTTGAGATCCATCTCGCTGCGTAGCACTCCTGCCACCCACATCCAGCCCATACCTTGCCAGGAGCAGAGATTCAGACAGGCAGAACCTTACCCATCTTCACTGTGAGTCTGATTTGTGTCTTCCTCCTACAAAGCCTCAGTCTGGTCTCTCACATAGTGATGTGCTCTGCTTGCAACTGTAACACAATGGCAGCACCAGGAGCAGACACAGTCTAGTGCACTTAGGGAGAGTTTAGGACTTGCTCATTTTTTTAATGTTGTGTACATCTGTGTGTGTGCATATGTGTGGTGTTTGTGTACATTCTCATTGCATGTGTGTATACGTCTGTGCTTCCCTGCCATGTGGTACTGGAACACGTGCATTCGACGCTGCAATGCAGATAGAGAGAACATGAGAATCCCCTCATGCCTTTCTTGAAGTCACTCCCTGTCCACATGTAGTCCACACCAATCATTGATCTGTCCTCTGACTCCCCAGTTTTGTCATTTTGAGAATGCCAGTGGAATAAAGAATGGAATCTTATGGAATTTGTGTGTTGGTCTTCTTCTTCTTCTTCTTCTTCTTCTTCTTCTTCTTCTTCTTCTTCTTCTTCTTCTTCTTCTTCTTCTTCTTCTTCTTCTTCTTCTCCTCCTCCTTCTCCTTCTCCTCCTCCTTCTCCTCCTCCTCCTCTTTCTCCTCCTTCTCCTCCTCCTCCTCCTTCTTCTTATTTTCTCTCTCTCTCTTTTGTTTTTTGAGACAGGGTTTCCCTGCATAACAGCCCTGGCTGTCCTGGAACTCACTTTGTAGACCAGACTGACCTCAAACTCACAGAGATCCACCTGCCTCTGCCTCCAGAGTACTGGGATTAAAGGCATGCACCACACTGTCAGGCTTTTATTTTAGTTTTTAAAAATTCTTTTGAACTTGATTTACAGTGATTGAATTTTTATACAGCTATGGATCCTTGAAGAAAGGTCTTTCATTGCTTCTTTCTTTTAAAAATATGTATTGATGTTAATATTGTATGTATATGTGTATTTTGCCTGCATGTATGCTTGTGCACCAACCACATGTGTGCCTGGTGCCTGAGGAGGAAATAATAGGGCTTTAGATCCTTTGGGAGTGGAGCTACAGATGCTTTCAAGTTACCATGTAGGTGTTGGTATCAAAACTGGGTCCTCTGCAAAAGCAACAATCGCTCTTAAGCACTGAGGCATCCCTGAGCCCAGCATCACTTCTGTTTAAATTCATGCATCTTCATTCCCACTTTGCCCTCACGCCTTAGGCAGTTGCAGCAGAGTTTGAAAAGGGGAGGAAGTGCCACTGTTGCTGGCTCTTGACCTTTGTGGGGAAGCCTTGAGGTTCTTCCAGGCAAAGGAAGTTAGCAGCAGGTGTTTTGTAAGTGTTCCTTACCAGCTGAGGAAGTTGGTGTCATTTACAAGAACCTTTCACGACGAACAGGCACTGCGCTTAGCAAATGCTGCTTCTGCAGCTAATGGTGTGCTTGAGTGGCATCTCCTGTTTAGACATGCCGTCCCAAAAGATCTGTTCAGCAGTTGTTCATGGATGCTCACATTCATCAGACCTGCTGGATATGCTGTTGAATAGTTGTCTTCTCATGACTAACTGCTTGGAATCTTCTGGCTTTGTCAGCTTCCACTGTCTCTTATCTAGACACTTCTGACTCTTGTTCCCCCCCCCCCCCCCCGACTCTAGGCCCCCCCTCCCGGGCCTTTACATGTGTGCCCATGCCCAGCACAGACTCCCCAGTTCTTCCTATTCTTGGGCTATTTCTCAGCTACCAGCTATGAGCCCCTCTCTACCACCTGGTATCACGCATTCCTTGTTTCATAACATCTGTCTCTGCCCACAATGTGTCCTGCTCATGCTCACTGATGCCTATTCTCTGCACCTTGCATGGGATGTGTGGTATAATACATTTGAATAAATGAAAAAATGGCTAAATGGTGAATGACTACCTAAAATCTTGTGCTTTACAGATAATGAAGAGAATGAGGATACTTTTAAAAATATTTTTAAATGTGTTATGCACTTTTTATTAATTTATTTTTTTACATTCTAATCCCGGTTTCCCTTCCCTCCTCTCCTCCTGCTCCCCTCATTCCCCTCTCCTCCCATCTGTTCTATGGAGAGGGTAAGGCCTCCCCTGGGAAGTCTACTAAGTCTGTCCCATCATCTCATTGAGGCAGGACCAAGACATCTCTCTACCCCCCCAAACCCTTGTGTCTAGGCTGGACAAAATATGTCTCCATATACAATGGGCTCCACTAAGTCAGTTTGTGCATTAGAGTTAGATCTTGGGTCCACTGCCAGTGGCCTCACATATTGACCCAGTCACACCATTGTCACCTATATTAAGGGAGTCTATTTTGGTGTTATACAGATTCCCCATTTGTCAGACCTGAGTCAGTGATCTCTCACTAGCTCAGGTCAACTGATTATGTGGGTTTCCCCATCATGGTCTTGACTCCTTTGTTCGTATTATTGCTCCTCACTACGATTGTACTCCAGGAGCTTGTCCCATTGGTTAGCTGTGGATTTCTGCATCTGCTTCCATCTGTGTCTGGAAGAGGGTTCAACCTTTTGTGGAGTTATGAATTGTAGGCTGAGTATCTTTTGCTTTATGTCTGGCATCCACTTATAAATACATACTATATTTGTCTTTCTGGTTCTGGGGTACCTTACTTAGGATATGTTTTCCTGCTTCTGTCTATTTGCTGTGAATTTTAGGATGTCATTGTTTCTTACCACTGAGTAGTACTCCACTGTGTAAATATACCACATTTTCCTTATCCATTCTTCAGTTGTGGGGCATCTAGGCTGTTTCCAAGAGCTGGCTATTACAAGTAATGTTGCTATGAACATAGTTGAGCAAATGTCCTTGTGGTGTGAATGTTTCTCCTTTGGGTATATGCCCAACAGTGGTATTGCAGGGTCTTGAGGTAGGTTGATCCCTATTTTTCTGAGGAATCTCCATACTGATTTCCACAGCGGCTGTACAAGTTTGCGCTCATATCAGCGATGGAGGAGTGTTCTCCTTTCTCCACATCCTCTCCAACATAAGCTGTCATTGGTGTTTTTTATCTTAACCATTCTGACTGATGTAAGATGGAATTTCAGAGTAGTTTTGATTTGTATTTCTGTGATGACTAAGGATGTTGAGCGTTTCCTTAAGGGTCTTTCTGCCATTTGAGATTGTTCTGTTGAGATTCTCTGTTTAGATCTGTACCCCATTTTGGTAGTTTGATTTCTAGTTTCTTGAGTTCTTTGTATATTTTAGAGATCAGCTCTCTGTCAGATGGGGGTTGGTGAAGATCTTTGCCCATTTTGTAGGGAGCTGTTTTGTATTGTTGACCATGTTCTTTGCTTTACAGAAGCGTCTCAGTTTCAGGAGGTCCGGTTTATTCCTGTGCTCTTTTGTACATAGACAATTTCCTTGGGTTGGCGCTTTCCTTCTAGTACGTTCTGTAGGTCTGGGTTTGTGGATAGGTATTGCTTAAATTTGGTTTTATCATGGAATATCTTGTTTTCTCCATCCATTATTATTGAAAGCTTTGCTGGGTAAGGTAGTCTGGGCTGGCATCCATGGTCTCTTAGTGTCTGCATAACCTCTGACAAGGACCTTCTGGCTTTCATCATTTCCATTGAGAAATCAGGTATAATTCTGATAGGTCTACCTTTGTATATTACCTGGCCTTTCTCCTTTGCAGCTCTTAATATTCTTTCTTTATTCTGTATGTTTATTGTTTAGATTATTATGTGACAAGGGGACTGGTTTTTTTTTTTTTTTTGGTCCAGTCTATTTGGTGTTCTGTAAGCCTCTTGTATTTTCATAGGCTTGTCTTTCTTCAGGTTGGTGAAGTTTTCTTCTATGATTTTGTTGAATATATTTTCTGTGCCATTGAGTTGGACTTCTTCTTCTACCCCTATTATTCTTAGGTTCAGTCTTTCCATGTTTTGTGTTAAGAATTTGTTGGATTTAAAATTTTCTTTGACCGGTGAATCTATTTCCTCCAAGTTATTTTCAATGCTTGAAATTCTGTCTTCCTTCTCTTGTGTTCTATTGCTTATGCTTGCATTTGTGGTTCCTGATCATTTACCCAGATTTTACCTTTCCAGAATTCCCTCAGTTTGTGTTTTCTTTATTACCTCTGTTTCACATTTCATGTCTTGAATCATTTCCTTCACTTGTTTGATTGCTTTTTCTTGGTTTTCTTTAAGAGATTTGCTGATATTTTCCAATTTTTGTTTGTCTTGTCCTCCATTTTTTAAGAGAATTTTTCATTTCCTCTTTAAGTGTCTCAATAATTCTCATAAAGTCATTTTTTTAAGTCATTTTCTTCTACTTCATCTGTGCTGGGATGTTCAGCGGTTGTAACACCACTAGTTTCTTATTGCCTTATTGCTCTTTGTATTGTTGAGTATGTTCTTACCTTGTTCTCTACACATCTCTTCCTCTAATTGGTACAGGCAGAGCTTGTGCTTCAGAGGGTCTCTCTCCAGTTGGTATAGTTGGGGGCTGTGACTCCATTGATGGCTCCCTCAGGCACAAGTAGAGCACAGCTTCAGGTAAACACTCCTCCTGGTGGAGGTGGGCCCAGTTCTCAGGTGGTCCCGCCTCAAGGTGCAGGTGGGCTACAGCTCTGGTGGACACTCCTCTTGTTGGACGTGTGGATGGGGCTGAGTCAATGTAATAGTGTGGTGTCGCCCACCAAGAAATGACAGTGGATGCTGGCTGGGACACAGGTGCTCTTTCCCAGAGGAACTTTTTGCAGTAGTTCCTGGAAGCTACTGCTGGAAATCACTGCTGTTGCTTCACCTGGTGATCATGCCTCACTCCTGGACCTGAGGCTGGGGCCTCCCTCTGACACTGCTCCTGGTTCTTAGCCTCCTGGTTCCCTTGATATTGCTGCTCAGAGCCTGAAGCTTGGGCCTTCCACTGACGCTGCTTCTGGGCTGGGATTTGGGCCTCTCACTCAATTTTTCTAATCTTACACGTTCATATTTTAGAGTTAATTTCCTTTTTTTATGTTCTAGATGATGGTCAAGGGTTTTTCTGGTGGGTGATAGGCAGGGCACCCTGTGTGTATTTCACTGAAGACACTTTGGTATGGAGTGCCAAAATAATTTCAAACACAGGGAAACTGATCCTTGTAAGAGTTCTCCCCTCCTGTGGTGTTTACTCTTTGTGTCTGAAGTTTGTCTAGGTTCCAAGCTGCAACTGACGACAGCAAAGTCAGTAGCCTGGTCTTTTTAAAAGAGCTACAGGACCTGACTGAGGACATTTTTGAAACAATGGACAAGGCAAAAAGCTTACAAAACCTCTGGCTGAAAAGATCAGAAAACCCAGGTAAGATTCTGAAAAGGTGACCTTGTTTCCTTGGACAGAGTGAGAATCTTTTATGCTACCTGCTTCTGAAGGGTTTAGGAGAAGGTACGGGCCCTGCTGGAGGAGGCCAGCACTGCTCACTCTTACAGAGGGTGGGGTTGGATCTTTCTTCCTCTCTGGGAGGCATAAGGAAGAGTTAGTCAGCCCTCCCAGAGGCTGAGGCCCACCTAGCTTAATCGCCTTTTCTAACACCACCTATCCATCCCATTTTGTCCACTGTCCACACCTCTACACACATTCTTGATTCCCGCTTTTCCCTGGATGTATGACTTGATCTTTCCTTTTTTTGGTTTTTGAGGGAAGGTCTCCATGAAAGACAGATGCCCTTCCACAACAGATGAGGGAGTTCTGTTGGGGTCTGTCATGGGGTCTGGGCTCATGCCTGTAACCTCAGCATTTAGGAACTGTGGCAGGACAATATTGAGTTCAAGGCCAGCCTAGGCTGTGTGGTGAAGAGCTTGTTTCAATAAGTAATAACATTTATTGTTTGGAGGGTCAAGTACTACAGTTTTTTTTTATATAATTGAGAGAACTAAGTATCTTCAGATGGGTGTATCTATTTTCAGTTTATTATTGTCTGAGCTATTTCCTATAGCATATGTTATTTAAATATCTGAAAAACAACACATTTGCTTTTCTTTCTTGTCACAGCTGAAGGCTTTGGTTGTTTGTTTTCTGAGAAAGGGCCTTGCTTTGTAGCTCTGGATGACCTGGGCAGGTTCTGAACTCAGTAATCCTTCTGCCTCTACTTTGTGAGTGTTGGGATTGTGGGTGTTGTTGTGGGATATTAAAGATGTGTTTCATTTATTTATGCTGTGGAATATTTGGTTAATGAAGCAAAGAAGTGTTGCATTCTTTTTTTTTAATTTTTATTTTTAAAAAATTTTTTATTTTAATTTTAAATAGCTTGTTTTACACATCAATCCCAGTTCCCTCCCCCCCTCCCCTTCTCCCGCACTCCCCATTCCCCCCCAGCCTCCCACCCTATTGCCAATTCCTTCCACATAGGGGATATCTAGAGTCTGTCATTTCACTCAGGGTAGGGTCCAGGCACTCCCCTAAGAAGTGTTGCATTCTTTTATGTTGCATTTGTTTAACTCTGTAAAGCTGTGTTACTTTGCCTGTCTAAAACATCTGATTGGTCTAATACAGAGCTGAATGGCCAGTAGCTAGGAAGGAGAGAAAAAAAGGGCGGGGCTTAGGAGCAGAGAGAGTAAATAGGAGAAGACAGAAGAGCGAGAAAAGGAGGGGAGGAGGATGCCAGGGGCTAGCCACCCAGCAACACAGCCAGTCTCCACCCAGACTCCAACAGTCATGGAGTAAGAGGGAAAGAAATAGATACAGAATAAAGAAAACAAAAGCTCAGAGGCAAAAGGTAGATGGGATAATTTAAGTTAAGAAAACATGGCCAAAAATAAGCTAAGCTAAGGCCAGACATTTGTAAGTAAGGGTACGTTTCCATGTATTTATTTGGGAGCTGGGTGGCAGACCCCAAAGAGCAAACAATAAAAACAACCAAATACGGGTGTGCCAACATATCCAGCTTATTTTTCTTTATTTCCATTCACTCTCTCATTTTGTGTCAAGTACTCACAATGCCAGGTGTAGTTAGAGACTGGCAAAAACACTGGGCAAAGTGTTGAGCTTTTTTACCATCTGCTCTCTGAGATATTCTGTCTGTGAAGTTTGTGATATGGCAACAACAGTTGTCTTCATATTTTTCCTCTATTTGTTCACCTTTGTATTTTGAGCCTGACTGTTTCATTTACAGAGCGAAGCAGGCATTCTGGGGGCTGACTGGCTGATCTGTTCAATGTGTTTTATTGTAGGTTCCTCTTATGGCTCCAGTTTTTTAACAGTGAGTATCCCCAGTAACACTGGAAACACAGACACATGATTCACTGTTCTCTTTGTAGCTGCGTTTATATTGTAAAGGACTCTGTTAATCATTTGGTTTTTTTGTAACAGTTGTGTAGGGTGGGATTCAACGGAAATAAATCTATATAAGATAGAGATTGAAAGATGGGTTTAGAGCTCTCGGTCTACGAGGAGGAGAGGGTGGGAGGGGAGGCAGTGAGTGGTACTCAGGTTGCTTTGGGGGAGAAATTTAAGTCAACGTGAACTCAGAATTGGTGAGATTTGTCTTTGGTGTATTACTTTTGACTTGCTTTAAATGCAGGACTTTCAGTTAAGGTCACAGTTATACAGTGGGATGAGTTGTCATCGTCTATACACATGTGAGGTTGTCACAGCTAGGTTGGGTGGAGAGACCATCCTTTGTTTCTGGTGAGTAGGGATGGAAATGCTGCTGAGCATCTTTCAAAGAGAGGCAGCCTCAGAGCAGAGACTCACCCAGCCACCAGCAGAGTCAAGGCTGTGGAGGCCCAAGCAAAGGGTGAACCTGTCAACACCGAGGTTCCTGCCTGCTCACACTGCTCTACCAGACACCCAAAGCCCAGGCGTTTGGGAGCACTGTGCTCCGACATTGTGTCTGAACAATTCTCAGATGGCCCTAAAGCAGCTCAAGGAACGTGTACAGAGTAAACCATTAGAAGAGTCCAACGATAAGGGCCAACCAGTGCTCTGCATGGGGCAGGGATGCCTGTGCTTCAATTAAATGACACCCAGCTGTGATAAGACACCTACTCTAAATGCAAGGCAGAAAGATGGATTCACTAAGGCTCATGAAAGCTTAGTTTATAAATAACTGAAGAACGTTAGCTTCATCGGGTGAAGCACTATTTTAATCATCAAATCAGCATTTTAAGGGAATGATGAGTAGCCCTCCCAAATGTCAGATGTCTTGTGACAATGAAAGGCTGATACAATCAATTTTGAAAATCAACTTGATGCCCTTTGTGTCATTTCTGACAATTTATCTTACTTACACTAAAAACTTTCACAAGTAAGCAGGTTATTTATAAGGATGTATTATTTTAATATTTGAAACTAGGGTAAGTAAATGCTGATGTCCTACTTTATACAGTCAACAATTAAAATGGAAAAAGATTGTGATAACTGTGAAAAGTAGAAATTGCCATCTGATTATTATACACAGCTATTGAATCAGTGTGTACAGTGAACTGTAGTGTGGCCTCAGCAAAGAATTACTGAACTCCCAATACTCCTGTCTGTCCAGCTCCCTGGTGCTGGAATTCCAGGCACGGTCCACTATTTTTGGTTTTCTGCTTGATTTTCATTTAGAGTGGAATGTTCTGTATGATAATTTGGGCAGAGGAGTAAGACATGAATTACACCTTTACAAGATTTTCTTGGCTGTATGTCGCACCTGCTGTGCGGCCTGCATCTGAGAATGTAGCGAGGTGGTCGGGATAGATGACACAGAGACCAGTCGGTTGCTTTAAGAAAACTTTATGCTTCCCCAGTCAGCTTAGGAGGAGACTCCAAGTCCGCTTAGGAGAGAGAAGTCTCTGGAAAGTCTCTCCAAGAAAAATCGCTTCCCTTTTTAAGGACTTCTGCCATCCATCTACATACAATTCTTTCCAGACTTCTCACCCTCTTGGCTAGTGGTTTAATCTCCGGCCCCAGAATCTCGGGGAGACACAGCAGGGGGGACAGGAAGAGGCATCTAGCCGTAGGGGGTGTGAAAGTCATGGTATCTCAGTGAGCCCTTATCTGAGCCCTATCAAGAGCTTTATAGCACTGAATTGTTTTCAGTAAACATTACACAGCTGCCTGCTCCCAGGCCGAAGGGGAAGTGGGTTTCTGCTCAAGGTCTGGTGTCCCCACAGCTGTATGGTGGGCAGAAGGAAGGGGGGAGGGAAAATCAGGAGATGGGCTGGGGCATGTTAGTGACTCACCAAGGTGGTGTTTGTTGTCAAGAAGGGTGTGATGACACAGGCTGGGTGCTGAGGGAAATAGTCTGGAGGGTATCAGGGAAGAAGCGGTGCTTGAAGGATGGAGAGGGTACATGGAGGTGAGGCAGAGAGCGTATCTGAGAAGGTGTGTGGGGCTGAGGGTAGCGAGAGAAGGAAGCAGAGCTGTGTGGAAACCGAGAAAAAGCGTAGATAGGAAGATTCACAGTCTCAGTACCGGGAGGGTCAAGTGAGGCAGCAGCACTTCAAACAACAGCCTACAGGTGCTGGGTGATGCTGACCAGAAGGGCTCTCATAGAGGAGGTGGGTGGGGACTGTGACTCTTGTCTCCTGGGAGGGAACAGGAAGGGTCAGGAGTCAGGTTGTGCCATTCCAGGAGGATACACAGAGAGCTGAAAGACCAGGCACAGAAGCTGTCCCACACCCCCTGCTGGCTGCCTGGTCTAGCCTCAAGGCCAACAGTTCCCCGAGATCGCAGCTTCTTGGTCACAGTACCACACACCAAGCACATGCTGAGAGGATTTGCTTTCTGCATCTGTTCCCCATCAGAAGCAAGTTCCATCAGGGAGGGTGGTGGCTGGCACCCTGAGCAGCCCTCCCAGGGTACCAACCGTCTTCAGTGGTGCCCGCGACAGCAAAACCTGCTTCCCTTCTCCCTTCCTCCTTCTCTTTTCCTGCATCCGTCTTCCTTTCTTGTTCACTTTTTTGCTGCTTTTTCTTTTTCTTATGATACTTTACAGTTATTTTTAATGTTTTTATTGTTGATACTTGATGTCAGACATGCAAAGTATTTTCAAAACTTTAAAAATAGAAGCAACCTAATAATAATTTTAAAATATTGTCTGTTGAACATATGTATGTGTTTAGCATGAGCTTCTTACACATCTGAAGCATCTTATCTGTCTGTCTGTCTGTCTCTGCTTGATCAATAAAATTAAATAGGAAAACTTTTGGTAATTTTTCTATCAGATGGATCTCAATAAAACTGAGGATGTGATATCAAAGTTGGAAAGCCTCCACCAGCAACCTCATATTTGGGATTTTCTTCATTCACTTCCCAGACTGCACACAACCAACGCTCACTTGGAAGACAGCATAGATGCCGTGACACACTTTCTCCAGGCAGGTTTGAAGTAAGTGAAAAACAGCAACAAGTAGTTATATCTATTATCTTCCATAATTTTATTAGGGGAATGTTTCACTGAGTAATATTTTCCTAAAAGACACCCTACTAATGTCCTGCTGAAATACTTGTAGCCCTTACACCCCTGTCTTTGTCCCCACCTATATGCACATATCTTACCTGGGGGCAGTGGTGTTGTTTAGCTCATATTCATCCATTAGAAAGCTAATATTATCTGATTAACATTTCATTGGCTTGTATCATCTCCGAATGATCATTTCTTTTCTTTTCTTTTTTGGTTTTTACGAGACAGGGTTTCTCTGTATTGTTTTGGAGGCTGTCGGTCCAGCCCGGCCTCGAGCTCACAGAGATCCGCCTGCCTCTGCCTCCCGAGTGCTGGGATTAAAGGCATGTGCCACCACTGCCCGGCCCGAATGATCATTTCTAATGGCTGTATAAAATTACGTTTTGATGAATTAGTATTTACTGTGCTATACTTCATAATTGTACCATCAGCTGTGTTGTTTCTAAGGTTTTCACCATTAGAAAGTGACATAAATGTAATAATTTTAGCTAACAACATTGTGTGTAGCCTGACAAGCACTGTGTCTTCTTCACAAGTTGGGACACATTTGGTATGGTGACTCTGATCCCATGTCACTAGGGGAGCATTCTGGAGCAGAGCTTCCCACAGTGGGCTTTCCACTTTTCAATCTGTAATTTTTTTCATAAATTATTAACTTAACCACACAGCACACGGCCCCTTGCTATGCTGACATGGTTGAGGACTGTCAGGGGTGGGTGTTTTAGCCTTCACACTGTACAGCTCATCTGAGGATCAGAGCTCTTTACATTTTCTTTATGACTTTTTAGTTGTCATGAAGATTTGCTGAATGGCAGAGAATGAATCACACCCTAACATTTCATCATCTTAAATATTTGGACATGGTTGGCAGGAGACTCCCTCTGTCCCATTGCTCTAAGCGCTGGATGTATTAGCAGTGGGCAGTGAGAATTGTTTACAAAGTACAAATTGAAACTAGAAGGTATTGATGAAAGTGACAAACAGCGTCACCTTCTGTGTGGGTTTCATTTCTGTTTTGTGTTGTTTCTATGATAGCAAGAAAATTTATTCATCATAGACATTGCTTGTAAGTGATGTTGGGGTTCAGGGACTATTTCACAGTCTTGAGAATCTCCTAACTGCACAAAGCTGCAGGGAGAGCTTTTCTTAAGTGAGAAACCACATGGAGATCACCTGTTTGGGACCAGGATGTATGGTGGAGTCAGCCTCATGCTGCTAAAACACATATAGTTCCACCTCAGCTGAGCAGGTTTTCTGACCTACAAATGTAATTATTTATACAATATCATTTTAAAAACAGAATGCATATAATATACCCATGGCCTCCCCTTGTCTAAAACCCATTTTTCTGTAAAACGGTTTGAGAACACCAATTGGCCCATGACTTTTTCAGATCCCTGGATAGGATACAGTGCAGTGTGTTCTCCAGGAGTTAGACTGAACTTGAGGCAGCCCAGCTGACTGCTCATCCTCTTTTCAATTGTGGACTTTGTCAGCTGCCCAGAGTGGGAAGGTAGACCCGAGGCTGAGCATAAAGCAGTACCCATGATAGTGTACCCCAAAGCAGGATGTGTGTGAAAGCTACTTTGGGGTATTTCAAGAGAGGAACTCACTTCTGCTTGTTATCTTGCCCAGGGTCGCATCAAACTAAGCAGAATGCTGACATGTTAATGGTCTGGAAACATTCTGGAACAGGGCAGGCGTCTGGCCAATGGGGACTGAGTAAGTGTGGAATTTTGCCAACTCACTCTGCTTGCTCTTGTTTCTGTTCTAGTTCCTTAGCATCTCTGGGAGATTTGGATTGGCTGCCATTTCACCAGACGATCCCTCAGGTTTCTAGACATGTTCTGAATGTGACCATCTCCACCCTGCGGTTTCTGCTGCAGCACAGAGTAGCTGCCAATGGTGAGACGCCTTGAGGGCTGTACTGAGGGTATTCCACTCTTGCAATACTTTAGCAAGCACAGAGCCACAGCGATTTTCAAGAAGTGACTAATGAACATCTCAACCCCAAATCCACTCTTTCTTCTAGTAAAAGATGACATAGGTTCCAAGTCAAAACTGACTGACTTTCTACTGCTACTGAAAATCCTGCAGTCATTGCCAGTAAGAATTGCACTGAACGTTTCAAACAACTGACTTTTGAATTCCTTAAGTTGTAAGCTGCCTTTTAAGTTAAAACAAACCACTTTTTCTGTGATTTTTAACCTTTCATCTCTTTACATTCCTTTTGGGAGGAAATTCCAGTACCCTCCAACTGGAGTTGGAAGCAGTGGAAAAAACAGTGAGGTTGCTCAAGGAAGGCAAACTATTGTGTAGGCAGTAAGTAGCCCTCTTCAGGGAGGGGGATGGGACCCCCGCTTTCTTGTTGCCTTTGGCTTTAGTAGTTTACTTACAAGTTTATTCCCTTTGGCTTTTTCTTTGTTTAATTCTCTATGGGAATCACAGTGGGAATTAATACAGTGAGAGAACAGTGAAGTTAGGATTCATTTCCTATCATCTGTTGTCTATTTGTCCATCTGATTAGTCATCTAGCCACCCATATGTGATCTATTTGGCTGTTCATCTGCCCACCCATCTGTACTTATTTATATAGCATTTAATTCATTCCCACCCACTCATCCCATCATTACTAATCCACCAACTTCACCACCCATATAAATATTTCACTTAGGAACTGAAATGGAAATTGCTCTCTCTCTCTCTCTCTCTCTCTCTCTCTCTCTCTCTCTCTCTCTCTGTGTATGTGTGTGTGTGAGAGAGATAGAGAGAGACTAAAGTTTGAATCTAGAGCCTGATGCATCACTCAAGTACTCACCACACTTATATATATATATTCAATACTTAAAAACATTTTATTTTTATTTTAAATTATATGTATATGTGTATAAGCTTGCACATATGAGTACAGTACCTGCAGAAGTCAGAAGAGGGCGTCAGGTTCTCTAGAGCTGGAGGCAGTTGTGATCCACTGGATGTGGGTACCGGGAATTTACCTAACTCAGGTCTTACGTTATTAAGTAATACTCACTCTTAACCACTGAACCATCTCTTTAGCATGACCTTCCCATGTACTATTTTCATTTTGTGCAAACTCATCGAGATTTGAGTATTGGACAAGCGTTTGTTTGAGTGGCTAGGCTAATCTGAGTGCATGGTATTTTATTTGTGAGTTCATTAAAATAAAGTGATTTACATTGAAACATGATTACATTAAATTTTTTATGTTACATTACATTAAAATTATTTTTGTTTAGAGAAAGTATCTCACTAAGTTTCCCAGGCTTGTCTTGAACTTGTAATCCTCTAGGCTTGGCTTCTGAAGTGTCTGGGATCACAGCTATCACCAGTAAGGAGTGACAACTGCACTCAGAGATGTCACGCTTGCAAGAAAACAAAAGATGTCAGTACAGAAAACAGAGACCACAGAGTGGGGATCTGGCATCTTTGTCAGGGACTTCTTCAAAGGGGGTGTTTGAAGAGTGTTAGGATTCATTGGCATGGCTGAGGAGCATTTCCAGGAAAGGGGACCAGTGTTTGACAGGCAGGGGCTTGGCAGGAGTGGAGAGTGGAGAGGGTTCAATGGTCAATGTGTCTGAGCTGTATCAGGCAGTGCCAAGGATTGACTCAGAAAGGGGGCCAGGTTCAGTCTCAGTGACCAAAGAAGCAATAGATTCAGCGATTCACTGTAGAGAGATGTTCTGGAGGCATGTGCTAGCAAGGGCTGGAGACAGACAAGCCCTGGGTCACTCTTCCCATTGGCCTTTTACTTTGGTGACTCAGGGTCCTGAGCTATACAGTGTATTGGTTTCACAGAGATTCCTGCCAACCCAGCCACTTTTCTCCTGCTGTATGGAAAATGCTAACACAATATGGTCCTTCACGATACCCTCCCTCACTCCAAAATTTCACTTGAATCTTGGGATATAATATAGTAGGTTTCATGGAGAAGGTGGGTTTCTTTGATTTCTCTGTGTGATGGAAGCTAGGCCATTAAAGATTAACTCATTTTTTAATATCAATTTAGTTCTGCCAGAAGTTATTTCTTAAGTGCAGAATAAAAGCCTGGGGGTGGGGTAGAGGTATATTAAATACCCCATTGAAAGGTTCTCCATGACCTCAATTTTAACAAACTGATCTGGAAGCAGACATTTTTGCTAATCATCCAGATTATAACATTCAATTTAGCTTACAATTGGAGATATAATTACTTTAAAGAATGTAATTAAAAGTAATTTCCTATCCATTTGAGTCAGAGTTGAGAAATAAATTATAAAATAGACTTCTAGAGACCACTAAAAGTTGTCTTTATTTCTCTTGTCTCTAACAAAAATGCCTTTCCTGGTAACAGATTACAGTGTGTCCAGGAAGGGGACCATCCTTCTGTCCCAGTCACACTGTTCACTGACATTGTCACATGATCGGAACATGCCACTGTTCAGCCTCGAATTTCACAATCCATATTGCTCTTTATTTTCAAAGAACATTATCTTTCTTTTCCAAAGCATTTTGGTAGACTGATGACACTATCTTTTCTGTTCTTTTCTGTAATTTTATGTCTAATTCTAGTAAGATATATCAATGGGAATAGGTATTTACAACTCAGGCTTGGGAACCACATTCTTTAAGTGTAAACACTATCTTACTCTAGGAATGAGATTTTATACAACTTTGTCTTATTCTTCTTCTCTCAAAAGGGGAATTTGCTGTGCTGTTTTTTTGGTGACAAATCTCATGTGGGAATGCTCAATTCCCAGTCTGACATCTCATCAACATTCCATTGAGGACCAATTTTAACCTTAGAAAACAATCTTATTTTGACCCACAGCACTGTGAAAAGACAATATTATTGGAAACCTAAAGTCTTGGGATACAACATGCTCTGTTGACCTCCATGGGTACCTGGATGCATGTGAACATACTCCCACACACATAATTAAAAAACGATAAATATCCTTTAAAAAGTGTCATGGGTCTTATCTGTAGAATCCCACGTTAGCTTAAGGATCATATGAGATCACACATGTGGAGAAATCTTGAAGGAGACTGGTACATATAAGGTACATGGCAGATGGCTGTAGAATCGTGATCTGAAATGATCCATCTAGTTGCTAAATTTGCTGACTAAAGTTCTCCTAATGGCTTGTGTGCTGCTATGTTTGCAGTTGCCAGGATGTGCTCCATAGGGATTTCATCAGGCTCCCAGATTTGTTTGTGTTGGCACTTCCAAGTGGTGTCACCTGAGAATTTGAGCAGCTTACAGGCTTTACGTCTTGGTTATTCTAGTTTGAATGAACTCCATACCATGGCTTGAGCTTTTAGAATAGGACTTGAAGGTCTCTCTGTAGCATTTTACATTGAGTCTTTTTCCTTGATGCTACAGGTAGCTGCTTTTCAATATTTAACTAGTATGAAGTCAGTGTAAAACTATTACTGTACTTATCTGATTAATCTTCTTGAGACAGCGTTTTAGACTAGATGTGAAATAACTGAGTTCTTTAATCTGACTTTTACAAAGCTCCTGAAATGTACTTTTCAGTTCTTCCTTGGAACTGTGTCATCATTCATGTGGGAGTCTTGAGTCACTCACTACAATTCTCATAGTATCTAGAACACTAGTTTTCCCTTAAGTATGGTTATAGCTATTTACAACTAACTGCACGCTACAAATAGTAAGCAGATACTTTTAAAATTAACAAAATAAGACATTTATGGATTTTAAACATTTCTTTAAGTGTGTGTGTGACGTGTACTCTTTCCCGCCAGCTGCCTGGGTCCCAAATGAACACACAAGAGTTATATTAACTATAAATCTGTTGGCCATTGGCTATGGTTTCTTATAGGCTAGTTCTGACTTAATTATTAACACATAACTACTAATCTGAGTATTTCCTCGTGGTCTTATCTTACTGGAGAAAGGTCCAGGGACCTCTTACTCCTTTGGTGTCCTACATCTGGACTGTTCAGCATCTTAACAGAAAAGAGAAGAGAAGAGAAGAGAAAAGGAGAGAAGGGAAGAGAAGGGTGATTTCTTGTTTGTTCCTGCATATATTCTGATTCTTCCCAGCTATGTCATTTCCTGCCTGGCCAATCAGCCGATCAGTGTTTTATTCATTAACCAATAAGAGAAACAGACAGAAGGACTTCCCCCATCATCTCCTCTTTTCTGTTTAAATTAAAAAAAGGGTTTTTAACATTAATAAAGTAAACTTATATATAACAAAACAGTTATCAAGTAAGAACTATAGTTATAATATTTAGTCCATTAACATTTGGCAAAATTTATAGAAAATATGCTATCATCTATCCTATCTATGTGAGTGTGAAGTCATATGTAACTTACCTTTAGTCCTAACTAAGGAAAGCTATAACCATAACTATAGGTCTTCAACTCACGAAAGACCAAGAAAGACAGTATATAAACCCTAGAATAGACAGAGACCTCTTTCTGCCTGGACAGTCACCCGAAGTTCTTCTGAAATGTCGGGGCATCTATCTTCCGCCCATAGGCCACAGTGTGTCTGGCAGACTTCTCAGCAAAGCAGGGAATTTTAAACTGCTTTCCTGCACTGGCTGTCTGTCTGTCTGTCTGTCATTTTTCTGTGTCCTGAAGAATGTCTAGCAGACTCTTCCATGAAGCAGGAACTCTTCAGGACTGTCTTGTTTTGCAAATCAAGCAGTCACTTTACTGCGGGTCCTGAATGTCTAGTCTATCAAACAGTGCGGTTTCTTACCCAAATGGTCTCACCATATTGAAAGCAAAATCCATAACAAGTTTTTTTTATGCCTATCCTCCTTTTCAGACTTAATTGTTGTTGCCAGGAACAGTTGTGTCTCACTGTCATGAAAAACCCTAAACCATTTTAAATGCCATATTCTGTAGGTCTTTGAAAGGCTTGAAGACTATCTATCCATCTCAAATACACCTCTGTATATCTGGAAAACCTAACTATAAGTTTCGACTATTATAGGTGACTATATACAATCTATATTTAATTATGTATGCATTACATTTTAAAAGATCTGTATAAACACAATACCTAAACAAGATGAGACATAGACATATCAAAAATTTGACCTTAAATTTGTATCAATAAATGAAAATCAATCCCAATACAAAGTACTCATTTCCATATCATACTCCCCCTATTTCCTTTAAAAAGAGTTTGGCTGTGACCATTAACCATTTATAACCAACCCCAACCCCATTTAAATGAAGACAAGCATTTATAAACAATACTTGGTAATATGGGTATTGTTCTCTCCAAAATGCTTCCCGCTGTTTGGGGGTGCTGTCTTGGGTATCCTAAGAGGACCCAGAAATCCTGGCTGTAGTGGTCTGCAAGGCTGCCTTGTCCTAGCTGTTTTGAATGTTGGATCACCTGGGCCACTGCTTCAAGGGTTCTTGCTTCATCAGACCATATTAGTCTGGAAAGAATCCACAGCTTTTCATTTTCTGTGGAAACACAAATAAAATCTCTTTTCCAAAGTAACACATCTTTACCCCTAAATTTTGAAGTCAAGGCATCTTTGAAATATAGAAGTTGGATTAATCCAGCAGCATTTCTTTTAGCAGTTGGTGCTCTTTCCTCAGCAGTCACACAATTCAAAGACAAGGCAATAGCATACAGTATCCAGACTCTGTGTATTTCCATCTTTACGAGGCTTATTTATTTATTTATTTATTACTCTATTTCTTTTACTTTTATTTTTCATTTTATGAGACAGGGTTTCTCTGTGTAACTTTGGCTGCCCTGGAATGAACTCTGTACACCAGGCTGACCTTGAAATTACAGAGATCTGCTTGTCTCTGCCTCCCAAGTGCTGGCATTAAAGGCGTGTGCCACCACTGCCCAGCTACTCTATTTCTTTCTTTTTTTTTCTTTTTTAAACTTTATCCTGTTTCTTTTCTCTCACAAGTCTACATATATATTTTTATCAATATATTTTTTATTTAAATTAGAAACATGCTTGCTTCACATGTCGATCCCAGCTCCCTCTCCCATCCCTCCTCCCTGCCCCTCTGCCAGTCCCCCCAACCTCCCACCCAGTCCCCACACCATTCCCCATGGAGGGTGAGGCCCTCCATGGGAGATTTCCAGAGTCTGTCACTTCATCTGGGGCAGGGCCTAAACCCTCCCCCATGTGCCCAGGCTAAGAGAGGTTCCCTCCATACGCAATGGGCTCCCAAAGTTCATTCATACACCATGGTAAACATTGATCTACTACCCAAGGCTCCAGAGATTGCTGAGGTCTCCTCACTGACATCACTTTCAGGTGGGTCTGGATCAGTCCCATGCTGGCCTCTCACCCATCAGTCTTGGGTCCAAGAGCTCCCCCTTGTCAGGTCAGCTGTCTCTGTGGGTTTCACCATCATGGTCTTGACTCCTTGGCTCATCACTCTTCCCTCTCTGTCATTGGGTTCCAGGAGTTCGGTTCAGTGTTTAGCTGTGGGTATCTGCCTCTGCTTCCATCAGTTACGGGATAAAGGTTCTAGGATGGTCTATAAGGTAGTCGTCAATCTCATTATCAGTGAGAGGAAATTAAGGTAGTCTCTCCACTATTGCTTAGTTTGCCAGTTGGTGTCATCCTTGTAGATCCCTGGAAATCTCACTAGTGTTATCTCTCTCCTCAAACCTATAATGACACCCTCCATTATAGTATCTCTCATTCTGGCCTCCTTTCTTCCCCTGACTCAACCTTACTACTCCCCCATATCTTCCTCTCCTCTCCTCTTCTCCCCCCTCCTCTATTTTTCCCATTTCCCTCTCCCCTCCCCCCATGCTCCCAATCTGCTCATGAGATCTTGCTTCATTCCCCTTCTCTGGGGTATCTTGTGTATCTCTCTTGGGAACCTCCCTGTTTCCCAGACTCACTGGCAATGGGATTGTAGGGTGACACTCCCCTTGATCCCTGTTTAAAAAATATATATGAGTGAGTACATATCATGTTTGTCTTTTTGTTACTGGGTTACCTCACTCAGGATGGTTTCTTCTAGTCATTAAAATGTCTAGGCTTATCCAGTAATGAGACACAAACCGTGAGTAAATGGTCTCACGTGGAGTTTTATTGGTGTACGGGGAAGGAAAGGGGGGTGAGGGGTAACCAATCCGTGCAGAACTGAGAGAGAGATAAACTAAAAGAGAGAGAGAGAGAGAGAGAGAGAGAGAGAGATGATGATGATGATGATGATGATGAGAGTAAGAGAGACGTAAAAGAGAGTGTAAGTGGGCAGGGATCCTTTAACGGGGTCCTTTGTACCTGCGTGGTTCTCACAGAACTCTGGGCTGGCCAGAGTGCTGCCTGAGTGTATCCTGCCAGGTAACAGGGCAGGTCAGCGTAATGCCTGAACCTTTCACTAGTGCCATCCATTTGCCTGGAATTTCAAGATTCCATTGTTTTTTTTTTTCCCACTGAGTTGTACTCCATTGTGTAAATGTACCACATTTTCGCTATCCACTCTTCAGTTGTGGGGCATCTAGGTTGCTTCCAGGATCTAGCTATTACATATAATGCTGCTATGAACATAGTGAAACAGATGTCCTTGTTGTATGAATGGGCTTCTTTTGGGTATATGCTTAAGAGTGGAATTGCTGGGTCTTGTGGGAGACTGAGTCCCATTTTCCTGAGGAATCTCCATACTGATTTCTGAAGTGGCTGCACTCCTATCAGCAGTGAAGGAGTGTTCCCCTTTCTCCACATCCTTTCCAGCATAAGCTGTCATTGATGCTTTTGATTTTAGCCATTCTGACAGGAGTGAGATGATATCTCAGAGGTCTTTTCTTCATCTGAATCATTACCTTTTTCTGGCTATGCATCTTTTATCTGCTAAACATCATTGCTAAAATTAAAGTGGAGGCTGTTTTAGCTGCAGACTTTCCAAGATGGCAGGGTATGTTTACCTCCAGTGCTGAGAGATGTGCGCACTGACTGTCTTTGTTGCCATCAAGCAGCATGCTGCCGGCTTGGAGATGTGGTCACTGCCATTGCCAGTTGTTCGAACACACACCATTCAATTGTTAGCAGGGCCTCTTAAAAGAGCCCTGTGATTTTTCCATTTATGCTGAGTCAGGAAACCTCCCTTAAAGGAGCCATGTGAGTCTTTGCTTGTTTCTAGCAAACAGAGCCCACCTGAGAAAATGCTGCTACCAAGAAGCCATTCTTATCTTTGTTCTTTTGTTTCTAAAATGCCTTTTTAAGCTTTTATCAGATTTTAAGTGGAATTTTGCGCCCCACATTGGGCACCATTTTGTTATGTGAAAGTTTCTTGGCCTGGCTAGGACCTGCTACCCTTCTCTGCCCCAAAGACACACGGGTGCTATATTATTATAAAGCTGTTGGCTGGGGACTTAGGTTTCTTATTCTTTATTTTTCTTTCTCTTTTTTATTTAAATTAGAATCAAGCTTATTTTACATATCAATCCCAGTTCCACAGAGATGAGAAGAAGGCGATTTCCTGTTTATCCCTGCTTATATTCTGATTCTGCCCAGCTACATCACTTCCTGCCTGGCCAATATCCAATCAGTGTTTTATTCATTAACCAATAAGAGAAAATAAACACAGAAGAACTTCCCCAATCGTGTGTGTGTGTGTGTGTGTGTGTGTGTGTGTGTGTGTGTGTATGTGAGCATATGTGCACAGATACCCAAAAAGACTGGAAGAAGGCATTGCATCCTCAGAGATGGAATTACTAGCAACTGCGAGTCATACAATGTGGGTTTTGGGAGCAGCAAGTACTCTATACTTCTGAGTCATCTCTCCAGCCTGGATCCACATATTTTAAAATGCATGACCTTCTGAATAATGAGATAAAAGCTTACCCTTTCCCATTCCATTTGCCCTGAGCAGGAATCACTCTTTTGTCCCAAATTTACACTGTATATAAGTCACTTAGTAGCCAACATTACTTTTGGTTATCAAACCACCTGTCATGGCATGGTAGTGCTTTTGTTTAATAACCTTTATTTTACTTAATAGTAGCCTCCAAATACAAAGGGCAGTGACCCTGGCAATTTTATCAAGGCATATTGTTGTCCTATTACTAGTTGCTTAAATGTCTTAGTATGCCTACTTTATAAATTAAAGTTTCTCATGGGTACATATGTGCAAGGTTTTTGCTGTATCCAGGGTTTGATTATGTATGTTCTTAGGCATCTACTAGGGCCCTTGCGATGTGTACTCTGCACATGAAGGGTGATGACTGTATCAGCTTTGTTTATACTTCTTTAAATTTATTTATTTTTTTCTATGGACGTGTGTGTGTGTGTATGTGTGTGTGTATGTGTGTGTGTGTGTGTGTGTGTGTGTGTGTAAACTTATGTATATCATGTGCATTTAGGTGCCCATGGAGGTAAGACCTCATCAGAACCCATGGAACTGGAGTTACAGGTGGTTGTGAGCCAACACATGAGAGCTCAGAACTGAGACTGTGTCCTCTGTAAGAGCAGCAAACAACCTTAATTTTTGAGCCACCTCTGCAGCCATTGTTCTTATTTATTCACAAATGGTATTTAATGATATTAAGTTTATTTTTTATTCACTTTGAGATAAAATATTTTCTTAATTACTATAGTCATATCTGAATATCAAAATAATCAATGCATGAATCATCTGTGTTCACAGAGTCCGTTTACCACCTATCCCTGCAGAATATGGTATGGGATCCACAGAAAGTCCAATCTGATCTCAAGTCCCAGTTTGGTTTCAATGACCATCAAATGGAACATATCCTGAATTATTCAGCTGAGCTGAAAGAGGTATTCATACTCATCTTCTTCTCATGGTGTCTTCAGAGTGACTCTACAATATAGTTACCTGTAAGCATGAGTTTTCTGGCCCTTCAAGGCTCCAAATAAACATACAGAAGCTATATTAATTATAAAATTGTTGGTCGGTGACTTGGGTTTCTTATTGGCTAGTTCTGTCTTAATTATTAATGCATTTATATTAGTCTATGTATTTCTACATTGTCTTATCTTACCGGACCTGCTACTCCTTTGTGGTCTACATGGTGACTGCGTCTACCTGCATGTTCCAGAATTCTCCTCACCTTGTCCTGCCTATCTCCCTGTCCTGCCTCTATTGGCCACAGTGTTTTATTCATCAACCAATAAGAGAAACATATAGATAGAAGGCCATCTTCCATCAGTCACCCCCTGAATCTATGTTTCACGTAGACCCAAAGATTTAGATAAAACATGAATATATGCCACCTGTTTCCTTGTCATTACACCCTAAACAGCATTGCATAGTAACTGTTTACAGAGCACTTAACTATTTTATGTCTCCTGGAAACGAGTTAAAATACATAGGCAGAGACTTGCAGGTCTTATGCAAACACCACACCATTTTGAAATCTTTGGAGGGTTCTGGAGTCAGTGCGCCATAGAAATGGAGGAGCAACTGTACAGCACTGGGACTAGTCTGGTAATAGCAATGGGAGATGGTAGTCTGGAAGGATAGTGTGTGCTGCTCCCAAACTCTAAGCTCTTTAGCTATAGCAGCCCATAGAGATGTCCTTCTCTTCTCTTCTCTTCTCTTCTCTTCTCTTCTCTTCTCTTCTCTTCTCTTCTCTTCTCTTCTCTTCTCTTCTCTTCTCCTCTTCTCTTCTCTCCTTTCTTCTCCTCTCCCCTCCCCTCCTCTCTCCTCTCCCCTTCCTTCCTTCCTTTCTCTCTCTCTCTCTCCCTTCCTTTCTTTCTTCCTTTCTTTCTTTCTTTCTTTCTTTCTTTCTTTCTTTCTTTCTTTCTTTCTTTCTTTCTTTCTTTCTTTCTTTCTTAAGACAGGGTTTCTCTAATTAACAGCCCTGGCTGTCCTGGAACTCACTTTGTAGGCCAGGCTAAACTCAAAGTCAGAGATCTGCCTGCTTCTGCATCCTTAGTCCATGAGCTCCTTCTCTCAGACCTGACCTATGCCTATAGGACTTTTCTTGATGCTAAGTGAAGACCCAATATCTCCTTTTGGAGTCTTAGAAAGTACTCATGTACTTAGGGTGGGATCTAAGTTACCTTCCTATGGTTTCCCATGTCCCTGTGAGTAAGTACCCTTCTTTGATGTATTTGTCATGGTCTGAACACACCCCAAGGGTTTTGAAACCCTAACTCATGAATTTGCTAATAGTGTTTGGAGGGGGACCCTTGGTGAAGTAACTAGGACCAGATGAGGTCTGGGGTGCTTAGCTCATGATGACATTGGTGAATTTATTAGTGGAGGAAGATACCTGAGTGCTGCATTTACCCTGAATGGCCATGTAATATTCCCTGTCATGTTTTGGTGAAGAATAAAATGCCAAGAAGATTCTCAGATTTGCCAGCTTCAAGACTCTTGGGCTGTGTGAAGCCAAGAAGCCCATAAGGTTTAGGCTTTTTGTCTACTACTTGGGGAAACTGCATCCATAGGCCCTGGGGGTTAGCATGGGAAACATCAGGGTTGGTGAATCTGCTTCCCACTTTAATGAAAAGCCTGTGAATGTCTGTCACCTGTTCCTGTCTTCAGGTCCTCTCCGTGTCTGGTCTAACTTACATCTCTCCATTTCCCATGCCTGTTGGGGAGCCTTACCATATACTGCTCCTGGTCTGACGTGGGACTCATCACTACCTTTTTTCTGCCTGTACAAAATGATTGATGAGTTCCATGTGCTAGGAGTCCCCATGACTTCCCTCCAGCCTCAGGGATCCCACAACTTCCTTAGCCTCTGTGACAGGGCCTGTCAAATGGAACTTACTGTCTGCACATACTGTCCTCACAGACTGAGTGTTTAGGCAGGGGCAACGCCTTGTCTTTTTAATAGGACACATGACCTTAATATTACTTAGAAAGAGAGAGAGAGAGAGAGAGAGAGAGAGAGAGAGAGAGAGAGAGAGAGAGAGAGAACAACAAGAATAAAACCACAAGAGGCACTGTGCTTTTGATAGTCACAAGTGAGTAATTTTCATGTGAGTCCTAAAGGAAAGTGTGGGGTGAGCAAAGATGCTCTATTGTTCCTTGATCACAACCGTTGTCTTTTTCCAGTTTGATGCTGAAATGCTGCAGATTGAGGGACGTATGCTGCAGATTGAGAGATGTATGCTGCTGATTGAGGGATGTATGTTGTTGACTGAGGGATGTATGCCACAGATGACTGAGGGATGCATGTCCCCAGAGCTCCTTTCTCATAGCTCTGGAGGCTGAAATTCTGAGGGCAGGGCACCAGGAGACTGTCTGTCTGGTTAAAGTCCACTCTCTGGTTGTAAGACGACAGTGTCCTCTCGCTGTACCCTCACGTGGTCCAAGGGATGACTGACAAGCTCATCAAGCCCCTCCTCCATATGAGAAGATTCAGTCCAATGGTGATTGAACTCCTCTGCCCCTGTGTTCATCACCTCTCCATTAATGTAGCAACTACCTGAGATTTGATCGCGTTAATAGAAGAAAGGTTTTTTGGGTTCAGTTTCAGGGTATCATGGGTCACTTGACCCCATACTCTTGGGGTTCTCAGTGAGGTGGCACATTATGATGGAAGAAGCTGTTTACTTCATGGTGGCCCAGAAGCAAAGACAGAAGAAGGAGCAGGGCCCCAATGTCCTCTAGAAGAGCATATCTCAGATGATCTGACTTTTCTCTCCTATGCCTCACCTCCTAAAGTCACCTCCTAATAATAGCCTGGGCCTCTGGAGAATATCAGTTCCAATTGTAGAGCTCCCAAGAGGCTCCCCTTCCTCACACTGTCATCTTATGGGTGGTGGCTTCCATGTAGGCATTTGAAGGTGTTGAAAACATTCCTACCACAGCAACCATCTTCAGATGTCGGGTGGATGTAGCTCCTTTTGCCACACACATTTGTAGAGAACTTTTAGAGACATAAATGCACAAAAGAGAATCAGTTCAAAATGGTAAAGCAATGTCTAACCAGGACTGCTTTAAAATATATACTGTAATTAATAAGCAGTCTCTGAGGACCACTTTGTGACAGGTCTGGGGATGATAAGGCAGCTAGCTGTGTAGCACAAGTGTCTCATGCCCAGATCAGACAGTGAATATATACATGAAGCAAAGGCAGGTAGACTGCCTGGCCCATGATGGCTCTTGGTGGAAGAATGAGGGTGAGCCTTATTTGACTTAACTGTGTGTCTTTCTCCTGGAGAAATACTGGCTCATGCTGTTTCTAAAAGAGTGGGATCCATTTTGTCCTTAACTGTAGAGGCCTCCCCATCAGGACAAATAACACATACATTATGAGTTCAGGTGAACACATGAGCTTTGACTCCAGCAAGACTGGGGCAATAATTTGAAAGAAAAACATTCCAGGAAAAACTGCCTTAATTATAAATATTTTTTCATGTTGTTTCCAGATTCCTATACACAGCATCCTCAAGAGGATGATATGTTCCATCTTGTCCAACACTTCTGAGGATGAAGCCTCGAGCAAGTTCTATCAGGCAGACTGTCACCCCGAGTGGTCAGCAGTACAGAACTATATCATCCATGAAGTCAGTTGGCTGAAACTCTATGCGCAGGTGCTGTCGTGTTGTGCCCAGACGCTCTGAGGGCTGCATGTCGTTCACTGTGTGATTCTGTGATCTTTCCTGGAAAAGACCTTAGACCGCCACATCTGCTCATTGTGACACACTCTCACATGCATCCAATGGCTGTAACTTGTCCGACTCTCAGCCAACGCCACCAAAAGCATGTGACTTAGGCACACAAACATACCTGTTAGCATTAGCTAAGAGGCCCCTAGACCTGTGCTGTGCTGCTGGCATGCGGGATCACTGGTGTCGCTTTGAATGCCACGCAAGCGCGAGTTTTGTCTCATGCCTTCTCTGGTTTTTCCTTGAACATTGTGCAAAACTAATGGCTGTGGTTTAAAGGTCTATCAGCTGCCTTCATAGACACAAGTGGAAAAGTGTTCACTGGGGGTTCAGTGGCCCTGGGCAGGTCTCAGCTCTGTTCCTTGAGATACATGAACACTATCAGGCCACACTCGAACCACAGTACCACAGACTCTTTGTCAAGTATCTTATCCACTTACATTCTTTTTGCCTTGGAAAACTCACCCTGATAAGAAATTCATACCCTCCAAACACACACAACAGATAAAGGGTAGAATCTTAAGTAGTGGGTAAAAAAAAAAACTTCAGAAAAATATGCATGACTGTTCACTTGTTAGGGTGTAACTTACCCATTACTTAAGTGACCAAGAGGTAGTTCTTAAGGGACCAACACTAAAGTGTTAATCTGGGTGGCAGGCTAAGACCTCATCAACCTAACTGCCTTTGCTTCATGCATATACTCCCTGTCTGATCTGGGCAGTAGACACTTGCGCAACATGGCTAGCTGCCTGTGGTATCATGCCCAGACCTGTCACAAAGTGCTACTCAGGGACCACTTATTAATGACAGAGTGTATTTTAAGGCTTATAATTTTATCCAAACTATTCTCAGTGTGCTAGTTCAGTTTTCAAATGTGCACAGTTTTACCTTCTTTTCTTTTCTTATTTCTCTTGGAGGAATGAGAAAAAGAACAGGGGAATAATAAATAAGCTGTGTCCCTTGTTGACATTTATAATATTTAATTTTTGAGCAGACATGCAATCATACAATTGTAATAGATATTTTAATCTATCAGAAATTAAAAAAATCTTGTCCTTTGTAATGGTCTGTTACTATTTCTTAAGCACAGTATTTCTAACATGGTTGATAATCTACTTTTGTTTCTAAATTTGCAGATGTTTGACCAGGGGCAGCAGGGTGGTCTGCTGCAGAACCTTCTTGCAGGTTCCAGTCACAGCCTGGAAGCTCTTAGGGACCAGTTTAAAGAGGGAAGTGAACCACGGAAAATAGTGGATGTCCTGCACACTGCCCTTCTCATCCTGAGTGACAGCTTGGCAGCAGATGGCCCCAGAGACAGCCATCTGTTTCCACAGATGTAAGGCATATGTATGTCTTTTGTCACTGAGTAGGCTTGATCGCGCTGACATTGTAGGAATGTGCAATGATGCTGTCAGAAACAAATGCTGTAAAAGTACAACTAGACATGGATTCTGAGTTAGCAATGGGAAACCCGAGGCTTTTATTGTGAATATCACCAATAGTTACATAATAGTCATTAATAAACACACCACAGTGTCATCTCAATGATCTAACAGACCCCAAAGACTTCCTGACACTTCAGCCCAGGGTCTTGACGCTTCTCTGACACCCAAGACTGAGATCTAAGGAAGATGCATTTGTCCTTAGTACATTCAGATTAGAGAAGCTGAAGGTCTCACTGTATGCTGTCCACCAAGCTACAGCTAACCTCTGTGCATAGTCAGACTCAGGGCCTGACACCATGCTTGCTGTCTGCTGCTGAGTGCACAAGGCAATTAGTCTGAGGAATCTGATTTTCCATTCAGACACCAGCATTGCTACACCTAATACAAAATTTCCCTTGATGGTTGTCTGAACAACAAGAGGATCCGTCACTTGTGCAATACTAGCCATTTTGTCAGCTTCTCTGGGGCCTCAGCCATCCCATCTGGTAATGGCCACCAGATCACCTCCAAGGCTTTACCTAGTGACTAAACCATTGATTTTCTAGAGATGTTGCCCTGCCAAGTGGCCCCATTTCTTCACTCTACAGAGGGGCTAGTCTGCCCACATTGCTAAGCTGCCCTGGTTTACAGGGAGGCCCCGATACAGACCATGCCTGAGCTCAGTGGAGGGTATTCCCACTTCTCCCACTGACATCCAGTTCTGAACCTTCCTCCATCTTTCTCCTCTTCAGATTCACCGACTTTCTTACATGAATGTCAAATGTCCCTTATAGTCTTTAAGATTTTGCAATTCCTTATTAGTTACATTGTTTCTGGAGTTTTCTCTTCCTCCTCCCCCTCCTTTTTCTTCCTCCCCTTCTTTATTCTCCTTTTCTTCTTCCCTTCCTCCTCTTTCTCCTCCCATCATACCCCTCCTCTTTTTTTCTCTTTCTCTTCCTCCCTCCTAGTCTTCATGGAGTTCCATCTCAACAAGAATCTTTGTGGTTGAACCCTGCCCACTTTCTCTCTGATGTTCTTTCTTACCTGTCATAATTACGACTGGCCACTCTTCTGTTTGGTCCCTTTGACATTCTTGAGTGCTTCCTCAACTTTAGGGACTCTTGTTTCTGTTTAAACTTTGTCTGTTTCTCAGTGTACGTATTTGTACTAATACAGGAGCCATGTGTTGCCAGGCTTCTGTAAGATTCTTATCCAGCCTTGGCAAGAAGCTGCATCTCTCATATACCAAGTGTTGGTTCAGGAAATCACACTTATTTTTAATACATTGTTTCCATAGCCAACCTTTCACATCTTCTTCTGATGTCACTGCAGTCCCTTTCTTTCTTGAGATTTTGTCTATTCCTGCCAGGTTCATGCCTGGGCCCTGGGAGCTGTTCATCTGGGCTCTGAGGTGTAGCCAAGATTCTGGGCAATATGGGCTTACAGGGTATCCCTGCGTGCTTCAGCAAACCTGGCTTGTCAAACACACATAGACTCTTTGCTTTCAGAGTGTCAGAGCTTGAAGCAGCCCAGATTCAGATTCCATACAACATGTTGGGTGGTCTTTTCTACTTAGAGAGTAAAATAAGGCACAGTTGTCTCTCCCTTTCTCATTCTTTCCATGAACCAATCTGCTTGCTCCTCAGTACCCAGAATGTCTTAGAAAGTGGGCAATGTGATCTTGCTTCATCCTGTGCGAGGCTTAGTTCGAGAAACCTTCAGGGTGGGTAGAGAGAGCTGGTACATTTGGGTGATGGACTGGGGATGACTCCCCCTTCCTGCTGATTCCCCATAGGAGAAACACCGCCAGGACCCTCCTCACTCCTCTATACTCTCTGCAGCTATGGAATCCAACTGAAGCCACTGTTTGTCAAACTTGTACTTTACCTAGCACTGGTGAGATGCTCTGAGGAGGCCAGGTATCAAAAGTCCGGATGTGGACAAGCAGAGCAGCTGCATCAAGATCTCTGCCCACAGAGGGTTTTGCTTAGGCTCTTAGTGGCTACACTGTTCATCATTTGCTCCTCATCCGGCTGTCCTTCTCCTGGCTGGAGATGCAGCATGCTTCCATGAAGATGCAGAAAGTCTGGTGTTGGCTGCTCTCAGCGGCCCTGCTCCTCACAGTGACCTGCGGACAGCTTTTCACTCTCTCTCAATGGTTTCCATTTGAGCTTCTCCTCAGCCTCAGTTTGAAGGCCATTTCCTTTCTGGTCTCTCGGCTGCACTGTGTCCTGCATCCTTGTGAGCCACACATCATCCTTCTCTGCAGACTGGATGGCAGAGCGTCGCTGGGCCTCTGCCTCTTCCTCTAGCCTCAGCTCCCCAAGCAGGAAGGTAGGGACAGAGAGGTACTGCTGGAGATTCAGCCCTCAGTGGTTTTCCTTGAGAGATTTCAAGGTGAACATCTTAAAAAGAATATTTCTTACACCAGGCTGAATGCTCTTTCTGCCTAGTTAACCTCATTCCCCAGGCACTGCAGGTGTCAAGCAGTCTTGCAGGGCTTTTTTTTTTATTCCTTTGATTTTGGAGACTCTTAGCCTGTGTAGGATTCCTTTGATGAGTCTTTTATGCCACTTTTGCTCCTTTGATGGGTCAATATTTTGAAAGTCAGATTAATTTTCTGTGCCCTATAACTAAACTTCAAGGCATTAAAAAGCAAGTCTCCCCGAACTGGCCTTGAACTCACAATTCTTCTGCATTAGCCTGTCAAGTTCTAGGCTGATAGGCTTAAAAAAAATAAACTGTCCTTCTCAGCAATGTAAATGTTTGTAAATGTCAGCGGATGCTTCATCCCTATTTTTGCCTGCTTCACACATTTCTGGAGGCAAAGAGAATATTTAACCTGGGCCTGCTTCCTAAAAGAACCTTCCCAGTGGAGGATTCAACAACTGACAAAGTAGTTTGTCACTAAGCCTGTTAGGTGCTACAATGGGCCTTCCAGTCAGTGATTATGCTTCCCTAGGTGCTGCAGCAGGGGGAACCCGGCTAGGTGCTTGTAGAGGGCCTTCCAGTCTATGATTAAGCTTCCCTAAGCAGTGGGGCGATTTCCTTTGCTTCATCTTCTGAGCTGGTAGTTTGCTTATTTTTGTCCCCAGACTCCAGCACCTGGGCAAGTTGCAGCGTGTGGTGTCAGACCTATCCCCATGGCCAGTTCTGAAGAGACTGCCCCTGCTGGATACTGTTCTCAGGAACTTGGTGACCCAGGATTTGCGTTTTGTCCAAGGTGAGCTAGCTCTTGTTTTATGTGTCACCCACTGACCATGAGCAAGTGTAACAGCTACTGGAAAGTGGACAGACTTGTGCCTTCCTCATGTGTTGATAAAGTTTCGAGCAGAGTTTTGTTGGTGTGTCACTTACTTATTGCTACAGTGACCTCAAGGATGTCCCACGCACAACATGCCATGCTGCTGTCACAATGAAGGCCATGTACTGCAGTTTAGCAGAGCCCGCTGTGTGGTCTAGGACAAGCCATCTCAGGGGACGGCTTAACTTTCTCACTGGCACCAATCCCGTGGTTCTCAGGCTGGAAATCCACCAAGGACGCCGTGCATAAGGGCAATGGTGCCTCTGCTTGTCTGCCCTTTCTACTGTTCAGAGCCAGCATGGAACCTAGAGCTTGCTGAGAGTACAGAATGCCCTGTTTTGAACTTCTACAGACTGGCAGGTGTCCCTTTTGCCCTAGTTCAAAGGAGGCAATTTTACACTTTTACCTTCATGGGCCAACTTCTTTTCACCTTCCTAGGGAGAAGAGAGAAAAGGTGAGAAAGGCCGTTGCTTTAGAAGCGAAATGCTCTCATGACAAAGCACCCACAGGATTGAGTTCTCAGAAAGGATAAAGATCACAGTCCATGGCATTCCCTTTTCCTTTCTAATAACGGTCGGGTTCACTGAAATTCGTATTTTTGGGATTCACTTTACTATCTTATGGTTATGGACAGAAGCCAGGATTAAACAAGCCCAAGTCAAGTGGACAGTGAGGCGTACTTCTGTCTTGCAGGAGTCCTCAGTTATCTGGAGACATCAGCAAGGGATTTTGTACCTGGTGGACCCGACAGCTGGAGACGAGAAAAGGATGTGTTCTTCTGGGGGTTAACGCAGGTAAAGATGAGGCACAAACCATCCAAAAAACCCAGGTAATGTTCACTGTCGCCTGGTGTGAGTTTTGCTGGCAAAATAAGGAGAATAGACAGGTTTTTGAAGAACTCCGGGCTTCACTTTAACATGGTTATTGTTTCTATCCATGGGGAGCATCACCGCGTGTTCCTAACTGTCCCCTCTTCCCATCCTCATTTATTTTTCAGCTGTTGACGAAGAAGGCTTCTGCCACTTGCCTGAATGGACACTTGTCCCAGGAGGCAGCTCTCCCCAATGGCAACGCCAGCATCTGGAGAAGTCTCTGGGAAGTGCTATGTCATGTGTCCTCCACCAATGAGACCAGTGTTTTACATGAGCTGCTTCTCGCAGTGAAGGAAGCTGTGAGTATCCACCATTAGATCTCTCCAACAGCACCAATGGGGCTCCTGTTAAAGGGTGAGTCACCCAGCATGCTAGTCTTGAACCTGGAATTTGAACTGTGTAAGTACTGGTGTCCCTGATAGGACATGGCTGCTGAATGGTGGCTACCCATCAGTTCTATCCCTCCTGACTCCTTGGGTGTGTAGGTGCGTAGTTCCTGCCACAATCTACCTGGGAATCTCTGAGAGGACTGCAAACTTTCAAAAACACACATCTCACTTGCATGTTTCCTGGTCTCTTGCCCACTCTGTTTCTAGTTACACATGGTAAGCAAAGTGCAGAGCTAACTTCAGCAATCTGTAATTGTACAGCAGCTTATAGCCATGGGTTTCAGTGATGAGAGGATTTGAAAGCTACCTTCTTCCCCATCACTGTGTAGGATCCCGGAAACCATGCTGAAAATCCTCACAAACTATGGGAGGCTTTGAGAGAAGATTATGTCAACTTTAGCATTATTTTCCTATAGAGAACTAAAATGTATATTCTCAACATTTTGCTCCTCTCACAAATCCTGTCTCTTAGAAGTTTCTTCCTTATATGCATTAGAATTTGAAATTAGTCAAATGACAAAAACCGATAAGATAGAAATGATGTCAAGCCAAAATGAAAGTGTAAATAAGAGTGTGAACATAGTCAAACCCTTCATTGTCTTCTTGGCATCTACACCATGTGCCAAGGGGTGTGCAATACAAACATGAAGATCTTCTCTGACTCCAGCAGGGCAGACAACATGAGTGAAGAATGTTTCCCAAAAGAGGTTTATGAGTTTTAAATGTGGAGGAACTCTTGGAAGCTAAGAAAGGTTACAGATGATGCTAGTTGGACAGAAAGGGATTGACAGGTGGCAAGCATGTCCCTTCAGCTGTATGAGAAAACCTTTGGTCTGGGAGTTAGGTGATCTGTCTTAACAAGCCATTCTGAAGCTCAGTGGCTAAAAACAAAACACACTTTCTGATCTCTCAGACTCTGGGGCTGACGGGGGCTCAGGCAGGTGGAGTTCTTGTATATCTTACAGATGTTTAGCTGTAATCTTGTGGTCATAGAGGCTGGAGTTGGAACACTTGACTAGGCACCAAAGTTGTGAGGTTTATCTTTTGTCTATAAGAACCCCATGTGGGCCTCCTTGATATTCAAGAATTAAAAAATGGGCAAGAAGGAAAGTTTTCAAGTTTGTGATAGCTACTCAGACTGAAATCAGCACAAGTCACTCTGCTGCATTTATGGACTAGTGAGAGTCAGGGTTCAGGCTCAAAGGATTGTGGGAGGGGGTCACCATGAGATTGTGTATCAGGTCTGCTTCTTTGAGGGCTTTGTTAATTGACCCTCCACCACATTTGGGGTGACCATTCAACACACATGGCTTTGACACTAGGGTATCTATAAGGTGCCTGATCAAGTGGGAGATAAAGAATCTCACTGTTTTTATTGGGTAGGACTTTGTTTTGAGGCATGTACCTTTCAACATGAGGAGAAGTCCATGTCTACAATGGTGTCCTGGGGTCATTTTCCTACAGTTCACATGGAAAGCTTGATAACTGAGCATAGGTGGACTGTATCATAAGTACCCACATGAAATGGCTTAGCTTTTGACAGGTGATGTCTTCTTTTTCCTTTAAGGGTCATAGTTTGCAAGAGGTCATTGCAGGACACATAGACGGACCAGTTTCAGAACAATTGGGGCATTTAGGCTGGCAAGAACTTGGGACAGAGCTGTCAGAAGTGAACTTTACCTGCTCTCAGGTCTTCAGGCTGCCAGGATCTGCTGCCTCGCCTGATAATGGTATCTCTCCAGGTGGCTGTGAGTACCAGCTTGTCTCCACAGTGTAAGTACATGCTGGATGGGAAACTTTTCAGGGCTTGGACATGGGCAGGATTTCAGATGCTATGCAATGATGGCTCACCATCATACATTCCATCCCTCAAGAACAAAATATAAAGATGCGTTGAGGGGAATAACCTGTTGCTATTATAAGAAAGCTTCTAAAAGCTGTAACACATCAAACAGTTTCCATGTTTAATCACTGAAAACCTTTCATGACAAACCCAAATCCACGTGTAACCAAGGCCAATGTGTGTCACATAGTTAGAATTTCCATATGGGAGACTGTCCATGTGAGCTGTACGTTATTCTGTTTCGTGACCCTTCTCATTCTGTGGCATCTAATAAGCTTGCATTCAAATAGGAATGTGTTTTTCTCAGCCTGAAAGTTTATTTTATATTGTTATATTTGTTTTTTTCTTGATTTAGCCATTTTTTGTGTTTTATGTATTGTCATAAATGTTTCCGCTTATCATCCAAATCAGGATAGGGGAATGAATAAACATTAAGTGAACTATTTAAAAGATTTTAATTGTTTTTTTAATGTTAACTGTCAGATTATTGCAAGCATTGTATTTAGATGGACTTGTAATTATATATCAATGTGAAAACTGTTAGTAAGTTTTAGTTTTTGGTATTGTTTTGGCTTCAGGATGTATCACATACTTGAAGAAGGACAAAAGTTCCTGGAGCAAGAATTGTATTGGAAAATATTCTTAGGGATCATCAGGAAGGCATGTGAATTGGCTCGATATGTGAACATGCATGGGAGTTTCCAGAACGGTCTGCCGTGTAAGTTGGGAGGTCTCAATGACAAGAAATATGTGGTGTATTCTCCATTTAGTGACACAGAGTTGCATTATGAAGTGCATCGTGGGGGGAAGGTGTAAGGGGAAGTCCCTCCAACCTTGCTAGCTGTTAGGGTCACTGTGCTCAGGGTTTCATTACAGTTGTGATCAGACTTTCTATACTGTCCTTGCTAGTCTGGCCAGGCTTTCCCAGCACTATTCACAGAGATCTTTTTCACCCTCAAAATTGTCCCTCATTTGGAGGAAAACATTTATTTTTCCAATTTTATTACTTTACTGATAGTTATGCACTCCTTTTGATTATATTCGTCCCTCCTTTGCAGATCCACTTCCTCCCCTCCTCATCCAACTTTGTGTCCTTTTATAACCTTTTAAAACCCTTCAAGATCAATTTGTGCTGTATAAATACTCTAGGATGCATGGCCTTTCACTTGAGTATGGCTGACTTACCAGGGCTAGACTCTTAGAAAAAAACATCTCTTCCTTTCCTAGTAGCAAAAGTTACCAGTGGCTCTATGGAAAGGGGTGTGGTTGTGTATCTAGGTCTCCTCTCCATGCAGAGATTTGGTCTGGCTTGGGCTTGCACAGGTCTTATGCTGCTTTTGCAACTGCTGTGACTTCATATGCACAGCTGCCCTCGGTGTCCAGAAGACATTGTTTCCTTGTAGTCATTCACCACCTTTGGCTCTCACACTCTTTCTACTCCCTTTTCTGAACTGGTCCCTGGGATGGGTGTGTGGCTTATATTGTCCTTTAAGTTGTGAGCATTTTGCAGTGCCTTAGTCTCTGCACATTGTCTATTTGTAGGTCTCTGTGCTGATCAACATTTACTGCAAATAGAATTTTCTTGGATAAGGATTGAGTGATGAATTGATCTATGAGTATACTGATGAGTTGTTATGAGTCATTTTAATACTATGTTCATTTGGCAAGAAAATATCATTAGATTCTCCTCTAGAGTCTATGACTTGTCCAGCTATAGGTTCTTAGCCCCCAATGGTGCCAGGTATGGATCTCATCTTGCAGAACTTAATCCAATCAGGAAGTGAGATGGTTGGTTACTCCCATGATGCTCATGTGTCTGTTGTACCAGTGGGCGTGTCTTACCAGGTCAGTCATGATTGTAATTCACAGGATTCACAGCTGGCAGTGAGAATATCTTATCCCTTCTCTGGTTTTCTTTCTTTCATTCTGCAAATTGCTACCTTTACAGACTACCAGAGAGTCTTCCTGGCTCCCAGTTGTAAACCTCCACCTCACAAAACAGTGAGATCTTGCAGTTCTTTTGGATTACACTCTGAAAGCTCTGAGCTTCAGGGTGCTAGGTTGTTGGAAGCGTCCTCCTGGACTGGATGATCATCCCACGTTAGCTGTTCTCTTTTACCACATCCTCCTTCTCAGCACCTACTCTTGCCTGTGGCCTTTACTTTTCTATCCCTGCTGGAAAACATTTTGGATTAAGATAAAATAAATCTTTCAAAATGTATTTTTCAATCTCATGGATAATTTCGACATTCCTTTCTTAGTACCAGTATTCTGAAATTTCATGGAGACTTCAGTAAATGTGAGCTTTGAAAACTGCATTATTCTGTATACTCAGCAGGCCCTTTCTACTAAAAAATTAATAGTTTGGAAAATATCTTGCATTATTCCTGTTGTAACTTCAACTCTACATTTTGCTTTCATTCTAGAACTTCTGTTAGTCACTAGTTGTTCCTTTTATATGAGTCTCTGATTTTATAATCTTTTAGGATACTTTTCGACATTTCCTTAATTTTATTTAAACCACGTTTAAGACTTCTCAGCTATTTAATTTCTGAGGATCTTCCTAGGCCCTGCAGGTACTCACTGAAAATAGCTTCTTGTGCATCTGTTTTCTCATCACAAAGCAGTCCTTTTTTAAAAAAATTTTTGAATGATGACTTTTTGTTTGTTTTTTGAGGCAGGGTTTCACTGTGCAGTAGCCTTGGCTTTCCCAGAACTCACTTTGTAGACCAGGCTGGTCTCAAATTTACAGAGATCCCCTGCTTCTGCCTCCCGATTGCTGGGATTAAAGTCGTGAGCCACCAATGCCCAGGTCGAATGATGGTTTTACATTTATTTTTGTTGAGTTCTTTTCTCTGTGTAGAGCATCTCTTTTATGTGGACAATTTTCTTTATGTTCTAATGCAGTGGTTGTCCATTCTGTATAAGAGCAAAGCTCTTCCTGCCCACAGGAAATTTTATGTGCCAGGGATTCTTGTCATCTGATGGGCTTTGTCCTGCCAGGGTATTCAGGCTGTAAGCCATCTCTCCTCACAGCTGGCCTCCACAGCTTGGTACAGATGTGTATCTTTTTTTCGTCTTCTGGGATAAGTTGATTTCTCTAAAGCATTCAAAAGGGGAATCTCCAGAAGTCTGTTGATGGAGAGCACTGGGATGGACATGGTCAGGCCTGATTTCTGGTGCTCTTGAAAACAAGGGAGGTGATGAGAACTTCACTGTGAGAATCAGCAGATGAAGTAATCCTCTATATTTCCAGTAGGGCATGCCATTAATACCAATGATACTCCAAGTTTAGTTGCAGTCATTTCCATTTCCCCAGATCAGCAAATTTCTAGTCTTCTCCTAAAATGGAGGAGGAATTTTCTGTCTGGGGTGATGAAAGACTATGTCATAATTTTCCTCATTCAAAAATGTGTCTCTACCTACCTGTCAATTTTCAGTTCTATCTCTTACATACTCGCTCATTTGCTCTCTAATTCATGGATATTATTAAGTGTTACAAGGAGAACCTGTTGAGAGCTCCGTTTCTGCTCTGCCTGATTGAACACCTTTGTCCACTTACACTCCTACTTGTAGATGTTAGTAGCTGCCATCCCCTGCTCCTTCCTTTCCCATACATCTAATCTGTAGGCTCAACAACCTTCTGTTTTCTCTCATCTTTTAAAGACCTTTGGGGGATGATTGGGGGGGAAGGCATGTGTTTGATATTTCAATTAAAAGTCCTCCAGTGGCAATGTCTTAAGAATTGGAAGGTGCTGCCTTCACAGTTTCTTGTTGTTGGGATGATCAAGGGGAGAATAGATGTCTATTTGTCTTGACTGCGTTTACCTGACTTTTGGAAAGGACAGGTATCTTTTAAATCAAGGGACTCCCACTTAGTTGGAGACCCTATGGTGCAACGGAGAAACCTAAAAGGAGCACAAGTTACTGAGAGAAATAAACAAAAGTAGAGAAAAGTTCGAGGAAAGTCTTGTGTTTGCAGATAGCTCATCACATGAAGCAGGACTTGAAGAATGAATACAATTAACAGGCAGAAACAGAGAGATACATATTCAGATATTTTTCCTTATAGTACTTCAGTCACAATCAGACTAGTAAATCTTTCTACAAGGGAATTCAAATTATGAAGCCTTTGATTACACAGCAATTTGAACTGTCAAATGAAAAGTTGGTTAGGTAACAAGGTGACAGATAAATAATAAATATACTGAGATAGTATATTTAGTAGACTATGGACATTTGACTTTCCTATTTGTTTTTTGCTTATGTTTTGCATGTTATACACAGATAATTGCTCACATCCTTGTTACTAACAGTCTGGTCCCTGGATCAGCAGCAGCAGCTGGCATCTCATTAGCAATGCAGATCACAGCCCCACCTCAGACCTGCAGAATCGTCAAAATGTGCATTTTAAGATGTCCAAGGGACATGTAAGCGTACAAACATTTGGAAATTACCAAACAGCAACAGGAGAAAAACAAACCATAGCAAAACACCCTGCAGCTGTGCACTCATCTTTGGATTTCACATCACTTATCTCTTCGTCCTCCATTAGGCTAGCAATAAAAATGAGACGAGCACAGACAGTAAGAATGTGGTATATGAGGGAGACATGACATGGTTTAGTGAATAGATTAAGGTACTGCATATTTTAAAGTTGTACCTTGTAGGCCAAGCAGGGGTGGAGTGTGATTTGATAATATGGGTTGTAGACGCAGCTGAGGACAAATATTACGTCTGACAGATTTAATTGAGCCGGCTTACTTTACTAGCATCTTAGCACGATGACCTAAGATGATGCATATAAGGTACCCAGCAGGTACTGAAGACGTGTAATAGAAGTCACTTTCTTTTCTCTCCAGTGAAATATACATTCGGATTGAACTTCTTCACAAAGAACGGCAGAGGAATTGACTGTGGAGTGTAGAGTGTAGCCTTCCTTGCCTGATGCTTTGGTCTCCCCTCCCCCCCATCCCGCCAGCTGCCTGGGCTCTGACATAGTTGCAGTCCCCAAATAATACACAGGACGTTATATTAATTATGAAGCTGTTGGCCGTTTGCTTGGTTTCTTACTGGCTATTTCTGACTTAAGTATTTAACCTATAATTGCTAATCTAAGTATTTCTCTTACCCGAGAAAAGGGTCCAGACCTGTTATTCCTATGGCGGCTACATCATGACTGCCTGTGTCTCTCTTTCCCAGAATCCTCCCCGACTCCTACTCCCACCTATCTTGCTTCCCTATTGGCCGACAGTGCTTTATTGACATATACACAAGACTTGACCATCATCTCCTCTTTTCTTTTTTTTTTTTTTTGGTTTTATGAGACAGGGTTTCTCTGTATTATTTGGAGGCTGTTGGTCTAGCCTAGCCTCGAACTCATAGAGATCTGCCTGCCTCTGCCTCCCGAGTGCTGGGATTAAAAGCGTGCGCCACCGCTGCCCGGCTATCTCCTCTTTTCTGTCTAAATAAAAAGAAAGGTTTTAACTCTAACATAGTCAAATTATATATAACAGAACAGTTATCAAGTAAGAACATAGTTAGAATATTTTGTCCATTAACATTCAGTAAGATTTAAAGAAAATATCATCTATCCTATATAAAGTGCTATATGTAGCTTATCTTTTATCATAACTAAGGAAAACTATGATTATAATTATCTGTCTTCAACTCCATCAAAGACTACAGAAGGATAATATATAAACACTAGGATTGACAGAGACATCTTGCTACCTGGACAGTCACCCGACAGTTCCTCTATAACGTTGGAGCATCCATCTTCAGCCCATAGGCCACAGTGTGTCTGGAAGACTTCTCAGCATAGCAGGAAATTTCAAGCTGTCCTTCTGCATTGGCAGCCTGTCAGTCATTTTCCTGTGTCCTGCAGAAAGTCTGTCAGACTCTTCCATGAAGCAGGAACCCTGTAGGACTGTTTGAGTTCAGCAGTCACTTTCCTGTGGGTCCTGAATGTCCAGTTTATACAGCAACAGTCAAGCAGTCCAGGGAAGAGCAGTTTCTTGCCCAAATGGCTTATCTTGCTATGTTGAAAGCAAACTCCATAGCGAGTTTCTTCGATGCCCATCTTCTTCTCAATATAATTGGTGCTGCCAGGAGCAGGCATTTCTCATTTTCAAGAAAAACTCTAACCCATTTTAAATGCCATTTTCTGAAGATCTTTGAAAGGTTTGAAGACTATCTATCTATCTCAAATATATTTCTGTATATCTAGAAAACCTAACTTACCTAACTATAAGTTCTGACTATTATAGGTAACTATCTATAATCTGTACTTAATTATGCATTATGTTTTAAAAGATTAGTATAAACACAATACTTAATCAAGAGGAGAAATATACATATCACAAAATTGACCTTGAATTTGTATCAATAAATGAAAAATCACACCAATACAAAGTATTCATTTCCATACCATAATTCCCCTTTTACCTTCAAAAAGAGATGGGTTGTGATCATTAACCAATTATAAGCAATCCCATTCAAATGAAAACAAAGATTTATAAACAATATGAGAATTTGGAGATTGGTCATTCCAAACTGCTTCCTGCTGGGTGGGGGCACTGTTAATACCATGGGGATCATGACAAAACACAGAAACCTGTAGAAGTCCTTATTTTCATGGTCTTTAAGGATGCATCATCTTAGCTGTCTTAATTGTTAGAACACCTGGCTCACTGCTTCCGGGGGTCTTGTTTCATCAAACCACAGAAGCCTGGAAGGAATCCACAGCTTTCCATTTTCTGTGAAAACATAAACAAAAACTCTTTTCCCAAGTAACCTGTCCTTATATTTAAAGATAGAAGTCAAAGCATTTTTGAAATATATACGTTGGATTAATTCAGCAACATTTATAATCAAATATATTCCAGCAGTTGATCCTTCTTTAGGCACTGAACAACTGAAAAACATAATAGCATACAGTATCCAGATTTTCTGTGTATTTTCCATCTTTACGTGGCTTATATTACTCTATTTCTTTTACTTTTATTTACTTTTTCTATGAGATGGGGTATCTCTTTGGAAATCTACCTGCCTCTGTCTCTGGAGTGCTGGGATTAAAGGTGCGTGCCACCACACCCAGCTACTTTATTTTTATTTTTCTACATCTTGTTTCTTTTACTTTCCCAAGTCTACCTATATTTTTCTTCATCTGAATCTGACTTTACTGTAAAACTTTGTTTTTTCTGGCCACATGTCTTATATAGGCTAAAGAACATTGCTAAAATTAAAGCGGAAACAGCCACTGGCTTTCCAACGTGGCGGGTGTAAGTTTGACTCCAGCTTACTGCCTCAGTCTATGCTGACATCCAGCAGCATGGTGCTGGCTTGGAGATGTGGTCACTGCCACTGCCAGATGCTCGTGCACACTATTTAATTGTTAGCAGAGCCTCTTAAAAGAACCTTGCTGGGGTTTTTTGGCTGAGTCAGGAAGATTCCCTTAAGTGAGCCTCGTGAGTCTCTGCTTGTCTCTAGCGAAACAGAGCCCACCCGAGAAAATGCTGCTACCAAGAAGCCGTGCTTCCCTCTGTTCTTTTGTTTCTAAAATCCCTTTAAAGCTTTTATCACTTTACGTGGAAATTCATGATCCCACTCCTGACAACCAGTGGAGAATTTCATTTTTCTCTCTTGCTTAAAAATTTCTGATTTACTCCTTGGTTTCCTGATAGCATCAGCCCTCTTCTTATGCGATATCACACACCTCTGACTTAATTTGCTGGAGTGTTTCCATCTTCCCCCATAAACATGAAGTTATTTTAGTGGGAACTTGATGAGGCGTAATGAGTGAGTCTTAGGCAGTTTTACTTGAGAAATAGATGCTAAAGAGGTTAAATTGCTTGCTTAAAGTTAGAAACATTTTTTGTTTGGAAAAACCCATAACAAAATAAAACACATTTAAAATATATACATTTGTATATACCCACAAAGCATCTTCATCACACCCTGATCTCTCAATTTCTTTTCTGACACATGAGTAATTTACAAGTGTATTAATTCATTTTCAAAACGTAGGATTTTCAGTTTCCAGTTATATTTTTGTTACTAATTTTTAATTAATTCTCTTTTAGTCTGTGAATACTCCTTATACCACCAGTCTTGTGTGTGTGTGTGTGTGTGGTTTGTTTGAGGTTTTGGTAATTGTCCCCATGTGCCTAGGAAGGGAATCAGCATTGTTTTGGCACTGGGGGCACTGGGTGGAAAGGTTTGTGAGCATCAAGTAGTTTATATTGCTCTATTTTTTGCTGATAATGTCTCTATATCCAATTAAATCTCAGAGCACAATATGAATTAGCCTATTTTTCTTTGTGCTTTGCTTTTATTTCCTGTATTTTGGAACTCTGTTGTCAAATGTGTACATGTTTGGAATTATTATGCCTTTTTTGATGACTTGATGCCTTTAACATCATGAAGTGACAACATTGTCACCTGAATTCTACATTGTTTGATAGTTTTATTTTTTCTAATTAATATTGAAGGTCACATATCTTTTCTTTTTGTCTTTATCTTTTAAATATATTTCTTACACAGAGTATATGGTTAGTTCTTATTTTATCTGTTCTGACAAGCTTTGCGTTTCAACTGAACTGTGTAAATTATAGAGTATAAAATGAATAACACAAACCATGTTGTGTGGTTCCTCTTCGGAATCATTCCATCATGACAATCCATTTTGACCAATTATTTTTCTCTTGATATTTCATTCTCTGTATGTCTGGAATTTTTGGTTGGATACCAGATACAGATATAATCCTTATTCTGTTCTATTTATTTTTTTATTCTGAGAATTATTCTTGAAAGAAATTAATAGAGTTTAGTCCTTTAAGGTCCTAGGTGCCCAGCCTTCACCACTCTTCAATGTGGGGATTCAAACACTGGGCTTTGTACATGCCACTGAGCTACACTCTTAGCCATAGGATTGCTTTAAAGGCACTGTGTTGAACCTGTGACTCATGAGCAGCATGAATCTCAGAAGAGCTGTGACTGTGACCTAATATGTTCATAGACGATAATGTTATATTGCAATGTCAAGAGATGGACATCCCTGCTTTAATGATTTGTTACTGAGCTCAGTCATCTCTAGAGATTACCATAACTCTGAAAATCCTTTTTGCTTACTGTATTTGATAATTTATGAATTGTAACATGTTCCAATACAGCTGTGAGCAAGAGTATATTCTTGTTATCATGTGACCACCAAACATACCTCTTAATTGTTTTTGGGTTAAGATTCCCAATCTCAAGCAGTGTCCTTACATGCATAATTAGTTCTCATCTGGACTCTAGAAGGACACATACTTTTTGAAGCGCTCTCCCTGGCATTTTTTCTTTCAGACTCTAAGCTTCGTCCCAACACAGCATGTCCAATGAGCTGCAGACCATGTCCCCTTATACTTGGTGTCTCTCTAAAGCAGTGAGTGGGGATAATCATAGGTCTCCTCTTGCACTGAATACCGACTGCATTGCTCAGTGGCCGATGGCTTCATCATGACTGGAAGCAGATATCTAACCACGAATTTCCAAACCCCTTTTGTCAATTTTTCAGACAGACTAGGTAATCTGCTGTATATTTAACTTGACTATTGTACTTAGATTGTTGATGTTTCTTTTTAGCTTTCTCTGAGGATGCTCCTTGTTATACACAAAACACGGATTGGAAAGTTACGATTGATAATTATTTTGTGTTTTTCAATAATGTCATGAAGTCCCCAATAACTTCCATAGCCAGGTAAGTTTCAGAAACCAACTTGCAGGTATTAATTGTCATAAGCAAATGCTATTCATAGGCTAGGCATTATTTAATGTCTATGAGCTCAGTTTGAACAGTGACAGAGTGTTTCATATCAGGCATCTAGTGACCGTTTGTCTATCAACTATGTGAACACAGGAATAGGATTTTCCTAATCAGTAGCATGAGTTACAATAGATGATCTAGGAATAAAGCATTCATTTAAGAACAGACTAAGATGGGTGGTGGCGCACGCCTTTAATCCCAGCACTTGGGAGGCAGAGGCAGGCGGATCTCTGTTAGTTCGAGGCCCGGCTGGACTGACTGCCTCCAAAACAATACAGAGAAACCCTGTCTCGTAAAACAAAACAAAACAAAACAAAACAAAACAAAACAAAAAAAGAACAGCCTGATATCCTTGGCGCTTCAGCACAGGGTCAATGATTTCAGTTGTAGTAGTTGCAGTAGCTTTGGGGGAGAGGGTAGTCTTTGGAAGTAAATATGCCAGGATATTTCCTGCTTTGCTATTTCATCACATGTTTTGAGATGGTATTTTAATATGAGATCACAAATATTTTGCCATGTTTGAAGCACTCATGTTTGTGAACTGTGCTGGGGCTGGATTGGACAGATGACTTACATACAATAGAAGAACTCAGAGTCAGAAGGGGACCACACTAAAGCTGTGAGTGTTGAACCTCACTGCAATGTGCTAAATTCTGTAACTAGGGCCCAAGTTTCCATGTGTTTACAAATTTCACTAGAAGTTCTTTAATATACCAAAGTTCCAAAGCCATTTAGCTATCTCTCCCTAGACCTGAATTTCCTCAAACTGGGGAAGCTTTCCTCATGGGTGCTGAAGGAAAGATAGCAGGATGACTTCTGCAAAATCAGCCCCTGTTCATTCTGTGTCCTGAACATCTCAATTATTTAACAGCTCTAACAAGAGCCACAAAAGCAATCTGAATGTGCTCTAAGGACATATTCTCATTTTATATCTACGAACTCACTGGAGCTAGAGTAGAATTGTTAAAGGAAGAGGATAGTTAGTTAATTCAGTGTTGATTTAATGGATGAAAATAATTAGAGATTGGATACAACTGATGCCAAGGAAGCTGAATTCAGCAGAAGGAAACCTGGGCTTTGATCCTGCTGTATGTTAACAACGAAGCTTCGTTAAATAAAATAATTTTTCATAAGATCAAAATATTGGCATGTCCTTCGACATACTGTCAATGGGGATGAGGTCACAATGTAGCTGTGGGAGTGTGTCACAGGTCCTGCAATGCTGGGTCTTTGGGACAGCATGTGACTTCTCCTTGGCTTGTGAAATGTGCTCTACTACCCACCTGCATTAGTCACTTGCCCTGTTGCTGTGGCAAAGTATCTGACGATGGAGGACAGACTTGTTTTAGCTTGCAGTCTCGGGAGGGGGTGTTTCAGTCTGCCAGGTTAGAGAAGGGGCAATGGCAGAAGCAGCTGTCTGTGCAGGAGAGAGAGTGAGGCAGCCAGTCACACTGCAGCAGGTAAAGTTTCTGTGGCATCCCACTACTTGATCTGTCTCTATAGCCCATGACCCTTTGAAAGGAAAGGTGAAAACACCCATCAACATAAATGTCAGATTTGTGCTTAGCAGTCATACATATTGAGGATGGAGAGATGACTCGGTGGTTAAGATTACTAGAAGGTCTTCCAGAGGTCTTGAGTTCAATTCCTAGCAACCACATGATGGCTCGTAACCATCTATAATGAGATCTGGTGTCGTCTTCTGGCCTGCAGGGATACATGCAGATGGAACATTATACATAATAAATTAAATGTTACTTGGTAAACAAAAACAAAACAAAACCACAGGACAGTGTGATTTAAAATATATTCTTCTTGATAATAGGGAACAAATTTTAAGTTAAATAGATGCAGCCGTGTTGGGATTTCTAACATAATAATAGATGCCTATATTTGCTTGACATGAAGTGAAAAATGTGTTGTCTGGAAAATGTTTCATTTTGGTCACTATAAATGATCACTGTCTTAGAAAGATGAGATGTTGAATTAATTTTTCTTTCTGATAACGAAACCCTTATGTCTGTATTATAGGGTCTTAAAATTCACAAAGCATCTTTTACTAGTGGACAAGAAGATGCAGGCCCTTGAAAATGGACACATGAACGTTCTTTTGTCACTTGTGGAGTTTCTAGAGGAATTTATGTTATTGGATCCTCCTGACTCACTCACCGATCCTGAATTTTATAATCTCTCTTCCCTCAGTGAGTTTGTTCTGAATAGAAGCATTCCATGGATAAATCGTTTAAAACGTTTAGAGAGAGACCCACATGATGGTGATGCTCAGAAACTTCTGGAAATTCAGAAACTGGTTACTGAAAAAATTCAAAGTCTTAAAAATCATTGGATAAGGAAGGAATCCAAAAATATTTTGAGATTCATTGAATTAATACTTCTGGAAATTAATCCAGAGCTGCAAAGATTCTGGCTCAATGGCACTTCACAAGAGGGAAGAGCTAAATTTGAAATCTCATCCACACTTGGAAATTTTTCCGTTCCAGAATATGAGAACATTCTTAGCAAAAACTTTAATCTCTCCCAATTGTTCCATTCCGATTGGCCCAAATCACCAACTGCAAACACAGACTTTATACATTTAAGCAGGACTATGATACATGGTCTCTATGAATTTAACTTTCTGACACAGGAACAAGTCTCAATAGCTCTGGACACCATCTATGTTCTTCAGAACATGTCTGAGCTTTTCTCAGCCCTTTCTGAACCCCAAAGACAAGAACTGGGTGACATTTTGACTCGGATAAATGTCTTCCAAGACAGAGATGCAGCTCTCCTTCTGCAGACCTATTCTTCACTGTATCAATATTTTCATAAATTCTTGAACATTCACAACAGAGAGTCTCCGATAATTTATCTTAGTCAGATCTCTAGACATATTTTGGGTCTCATAAAGCAGTTTAATATCCAAAACATCAGTAAAACACTTTTGCTTTTATTGGAGACAACAGAGACGCTCGGGACAATACCGGAAGTATCTTACTGTCAGCAATTGCTTTCAATTTTAAAGTTTTTAGAGCTTCAAGCCCAGTCTCTGATGTCTGCTGAGGGCCTGGCACCAGGAGTGATTCACGCTAGTTTGACAGGCCTCAAGCAGCTGTTTGCAGCAGATGAAGGCTTTCGTGTTTCTTTACTTCAGTACGTCAATCAGTTCTTCAATGGTTCAGCAAGGACCGTGATGCTGAGTGAATGCATCATTCTGGAAAATGCAACCATTTCTTCTGTGAATTATTCAGGAAATGAGGGAGCTTCACTTCCTTTCCTGTGGACACAGTTGTTTTCAAACCTCTCAGTAAATGGCAGTGTGATCAGTGAATTCATGGCCATTCATTGTACCCTTTCATGGATTCAGACATGGACTGAGATCTGGGGAAACCTTTCTCAAATATTTAAACTTGACCTGAATATTTTCACTTCCCTTTATGTTGGTATCACTCAGCTCTTGGAGGAACTGGAAAATGATGGGAACATTTCTAAAAACTGCCAAGGAATAGTTCCCACTTATCATACTGCTAGACTCATACTAAATTTATTTAAAAATGTAACCCAGAAGAATGGCTTTCATGACTGGGATGGCCTCCTGGACCTTAGGGATCTTTGGGCCGCATTAGGTAATGAATTAGCTGCAGTGCAATCACTTAACCTGGACCAAGCAGAGAAATCTCTTGTCGCCATGGAAACCTCCCTGCACCAGCTGAAGACATTTCCAGTGAAAACAAATGCAAGCGGGGAGTTTTTATATCCCCTCTTTGATGTTTTCATTGAGTTGAGCAAAGCCTCAGATTATGTGGCTAGAGATATAGATCTGATCAATAACTTCCTTTCCAATGATCTCATAGATCATAGAGGCAAATTTACAAGTGGCATCACTAAACTGAGAGAAACAATATTGCTTCTTAGGAATGTGTCACAGGATAGAACTTTATTGTCATGTGCTGATGTTTTCCAGAGTGTCACTGAGTCGATTTCCAAAGATGATCTATTACCTGTGAACACTTCTAAGAAGCCAGCACACATTCTGGCCATGTTAAGTTCCATATTTTCATTGACGAACGCAAGTACCAGCCTGGAAGGGTGTACAGCATGGATAGACGTCATAAACCGTCTGTGTATGATGTATAACTCAAGTTCCTCACCAAACCATCTTCACAGCACTTTAGGAAGCTTTAAGGACATAGAGAAGAAAATGAAGTCTGCATTGAAAATTCTAACTTGGGCACTAAATAAGAAGATACCCATTTGCCCATTGAATGAGTCACATATAAATTGTGTGACTATTTACCTGAAAGACATAACTGACTTTCTAAATATTATAGTTACTACAGGTTTAGGAAGAGAGAAGGTCCATGAATTTGAGAGTTTATTATCTCTCTTCAAAGAGTCCACAAAACAGGTAAATATGATTATCACCAATTTAACAAGAGACTTTGATTTCGCCTCCCAGTCCGGCTGGAATCACATCAAGGACTTACTTCTGAGACCTGGAAGGATGTCAGATGACATTCCCGATCAGTTTCAGAAAGTTTGGCAGCACATCATAGCACTGGGGGAGGAAATGCAGAAACTTTTGAAAGGTATTTTCCATAGTGTCCTAGGAAATAATTCCTCTTCTGACACTGAAGCAGTGTTTAGTGTATTCTCTACAAGTCCAAAGGAAAGAGATATAAGCCGTTTAGGCAATTCCATTTACCACTTAGCTAATTACTTTGCTCTCAACTTAACTCATGATCCTCAGAATTCATCAGAATTTGTCCCACATGAAATGCTGAAAGCTGTGGTTCTTGGTGTTCAACTGACACGGGATGTGTTCAACTCCTTAATGCCTGCAGTCCGTTTCAATATTCCACAAAGTTCAGATCATGCACAAGTTTTAAAGAAAGTGATATCTCTCATGCATTCTCTCAAGAAGGCAGACCTAGAGCTCTTAGTGGGCCAGCTGGTCCAAATTAGTGAAAACTTAGTGAGTTTCTGTAAGAATCTCAGCAGGTCAGGGGTTGACAGCTTAGGGGTCCATGCGCTTGTTGACTTAGTGGAAACATTTGTGGACAGCTCACATTCATGGAGCGTTAATCACCTGCTGCGCCTCTCTCGCCTGCTTCCCAAGGAAGTGGTGAACGCTGTGTTGGATGTATATTATGCTCTTCCCCATATTGTGAGGCTCCTGCAGAGGGTCACAGATAAAAACATCACAGAGAGCCTCAGGGACATCTACAACTTCACACTTCTTCATGGAATAAATGTGTTCAACACCACCAAGGAAGACTTTGCCGATGTGATTAAAGCTCTTCTGGATACAGTTGAGTTAGTATCAGACAAGCCAGCTGTTATTTCAGAGGCTTTAATGTGCCTTCCCAGGGTTTGGTGTTTGAACCACACAGCTTCCAGGCTCGAGGGCAACCCTGAGACAGCAGACTGTAACGTCCAGGGGCACATGTCTTCTTCCTTTTACCATATGGTGACCAGTATACTAGATCGTCTTCATCTGCCACACCCAAGTGATTCACAGTGCATAAATGGAAGCTCTGGAGTGGAAATAACCAGGAAAGTGGTCTGTGTGATGAATGAGGTTGCAGACTGGAGTTCCATTCTCTCGGAGCTGTTGGAGATTTTCCATGTTAAAAATGTACTTGTGAAGACTCTGCAGGGATTTTGGCATAAGGTGTTACCCTTCATGTTACCTTCTGGGAATCAAGTCAATGGTAGCATCCCAGAACTCTGTCCTAGTGGTGCCATAAAGCAAGGTGCTTTGCAAGTCATAGAAAAACTAAAATATGTAAATTTTACCAAATTTCTACTTCATGAAAACATTCTGGATAAGCTAGGTAACTTAGACAAGATACATAACTTTACTGAAGGTACAGAAATATCTGTCCAAAATAATGTTTATTTAAATTTGGAGAGGATCTTCAAATTGATTTCTGTTGTTTGGACTTTAAGAAACAGTACTCACTATCTACTTTCACAAGCTACAAACTTTCTAAATGTAAATCATACAGATAGGCACTCAGGCTCACTATCAAGTTTAATTAAAAATGATATAGCAACTTACAACTTTGAAGAACTGTGGTTTGACTTTAAGCAAAACACCAAAGACCCTATAGAAAACTTGAGTCTAGGACAATTACTTTCTGACATTAACAAAAAGATCCAAGGCATAACTCTTCAAAACACAACCGTTCAACTTCATCACCTTCTGGAAATCCTGGATTTGTCACCATTGAAGATGTCAGAAATTGTGGAAGGTTTTTTATTTCTCCTAAAACATTGGCTCCATGAGCATGAAAATGAAGATTACTTTAGGTTGATGCAAAGACTACTCAATGCCATGACCAGTAGGAATTCAACTGATGTAACTATGCTGGCCAGGGATCTTACTACATATTTGGGCTATCTCAGAAACAGTACTGGAGAAAGCAATTTTGATATTGGGGTTCTCACTCCTATGCTAAATCAAGACCAGCTAACGGACTTCTCAACTATTCAGCTGCTTCTTGAAAGCATTGTGATGAATTTAGTTAGTGACTTCGCTGAGCATGCTCAGGAACCAGCACTGAGTCCTAGTGGATTTCAAATAATGGATTTCATTGCTCTCATCTTGAATCATACACAGTCCAAAAACAGAGAGACTGCAGGAAGCACAGAGGGTTTCCTGAAGCAGCTTTGGGAGACATTCTTCTCCTCCTTGCTAAATGGAATGCCTGAAAATAAAATACTACTTCTGCTAAAAGACTTGCATAGAGATTTCATTGCAGAGATGAGGTGAGTGCATTTTGGTTATCCTGGTACTGCATCCCATCTGGCTCACTTTAGTTCTTGTACCCGAGTTTGGAATGGTTTTTGAAGTGATTTTTGTCACAATGAGTGTTTTATGACTGCAATAACGTAACACAATTTCAATATCCACTTAACCTGTAAAGATTCAAATCTAGCCTCTGTTTATCACATGTATATTGGTTGTTCAATTCAGATTATCAGAATAAGAAAATATTTCTTACATAAAGTGAAAAATTTATTTTACATGTACATATGGGATGGTCACTATTTCACTTATGGTATTACCTGTCTTATCACAAATACAAGATTGAATATTACTTTCCAATTAACCTAATGTTTGTATATAGAACCATTAAAATAGTCATATTATCTCTATTCACAATCCTCTAAAACCCCAATGTTACCAGTGAAAGTTCTAACGAGGAATTCCCATTTACTCTGTGTCTTATTATTGGGGAGACACCCAGGGAGCAAGCAGTACAGCAAACAGAAAGTCGATTCCTGTGGCTTTGGAGACCAGATAAGCACATCCAACCTCAGAGGTGCAGGGCTCAGGAAGGGACAAACAGGGCAGCAGGAATGCCAGGTCTGTTATGAGCTAACATTTGCAGTCCAAAGAGGCAGTTAACAAGGGGGTCCACAGGGCAAAAGCTGACTGCCTAGCTCCTCCTGGGGTCTCTAGGTCAGGGGGTCTCAGAAACGCTTGTACAGTCTTCTAGCCAACTGGCTGGCATGTTTAAGACAGTTTGCCTTCTGAATATCCTGAAATTAACTCATTAGGTACTTGAAACACTTACTTGAATAAGAGCCCTTCTCTGCAGGATCTTAGTTTAGTTTTGGAATCTGTAGCTGGGATGAGTCATGTTTGTGTTACAAAACGGCCAGTATCTCCCATCCAGGGCTTCCAAGGGACTCTCCCCTGTAGTCAGCCCAGCTCAGCCACTTGGAGGAAAGGGCATGTTGGAGCTAGTGGTCAACCTTACCTGGGAGACGTATCACAAACAATGATATGTGCTAGTACCAAACAATCTGCTAGTACTTTTCAGATTCAGAATAAATTCACTTTTCACTTTTTCAGATAACTGCTTATCACAAATCATTTTCTAGGCAGACTGCTTTTCCTCATCTTTCTGTTACTCCCACTTCCCACAACGAACCCCTGCTTTCTCCCAACAAGTCCCCTTCTCCTTTTTATTCCTTCAGTGTGTTTGTGATCTGCTGCTTTTATCTGGAATTGATGACATGAGCATGGATGGCAATTACTGACAAATGAAAATGTTTCTGTAGCCTAAATTCAGAACAGTTCTGGTGTAGGAAATAGCATACACACAATATCAACTACAAAAATTTGGGTTTTTTTTCTTAATCTTCACTCTGATCCGAGTATGAGGCTCCCCGTGGCTCTCTAACCTTGTCATATCTGGTACTGTTCATGTGAACTCAGATCTGTGAACCTGGTGAGACCATGGCAGAATCTCATTAGAGTTTTAAATGTCGTTTTCTTAAAGTTGAGAACCTCAGAATGTATTCTTTGGTCCACTAATATTTTTGTTCTTTGAGAATGGCCTTGTTTTTCTTCTTTAAGTTCTTTTTAGGTTTTGTGGGCACCCCCAATTTGTCTTTGATAGTTTTTTATATTCTTGATACTAGTTGTTTATCAGTTAAATGATATATATATATATCTCCTTCAGTTATCTAATTGGTTCCTCCCCTTTCTTTGTGGTTCTTATTGTTGAAGAGCATGATACAATTTAATGTAGTCAATATGTTTGTATTTTGCTTATTTGTAAATCTTAATAATCTTATTATAGAAGTAAAAAAAGAGAACCACTGTATAGTCTTTCTAGATCTCGTTTCTAAGAACAAAAACTGAGGCTTTTTAGATAGTTGCATTCAAAGTATTGCCACAATACCACTTATGAAATTCCTTCATTGCCTTCATTATATGATAGCAAGGTGTCAGACTTCTTCTGGAGTTATTTTAGAATCTCAACTATTCACTCAGTATCATCGTTCTATGATACCACTGCAAAACAAATGAAATCATGATATCACCATGTTTTAATCTTTCCATTACTAATTTATGAAACATGAAATTAAAAACACATGTTTTTTTCAGTTTTGTCCCCATAGATAAAATTCTTGAAATTCTGAAACTGGATCCATTCCTTACCTGGATGAATGAGGACCCATTGATGAACATTTTCTCAAGTTTCAGGACTGTGTATTATCTGATTAAGAACTCATTTTCATCAGACAACAGAGAACTCTCTGGAGTCCTGAAAGGTTTATCTTACATCAGTTCAAGGAAGCCCATGGGGAACAGCGACACTGAAGACCATTTGGATTTCTTTAGTGTAGTGACTCAGTTTCTTTCCCAGGTCAATAATTCGGAGGACCTCTCCAAATTCAACCAAAATCTCAGGTCTGTTCTCCATCTTGTAAGAGAAAGTTCTACAGAAATGGCTAATATCATGGATATTCTCTTACACTCCCCCAGTCAGGCCTGCTCTCCTGTGCTCCAACACATTGTGATTGATAAGCTAACTGACTTGTTTTCTGTTGTAAATAGTTTGTTCCCTCTAAGAAACAGAGACACACTAGAATCAACTATGAGATTATTTGGTGCCATTTCCCAAGTTGGTGTAGAAAGTCATTTCCTGGAGCCTGCCTTAGAAATATCTAGAACTCTGACTATGCTGGTGAATAACACTGTTGAACTTGGTGGTCTCGCCTCATCGGTGGATTCCATGGTCAGACTTCTCAATCTAGCCAAAAAGGTTTCAAGAAAAATGGCTATGATGTTGGAAGCTCTCTCCATCTCGAGTACAAAGGAATCCGGGAAATTCTTTGGCAGTTTGTATTCTATCATGCTACAAAGTTTCCAACATCATGTAAAGCAAATAACTACTTTTAAAAAAGTAGAACCTTTTACATTTGAAAAGAAAAAGGAATTGTTGGTGCCATTTCTTGACCTGGCCTTCTGGATGATTGGAGTCACACCTAATATGTCCCAGGACTCTGATATTTTCAACATATCATCTAGCATGCTTTCATATGTCAACCAATTCAAAGACTTTCCTGATATTTTGGAAGAAATGACTGAAAATTTAATTTTTACAAAAATCAATTTGAGAGATTTGGAGCATCTTGTGGCAGTGATTAAAAACAGGACTCAAAATTTTTCTACTAATGCTGCTAACTCATGGGAAGAGATTCTAGACTGCTTAGTTCCTATAAGGAACATCACTACCCAAATGGACTTCTTGAAGTTTTATGAGCTTTCTTCTACCAACCGTTCTCAGGTTCTGAGGCAAGAGGGAAGTCATGAAGCAATCGAATTTTTGGATGGAATGTTAACAGATAATAGCACAGAAAGAGAGACTTTCTTGAAAGTGGTGATTGACCTCACCTTACAAGCTCTTTGGAATGGCTTAAAGGAAGACAACTGGGATATTTTTAATCTCCTGATGACATTTGCCCAGCACCCAGATGACCTTTTAAAAACGATAGAATCAGTTGTAGAGGTCTCTAGTGGAATTAACAGTGACTACCGAGACGATTTAAGCCAAGATTTATTTTCCAATTTGTCAATGCTTCAGAACACCACTCGCTATCAGCTTGCAAAGACAGTCCTGATTGGTCTCAGCAGAATGGTCCCCTCCAGGGAAGGGCTGCCTCCAAACAATGCTCAGTGGATTCATTTCACACACACTTTGTTTCACCCAGATAGCAACAGTTTTCCTAATCCAGCCACTGGTCAGAATGTTACACCGGCAATGGATGGAAGGACCAAGGAAGAAATGATGGGACTTCCTCCTGGCTTGGAACCAACATCACACTTCCAGAAATTCCTGAAGGCGATATTTGTATTGATTGGACACTGGCAGAGAGTCCCACAAGCTGATCAAAGGTATCCTAATTCCCATTTTGCTTAATTTATTCCTTACTGCAGAAATCTAGAGGGACTCGCTTCAAACCATCACACTCTAAAGTCAGTATCCATCCACACAGAGCAGTCCAAGTCAACCATTCCTTTGCCCCGTTTGCCTCATTATTTGGCATCCAAGTATGATTTGGATTAATATTTTAAAATTTCTGAAAGTACTTGTTTCGGGACTGGATACACACATAGTGTTTGGAAGGCTGGATTCACTACTGCATTTGTGCATGTGTCACAGCAGTAGTACTGTTTTGTGCCTCACTAATACGTATAGGTATCATCTGCCGATAAAAGGAGCACACTAAATTGTAAAACAGTGATGAGTCAGGTGTGGCAGTGCACACCTGTCATCACAGCAGCCACGGGTACCACTATTGGGTATGCAGTCATGAATGTGAGCTATCCAGTTACAAGATTGTGCTTGCAGCTGTAACTAACCATAGGATAAAAACAGGGAGCCAAGGACTCCTGCCCTCCTGAAACTCAGCTCTAAATGATGCTTGCCTCTAAATCCTCCTATTCCCAAATGTTAGGTCAAAAGACTGGCACTGAACTCACAATCCTGCCCCAGCCTCCAAAGTGCTAGGATTACAGGTCTGTGTCATCAAACTCTGCTTGACACTTGTTCTTAAAAGTTCCAGTGCCACTGAATTCAGTGCCGGCATTAGCCTGCTGTCTTGGGCTGGAGGATATGTGCCTTTTGATGCACAGAGCCCCAGGGTGCTGCCCCTGCCTCAGCTGTGCTTCCTGGATGTGGCAAGGCTGGCTACCCTGTGGTCCTTGCTCTTCTTGTAGCCCCATGTGGCAACTTAGAGACGTTGTGTAAACACTTTCTCATTTGCTACCAGATAGGCTGACCTACTTCCTTTTAGTTCTGTTGCCACAGAACTCTACTCTGAACATGATTTTTTTTTTATGGCTAGGAAAGATGTCCCTGCTTGGTGGAACAGATGTCTCATTATTTCAAAATTTAAATGCTGGCTTCCAAAGCCTCCTGTTTTATGTCCTCATTGTCTTTGATCCTTAAACTATAGTGCTTGAGTGTAGTGTTCTTGCTCTGCTTTCAAACTGGAGGTAATCCTGGACACCTCTGTTCTCTGATCTCAGCTTTCACCTGAGTTTTCAGTTCTCCCTCCCTCCCTCCCTCCCTCCCTCCCTCCCTCCCTCCCTCCCTCCCTCCCTCCCTCCCTCCCTCCCTTCCTCCCTCTTTCCTTTTCTACCTCCCTCCTTTCCTCCCTTTTTACATAGGCTCTTGCTACACAGCCCAGGCTAGCCATGATCTAGAGAGCCAGTCTACTGAGTGCTGAGGTTGTAGGTATGCACCTCAACATCCATATGATGCAACACATTTATAAAATTACTGTTTTCTGTTTTAATTTTTATTGAGTTATTTTATGGGGAACATTGAAGCAGTTTTTCTAGCTGTTTTGAGATTTACAAGGTGTTACTGTTAACTGTATCTATCTCACTATGCCATAGAACACAACTCGGTTTGCTCCTGACTGGGTCTTGCTCTTCTCCACAGTTATCACCCCAGCCTCTGGAAGCCACCGCTCTGCTCTCAGCTTCTATGAGATCAACATATTTAGGTTCTGCATGGGTGATGACGTATGATAGCTGTCATTTTGTCCCTGACTTATTTCACTTAACAGTATTACCCCAATCTGCTACGCTGTTACTAAGAGCAGGCTTTATCCTTTCAATGGTTGTCATCATATTACAACCCCTTCAACGCCCAACTCTTGCATCTCAATAGAATGGAGCAAAAGGAAAAAGCAGACATCAAGTTTTTAAGAAGAACCAAGCAAATTGCAGTAGGAAGCAGGAAGGTTTCTGGAGGTCCAGCCTAGTGGCCTGTACTTTTCCTTTGCGCAAAATAAACAGGGTAGAGTAAGGAGAGAGTTCTTACATGTGACTTAACCTTCAGCTGGGCAGCCATGCTTGGAGATTGCACATTTATCCATTAACACCATGATCTGTGTTTTTTTAAGTGTTTTGGAGATGTGTCAAGTTTTCCGGCAGCTGGAGAAGGCCTCGGAAGCTGTGGAGATGCTGCGCAGAGTTGAGATGATGGCTTTGCATGTGCTCATCATCTTTGCAGGTGGGCTGCTTATGTAAGGAGCACTCCTAATTGCCCGTCCCAGTTATCACAGCTTGACTGTTGGCAAGATGCATAGACTGACTCTGACTTTCTTTTAAAACAAAGCATAGGTTTCCTAGCTTAGCTATTAGGGCTGGGGTGGTCTGGTCCACCCTTCCCCACCTCAGTGGCCCCTGCTCTAGCCAAGCTGGATAGTACCCTTCCCTCAGCCAAACCTGCACTCTCTGGTCCTCAGCTTCCCAAATGCTGGGGTTACAGTTTTATAACATGGTGCCCAGCCCATGTGTGCTGTTGTGAATGTGCTTTCCTTGATTGTATTTATGCAGTTGAGATGCTGCTCAGGTGTTCATTTATTGAATGGGTGAATGCCTGAATAGAAGCCAGGAGCCCTCAGACACTCAAGTTGCCTTGCATGAAATTCCTAAGTGTGCAAGCTGTTCGTGTGGGGCGTTGCTGTCCATGAGTCCTCCTAAGCATTCAATGCGTGGGGCAATACTTAGCTTAAGCCACACTGGAAGAGAGAGAGATCCTGGGCTCTTATTTGGTGTAAGTGAACAGGCTGTGGGGTTGGAACATCCCAAAGAGGAGTCAAGCTTGCCCAAAAGGGTGTAAGAACACACACAAGCCCACCATCAAAGAGGAAGGGTCACTAGCCTCAGAGTCGACTCGATGGCCTGTGTGGGTGGCCATTGCTGGGATCCAGGTATGAGGGAGAGTATGTATCTGCACGTGGAAGGAAGGGGAAAGGAGACTCAGGCAGGAACTAGCCTTCTAATGCAAAGTTGTGATACTGATCAGTGGTGTTAACTGAAGGATGACACTGTGGGTGAGAATGAAGGGTAGAAAGAGAAGACCATGGGGAATAAACCTCAAGTTGAGGCATGCCAGTTGAAACCTGAAGGTTGAAGGGATGTGTCTGTGTGTTAACTGATGTGTGGCTCAGTGTCCAGAAGAACCCTGGCATAGGCACGGTAGACATTCAGCTAACGTCTTTAACAGGACTGAGTGGACTGTTGAATGAGTGCTGACTGTAGGATGGGCACACTGGGCCAGACTTCTTCACTGGTAAGTAAAGGTTATATAGTTCCATGTGCCTGGAGGCTTTGTTCAGTGACACCATGGCAACTGGTCTACTGGGAGGAGAGAGAGAGAGACAGAGAGGGAGAGACAGAGAGAGAGACAGACAGAGAGAGACAGAGAGAGACAGACAGAGAGAGATAGACAGAGAGAGAGACAGAGAGGGAGAGACAGAGAGGGAGAGAGATAGACAGAGAGAGACAGAGAGAGAGTCAGAGAGAGAGACAGAGAGAGAGACAGACAGAGAGATAGACAGAGAGAGAGAGACAGAGAGGGAGAGACAGAGAGGGAGAGAGACAGAGAGAGATAGACAGAGAGAGACAGAGAGAGAGTCAGAGAGAGAGACAGAGAGAGACAGAGAGAGACAGAGAGAGAGACAGAGAGGGAGAGACAGAGAGGGAGAGAGACAGACAGAGAGAGAGATAGACAGAGAGAGAGAGAGAGAGAGAGAGACAGAGAGAGAGAGAGAGAGAGACAGAGAGAGAGAGAGCCTGAGTTCAGGGCTTCATGGTACCGGACAGACACAGGGTAAGCTACAGGACCTCTTTGAGTCTCAAAGAGGGTGAGCTGACATCTATTTCAAAGAGTAGCTGAGAAGACTAAATAAGAGGAGAGTGTAAACACGTGATCTCCTTAGGGCCTTGCTGGGGACATGTATGTGAAGCATACCTTTGCCTCTCCTTCCCTGGTTCTAGGGCAGGCTGAGGGTGTGACTCCCTGCCAGCAGCTGGGAAAGGCAGCCCCCAGGTTACCTAGAGTTGGCTTTCAGGAGAGATGGCCCAGATGAGCTCTGGTCTATTCACTACCCTCCTTCTTGTAATAGGAATGTTTCTTTGAACCCAGGATTGAACCTTTTGGATTGAAACATAAAAAAACGAGGAACAGGGGACCGAAATGAACACAGATGATGAAATGGAAGCCTTACGTGTTGCGTAGGAGAGTTGTGTATCTATATCCACAGACCTAAATTTTTATTTCCTACTGGAAATGTCTGTAAACATGGACTGTATTTCCAAAAACCAAGTGTTAACACGTGAAAGCACACAGCGTGCTGCTCAATAAAATCTCACCATGTGGAAGCATGCTTGGGGATGCTAAATCACATCTCTTTCTGATTCTTTTTCTGGCACGTAAAATTCATCCATGTTTGAAAGCGCAATTATTTTGACATTTCACAGTTGGGTAAAGTAATGAATTTTCAATGAATGGAACCCCTTATTGGTACTTGGATTTCCATGTATCTTACCATTCTGAATCATAGATGCTAAATTAATGTAACACATGAGGTGATACTAGAAAGTTAATTTTTAGTTATACTCCACTCAGGAGTGGCTGTTGTTGAAAGTGCTGTCACACTTTCCTCAGTAGAGCAGACCCTGTTCTGTGAGTAGGAAGTTGGGTGGAACCAGGAGTTCTCAGTGAGGAAAATCAGGAGAGCAACGGACACAAGGAGCCCAGCTGCTGGAGTTGTTGATGTCATTGTTGACACCAAGTGAACTTCAGCATCATTTTCTGTTCCTTCCAGTGTTAAATATGTCAGAAGCGATCATATCAGAGCCTGCTAAGGTCATGGAAGAAGAAAAAATCATTACTGGCATCCACTTCAGTGTTTTCATATCACAAATTAGTGAGCCGAGGAACAGAGAGCATGAGTCATGCTTGGAAAGAGGAGTTCAAGGTCAGGGAAGGAGAGAGGGCCAAGTGGGCAGTGCTTGCTGTGTAAGCACGAGGGCCTAAGATCAGGTCTCCAGCACCCATGTGAAAGATGGGTGTGTTGGTGGGTGCTTGTAATCCTAGCACTGGGGGTGGGCAGCGACAGGTGGGTCTCCAGAGCTTGCTGGGAATTACTCGACTCAGCCCTGCATTCAGTGAAAGCCATTGCCTCAGAGGAAAAACAAAGATGGAGAAGGGATTGAAAAGGACACCCCAAATCCACCTGTCCTCCATGTGCTGCATACATAGGAACACACACACACACACACACACACACACACACACACACACACACACACACACACACATCTTCGCACATGCATATGTACCTCTCCAGCTGAGGAGATGGGTGGAGATTGTAGAGCTTGGGGAACAATGTGGAGATCTAGAGGGAGGCGGCAGACCTGGAAAGCCAAGTCAGATAGCTAGCCAGCGTGTCTAAAAGGTCAGGAGAGGTACACGCTCAGGTAGAAGGGACTGGAGAGGGGCTTTGAGAAAGCGAAGTGAGGTGGAGGAAGAGGGTGCAAACTGAGTTGTTGCTGGTGTCAAGACCATCAGATCTTCTTGCGGTGATGCCTTGAGGGTCTGCTATCCAACGGGGGGGGCGCAGAGAGAGGCCAGGTGAGCAGAAGTCTGGCACCCCTCCTCATAAGTGCATTATTGTGATCTAACCTGAAAGAAATACAGGGCAAGACCACCCTTTCCTTCCCTCCCTTTCTATTTTCTTTCTTTGCTGGGGAGACAATGTCTCAATACGTGGTTTAGGATGGCAGTAAATTTGTGATCCTCCTGCCTCAGCATCCTAAATGCTGGGATTGCAGTGGTATACCATCTTGCTGAGATAGAGTGGACTCCATTCATTGTGGATTTCTTCTCTTGTTATACTGCCGAGACTAAGACTGATCTGTCTGCCTGCCTATCTGTCTGTCTGTCTATCTATCTATCTTTATTATTATTTTATTTTAGGAACTTTTGGTACTTGAAAAATTAGCAAGTTTAGTTACTCATAAAAGTATACCTTGTTTTCTACAGTGATCCATCATCTAGAAGGTTCTTAGCTATGTTCCAAATGTCAAGACTATATGAAAGCTGAGGTGACACTCTGACACTGGGAGAGTGTGCAGTGAGCTGAGTTGAGAGGGCTCTAGATAGCCAGGGAAGGGAAGAGAAGGGAGGGGAGGAGGAGGGGAAAGGGAAGGGGAGGGGAGGGAAGGCTATGGCTGGGCTGAGTGAGGCTGAGTTCTGAGAGGTATCTATTTAGAGAAGAGGCAGAATTCCCCAGCTGAAGGCACAGTGTGGGGATGGGGGCATGAGGAACACAAATTATGAGTGATTAGGAGGTTGAGGTGGCCAGTAGCTGGAGAAGAAACTGGGGTGCATCATGGAACTTTCCAGATTTCTGTAACTGACTAGCTCTTTTTTATCTCAAGGCAGATGATAGATGACAGGGGTAGGGAAGATATGGCCAGTACCTTCCAGGAGTCGGCTAATCTCAAGGGTGTGACCAGGTGGGGTTCTGGATAGAGACCCAGAATCTAGAGCTATCAGGAAATAGAATGGAGGAGGGAAGACTGAGGCAAGGGAATGCCAAGGATGTTTCCAGATGTCACTAGAGAGGTGTGGAGAATGCGGAAGCTGACAAATATAATTTGTACTCCCACAAGAACATTCTGAGAATGAAAGAGTAAAATGATTATAACACTGCTAGGATAATTGGGCTAGGAATCTGTGCAAACCAGAGTGAATGGGTATCCTTCCCAGAGAGTGTGTGAGAAGAAGCACCAGTGAATGAGAATTCTACCTACAGGGGCACAGGAAAAGAGAAGGTGTTGGGGAGGCGCGTGGGGGGGGTAAATTGATTTTTATTCAATTAATTTAGCTCAGACAAGTCTTAGTTTACATTTTAGACTTAAAAACATAGCATTAATACATAAAGGGGATATAGTATTTATACATAATGGCATAGAATTTATCCCTTAAAAATGGGTTTCTGTCATGGAAGGAACTGCTAGACATTCTATTAAATGAAGTAACCAGACACTGAAAGCCAAACAGTGCATACCCATATATGTGGAAGCTAAATGTTGACTTGGTACAATGGACAGGAGAATGGTAGGGACCAGAGGCTAAAGAGCCAGGGTGTCTGTCAGGGACAGAGATGCAATTGGACACAAGGAATAACTGATAATATTCTACAGCTCAGTGGATTAACTATGTTTCTACTACTGGTTTATTCTGGAAGGCTACCACAGCCAGTTGAGTGTTTCAGAACAGCTATGTGAGAGATCTCTGGATAATCTCAGTACCAAGAAACAATAACTACCTGAGGTAATAGGCAGAAATGTGGTAGTTATTTTTCTATTGCTGTGATAAGACACCATGACCAACGGTGTCTTATAGAAGAAAGGATATTTGGGGCTTACATTTTCCGAGGGTTAAAGTCCATGACCATCATGACAGGTAGCACTGCAGCAGGCCAGAACAGTACTGGAGCAGTAGCTGAGAACTCACATCTTGAGACATAACCACAAAGCAGAGAGAGCTAACAGGGAGCGCTATGGACTTTTGAGCCTTAATAAGGTCAACCCCCAGTGACTCACCTATCGCAATGAGACCTCATCCTCTAAGCCTTCCCAAACAGTTCCACTGACTGGGGGGCTAAGCATTCCAACATTTGAGTTTATGGAACAATTCTCATTTGAAGGGCCACACTCAATTACCTTGATTTAGTTATTTTACACTGTCTCGATGAGTGTAAAGGAAGGCAGTGTACTCTGTTTAAGACGTGAAGTTTCTACATATACATAAAAACCAAAAAGTTTTAAAAGGTACAGTTTTACCTTTATCTGCTTGTGTATCTTGATGATGATGACTGAAGAAATATTTAGGAATTTGGGTCAGTTTGAGTCTTTGAAGAACAGTTTTCCGAGATTGAGCTGGTCAAGAGATGCCTGCTTATTAACTTTGTCTGTTTCTTCTGGCAGAAAACCCTTCCCTGACTAAGGACCTTCTGTGTGCTGTGCTGAGTTGCAAGGGAGGTGGGGTGAGGCACCTGATCTTGTCTGCTGTTCAAGGAGTCACTTTGGCACATCACCACTACCAGGTTTGTTTTCCTTTGTGCTCAAGAGCATTTTACATTCATCACAGTTAGCCAGGCAAGGCAGTGATGTTGGGTCAGGCAAGGTAGTAGGGTTACTCCATAGTTGCAACTTGGTCCTGAGAACCAAAGGGACTCTGCTGTGTGGCCACAATGGGAATGAGCTCTGTAGGACTGGTGGTATGCAGAGCTTGGCCAGTATTCAGCTATGAGAGTTGCTTGTTAAAGTATTAGGGATTTTAAAAACGGTGGTTAATCATTTGCATCATTAAAACTCAAACTGTAGACACATATAATTAAATACATATGTTAAGAGCAAAAGCAACAAGTGCTTGTGACACATGACTTCCTAGTTTTGGATGTATTTTACTTCCTCTGTGCTGAGATCATTTGCATTCATGTCATCTGCATGACTGTGGTACTCTGGGCTGTATACTTGCTACTGATCAGGGTTTCATAGCTCTGTATCATAGCATAACATCATGCTCATAGGAAGTGGGGTGTTTACATCAGGGGAACTGGTAAGTGTTATCAAACAAACTGTTTGTCCATCCATTCATCTGCCTCTCTACCTCTCTGCTTTCCTTCCTTCCTTTCTTCCTTCCTTCCTTCTTTCCTTCCTTCCCCCTCCCTCCATTCTTCCTATCTATTGATCCATTCATCCATCTCATCTATTATTTATCCATCTGTCCATGCATCCATGCATCTATCCATCCATCCATCCATCCATCCATCCATCCATCCATCATCCATCCCTCTACCTACCCATCCACTTACCCAACCATCAGTTTATTTTCTATCAGTTTTCTATCATCTATGTTTTTGGAAAGGTAACATTTTGTTTCTTTATTTATCATTAGCAAATATTATTTATTCATAACGATGAGTTTAATTATGACATTTTATACATGTATATAATACACATTATCATATTTACCCCTTATCTTATCTTGACTTTGCTCCCACTGCAAATTGTTTATTTATGTAGTGTATTTTGACCATATTCTTTTCTATCCCCTACGCTTCCCACCTCTTTACCCAACCAACTCATGTTCTTATTCTCTCTTACACCCCATCACACCTCTCAAATGAAAATCTAAACACAAAAATCCAAATAAAGCAATACAAAATAAAAGACACAAAACCAAAAATCTGAAATACTTTTTGTGTTGGCAATCTCCTCCTGGACATAGGTTCTACCCTTGAGTTTGGTTGGTATATTTTTATTCAGTGACATTCTATTGGAGAAAACCGGTTTTCCCTTTCCCAGCAGGTATCAGTTTCAAATAGCTTATTTGTTAGAGCTGGGCTTTATGTATTCTTCTCAGTAATAGAATTTTGTTTGGTTTGATTTTCTTCAGGTCTTATATCAGCGTCTTTATGAGTTCAATATATGCCTGGACAATGCTTTTTCCTTGTAGTGTTTGACATCTTTTTGAATCATCGGCCAAAGGGGCCCCATACACCAGCATCCACGCCCCTGACAAAATCATTATCTTGGCAAGATAGTTTTTAAATACCTGCTTGTCCACCGTGGGATTAAGTAATTTATAACACTGGTAAATGCCAAAGACTGACAGCTGATGAGACCATGCATGGTGGTTTCCTTTCTTATTAACTTGTACAAATACTCAGGAATCCAACCCAGGGCCACCAACTTGTACTGAATTAGAGTGTGATTTTATAAAGCTAGAATCCTTGAGAAGCTGGAAGAATGGCAGTGTTGTTCCAGAAACAGGTAAAGACGTAGGTTTTATATACAAACAATTCTGGGTTCTTGCTTTTTTTTGTGGTAAAGTAACCCTTTCCAGTCAGATGTTCAGGGGTGCATGATCCTCTGGGGAATCAGAGATGATAATGACAAAGACTGAAACCCCAAAGATGTGGCGAAGACCACTCCCCTGAGGATGCATGAGAAGGTGGTGAAACCTATGGACCAGAACAATGTTTCATTAGTTAGCGTCTAGAGAGAAATGTGTGTGAAAGGGAAGCCCCGAGGAGCACCGGATGACTGCCCTGGCAGCCTGTGGTTTCCTTTTTGTGTTGGTTTATTTAGACAGCTACTTTGTTTTTCAGGCTGTGCACATCTTTGTTTGGTAAAGGTGAATCATCTATAATCTGAAAATACCTAGTATAGCATATTACCAAATCTAAAACTTTGGGTACCAGCATGACACCACATATAAAAAAATACACACCTGACATGCCACAGTCAAAATACAGGAACACTAACGTGCTGTATGGGTTGTCTTGAGACTATGCACACAGAGTACAGTTAGAGCAGCTTCCTAGCCTTAGTATACCTCATAATGTGTACTCACATCTTCCACTATCCAGAAAGACCTGGAATTGGAAAACACTGCTGACCTTAAGTATTTTATTTAGAGAAGGCAAATCCAGCTGCCTTACATGTGGGAAAAACCAAAGCTCTCACTTTTTTAAATGTTGAGAGAGGTTCATGATAATAAAACTGGTAACACAGTCCAGACTTTGGAACAACTGACCTCAGGACATCATTCACAGCTCAGATTAGTGTGTATGTGTTAGTACCTCTGGCTGAATAAAGAGTACAAACCCCTGCTTTGATGATGGAAAAGCAATTGCTCCTGTCAGGATGAAAAACATGTCTTGAGTTCTTTTCTGTTGTGATAAACAGCATGACTAAAACAGTGTATGGATAAACAGTTTATTTGGCTTATGGGTCATAGCCCATCATCTGGGGAAACCAAGGCAGGAACTTGAAACAGAAATCATGTGGTGAGGTTGTTTCCTTCCCTGCCCCTGCTTGTGCTCAGCTACCTTTCTTATGCAGCCTTGGCCTAGGCTGGTACCACCCACAGTGGGCTGGGCCATCTATGTCAATAGGCAGTGAAGAAAATGCTTCAGTGACATGGCCACAGACCAGCCTGATGGAAACAATTCCTTAGTTATGGTTTCCCCATGGTAGAAATATCAAGTTGACAGCCTTGACATTAACTACCAAAAAGGTCTGTAGTCCAAGGGTACTTAGTGAGTCTTTTGTAAATCCTTTGCAGGTGATGTCATGGGGTTTCTCTGTGTTGGGCTGAGGTAGCAAAGGTTGATGCTACATTTAATTGCTTGATGTCTCAGTATTCTATTGTGCAGTTTGGTTAGTACCAGAATGGGGCTCCACTAACCAATCCAGATGCGGAGACCTCTGATGCCAACCCCTTATTCTCTCCAAGATTGTGTTCCCAACATCAGAAAGTAATTGTCTTGGGCTCAGTAGAACCTGAAATTAAGTTTTAAAAGACATCACTGTCCACAGAGTGACACTTCTGGGTTGACTAGAATCAGGTAATGTGACTGGAATGTCAGGTTGGCTTGGGGGCTTTTGAACACTTCCTCAAGTCTAATACTTTGGACCCCACAGTGCCTACTCACCTGCTTAGTGCCTGGGTGATGCAGGTCTGCTTGGAGAAGGAGGGCTTATGTGCTATGTTTGACCTGTGCTGGCTCCTCATGCTCTCAAGGTTGTAGATTAACAAAGTCAAGTGTCAGTCTTTACGTTAGATACTTCTGACCTGCAGCCTGGTCCACCTGTGCTCAAGGATGTTGGAGTTTTTCTTTGATCACTTCCTGCTACTGGAAAGAGCAGTCCACTTCACTTGTCTGTAATTCTTTCTGTGTCCAAGTTATTATTTTCTTAAATGTAAGAGTAACGCTAGTGGCGGAACCACCTGAGGCCTGAGGACTGCACACTGAGGATCCCATCCTGACAGGGTCCAGCCCACCCTGAGACTGGCAAGACCCTGGTATTAGGACCACCTCCATCCATGGGAAGAGGAAAGCTGCCAGAGTATTGGGTCTTCTTGCACCCACCAGAAGGGAACCTTTGTCCCGTATACACCAGGAGAGGAAGAGACTCCTTCTGCACCCACTGGAAGAAGGAGTCAATATAAAAACACACTCAGCAACAGAAAAACTAATATGTCACCACCAGAGTCTAGAGAATCTACACCAGCAAGACCTGAATTTCCCAGTGCAGATGAAGCAGAAGCGAATGACCTTAAAAACAACTTCATGAAAATGATAGAGACCCTCAAACAGGATATGAGAAAATCCCTTAAAGAAATAAAAGAAAAACCAAACCAAAAAATACAAGAAATCAACAAATCTTAAAGAAAGCAAGAAAAGGCAAGAAAAAACCTAACAGATAGAGGAAACAATTCAAACAGTTCAAGACATGAAAACTGAAGTAGAGACAATAAAGAAAACACAACATGAGGGAATTCTGGAAATAGAAAACCTGGGTAAGGGGCTGGAGAGATGGCTCAGAGGTTAAGAGCACTGGCTGGTCTTCCAGAGGTCCTGAGTTCAATTCCCAGCAACCACATGGTGGCTCACAACCATCTGCAATTCAATCTGATGACCTCTTCTGGTGTGTAGACAGAACACTGTATATGTAATAAATACATAAATCTTAAAAAAATAAAAGAGAACAATTAAAAAAAAGAAAACCTGGGTAAAAGATCAGAAACTACAGATGCAGCATAACCAACAGAATACAAGAGATGGAAGAGAGAATCTCAGGTGTTGAAGATACACTAGGAGACCAAAGAAAATCTTAAGTTCAACAAATCTGGAACACAAAATATCCAGGAAATATGGGACACTGTGAAAAGACTATACCTAAGAATAATAGGTATAGAAGAAGGTGAAGAAACCCACCTCAAAGGGGTAGAAAACATATTCAACAAAATTATAGAAGAAAACTTTTGCAACCTAGAGAAAGACATGTCAAAGAAGGTACAAGAAGCTTACAGAACACCAGATAGAGTGGACCACAAAAAGTCTCCTTGACACATAGTAATCAAAACCCCAAACATACAGAATAAAGAAAGAATATTAAGAGCAGCTAAGGAAAAAGGTCAAGTAATATATAAAGGTAAACCTATCCGAATTATACCTGACTTCTCCATGGAAACTTTGAAATCCAGAAGGTCCTGGATAGAAGTTCTATCAACACTAAGAGACCACGGATACCAACCCAGATTACTATACCCAGCAAAGCTTTTAATCACAGTAGATGGAGAAAACAAGATATTCCATGACAAACCCATATTTAAACAATACATATCCACTAACCCAGCTTTACAGAAAGTTCTGGAAGGAAAACTCCAACCCAAGGAAGTTAACTACAACCAGAAAAACCTAGGAAATAGATAATCCCACTTTACCAACAGCTAAAAGAAAAAAGGCGTAGAAATTCACACACAATTCTATCACCACCACCAAATCCAAACCAAACAAGAATGAACAATCAATGGTCATTAATATCCTTCAATATTAATGGTCTTAACTCTCGTCCTTAAGAAGACACAGGCTAACAGAATGAATTCGAAGACAGAACCCATCCTTCTGCTGCATATAGGAAAAACACATCTCATCTTCAAAGACATTACCTCAGAGTTAAGGGTTGGGAAAAGATTTTCCAATCAAATGAACCCAAGAAACAAGCAGGGGTAGAGATCCTAATATCTAACAAATTAGACTTTAAACTAAAATCAATCAAAAGAGATGAAGGAGGTCACTTCATACTCATCACAGGAGAAATCCACCAAGATGAGGTCTCAATCCTGAACATCTATGCCCCAAATACAAAGGCATCACGTTCATAAAAGAAACATTTCTAAAACTCAAATCACACGTAAAAACTCACACACTTATAGTGGGAGATTTCAACACCCCACTCTCACCACTAAATAGGACCAGACAGAAATTTAACAAAGAAACAAAGGAACTAATGAAGTTATGACCCAATTGAATTTAACAGACATCTATAGAGCATTACATTCAAACATAAAAGAATATACCTTCTACTCAGTGCCACATGGAACCTTCTCAAAAATGGAGCACATACTTGGCAACAGAGCAATAGGTACAAAAAAATTGGAATAACCCCCTGTATCTTATCAGACCACCATGCTTTAAAGTTAGAATTCAACAATAACATAAATTGCAGAAAACCTACAGACTCATGGAAATTGAACAACATGCAATTGCACATTCCTGGCTTCAATAACCTTGATACCCAAGCCACACAAAGACACAACAAAGAATGAGAACTTCAGACCAATATCCCTCATGAACATTGATGCAAAAATACTCAATAAAATACTGGCAAATTGAATCCAAGAACACACCAGAAAAATCATCCACCATGATCAAGTAGGCTTTATTCCAGGGATGCAGGGATGGTTCAACATATGAAAATCCTACTCCTACAGCTGTATCCTTCAGCAAAGTGAAAGGATACAAGATTAACTAAAAAAATCACTATCCCTACTATATATAGATGATAAATGGTCTGATAAAGAAATCAGAGAAGCATTACCCTTTACAATAGCCCCAAACAACATAAAATATCTTGGGGTAATGCTAACCAAACATGTGAAAGGTCTGCATGACAAGAACTTTGAGTCACTAAAGAAAGAAATTAAAGAAGATACCTGAAAATGGAAAGATCTCTCATGCTCTTGGATAGGTAGGATCAACCTAGGAAAAATGGCAATCTTGCCAAAAGCAATCTACAGATTCAATGCAATCCCCATTAAAAACCCAGAACAATTCTTCACTGATCTTGAAAGATTTCCCAACTTTATATGGAAAAATAAAAGACACAAGATAGCCAAAACAACCCCACACAACAAAGGAACATCTGGAGGCATCATCATCACTGACTTCAAGCTCCATTATAGAGCTATAGTCCTGAAAACAGCTTGGTATTGGCACAAAAATAGACAGGTAGACCAATGGAATCGAATTGAAGACCCTGACATTAACTCACACACGTATGAACATCTGATTTTTGACAGAGTACCTAAAACTATACAATGGAAAAAAGAAAACATCTTCAACAAATGATGCTGACAGAACTGGATGCTGGCATGTAGAAGACTGCAGATAGATCCATGCCTATTGCCATGTGCAAAACTTAAGTCCAAATGGATCAAAGACCTCAGCATAAATTCAGCCACAATGAACCTCTTAGAAGAGAAGGTAGGTGGTACCTTCGAATGAATTGGTACAGGAGACCACTTCCTGAACATAACACCAGTAGCACAGACACTGAGATCAACAATTAATAAATGGGGCCTCCTGAAACTGAGAAGCTTCTGTAAGGCAAAGGACACAGCCTACAAAACAAAACGGCAGCCCACAGAATGGGAAAAGATATTCACTAACCCCACATCTGACAGAGGGCTTATTTCCAAAATAAATGAAGAACTCAAGAAGCAAGTCTCCAAAACACCAAAGGATCCAATTAAAAAGTGGGGCACAGAACTAAATAGAGAATTCTCTAGAGGAATCTAAAATGGCTGAGAGACACATAAGAAAATTCTCAGCATCCTTAGCCATTAGGGAAATGCAAATCAAAACAACTTTGAGATACCATCTTACTCCTGTCAGAATGGCTAAAATCAGAAACACCAATGACAATTTATGCAGGAGATGTTGTAGAGAAAGGGGAACACTCCTCTACTACTGGTGGGAGTGCCAATTAGTACAGCTACTTGGGAAATCAGTATGGAGATACCTCAGGAAAATGGGTATTAGTCTGCCACAAGATTCAGCAATTCCACTCTTAGGCATCTACCCAAAAGATGCACATTCATGCAACAAGGACATCTTTTCAACCATGTTCATAGCAGCATTATTTGTAATAACCAGAACCTGGAAGCAACCTAGATGCTCAAATGAAGAATGGATGGAGAAAATGTGGTACATTTACACAATGGAGTACTACTCAGTGTAAAAAACAATGGAATCTTGAAATTTGTAGGCAATGGCACTAGAAGAAACCATCCTGAGTGGGGTAAACCAGTCGCAAAAAGACAAAAATGGAATGTACTCACTCATATATGGATTTTAGACATAGAGCAAAGGACTACCAGCCTACAATCCTCACCACCAGATAAGCTAGGAAAGAAGGAGGACCCTAAGAGAAACATACATACATGGTCCCACAGAGAAGAGGAAAGGGACAAGATCTCTTGAGCTATTTGGGAGCTTGGGGGAGGGGAGAGGGAGTTAGAAGAAAGAAAAGGGGAGAGGAGGACATGAGGGAGCAGGAAGATTGAGTTAGGGGAAGAGTAGAGGAAATCAAGAAAAAAGATACCATGATTGAAGGAGCCATTATAGGTTTAAAGAGAAATCTGACACTAGGAAAATGTTCAGAGTTCTACAAGGATGACTCCAATTGACAATCTAAGCAATAGTTGAGAGGTTACCTTAAATGCCCTTCCCTTATAATAAGATTGATGACTACCTAATATGCCATCTTAGAGCCTTCATCGAGTAGCTGATGGAAGCAGAAGTAGACACCCACAGCTAAACACTGAGCTGAACTCTGGAATCCAGTTGCAGAGAGGGAGGAGTGATGAGCAAAGGGGTCAAGACCAGGAGGAAGGGGCATCAGGTCTGTGAAGTGTTTAGGTGGGAGCCTCACTCTCAGGAACAGGAGAAGGCACAGCATGTGAAAGGAACATGCTTGAAATGGACGGATACAGTCTTGCCCTCTCGGCCTTGCAGGAGCGTGCCTGCCATTGCCCTCATGGGGACACTCAGGAAATAGCTGGACCCATTTGCAGCACAGTGAAGGGGGCTATCTGTGAGAATGTGTCGGTAGTGACGTCTAAGTGAAGCTGAGTGTCCTTTCCTACTCCAGCACAAGTGCACTCTGCCATTGTTCCTGCCAGGGCTCTGAGTGGTCCCCAGCGCTGGCTAAGTGCAATTTTTTTTCCTTTTGGTGATTGACTCGTTTGAGTTAGAATTTCTCCTAGGTTCATATATGTTATGCAGACGGCATGATTCTTTATCTTACATGGCTGAATAGTATTTTATATTATGTGCAGGACTTTTTGTTTTTATAAATTCACCTCTCAGTGGGCCTTCAGCTCAACTCCATGTCGTGCTCGTTGTCAGTGATGCGGCAATGATCATGAGAATCTAGACTTGTCTCACACCTGCTTTCCTTTCTATTAGATGGAGACTCAGGAGTAGTGTTCGGGGATCATATAGTATCTCCTGTATTATCATTTCTCATGACAGGACTACTTTGCAAACAAGGGGTCCCTTTTCTCCACATCATCAACATAATCATTTCTTGTCTTTTAAACAATAGACAGCTTAGATGATTTGAGGATACAACTTCTCTGCAGATTTTATTTGCATTTCCATGGTTTACAGTGTAGATCTCATATATCTGCTCTCTATGCTGGCAGTTTCTACATGTTTCCAGGTCTGTGCCCATTTTTTTAAAATGCTGGCACTTCATTTTTTCCCATTGAATTGTCAGTGACCCAGAGGAGTTGGAAACTCTGGGAACTTAAGTGCCAGGTAACAGGGTGTGGTTTGTTTTCTGCCCTTCCTGGAGTAATCAGTCTTGCCCTGTTCTACTACTGTGGAGGTAGAAGAAATGAGTGCATTCCCTGACACTTCAGGAAATAGCTGGAAACCTGTGTTAACCTGAGAACCAGCTGCAAGCTTGTGTGGATAAATTGTGATCTCTGTCACTGCTGTCTTTTTTAGGAAATTGGAAAGATATGGTCCTCACCGGATCAGCTGGACTGTGAACATCTTAGCAGGAGTCTGTCCGGTGCCTTGGAAGGCTTCAAAAGCAACTTGGAAAATGCTTCTAGCCAGGGATGCACATGCCAGCCCCTGGTGGGAACAGTTCAACAGCACATGCACAGGTCTGTGTAACAGGCGCTTGAGCCTCCCCAGTATGCCCAATCCTCAGCAAGATGTGTGCTTAAGTTACTGATTTCAGATAACATTGGTACCACATACCAATGAAACACCAGGACTTTCTATAAGTACACTTTTAAATGTTAAAACACAAGAACGACTTCTTCTATCTTATAATGATGAGCAAGACACTGTTATGATCCAGGATGCCAGTACAATATTAAATATGCATATGGGAGCAGTCAAATGTTTTCAAATTACTTCATATTTGATTAAAACTTTTCAGTGTATTTTAGAAGTGTGAGCCCAAAGGAGAGGGTGAGGGGCTTTACATTCTGCAGACAATGTTGGTACAGAGAAGTGGCAATCTCCTGGTGGTTACACTAATTTCTCAGATTCACCATAGTCTATTTTATCCATTTCCCATGTCTGTGAGAAGCCATTTATCATGCATCTTATTGCCATCACCCTGATTCATTTGCTAGGCCAGCCTGAGTGAGGACATAATGGAGCCCTGGTGTTAATGAAATCCACACACAGATGTTATCAGAGGACAGAGTATGGCCATTTATCATAGGGAATCTGTGTTATCCAGCCTGGATCCTTGAACCAAGGCAGGGTTTTTCACTCCAGCTTTGCTTCTGCTGTTGTATCTTGTCTAAGTTCAATTTTCTGTCCCTTTAGGTTGATTAAAAGTCTCAAGGAGACATGGATGACAAAGATTCCTGTTATGATGTTTCTTAGCAATTTAACAGTCACAGAGGGTATGTAGTTTCTAAACTTGCTTGATTAAAAGTCAAATTTAATGTTTCAGTCCAACATTTTGTTCAAATAAAACATAAAAAAGGAAAGTTGTGTTATGCGGTTAAAGAGGAGGACTTGAACTTGCAAGGGGGTGGAGGACAAAAGGAGGGAGGGAAGGGAGGAGAAATGGTGTGATTATATTTAAATTTATAGAAAAAAGGAAAATGAAATTTATGTTTAATTCTAATATACTAAAATAAAACACAAGAAGCAAGAGTTGTGCTGTATATCATCTAAAATCAAAACCACCCAAACAAATTAGAACATGGCTAGTCATAGGTATTAAGGCTTCAGGAAGAAATCCCCAGGATCCCAAGGTCCCAAAAATCAGACAAAGGAAAAAAAGGGAACCCTGTGTCGCCTGGGTTTCTCACCAACCTTTTGTCCTTCCACAAACCACTTGATCCTATAAGTCTCTGTCCCTTCCACAGAGCTCCTAAAGCTCACACAGGATCAATAAGGCAAGTGCCAAGAATTCTCACACAACCTTAGGTGATAATTTTGTTATTTAAGAAAGTGAGAGATTAGGTCCCTGTAGCGCATGGTCACTGCTCTTTCAGAAAGAGCCCTTTCTAAGGAAAGTCTCACAGCATACCAGACTCAGAGTCAACGATTGACTAGATGATATCACATAACTGGAAGTGATCTCGGATCCCCCTAGAAGAGTAAAACTTTAATTAGTGTCTTTGATAAGCTTGACACCTCGAGCAACACTTCTTTTTTAGGTGGCAACATCAAATTTTGCTACAAATCAGTAACAATTCTGAAAATTTATTATAAAATTTCTCTGCCTTTTGTGTGTTCTTCAGATGTCAGAATAAAGGATTTGATGAGGAACGTCACCAAATTAACTGAGGACCTGCGCTCCTCCTTCCCCATCTCCGATGAGACCATCCACAGCATCTTAGAAGCCACCATTTCCCATTCAAAGGTACAGGGCTGCTTTCTGTCAGGAAGGAGACCTCACGGCTGCAGGCACCCTGGCCACCTTTCCCTGCCTCCTCCTCCCTGCTCCACAGCCGGGAGAATGGATATCTGCACAAGTTATGTAGCTGAAAGCACAGGGGACACTCCAGCATCTTGTGACATAACCTGGTCACATGGTCTTCCCTTGGGGGAGGGACAGAAAGGACGAGGTTTCTGGCAACATTTAGTTTAGGGATTTCTAACCCTAATGCGTGCAGTCCTTTAAGTTTGTTTGCATCTGGCTCCATGTGTGTCATAAATCTCAAATCCCGAAGCAAAGCTAGCTGAAGATATACAGTCTCCCATGGTGGAGAGTAACCGTGTACTCTGAAGATATACAGTCTCCCATGGTGGCGAGTAACTGTGTACTCTGAAGATATACAGTCTCCCATGGTGGAGAGTAACTAACCGTGTACTCTGAAGATATACAGTCTCCCATGGTGGAGAGTAACCGTGTACTCTGAAGATATACAATCTCCCATGGTGGCGAGTAACTGTGTACTCTGAAGATATACAGTCTCCCATGGTGGAGAGTAAATGTATACTCTGAAGATATACAATCTCCCATGGTGGAGAGTAACTAACCGTGTACTCTGAAGATATACAGTCTCCCATGGTGGAGAGTAACTGTGTACTCTGAAGATATACAATCTCCCATGGTGGAGAGTAACTGTGTACTCTGGCCATGTGGTATGGATACGACTCAGATGAGCAGAGTCAGGCTCAGGCTTCCCTAGCACGACTGAGAAGCGTTGGGTACGGAAGGGGAAAAGGGAGTGGTTTAAACCCTCATACCATGTGTTCCTGATCTCTTGACTTGTCAGAATGGTGTAGGGGCATTTTTAGTGGAGGAGGGAGCAGATGGCAACCATGTAACCATGTAAGCCACAGCAAATGCCACCTGAACCCTTAGCTGATGGTTTCCTGAGAGGACTTTTCAGGACTGTTGGGAGGCATGGCTACCTTCCTCTGCAGAGTCAAGAAACCAGCTTATGTATGAGCCCTTCAATCGACAATCACTAAAGCTCCAATACTAATTTAATTTCATGTTAATTCCTACTAATTGGGGCTAAATGTAAGCTTAGTCGCTAGAGTCATTAACAGTTAATCTAAATTAAGAAAGAAATAGTTGAAAAGCTAGTGATCCAAAATGCCAAAATGCAAACTATAGTATCTCGAAGTTACTTGTCACAGGAAAGGCAGCCTCCATTTTTGATAAAAGCATCAATTGTATCGCATTAGATACAACATGCCCGTGGGAATGTGGGGATGAGGGAGGGGGCTCAGCAGAGAGTGGAGCACTGCAAACATTTCTTTAACTGGGCAAAGTTCAGTGGAGATGGTAACCGCTGCCGCTTGAGCACTGCAGGGTGGAACACCTAACAGGAAGCTGCGGCAGTGGCCGCAATATTTTTGCAGCAGACGAAGACTGCTTGTGCGTAATTGTTACTGCTAAACTCATTTCGATAATCTTTCAAGACCCATTCTGGGTTGAGCACAGAGCTTCCTGCCTTGCTGCCTGCTTAAGAGCAAGCAGCCACCAGGTGTCGCTGATGGTCTATGGTGAGAGGTGCTGTGCCGTGAGATAGTGGATTATGCAGTGCCAATCGCCGCACATAAGCTTTTGCTTCACCCGTTCCCCCACCTCGATCTGTATATATTTCTCTGCAGCTCTGTAAACCAATGTGGTCACCGAAACAGATGGATCCATAGGTAATTAGGTGGGGACTAAACAAATGCACTCTCACAGTTCAAACACATGAGGCCATTCACACAAGACGTCACACGTCCACAGCTGCTTAGCAGGTGACACTTGGGCACTGTTTTCTTCTAGACTATCAGGTTGATGGCCATTTCTTGCTTGTTGCCCCATCTCCTTTGGTTTGCTCCATGGGTTTCTTATCCGTAGTCTCACTAGTTAATTTACAAACTCATCACTTTGAAGTCATTCCAAGCTACAGGAGAGCTACAAGGTGTTACGAGAAGCTTTTTCTTTGCTAGCCGCTTTGGTTTATCCCCGCCAGTTGCCTGGGCTCTGCCGCTTTGTAGACCCCAAATAACACACAAGACACTATATTAATTATGAAGCTGTTGGCCTTGCTTGTTTCTTACTGGCTAGCTCTGACTTAAGTAATTACCCCATAATTGTTAATCTAAGTATGTCTCTTACCGGAGAATAGTTCCAGGCTTCCTACCCCCATGGCGTTACATGTTGACTCTCTTGTGTTTCTCCTTCCCAGAATCCTCCTGGACTCCTAGCCCCACCTATCTAGATTCCTATAGGCTCAACAGTACTTTATTGACAAATAACAGGCAAATAACAGGACTTCCCCAACAACAAGGCACATTTTTCAGTGCCGGGTCCCTTGGGATGTTTCACAAGCCTGTGCTTGCTCTCCCTTTTGGCCACTGAGGAACTGCCCAAGAATCAAGCGTGGCTCTGAGAAGCTGTGCCTCAGAGGCATTGCTCAAGGAGCCAACCTTTTGTGAGGACAGCTCATTAAATACGTGATGCTGACAGTGTAGATGAAGTCCTGTGGCATACAAGTGACACAACAATGTGCACAGGCCGCCACAGGAAGCTTGCCTTAGCAGGGACATGGAGATGGAGCTGTGAGCCAAAGTACTCCACATGCTGAAATGCCGAAGGAGGCAGGGGCAGGCTCATGGATTGGTGCCTGGCTGCTTTCCCTAACGTGCCAGGGATCCTATGGGCAGTTGCTCCCTTTCTTGTCTCCGTTCTTGAACATTGGCATCACGTCATCCACATCCAGCATCTCAGACTCCTGAAGCCCATGTAGCCCAACCTTCTGCCTAGGGCTCGATCCCCTTCTACCCATTCCATGCTGCACCACCTCTCTACAGGAGTCTGCCCCAGTGGACAGGGAGCCCAGGGATGCCTTTCCACTGTCAGATGTTTCTCTTCGTGAATGTGAAAATACAGAACAGATTGATCAGCTGCTCTCTCTCTTCCTCTCCCCCTAATCCCCAGCCTGCCTTAAATATCAGGGTCTTTTTCAATTGATGGTTCTAACCAACCCGTATTCTCATTTTCTTGAAGAGCTCCAGTGAAAGGTGCATTCTGACTGATTATTGCAAGCTTACCCCAAGGAGCATCACCAAACACTCACATTCCTGTCTGCTGCTTCTCAGAGCCTCACATTTGCAATTCCAACCTTTGGAAGCATTGAGTCTGTCTTCTTATTACTATTGTGAAGGCTTGGAACCTGGAGCCCTTAGATGGAAATCCAGTATCTTTCCAGTCATACAGTGAGAGTTTGGATCAGATCCACCAAATGTGGCCTTCACCTCTGACTTTAACCTTTGGCTCAGTCCTGGACAGAACTCATGCTGTTCTCTCACACCCATCTCTTCTATTTGACTCTTTACCACGTCAGTAGATAGGAACTCAGCCCCAGCCCCAGAGCAGAGCAAAATTCACTCAAGTATATAAGATCTGTTTTCCTGGTTTGATCTGATTTTACTTTCCTAGCATTTCTCTTAATCAGCATTTCTATTGCTATAACGAAACACTATTACCCAAAAGCAAGTTGGGGAGGAAAGCATTTATTTAGTTTACATTTCTACATTGCTGCTCATCACCGAAGGAAGTCAGGGCGGGAACTCAAACAGAAACCCGGAGGCAGGAACAGAAACAGAGGCTATGGAGGAGAGCTGCTTACTGGCTTGCTTTCCCTGACTTGCTCAGCCAGCCCTCTTATAGAACCTAGGACCACCAGCCCAGGGATGCACCACCCACCATTCCCTGCCCTCCCAATGATCACTAATTGAGAAAAGCCATACATCTGGATCACATGGAAGCATTTCCTCACCTGAGGCTCCTTCCTCTCTGATGGCTCTAGCTTGTGTCCAGTTGACACACAGACCAGCGCCAGTGCAGCATTCAAGCCTCAGGTCAGCAGAGTCACTGCTCTCATAGCTCCACTGCGACCGCATCACTATCAGTATGTCCTTGCTGCCCATGAAAAGACTGAGCAGGGCTCCTCCCACCCTTCTCCCTTCTTTTTTTTGGGGGGGTATTTACGACACAGGGTTTCTCTGTATTGTTTTGGAGGCTGTCGGTCCAGCCCGGCCTCGAACTCACAGAGATTCGCCTGCCCGGCCCTGCTCCCTTCTTATCTGCACCCCAGGGCATGAAATTATTAGCTGGACAACAGCTGAACCACTTTCTCAGCCCTGATCTTGACCCATGTTCATGGTGTGGAAACTCTACCTGAAAATGGTGAATGTGGATCATCGCTAGGTTTAAATCAAACAAATATCCACGTGGCTGAGTATGTATGCCCAGAGTGGGGAAACACCTCGCCAGGTCTCTGGTCTTCCTGCAGATTTGCAAGTCAAACATGGATGTGTAGGAAAAACACCAGGAACACAGTATCTTTGTCTCTGAGTGCAAGGTATGGACCTGGGCAAAGCCGTGTGCACAGCATGATGGATGGAAACAGTGGATGTTTCTAACTGAGCAACAGTTTCCTTACATTCCTTCCCGTCCTCACCCATGCTGCTTGATCAGGCACCTTTCCAAAAAGAAAAACAGGCATAATAATATTTTCAAAAGATAAATAGCAAAACAGAAAAACCACACAAAGGAGGGTCAACCAACCTACCATAAGCTGTTGACCCCTTGGTGTGGTGTCCTGGGGGTCTTGGTGGGATCTTCTTTATTTAGTAAGTGAGGTGCCCAAAATTTCAACACAAACAGTTTGACTATTGAACAAATTCTAAGAAATAACACTCAGTTCTAAGACCTGGCACTACTGAGTGACACACTGCAGAAAGGTGGGAACAGAGGCTCTCAGCAAGTGTGGTAGGACTGTCATGGGACTCGCTTGGGTTCCTGCCCACCCAGAGCTGGGAGCAGCTCCTTTGGAGTTGAGGGCTTGTGTTAGGATGAACTCCACTTCCCAGCAAAGTTCTATCTTGCAGCCAACTTACATAACTGAGCAAATGTGGCACCGGAAGTCAGGTTAGGGCTCACACCACACTCTCGGGCATCCCTGGGAACTGCCAGGCACACCTGGAAACAGGTGTGAGGAAATGTGTCTGCTCTGCTACCTTACTCGTAATAACCTTCTGCTTAGCTGCATGTGAAGATGGTGTCATTGTAAATGTCCCTGTCAGCATAGTGGGTTTTCTTGTTATTGCTGTTATTTTTTCAATAAGAACAATATTAAACAATGAGATTTCATTTAAGGATCTTGAAAAAAAAAGCTACTGTGATCCCCTGAACAAGATGGGGTGCAGTCTTTGGGCCCCTGAACAAGATGGGGTGCAGTCTTTAGGCCCCTGAACAAGATGGGGTGCAATTTTGGGGGGCTTTTTGAGCTTGAACTGCAGCGGCACCTTCTTCTTGGGGTCTCCATCTCTGGCCTACTACATAGATTGTTCTAGCAAGTTCCCACAAAACCTGTGCCACTTCTCTAAAAACAAGTCTTGTCCTTTCTTTCTTTTTTTGTGTCCTTTTTCTCTCTTTCTTTCTTCCTTTCTACTGCTTGTATGCTTTGCATGTTTATATGTGTGTGCACATGTGTGTGTGCACAAGTGTGTGAGTTCATGCGTGTAGGAGACCAGAGGGTAGAACTGGCATCACTCTATACCTTTTAAATTGAGGCAGCATCTCTCTTGGAACTCATGGCTTTCTGATTTAGCTACTCTGGCTAGCTAGTTTGCTTCAGGAATGTCTTGTCTCTAGCTCTCCAGTCCTGGGGTTATAGGTAGGCTACCATGGCTATGTTTTATATAGATTCTGGAGATCCAAACTCTGTTTTTCATGTTTGTTCAGCAAGTGTTTTTTCCAGTTAGTCATCTCTTCAGCTCCTGAATCCAGATTTTCTGTAGTTTGTAGATGAAGTCCTCTCTCTTGGTCTCTGTCTCTTAGTTTTGTATCTCTGGGGATCCCTGACTGACATGGTGGAAGGCTGCACACCAGCGCCACCAGTGTGTAAGCAACAGGAAGCTGCACTTACAGTGCCTTGCAATTTCAAAAACACTTCCATTCAAAATGCTGAAAATAAAACAGAGTTGGGCTCTGCAGTGGTCTGGATCCAGGTTACTCGCACAAAGGCTCATGCTGTAAATGTTTGGTCCCTTCCGGAGGTGGCTCCTAGTTGGAGGAAGTTAGTTCATAAGGACTGTGACCTTAATATCCTTAAAGGGGACATTGGGAACCTCAATCTTCCTTTCTTTTTCTTGTTTCCTGACCACCATGAGGTGGCCAGCTTGGTTTCCCCATGAGCATCCCACCAAGATGTGCTTTCAACAGGCGGGTAGACTGTGCAACAAGACCTCTGTAACCAGGAAGCAAAACAAACCTTTCTTCCTTATGGGTGTTTTCCTGGGGCATTGTGTCCCAATGACGGAAAGCTAACAGAAACACTGTGTCTGTGAGTGTGTCTTCAGCATACAGTTTCCAGGTGTTTGCTTTCTTTCTCTCTCTCTCTTTCCTTCCTTCCTTCCATCATTCCTTTCCTCCCTCCCTCCCTCCCTCCCTCCCTCCCTCCCTCCCTCCCTCCTTCCTTCCTTCCTTTCTGCAATAACAGTTATCCAATGAATGTCAGGATACTGTGTTAAGCAACCAGCCAAAGTCAAACTTCTCTAGACTTTCATGCATATTGTAGTCTAGTGGCATACATTTGTTGATGTAATATGATTATATTCTGTATACATGCTATTGCCACACTGTCATTTTGAGATTACACTTTAGAGATCTACACTTGAGATTTACAACTTTTCTTGTTTAGTTATACATCTTATTTATTTATTTTTAAAATTTCATTGTACATTCTAACCAAAGTTCTCCCTCCCACATTGTCTTGGGAAAGTGGGGTCTGGGGGTGCAGGGGCTGAAACACTCACTGTGCTGGCCTTGCCTCTGTCTGATCCACATGCTTCACAACAGGTTCTCCCCAGTGTCCTCACTGTAGCTATGTCTGGAAAGTGTGACGAAGAAGTTCTTCATCTCCTGCTGACCTTTCCCGAGAGTGAGAAATCCTGGTTTGCTACAAGGGAACTCTGCAGCCTGCCTGGGTCTCAAGTGTTCTCCCTGCTCATGGTGATGGGCCGGAACCTGAACCTGAGGAGCCTCATTTATAAAGTAAGGACCTGGTGGGGGAGGGGTGGGGTACAGGAGTGAGGGGGTTGGGGGTGCAGTCGGGGGCACTGCAGGGAAGCTGCCCCTGTGACTGTGCTGACCACATACTGCATCCTCAGACCTCCAACCCAAGGTGCTTGGTGCCTTATGTGAAAGGGTGTGGTGTACAGAACCTATGCATAATCTTTTGTCTTAGGTTTCTGTTGCTGTGGTCAGTGCCATGACCAGAAGCAACTTAGGGAGGAAAGGGTTTATTTCACCTTGCACGTTCATCGCACAATCCATCACTTAAGGAGCTCAAGGCAGGGAAGGAAGCAGAAGCCACGGAGGAGTGCTGTTTATTGCCCTGCTCCCTGTGGCCTGCTCAGCCTGCTTCACTTTAGAGCGCCCAGGACCATTAGCCCCGAAGCAGCGCTGCCCACCATCACTACTTCAGAAAATGCTCCCAAGGCCTGTCTACCTGACAATCTGATGGACGCATTGTTTTTCAGTTTTGGTTCCTCTTCCCAGATGTGTTCAGTTTTGTGCTAAGCTGACAAAAAACTAATTAGCACATTTTTCTGTACACTTTAACTCCTTTACATCATGTATAATACCCAAGAGCTAATAAATGCTATATAAATACTTGTTATAGTGCAATCCCTTTGGGATAGTGACAAGAAAAAATATACACATACAATATAGATACTTAAAACTATTTTGGCTTCTAGGTTGTTTAAATTGATGGGTGCCCGCCGTGGTCCCTATTCTAGCTGCAGCAAGGGACCAACAATGAGGGGTTCTGTGGCAGTCTCAGTCACCCTGGCAGGGAGGAGCACCTACTGAATGTCTCTGGGGATGGCATTCAATCTCCGATTAGATCTTGTCAAATAATGGAAGCCTAGAAGACCCTTGTAGTGTGACCATGGGGTCAGGGTCACTGAAGCATTGAGCACAACATGGTAGTGAGGAGGGGTCACCAGAAAGAAGTGCCATGGGGCCTTCAGTCAAATTTCTTTCCTTGCTAAGAGACAGCATCCTGTGTATCTGAGGAAGCAGGGTTAGTCTGGTTCATTCCTAAGCTGCCAAGGCAGATTTGCCTGCTATGCTGTGGCCTCACCTTCTTTGTCACCTGGATCTGTGATGTCCTCCCTGCCTGTTAGACGCATCTGCAGGGCAGCTGTGGGAAGGTGAAGAGGGTTGGCCAGCACAGCATCTCTGTGTCCTTGAATCCACCAGCTCTTTACCTGCTCCACAACAGTCCTCCCCAAAGCCGGGAAGGGCTGAGAGAAGATGAGGGTGACATCCCCGGAGAAGATGTACATGTAGGGAGTTGGTGGCTGTCTCAGGCCCCAGCCACTCAGAGCCAGCTCCCAGCCTTACTTCCAATTGTCAGCCACCCTTTCTGGAAGGTCTTTCTCATCTCCACACACGAACTTTCATGTAAATTCCCAGTGCCCCTCTCTCTGCCCTTGCCCATGTCTTTCTTGGAGCTCTGCTGTGTTTCTCCTGAGGATGTGCCCCACATGCCATCAGAAAGGTCCAGATCTGCATGCGGCCAAGGTGGCTGCTGGTGTTCCGTGTTCAGGAGAACAGTCTTGGACCAGAAAAGAATAGATTTGTTTTTCCAGCCATTCTGTCTTCCCTTCTGTCACTCCAGGAAACCTCTGGCATGCCATTCCCACATCCACACCCTCATATCCGTATATTCATAGTCTGCAAGAACAAATACTAATTTTTATGATAAGTGTACTTTAAAGTCCCAATGCATGACTCTATACTTTACAGATGCTCTGTCCAGGTGACATGCCAAGGAGCTTAGCTCTATTTTATCATCATAACCCCCTCATCCAATGTCACCTACCACTCTGTCAATTAGCCCATTGTAGTGCCTGCTCCAATGTGCCCACATAGACCTCTCAATGCTTCTTAGGGACAAATAAACACTTGGACAAGGGCCATCATACCTGCCAGGATATCTTTGGAGAATGAGATATCAGTTTGTATCCTATCTCCAGGGACACAGCAAAGGAGACACTACCATTAATGACAATCACTCCCTTTATCAGGCCCTTCCATAAGAGAGGTCCCTCATATGTGACATCACTTGGCGACGAGAGGGTATTTTATAACGCAAAGGCAGATGCATTGCTGCTGAGAGTCAAACCGATTCAGCTGACAGCTACTTTGCATCTCACTTGCTGACAGTGAACTCCAGAAGCTTTTGGTGGAGCAGGCTGGGCTCTGTCAACATCAACCATGCCGGAATCCCAGTCACTTCTTACCACAAATCAGTGGCTGCAAGGGGTCACTTCTAAATGGCAGCTCTAAGTAGTCAGGGAAGTGGGGAACCCCCCAGAAGCCTCACCATGTCTCCTGTTCCTCAGCCTCTTCTTTGGAGTGTGCTGAGTCATCGCCAGCAGAGCTCCTCAGGAAATGTGAGATTGTCATCTCCTGGCCGCAAAGTAGCAGCAGCAGAGCAGCAGGACTCCAGAGAACAAAATTAAGACACAGTAACCATTGGGCTCCTTGGTCCAGCCAGGGAACTGAAAATTCAGGACATAGATGACCTGCAGAGTGGGGAGAATCTCTCTGATGTTTCCCACCTGTGGACAGAGGGGCTGCCTGCTGAGTTAGGTTTTTCAGCCAAATGGTACTCAATTGTATAACTAATATTGCAGATACTGATCTATCTTTATTTCACACATAAGTGATCCAGACAGAAAGGAACTCTTGGAATTTACATTGTAGGAGGGTATGCAAACAAGGAGTGAGAGGGGTAGTGTGTCAGGTGGCCTGACAAATAGGTTTCAAAGGACATTTTCACGGGTCTAATTTGCAGCCCTGAACTTCTCTCACTGGTAGACTCCAGAAAGCCTCTCATCTCTGCAGGCTTCCGTTTGCTCATGCACCGCCCCAGGGTTCTGGGAGCACTGTGATGGAGTGTGTCTGTGAGTCACATAAAAACACGGTTTTATTTTCAGCCTCTTCTCAAATTTCCACCTTAGCTATTTAAAAGTTTGAAGAAATATTTTGAAAGTCATTCAAATTCTAATCAGTTGTTGCTGGTTTATATTTTAACAATACGGCTATAATTTAATATGCTCTGCAAAACACAGTTACATCTACTCCAACACAGAATTTTCATAGAGTATATAAATCAAGCCCTAGAAGTTCAAGAGAGGATGAAATCAAGACACAATGTTGTCATTGCTCAAGAGATGCTTGCGAGAGTGGAAATAGTATTGACTATTCCTTTTCTCCCTTTTTGCTGTCCTGTAAGACCCTGATACCCTCTGAAGAAAATGGCTTGCTCAACTCCCTGTTGGATGTCATATCCAGCCTCAACTCCATCCTTGCCAGAGCCCAGCATGTCCTTGAACATCTCCCTGAATTTCTTCACATGTTTAAAATCACCGCCTTGCTAGACATGCCAGACTTCCAGCAGGTGTGTTGGATCCTCGCATGATGGGAACTATTCTGGTTTGCTCTCTTTTTGTTTGTTCATTTTTCCCTTTGTCTCTCTTCCAACCTCTGTAATTTTATAGGACCACAGTATAGATGGACAAGAACACTTCTTAATGGTTTTGGAGCTAACAACACAGTAGTAGGACCTGACGTTACCCTAAAATTGAGAAGTGCTATTGATCCATATCCCACCAATGAAGATACTGAGATAGTTCAGGGTTTGTCTATGAAGTAAAAATCTTCTAAGTCAATTATTAGCACAGATGAGATTTCAAGGGCCTGTTTAACTTAATTTCAAGAGCAAATTGCTTTCAAGAACCTTAGATCATTTATTTACATATAAATAATTGGCTTACAAATTACAGATCATTTTCTCCTAATGCAAACACAGACTTGAATTAGGTTAGTGGTTTGATATTAGTTTTTGCTTGAATTTCTTCTGCTTGGGATGGAATCAACCAGGGTAAGGAGTGTTGGAGGTTCAGGAGGGGCCAGATAATGATGTACCTAGAATCCTTGCTAACAGTATGTCCTTGTACTCATCAGTTTATGGCTAATTTGGGCAGCTCTCAAAAAGCAATATTAACTTAGCAGTGTACATGCCAAGACTATCAATTTATTTGAAATTGTGATATTATTTGATGGATTAATTTATTACTGCACAAACAAGGAGGTGTGTGATCATGAGAGTTTATGACTGCGTGTGTGTGTGTGAATCTGAGTATATGTGTTAATGTCTGTGTGTGAATCTGAGTGTGAGAGAATGCATGCCTGCATGAATGTGTGTGAATGTGAGTGTTTTTGAGTGTACCTGATTGTGAGTATGCATGTGTGTGGACATGTGTTTGTGTGAATGTGAGCATTTTAGTGCATATAAATGTATGTGAATGTGTGTGTGAATATAAGTGTGAATGTGTGAGTAAACAGATGTCAGTGTTAGAATGTGAATGTATGTGTGAGCATGTGTTTATGTGAATGTGAGTGTGTGTAAATGTATGTGAATGTATTAATGTAAGTGTGACTATGTGAGTGCACAAATGTGAGTGTGTATGAGTGTGAGTGTCTGAAAGTGTGTGAATTAGTGTGTATGAATATGTGTGTGTGAATGTATGTATATCAGATTTTCCTTTTCTACAACATATGTTTTCCAGAAATAAAATTGTTGTAGTGAGTTCATTGGTTTCCCAAGATCAGAACAGACTCAAGCAGAGTCTATTCTTTCACTTGTGTATTCCATCAGAGATGGAACTATGCTTCTACAAGTCTGTACAAGCAGGTTGAAACCAGTTGTAATGGGTATTTGCTTTTCTTATGCTCAGGTTTCACAGAAAGAGCAAGCCAGAAGTTCATCTTTGGCTTCTTTCCAGTCTGTGGTGAAGCTCCTTTGTAAGGACCAGGACTCTTTCCTCAGCAACTCTAACATGTTCGTTAATTTACCCAGAGTAAACGAGCTCTTGGAGGATGACAAAGAGAAGTTCAATATTCCTCACGACTCAAGTAAGACAAGAGCTACCTCTATTTACGTAGGCAGTAAGCCAGTCTATTCCATAATTTTTATAATTGTCAAATGTTTGGATAATATATTAGGACTATTTAATTTTAGCAAATTTTGTTTCTTCTTTCTCCAATACTCCTTTATCTTTGTTTTTCATTTGGGAACCTTGACTGATTATCTCTCTTTCATCCATATACCCTCTAATCTGTCTGTCCATCCATCCACCCATCCATCTGTCTATCCATCCGTCATTTCATCCATTCATCTTTGTTGATACTTTTCTGCATTTTTTCTATATGGTTGTCACAAAATGATTAGACAACACCCCCAGTTTCACTTTCCAGAGGGCATGTCAGAAGTTCAGAGAACATTAATTATTTTCCTGAGTTTGCTTAGCTCACAAATCACTCATGATTTTTGGGATCAAGTTTCTTACACTATGCATACCATGATTACTCCTAAGATAAGAACTATTCTCATGTCAATTAAGTTCGTAATTTAAAGAGCAAGTTGTTAAACATAGAATAAAACCTCTCCAGGAAGTGCTTCAAGGGTTAATATGTAGATATGTGATTAACTTACATTTTATGGGATAATTTTAATTGATTTTTATTGTATTTGTGATAAAATTTTTTTTCTGTTCATGTGAGTTTTGGAAAGATGAAAGTAACACAGTGATCAAAACAGTACTTGTCATACCCATGTGAATCATGACATAAGGACAGGATAACATTTCCCTCTTAAGGCTCACTTTAGGGTAAAAGAACTGGTTACATTGATATATTTATAATTATTTATAAATGTAATACTTAATCACCAATCATTACAGTGATGAATTGCCTACAGATTTGGACAACTTAAGTAGACTTGTCATTGAAATAAATTAGCTATACAGTAAGAGCCACCGTAAGGATTGATCAACATAATATGATTTAATGTATTAAAAGTATCGATTGTGATAGTTTTGTATGGATTATCAAAGAGAATTCAGAAACAACTTACAAGGTGACTAGATTAAATAAAAGGTGTTTCTGTTCCCAATATTGTAATTATTGAAGTTAGAATTGTCTTGATTAAAACCATGGTAAAAAAAACCCTGCAGTCTCTTTGTTAAGTGTCTGTGCTATCTCTATGACAGACAACAGCCTGGAAGGTGGAGCCTTGATGTTTTTAGGGACAAGGACTGCTGTGTCAGGGACATGAAAATATTGCCAGCATACTCTGATTCATAGCTATGTCATGAAAACATACCAGAGTCATTTCATTGAAAATGAAGGCCTAGTGGATGTCTGGATATTTTGTATCAAAGTAGATCATCTAATTCTTTCTTCCCTGTTTTAATTGTGGCAGCACCATTTTGTTTGAAGCTTTATCAGGAAATTCTACAGTCTCCAAATGGTGCACTGGTGTGGTCTTTCTTAAAACCTATATTACATGGAAAAATACTGTATACACCAAGCTCTCCAGAGATCAATGAGGTCATTCAAAAGGTAAGTTTAGTCAAGGAAGATTCTTATAGGCCATGCAACACACCGTATCAGGAAGAAATCTTTACATAAATAATGGAATTATTTATGTGCATTGAGTTACATACCATTTTCTTATGTTGGTGCTAAGTGTGAATTTGTGGAGGTCTTTGCTTAGAGGATGTCAAAACCTGAGGACAATTGCAAATGGTACAGTTCCAGATCAGGTGAGGGGACACCGTTCCAGAGCAAAACATTGGAAACAGATTTAACCACTTTACTTGGTGAATTTGATACTGAAGAGAGAGTTCAGCGGTGCAGATGCAGATTGACCTTCTGATTCGTTTTGATGGGGATGTCTTTCGAACGGACCGTGAGATTTTATGTAACCCCGTGGAGAATAAGGAGAGAAGAAAAGGGCACAGGAGTCCCTGAGAAGGAGTTCCCGTATTGCGCAGTTTTGTGCACTTACCTTTCAATACAATGTTTAACTTCTCTAGGATCTAGTTACTGCAAAACCTCCTACTAATATTTGTATTAAAAATGGTGTTCTCCTGGGGACTTCATCTTATTCCTTTTTCTCTGTAGGCATTTTCTTGTCTTCAGGTAGGTTATAAGCCTGCAGGCACCTTGAAAGGTCACTTTTTCAAGCATACAGGAACTTTGATCATGTTCTCAAATATAGAAGACCCTGATCTATGAATGGCAAACTCCAAGCTTCAAATACTAGTAGTAATTAAAAGTGCTGTGTAGTCATAGGATCAGTGAGTTATTTTTGGTTCAGTGAACTTTCAAGAGAACTAGGTTTTGTCTCCTTGTGACTGATGTGGGACGTCACAGCAAGTGTCCTGGGCACCTGCCACCTGCCACTTAGCCTTGTGGCTGTACAGCCCGCAGTATGCCCTCTGTTGTATTTATAAACTTATTATTTTATTTTAAATGTCCTTTGGGAGGGAAGTTTGCCAAAAGCCTAAATTGCTTTGAAGTAATGCTAGCTATTTAGAGACTTGATTATATCCAGTAGCTATTTTGTCTGTCTTAAGCTCTGTTCTAGGCTGTCATTCCGGCATTACACTTGGAAGCGAGGCTCATACCAGCACTAGAGCCAAAGCCAATGCCAGATGATGCCCTCTGTGTATGAAACTTACTAAGGTCTCCCTCAGTTCAGAAATCTAATAGAAAATGTCTCTGTCTCAGATTTATTAAAGAGTGGTTGTGGATTTTATAGTGATATATCTTAATGTCATTGTTAACATATATTTATATCATATTATATACTATGTTGTGTTTTTCAATGATGGTATCCTCTTCAGAAGTGTGGAGGAGAAGGCAAACAGCCGAGAAAGCTAATATGAAATGCAGTCAATGACACAGAGTTCCAGACCCCTGGACACAGGTTTGGGGAGGGGACACACCTTACATCAAAGTTCTGAGAATAAGGGTTTAAAAAGAGCCGGGGAAGATCTCAATGGTTCTTACTTGGCCCTGGTTGTGTTTCAGAGGTAGTAATAAAGGTGGGTATCTCCTCTGCTTGTTTACATGTCTGCAGACCGTGCTGGCTCTTGTTCTGCCTAGTTAATGTCACTAGAGACCATGCACTGTCTTATGTTTGCACTCATAAAGCTGACTTAATGCCGTTGTCCCTTGGATGAATTATTCTTGCAGTCAACCATGGGCATTTAGTTTTATGAAAATTGGTTCTGGTTTTTAAGCACACAGATGCATGTCTCACACAGTAGAGAGATACTCACTGCAATGCCATCGATGCTGCTGGTGTGATCGGAGCTGTAAATGGAAGCCATTCTCCCCATCACAGTATTTCAGCCAGTGATGGATCATGCAATTGGTGGTGGTCTTCTAAGGTTGTAATAGAGCTGAAAAATTCCTGCTGCCCTTTGGCGACCTAGCTGTCCTCAAATCATTGCACACTGCGTTACTCATGTGCTTGTGGTGATGCTGGTGCATTGTATAAAATGGAGCAGAGAGAATTGGGTGCAGTGTACTACACTTGAGTCTGACAAACAATTATACTACCGATTTGTGTATTTGGTGTACTATACTTTTATTATTATTATTTGGAGTGTCTTTTACTTGTGAAAATGTTTTACTGTAGAGCAGTAGGCCATGTTTTGTCTGCAGCAGCCCCACACATCTCATGCTAACCATGACTCTTGATTGACCTGTATCATTTAGGTTTGTGTCGGTGCATTCTAAGATGTGTGCGCAACATGAAGTGATCTGATGATGACAGTGTTAGAGTGGATCCTGGCCATGATGAACACCTGTGGGTTCTGCTTAGACTTAGTTCTTTATTATTTCTTATTGGTAGGGACATGGGAAAATGTACTTTTTTATAGAAAAATATTAATGCAAATGGGTAATTTTCTGTGGTTGAACCGTTAAGCTGTCTTGGTCAGAAACTATGTGCCCATTGCGAAGGCAGGGTTTAAACACTCCTGTGCCAAATTATGTGTGGCCTCGGGCTCTCTCTCTCTCTCTCTCTCTCTCTCTCTCTCTCTCTCTTTCTCTCTGTCTCTGTCTCTGTCTATCTCTCTGTCTCTGTCTCTCTCTCTCTTATTTATTTACATTTTTTAATGAATGAATTCTCTGCATGTATACCTGCTTGCTAGAAGAGGGCATCAGATCCTTTTATAGATGATTGTGCACCACCATATGGTTGCTGGGAATTGAACTCAGGACCTCTGGAAGAGCAGACAGTGCTCTTAATTGCAGAGCCATCTCTCCAGCCCTTACTTTTTCTTTTAAAAGGACTCTCTCTCCATCTGAAAAATGAGACCTAGATACCCACCATATGTATCATTTGAATCCTTTGAACAAATCAGAACAGGGTACAGTCACACTCCTCCATGTCTTCTGCAGAACCAGCAGGATGCAATGGGGGAAAGTAGGAACATGTGCAGAATTAGTAGATTGCACTGAAATATGAAGGTTTTTGTTTCAAGCCATCTGGGGGAGGAGGAGGAGGCAGTACTGTTCAGACTGCTTTCTTAATTAAAACATTTCCCTAGCATTGAGCCAAGTATTCTCTTCTCTTTGGTCACGAGAGACCTTCTGGGCCAGAGAACTGAAAATGTCTTTTTCATTCTGACAGTCATTTACTCTGAGGTCACAAAAGCAAATATTAGGCCTGCCTATTTCTGTGGACCTACTGGTCTGTGATTGAGCAGATTTCTTCAGACCAAGGACAGACTGTAGCGGAGAACAAGGGGACTGATGGGTGATGGCCCATTTCCAGCTCTCCTTGCACCCCAGGAACTTTCTATATTAGGATCTGAGCTGGGAGCCAAAGAGTGAGACCATGTCACCTGATGACTGTGGTCACTTTGTGACTAGAGTGCAGAGCCCCACCTTATAAAAGACTTCAAAGGATCAGTGTCCTGCATCAACCTCCTGTCATCTGATCCCTGTGGCTTTGTACCCCTGTTGCCTTCCAAAATGATTACAGTCAGTTTAAAACTTTATTTTCTAGGTGTGTTTTAGCGGTCTTAACGTACTGAATTTTGTTACTCTTTCTTCCCAGTTATTACCATTTTTCTGAGCACTGTCAATTTTGTTATTATCCAGGGCAATTGGAAGAGACCAAGAAGATAAAAAAGCAGGTCAAGTTTAATATGGATGATTATTTCTATAAAATCATAGGGGTAAGAGAGGATTGGTCAGTGAGAGAAAGAGAACACTGGAGAATGCAGCAATGACAGACACTCAAAGGAGCATCTGTACTCAGAGCTAGGACAGAACATGCCCTTGTGGAAGTAGCCTCCCTTGTCCAACTGGAGTTCCAAATTCCATTGGAGAGGGCATAGCAGGATAGCAGACAAAACCAGTGAAGTGCCTGAGCATCTTTTGCACTCTGGAGTATCAAAAGTATGCAAGATTAACATTGTGCCAGTTGCCAAAGGAGAAAGATTACAGAGTTCAGTCTCATTACTGAGAACAGGAGCAGCAGAGTGAATTGATTGTTGCAAGATGCTAACCTGATGATTGGCACAGTCAGTTATAAGCTGTTTCTTTGAGAAACCAGACTCTTGAGGTATAGAGTTTCTATAATGCTCATCAGTTCTCAAGTATAATTTCCAATCAAGTACAAATTTGAATAGAGATGAAAGAAGAGATGAAGGAAAACCCATCCCCTCCAAGCAAGAGCCCACACTAGCTGGGACCCTCGTCTGTGCCTCAGATCTACTATTGGGATCACAAGGTGTGATTCTCAGTTCCCAGATGAAGAAGCTGAGCTTTAGGGTTGAGTCACTTTGCCAAGGTCTCTCATCAGGCAGTAGAGGCGGCGCTCCAACCCAGCTCTGTTTGATTTATCATTTACGTTTCATCTAATACTTGTCTGCTACATTTCAATGTTTTCTCTTCACGAGTTCACATGAGAATGCAATTCAGTTTCTGCCCTCAGTGCAATGGTGATGGTGCAGAGAATGGTCACAGAGACAGAGCAGATGAGGACGATGGATTACTATGCACAGACTAGCACAGACTAGATATCAGACTGTGAGAAGCTCATCTTTGGTCTCATCTTCATACTGATTGTATCCGAATAAGAGACAAATGGACCGTGTTGCAGTTCTCATACTTCTGGAATTCTAGCATGAATCACTTTATTGTCTCAGATGTAAAACTAATGTCCATTGAGTACTTATTTTTAAAAGATTTGAGCATGTAGATGGACACTCCCAAATGCTTTCTTGCCTATGACTCACAAAAAACCAAGCACAATTTGGCCCATTTTATTAACTCAAAATAATAAAGGTTAGGGAAGTCCATGTTTCCAAGTGTGTGGGTTATTAAATGAAAATCCATGACTCAAAGTGAAGTTTTGGACCTGCACTGCTAGAGTTCTTTCTATTGGCCATTGTCTTTGATGTTAGCCACCAAACAGTAAGGATCCTGTCCATGTAATCTGTGCTTTGCCAGTTGGAGTACTGGTTAGTTATTTAAGGACATAGATATATTTTGTATATGTTTGTGTAACATCAGGTCTGACTTTCCCTCTACCCTTAGAACTCTTGCTTTCTTTAGAAACTCATCACTTGGGGAAGAGTATTAATTGCATGGGTCAAAGGTAAATAGAGATAATTGCTGTTTTAACCATTAAATAGCTAGAAAGCTCAGCAAATAAATGAGGAGATATGAAATGCTTGACTTGAATCCTTGTGAAAGTTGGAATATGTCAGACAGCAGATATTGATCAGGACTGGGAAGACCCAGCAGGTGCTTCAGGGACTGTTCACATGTTCAGAACAGTGTTTGAAGGGAACTCATGAGACCTGAGGCAGGTTGAGGCTGTCTCCTGGGAGCCCCGTGGAGTGAATGGAATTCATAGTAATCTGTTTTCTGCTGGTAGGCATCTCACCAGAGATTTGAGAACAAGTCTTCAGTGGCTCAGCCCTTAGCTGGGTTTTGGGTGGTGAAAATGTTCAACATGGAGTTATTTATTGAAAGTCAACAGTGCTGCCCAGGGCAAAAGTAATTACATTTTATGAATGGACTTGTGGGACACAAACCCCTGTAAAACACCAGGTCTCTAAGGAACCAGTAGCTGAAGGCCTAAGGATGTGCTTGTGAGAGTAGAAAATTCCCAAACCCTTAGATATAATTTGACAGCCCTCCTTTGTAGATCTTAGATATATGTAGACATCCATCATTTTACCTTCAGATCCAATTTTAGCAATTAATGTTCATGGCTATGAAATGGGAGCATGAAACCAACCAACCAACCAACCAATAACCATGTCACCCATTGTGAGAGGTGGATTTATTGTTCTGTCCACTATACAAATAAGTCACCTTCATCACATAGAGGATTGGTTCAAGGTTTTTACCAGTAAGTGACTGAACCAGGACTCAAACTCATGACCTTGGAATCAACAGTCTTCTTGGAGTTATATGGTCATTCATTCCCCAATGAAACAAAGCATGTCAAGCCATACCCCATGTCTGGGAATATCAAAGTTCAGACCTGTTTTGTTGGTGGGACAGTTGACTTTCCTCTTGTCAGGGACCCCCACAAGCCTCATAGCCTACATGGAGATGGTCCATGACAGGGGAAGAATGAAACTTGGATCAGCACCATTTTTGTAGGTACTGGGTCAAAACTTCCAGGATTTGATGACATGGTTTATTCTCCTTACACATATAAGCACAATAAAACTTTGGAAAATGTTTCCATGTGACAATTAGCATAACAAAGATTTTGGCATAGCTATTGGAAACTCCCTAGCAAAGTAGTAAAACACCTGTGACTTTTACAATAAGAATGAGTTCTACAAAGGATAACCAGTCTACCATCCACAACCCCAGAGAATCTAGGAAACAAGGAGGATCCTAAGAGAGACACACATGGACCCCTGGAGAAGGGGAAAGGGACAAGATTTCCTGAGCAAATTTGGAGCATGGGTGAGGGGGAAGGTAGGAAAAAGAGGAGGGTAGAAGGGAAAGGGAGAGGAGAACACGAGGGATCAGGAAGGTTGAGTTGGGAAGAACAGAGAAAAAGAGCAAGAAAAGAGATACATTAAAAGAGTTAGCCATTATGGGTTTAACAAGAAATATGGCACTTGGTAAATCTCCAGGGATCCACGAGGATGACCCCAACTAAGAATCTAAGCAATAGTGGAGACACTACCTTAAATGCCCTTCCTCTATATTGAGATTGATGACTACCTTAAATGCCATCACAGAGCCGTCACCCAGTAGCCGATAGAAGCAGAAGCAGAGATTGACAGCCAAACACTGAGCTGAACTCCTGAAATCCAGTTGTAGAGAGGAAGGAGTGATGAGCAAAGGGGTCAAAATCATGCTGGGGAAGCCCACAGAAACACACTGGGCAGTCTATGGGGCCTCGGCAGTTGAAGCAGTATTTATCCCTAGTACATAAATGGGGGATCATTAAAGTCTATCACATCATTGGGGCAGGACATAGGCCCTCCCCTGTGTATCTAGACTGGGAGAGAATCCCCTATCGGAGGGCTCACTCTCCCTGGGGAGTGGATAGGGGTGGGATGCGGGGGTTGGTGGGGGGGATGGGAGGACAGGAGGGAGAGGGAACTGGGATTGATTTGTAAAATAGAAATTTAAATAAAAATTAATACAAAAGAATAAGTTCTACTAGGTGATAAACAGAGCTCAGGGCAAGGCCTAAGGAGGAAGGATTTTTTATGAGGCAGGGTTTCTCTGTGTAGCTTTGCAGACCAGTCTGGCTGGCCTCAAACTCACAGATATCTGCCTGCCTCTGCCTCCTGAGTGCTGGGATTAAAGGTATGTGCCATCACTGCCAGGCAAGAGGGAGGATTTATAATAAGCACAGGGATAGATTCTATTGGCAGAGAATGCAAAGTACATGGGACCTCTTTTGTAAAGATGGGTTCTATTTACTGAGAGACTAAGTGCAGGATAAGAGCCTAAACATGCCCAGGATATTGGGGGATTCAGGAAGGCTGGCTCTATAGAATAGCAAAAAGATCACCAGATTGTCAGGTAATATTCACTCCAACCTTCTGGGTGACCAGGCATCATTCATTTCATTCTATTGAAGAAAGCAGGCCTGCATGATGGACAATCCTGGTCACCCCATTGCTTTCTTAGGCTGAGCCTCCTGCATTTTCCTACCATTGACACTTCCAGATCCACTATTCATTTATGTGTTCACTTGCCTGTCTGTTCCTCCATTTAGTTCATCATGCACAAGATACTGTCTTTTTCTAATATGAAGTGGACTGAGGAGAAATTGGGGGATGCTCCTTTTTGGCAGTGACGGGAGAAAGCTACTTTCATTTACCCTGAATAACTCCAATTTTATATTATTAAAATTTCTCACACTCATTTGAATGGTAAGAGAAGCTGCTCAAGAAGGAGGAGGCATAAGTAGGAAAATATTAGAAATAGCAAATAAAAATATAAGCTCAGAGTCAATATCTTATGCTATGATGCAGTGACCAACTATATTTAAAGAATAACTATAAGAAAAATAGGCTGACATGTCAACTCTACTGAAGCAGTAGACATATTTGCTGAATTTCATTGCCTTGTAGGCAGTTATCCCCTTCTTTTGCCTCCCTCCCTCCCTTCCTCCCCCTTCCTTCCCTCCCTCCCTTCCTCCCTCCCTCCCTCCTTCCCTCCCTGCTTCTGTTTCAGTCTTCTCCAACCCTCTTTCTTTATTTCCTTCCTTTTATACTTCCTTCTCAAATTAGTGCCCCCCTTGGAAAATAATCTATTTATCATGCTTTTTGGGTGTACCTCTTTGTAGAGTCCTCAGTGGTGGTTATGTGAGTTATAACTAACATTCAGGCCAGGATACACTAGTGTTGACATTGCACCACTCTGAGCCTTGTTGGAAGCTCGTTTTTGCTTAGGACATATTCCCCTCCGATAATTATTGTCTGTTTTATGACTGCAAGAGTGTGCCTGGAATTGGAACATGCTGTTATTTCACTTGGCTTAATGGGCACCACAGCCTGGCATTGCCCCACAAGCTGGTGTTCATCCTCACAGTCACATGCTCACTCGTAGCTGTGGCTTCCTGCCACTCTGCCTCACAAGAGGCAGTCAGACTACATATTGGCATCCTGGGGAAAGGTTGAAGTTTAGTTTCAAGTACAGTTGCTATGGAACAGATAGACTTTTTTATTATTGTTAAATTAAAAAATCATGTCCCTCCATCATAAGTACGGGTCCACATTGGAGCATGGGCAACCTACCAGTGTCTCTGACCCAAAGAAGAATGACTGCTTCTCCTCTAGACATCAGCAATGCTTCCTACTCCAGGGGCAGGGTCTTCTGAGCCTGTCACTCATTCTTGTTAGAGTTTTGGCTGACTTGACCTTGCGTAGATCTTAAGCAGACATCTTCACTAAGCTGTCTACTGCTGCTCTGAGTTCGTGTGTGCAGCAACCATGTAATGTCCAGTAGACAGTACTTCACAGCCCTCCTCCCCATCCTCCAGCTCACTCCTTCTCCCATGACGTTTCCTGTGCCTTGGGGGAAGGTGGGGTGTTGATGTGGTTCCATTTAGGGGTGAGCACTCACAGACACTTACTCTATCAGAACTTTTACCAGATGCGACTCTACAGTAATTACTGTTAAGTAGCTTGGCTGACCAAGGCTGTGTATCATGAGTCTCTGTGTATAAACACAAGCATTTAGAAGTCATTTCATAGCATGGACATTTAGCAAAATAACAATAGCAGGTTCCCCATTAGTGCCTATCATCTTCATGTGCTTGGGTTTTGAACCACATTTACTGTACAAGACCTGAACTCCCTCCTGTGGAGTGGGCCCCAAATCTGATCAGAAAGCATTTGATTAACTCCACAATAGTAGTGCTAGTATTACAGCAGTGGGCACATTTTGCCCAGGAGGTTGGGATCACAACATGCACCATCCAGCAATTGGTGTGTTGGTGTATTTGATCTCCCAGAAGCCTGTCCAGCAACTTCCAACACAGAAACCTAATAGCAGGAATGATGATTCCTGTTAGAGATTGATTTCTCTATGTACTGCAACCAAACTCACGTTTGACCCAGGGTCTCACTGCACCATTTGACAAGTCAGGCTGACCAACATGCCCCAGGCATCCTTGTGTCTCTGCCCACAAGTGCTGGGATTTCAGGTGTGTGTCCCCATACCCAGCTGTTGACATGGGTTCTGGGGAATCAAAACTCAGGTCCTTATGATTGTGAGGCAAGGATTTTTCCAACTGAGCATTCTTCTGTGTCCCTGTTTCATTATTATTGTGTGTATATTTTTAACTCATAACATTTAACGGTCATGGTCCTGGTGATAGGGAGCCTCATTGGTTTGGTCACTGGTTTTAGAGCCTTCCATCAATACAGCTAACATGTGGTTTGTGGATGAGGATTTCCTGTAATGTGTAGTCTTCCCGCCAGCCACCTGGGCGCTGCCACAGTTTCAGCCCCCAAATAACACACAAGACACTATATTAATTATGAAGCTGTTGGCCATTTGTTTGGTTTCTTACTGGCTAGCTCTGATTTAATTATTAACCTACAACTGCTAATCTGAGCATTTCCATGTGGTCTTCTCTTACCTACATCGTGATTGACTGTGTGTCTGCTTCCCAGAATCCTCCTCGACTCCTAGTTCCACCTATCTTGCCTCAATATTGGCCAAAAGTGCTTTATTTACATACACACAGAAGGATTTCCCCCATCAATTCCTATAGCTTCTTGGTAATTTTTCATTTTTTCTAACATATATCTTATCAGGCCATAAAAACAAACATCATACACCAGTATGTGTTATATAAGAAACTTTTTCATTTGATAGTGTGGCTCATGTTATTATATAGGAATTAATCCTGGATTTTAAGATTATTTTATATTTACCAATAAGTCGTTAGTTTCAGTTGTTGATTTGACACACAACCCAGAGTCACCCAGGAAGAGAGAACCTCAACTGAGGAATTGCTTAGATCAGACGTGCCTGTTGCCTTGTCTGTGGAGCATTTTCTTAATTGTTGATTGATATAAGAGGAACCAGGCCCCTGTGGATGATGCCATGCCTACACAGATGGGCCTGAACTTTGTAAGAAAGGTAACTGAGCAAGCTAGAGAAAGCAAGCCAGGAAGTATTCTTCTGTGGTCTCTACTTCAGTTCCTGCCAGACTTCCCTCAAAAATGGACTGTAACCTATAAGCCAAATACACCTCTTCCTCCCCAAGTAAGTTTTGGTCATGGTGTTAACCACAGCAACAGAAAGCAAACTGGGATTCAGGATTTACTGGTGCAGTAAATGACTTAGATAAATCCCAATAATTCAGCAAATATTAAATGACTGAGAATTGGGCTTCCAAGAGATTACACATTGTATTATTTATGCATAGGAGCCTCTCATTCTTGTTTCTGTAAATCATTTATGTATTCACCCTCTTCAATGCCTGTGTAATTTTTTTAACAGTATGCTGAGCATTTAGTGTGCACTCTGTCTGCTACTAAAGCAGCAATATGTTAATTAACTTAGTGCTTACAACACTCTCTGCCCATACTTTTCCTGAATACTGAAATTAAGTATTGAGGCTTCTTCTGTTAGCTGTAGTGAATGTTCCATATTTCTCATGCTGCCAAGAGAGGCTCCCAGTGACCCTTGGGAGAAATGACAAGACTCTCAAGCTCTCTTTCCTTGTTGCTTTTTTGATATTATTGAAGACCATTTTCAATATTAGATATAACTGTTGTAACTGTCTTTGTTTTCGATACTACTTTACATTTATTTAAGTTATTTCCCTAGACAAATTTTTGATCCTGAGAGGGAAAAGGTATGAACATTTTTATGGGTTTGTGACTGTGCATAATTTTACAACATCAAATTATTTTTGTAAAATTGTGTATGAATGTACTCTGCCAGCAGCAATAAAAGAATAACATTTAATCCCTAGTAGTCTTGAAAAACAAACCTATAGCTATTATTTGAGGACATATTTCAGAGAAGGTGGAGATGTGTGCAAATGTGTTTTGCTTAGTCAGTAAGTATGAAGACATTTGCTCTGTATACCAATGAACCTAACCCTGGGATTACAGTAGTGAGTGAGGAGACAGGTCAGAAAGCCAGATCTCCTCGGAGGGCATGGAACATTTTCACCCAAAGCTCTGATCCTGTGATGGTCATAGGATGTTTGCTACCTTGTTGTAGCTGATAGAGGGCTGAAGAACTATCTTGATAAAACAATTAAAGACATATCTTCATGTGCTCCACATTGCAGGCTAATTATACTTTTTACTTTGTGGATAAGATAAAAACTTTATCGGAAACACTTTTGAAGATGTCCAGCCTTTTCCAGGGAAGTGGACATGGCCAAATGTTCAACCAGTTGCAGGTATGTAGCGACCAAAGGCTGGGCTTCACCTGTTGTAATCTGGCTGAGATACTGGGGTGTCCTTGTAAAAAAATCCTACTAGTTTGAAGCATGCATGGGTTCCCTGGTTGGCTGTCAACAGATTGCATATGTTTAAAAAATCTTTGTGAATTTTTAGTGTTTCCCCCATGCAAATTATCACTACATAAATTAACGATTTACTAAATCATGATATTTTAAATTTTATTAAATTTAATGCTTTTAAAAAAGTTGACATTCTTTTCATTTAGAAGTTTATTATGCTATCACTTCTCACTTCTGTATGGGTCACCCAAAACAGAAACACAAAATAAAACCAAAACATTAGATAAAAACAGAAGGGACTAGCTAGGAAGGAAGGGTTCAACAGGAGTGGGAGGGGGCTGGCAGAGGGAAATAGGGCATGAATATAATAAAATTTATATGAATGTGGAGATGTCATGATGAAACCCATTATTATTTATAATTAATACATGCAAATAAAAAACCTCAGACATTGACCAATTATGTTTTAAACTAGAGTCATTTCTTCCGAGCCCAAGAACCATTACTTGTAAAATGATAGGTCAGGCAGATCGCCTAATAACTTTTGGGCATCTGTGAAATCATAACTTGAAAATCTGGCAAGATGAGAGAATTTGCTCACATTTTATTCATGGTTGGCCTACATATTACCCACTGGATAAACAGTTCACATTGTGGGCTTAGGAGTCACAACAGGTAGGTGTGATTCTACTCTCCCATGTTTAACATCAGTCATGTGACTGTGACCTAGTCCCTGAGCAGGCCTGTCCCTTGGGCATCAACAAGGAAATGATAGTGTCTTTAAGTGTAAGTGAGATGAACTGAGGGGTTGGCCAGGGAAGAAAAGCTTCTATGTAGTTCAAGTTTCTTAAGTGCAGAGAGTGTCTATCCCTTGGGCATGTGGCTGTTGGCTGGTTGCTCATGACTGGACTCAGGGAATGAGCTGTAACAACACAATGGAGAAGGACATGAAATTGAGAGAGACAGGTCAGGGGGGTATTAGAGGAGTTGGGTGAGGAGGTTCTAGGTGGAGATGATTAGTAGACACCATATATGTGTATGAAACTTTCACAGCATAAGAAATACTAGTCTGAAAAGAAAGAAGCTTCACCACAAGAATCAGCTGCTAAAACAAAAGAAAAAGGGATAGAGAGAAGGAACGGAGGCAGGTGTATGTGATGACAGACACACATCTGGCATAAAGGGAGGAGACCTGCGAGGAGGCAAGACTCCAGACTCCAGCCAGCCCTGCGGCTTCACCAACATGGCACCTAGGGCTGTAAAACTGCCCTACTTCAATTTGTTTTTCCATGGCTTTCTTTGTTAACAAAGCCCTATCAAGTGTTTTCCCAATGGATCAGCTAAAAGGTTAGGTTTTGTAAGGCCTCTGTTGTAGCTACAAATACCAGCACCCTGTCCTATCATCACCAAGGAGCCTGGTGCCCCAAGAACTCTGTAGTTAGTTGAGTACCATTCACCAAGAAGCGTCAGAAGTTAAAGTCGTGCACTCAGCCTTACTGGGCATTTTACCTTACTCAGGCTGGGCCCTCATAGGTTCCTGTTCTCAGACTTGGGATTTTGCTGGTGGGAAGCTGTGTTTGTAGAGAGGTCCAAGCCTGGTTCTGCCACTAGGTGGAGTCCTTACTGCTGTTGGGCGATGCCCCCATCTGTTCTACAGTTTATTTTCCTTCCAGCAAAAGGCAGTGGCAATTTCCCCCAGGGAATTCTGTGAGATTAAATGAACTAATGTGTAATAAAGTACTCTGCACACTGTCTGGAAAATAGCTAATGCCCAGTGAAGGAAGACAGACAAGATTTAAGAAAGAGCAAGCGACCAGACTTCATAATGCAGTTTTGTCTCCGTAGACCTGACTAGATGAAAGCACTACATCACAAGGCAGGGGTGAGTAGGGAAGGGGTTAAATGTAGAAGGTACAGACCACACTAGAAGACCTAACTGGTTCAACACTAAAGCATAGATAACTATCACTATCCACCAACAAACTAGAAAGTCCACCCCCATTTTTTTTTACTTATTTAGGTACGTGTATGTGCAAGCGTATACTCTTTGCACCTTGTAGGTTTATGGAACTGAAGTCAGGTCATTAGGTGTGACAGCAAGAGCCTTTTACTTCTCAGCCATCTCCCCCTCCCAGAACTAGCACATTTTTAATAACTCCCATGTCTTAATTCTGACATGAGGACTCTTTGCATCTGTAGTTTTCCTGTGGTTGTTTTACATGGAAAAATATCTTGAGTATACACGTGCCCTTTGCAAAAATCAAAATGCAGAATTTTATTAAGTCAGATTGATTTTGAAGAGCTTGCCACAGCAAAACCATTGGCAGGTGAGGCAAGGCTAAAACACTGAGGGAAGAGGAAGGCACGAGCTGCTTCTGAAGGCACAGCTTTGCGTATCAGCCCGAGAGAGGGTCTGGGAAAGGCTGGAGTCCTTCTGTGTATCACTACCTCTCTCTCTCTAGACAACTGGCCTGCACAAATGTGATGGAGAGGAGGAATCATGGGAAAGAAAGGATAACCCTGTGTCTTCACTGGATAAATTTGCCCATAATTTAAGTATTAAAGCAGCATTGCAATTATAATATTTATATCATTATCTTTGGTTTTTCAAGGTTCAAGATTATATCAAATGCTGACTTGCTATTTTTTAGGATGTCTTGCCTTAGTTAGGTTTTTATTGTTGTGATAAAATACTATGAACAAGAGTAACTTGGGGAAGAAAGGGTTACTCACTTACTCTTTCAAATCATGGTTCGTCATGGAAGGAAGTCAAGGCTGGAACCTGGAAACAGGAAATGAATCGTAAGTTATGGAGGAACTCTGCTGACTGGCTTGCTCTCGTGGTTTTGCTCAGTCTGCCTTTTTTATATACAACCCAGGACCAGCAGCCCAGGTGTAGCACTACATGCGGTGAGCTGGGACCCTCTCCCAACAGCCATTGGTCAAGAAAATGCCACAAAGACTTGCCCACAGTCCAATCTGATGTGGACATTTTCTCAACTGAGGCTCCCTCTTTTCAAATTACTGTAGCTTGTGTCAAGTTGACAAAAAACAAAAACAAAAAAAAACCTTTGTGTAAGTTTAATAAGTAAGAAGGTGTGATGCAATCATTTCTGCTAAATTTCCTTACTTTCCTTTAGGATGCCCTGAGAAACAAATTTATAAGAAACTTTGTAGAGAGTCAGTTGAATATTGACATGGACAAACTCACTGAAGATCTTCACACATATGGTAATGGTGCTGATGGTTTGGGTGGGATACGTCTGTCCATGACTGAAGTGCTTGGACCCTAATATTGTTGCTGACAACATTACCTAATTTACCTTTACTCTCCCCATTTCTGTTTCTCTATATGTAACATGAAGGCTCAAAACAGATACAACACAAAATTTGCTAACACCCGAAGTTCTCTGGTTACAGCAGGAAGACTAGAGAAAGGAAAGCATTTCATTAGGTGTGACACTTAGATTTATTGAAAAATAACTGGTAAGGGTGATATTTGCAAAAGTGGTAAGGATAGATTGATTTTCTCTTACTTTTGGGACACAAGAGTTTCCGATTTGGGAAGCTTTGTGCATTGTTAAAGGGGTAGTTTATGGATGGAACCCAAATCAATTTACAATTTTTGTAGCTACTGCATACCATCCTAAAGATACATTTTTATTAACTAAAATTGTTTTTTTTATTTTGCATCCCAACCGCAGTTTCCCCCCTCCTATTTTCTCTCCCCACCTCCCCTCTAACCCCTACCTTCCAATTTACTTGTCCTGTTTCTGTTTAGAAATGGGAAGGCCTCCCATGGGTATTAACAAAGCATGGCATAGCAAGGACTAAACTCCTCCCCTTGTATTAAGGCTGGGCAAGGCAATCCAGTATGAGGAATAGGTTCCCCAAAGCCAGCCAAAGCATTAGAGACAGCCCCTGCTCCAACTTCTAGGAGTTCCTCAAGTAGACTAAGCTATACAACTGTCACACATGTAGGACATATAGGGTGCCTAGGTCAGTCCCATGATTTTATTCAGTGAATTTCAGTATGAAAAACAAATTTCATGATGTAAGATTTTCCGCTTGTGTTTTCGTTGAACCAGTCTGCTTTACTTTGTGACTTTTTTCATGTTGCTTTTTTTGCTTAGTTTCTACCTTTTTATTGAAAGTCTATTTTCAACGTAATTGAGCCTAATTTTGTTTTAACTCCCTGCTATTAACTATACAGTTTGTCATTTGTTGGTCTTTATTTTTTTTCTTTAATTTTGGTTATTCTGTCTTATCTCTATGAATGTTGAGTATCTTTCATTGATGATCTGGTATTTAATATTGAAAGTTGTAAAAATGACTTTACATCCCCAGATGGAGTTATTTTCAGTAGATCATTCATTTCCTTGATTTTAGCATAGAGCTGTGGTAGAGCCTCATACACTTAATCCTATAGGGCCTGCTCTCTAGTTTCTTTCTGTTCCTGAAGAGAAATCCCACCAGGGTAGGGAAGAGTCTGAATTGAAAAATGGGTGTTTATTAGAATCCATATCTTAGGAAGACTGCAAAGTCTAAGCTCCGTGGGACCTCTAGATAAGTAGATTCTTAGTTCTTTTAAAAATATTTTTAGATTAAAAATTTATGTATGATTATTTTGCCTGAATGTATGTATGTTCACCTCATGTGTCCCTATTGCTTGAGTGCAGAAGAGGGCATATGAGCTTCAGGAACTGGGGTTTCCTGATGGCTGTGAGCCGTCATGCTGGTGCTGGGAACTGAACCCAGATCCTCTGTAGGAGCAGCCAGTGCTGCTAACCATTAAGTCATCTCTCTTGCTTTGAGTTTCTTAGTTCTTAGTGCATTGCTTGTTGTTTGAAGCCGTAGTAAAGGTTTTTATTCTTAATGTTTATTTGTTCAATATGTATGCGTACCATGTGTGTGGAGGTGCCTGCACCCATGCTTACATGCATAACTTGGAGAAAGCTGTTTGATATCCTTCACTGTTTTTCTCTGCCTTCTTCCCTGGAGACAGGGTCTGTCATTGAACCTGAGGCTCGTTGCTCTTTGACTAGGCCAACTTACCCTGCCTGCCCCACTTCATATCTGATCTCCCCTAACAATGAAGTGACTGGTTTGTACGGACTCACCCAGCTTTTGAAATTGGTGTTGGAGATCTAAATTCAGGCTCTCATGCTTTCAATGTACCTGAGCCATCTTCCCAGCCCTTATTTCTAAAAAGTCTTTCATGCCTTCCAATTGTTCTTACTAGGAACATTTTTTTTGGTAACAAGTGAACCCTTATTCTAAGCAGGAATTATCTCTGTAGTACTTTATGCCTATGGCTTATTATTCTATAATTAAGGGAAGTCTATTGTCATCATTCTTACAATAATTTTACTTTCATTTAAAAATGCCATTTTATCTTTAGAGTTAAAAAATTATCAAAGTTTGCTTGCCGTGTCAAAATGCTTGATGTAAACATCCTACCAGAGGAACACTTTTTTTTGGCTCTGAGTTTCAGAGGTATCAGCCCATCATGGTGGGAGGGGTGTGGCACAAGGTCTTAAATCATGACAGTGGGAAGTAGAAGAAAGGTCACGCAGGAAAAGGTCAGGCCAAAGGACATTTCCTGCGGACCTACTTCTGCTGAGACCCCTCCTCCTCCTTCTCACCTTTGTCCAATAGAGACATCATATTATGAATCCATCAAAAATTCATCTATTGATTAGGTAAGAGCCTCCATGAAAATCAATAATTTACTTGAGTTTCCCCATTTGATGTATCAGTATTACAAAGAATATATATGTCATACAGTTTATTTATATTTATAATATATATATTTATAAACACACACATACATAAAATTGAGTTTGCTATAGGCAGATACTTAGTTAATTTTGTGTATGAACTGAACTCTTTTGAGCTATGTTTTTTTAACGACATGCATTCATTTTAAAGTGTATTTGTGGGAGACCCACTGTATAAGTAGTAAGTACTGGAGAGAGAAGCTGATTTGTTCTAATCTGTTTGCTGTTGCCAGGACGGATGCTGGACCAGATGTTTAATCACATGGGAGCTGGACGCTTCCAGTTCTTGGGTGGTATCTTGGCTAATCTCTCCTCCTGTGTGGTATTGGACCGATTCCAGGCAGTGGAGGCTGTTGACAACCTGGAGGCCAAGGCACATGAACTCATGCAGCAGAATAGTTTCTTGGCCAGTAAGTACTTGACAGAAAATGTGCTCACCAAGGCACCAGCTCCAATAAGTGGTCATTTTGTCTCATCTCCCTAAGAGCATCTTAGATTGATTCAGGAAGATGTTTTTTTCTAGATAAACTATAAAATGGAGCTGAGGTATATGAATTGAGCCTGTGCAAAGATGTTCCCCAGGCTGGAAGGACAGGTAACTGCTCACAGTCCCTAGGGCAGCACTATGTACTATGTCTGTTTTTACTGTTTTGCCTTCATTTTATGGTGAATCTCACATGGGAAGCAGTGTGCTCACACTCCCTCTATCACTTTTATTCTTAATCACACTATCTCGATGCTCCGAAGTAGGAAAGAAAAATGACAATGGCCAGTTGGATCCTATTATCAGTTGTGCATTGAGCCAGCACAAGTGTGATGTTCTTTTTGAGCAAACACTGGACTATTACTTAAGCCAGAACTCTGTGCAAACTCAGTACATATGCTACTGCTAGTACAAATCTCCAGATCCACAGAGTTCATTGAGATTTAAGGTGAGTTTTCTAGGGATACAGGGATGCTGTAACAAAATACTACTAAGTCCTGCCAGGGGTGGGGGCAACCAAAACTTATCACATTATAGTTCTGTATACTGTAAGTCTAAAATCAAAGTGCCCATTAGTTTCCTTTGATGGCTGTTAGGAAAGGGTCTTCTGTGGGCATGTATTGACTAACAAGTGCTTGTGTCCTTTTGAAGTATCTTTACGTAATCTACTCACGTATTTGCCAAATTTACCCTTTTCAAAGGCTACGGTCATGGTGAATTAAGGCCTACTCTGAAAGCATCATTTTAACACGACAGCCACTTTCAAGGTACCATCTTCATGGGTGGGGAGATGGATAGCTCAGTGGATGTGAGATGATTTTGTTGTGCAGCTGGAGTTCACGTTCACAGCACCCATGCGGATGTGAGATGATTTTGTTGTGCAGCTGGAGTTCACGTTCACAGCACCCATGCGGATGTGAGATGATTTTGTTGTGCAGCTGGAGTTCACGTTCACAGCACCCATGCGGATGTGAGATGATTTTGTTGTGCAGCTGGAGTTCACGTTCACAGCACCCATGCGGATGTGAGATGATTTTGTTGTGCAGCTGGAGTTCACGTTCACAGCACCCATGCGGATGTGAGATGATTTTGTTGTGCAGCTGGAGTTCACGTTCACAGCACCCATGCGGATGTGAGATGATTTTGTTGTGCAGCTGGAGGTTCACGTTCAATGCATAGCTCAGCGGATGTGAGATGATTTTGTTGTGCAGCTGGAGTTCACGTTCACAGCACCCATGCGGATGTGAGATGATGATTTTGTTGTGCAGCTGGAGTTCACGTTCACAGCACCCATGCGGATGTGAGATGATTTTGTTGTGCAGCTGGAGTTCACGTTCACAGCACCCATGCGGATGTGAGATGATTTTGTTGTGCAGCTGGAGGTTCACGTTCAATGCATAGCTCAGCGGATGTGAGATGATTTTGTTGTGCAGCTGGAGTTCACGTTCAATGCATAGCTCAGCGGATGTGAGATGATTTTGTTGTGCAGCTGGAGTTCACGTTCAATGCATAGCTCAGCGGATGTGAGATGATTTTGTTGTGCAGCTGGAGTTCACGTTCACAGCACCCATGTGGATGTGAGATGATTTTGTTGTGCAGCTGGAGTTCACGTTCACAGCACCCATGCGGATGTGAGATGATTTTGTTGTGCAGCTGGAGTTCACGTTCACAGCACCCATGCGGATGTGAGATGATTTTGTTGTGCAGCTGGAGTTCACGTTCACAGCACCCATGCGGATGTGAGATGATTTTGTTGTGCAGCTGGAGTTCACGTTCACAGCACCCATGTGGATGTGAGATGATTTTGTTGTGCAGCTGGAGTTCACGTTCACAGCACCCATGCGGATGTGAGATGATTTTGTTGTGCAGCTGGAGTTCACGTTCACAGCACCCATGCGGATGTGAGATGATTTTGTTGTGCAGCTGGAGGTTCACGTTCACAGCACCCATGCGGATGTGAGATGATTTTGTTGTGCAGCTGGAGGTTCACGTTCACAGCACCCATGCGGATGTGAGATGATTTTGTTGTGCAGCTGGAGGTTCACGTTCACAGCACCCATGCGGATGTGAGATGATTTTGTTGTGCAGCTGGAGGTTCACGTTCACAGCACCCATGCGGATGTGAGATGATTTTGTTGTGCAGCTGGAGTTCACGTTCACAGCACCCATGCGGATGTGAGATGATTTTGTTGTGCAGCTGGAGTTCACGTTCACAGCACCCATGCGGATGTGAGATGATTTTGTTGTGCAGCTGGAGGTTCACGTTCAATGCATAGCTCAGCGGATGTGAGATGATTTTGTTGTGCAGCTGGAGGTTCACGTTCAATGCATAGCTCAGCGGATGTGAGATGATTTTGTTGTGCAGCTGGAGTTCACGTTCACAGCACCCATGCGGATGTGAGATGATTTTGTTGTGCAGCTGGAGGTTCACGTTCAATGCATAGCTCAGCGGATGTGAGATGATTTTGTTGTGCAGCTGGAGGTTCACGTTCACAGCACCCATGCGGATGTGAGATGATTTTGTTGTGCAGCTGGAGTTCACGTTCACAGCACCCATGCGGATGTGAGATGATTTTGTTGTGCAGCTGGAGTTCACGTTCACAGCACCCATGCGGATGTGAGATGATTTTGTTGTGCAGCTGGAGTTCACGTTCACAGCACCCATGCGGATGTGAGATGATTTTGTTGTGCAGCTGGAGTTCACGTTCACAGCACCCATGCGGATGTGAGATGATTTTGTTGTGCAGCTGGAGGTTCACGTTCAATGCATAGCTCAGCGGATGTGAGATGATTTTGTTGTGCAGCTGGAGTTCACGTTCACAGCACCCATGCGGATGTGAGATGATTTTGTTGTGCAGCTGGAGTTCACGTTCACAGCACCCATGCGGATGTGAGATGATTTTGTTGTGCAGCTGGAGGTTCACGTTCAATGCATAGCTCAGCGGATGTGAGATGATTTTGTTGTGCAGCTGGAGTTCACGTTCACAGCACCCATGCGGATGTGAGATGATTTTGTTGTGCAGCTGGAGTTCACGTTCACAGCACCCATGCGGATGTGAGATGATTTTGTTGTGCAGCTGGAGTTCACGTTCACAGCACCCATGCGGATGTGAGATGATTTTGTTGTGCAGCTGGAGTTCACGTTCACAGCACCCATGCGGATGTGAGATGATTTTGTTGTGCAGCTGGAGTTCACGTTCACAGCACCCATGCGGATGTGAGATGATTTTGTTGTGCAGCTGGAGTTCACGTTCACAGCACCCATGCGGATGTGAGATGATTTTGTTGTGCAGCTGGAGTTCACGTTCACAGCACCCATGCGGATGTGAGATGATTTTGTTGTGCAGCTGGAGTTCACGTTCAATGCATAGCTCAGCGGATGTGAGATGATTTTGTTGTGCAGCTGGAGTTCACGTTCACAGCACCCATGCGGATGTGAGATGATTTTGTTGTGCAGCTGGAGTTCACGTTCACAGCACCCATGCGGATGTGAGATGATTTTGTTGTGCAGCTGGAGTTCACGTTCACAGCACCCATGCGGATGTGAGATGATTTTGTTGTGCAGCTGGAGTTCACGTTCACAGCACCCATGCGGATGTGAGATGATTTTGTTGTGCAGCTGGAGTTCACGTTCACAGCACCCATGCGGATGTGAGATGATTTTGTTGTGCAGCTGGAGTTCACGTTCACAGCACCCATGCTGGGACTTTGTGGCTGCCGGCAGGGCTTCAGGCTCAGTGAGAGAGCCTGTCTCCAGAGAATAGGAGGGGGATGGTGGCAAGGGTCACCTAAGGTCCTCCTTTGGCATCCACATGCATGCACATGCACTCACACATACATGTGTACTAACTGCCCACACTCACACAGACACGTGTGCATTAAATCCCTGACAAACACACGATGCTCTCTCCTGAGATGATCACTTTCTGACCTCTAGTAGTTTGCATTTTGAGGGAACACAATTCTTCTTATAATAATCTTCCTGCATTAAATACAGAGAATCTATATAGCAGAGAACAGCATCTTATATTTAAGCTATAAGTCGTAAGTGCCTAAAGATAGAGATTCTGTGCAGCCAGCTGGATTTGTGGCCCCAGGGAGAGAATACTTGGTTATCTGATCAGCTTTGAGTAATTTTTCAATTCTATTCAAAATGCGAAATGAATAGTCTTTTATTGGTGATGCCACAATATTGCCTTTTTTAAAATTGGAAAGGTACCTTGAACTGTGAATTGCAGGGTCTTGCTTCAATGGCCTATAGAACAGAGTATTCTGTTTGATTGCCTCCTGGGGTTGCATTCACCTACTTCAGGAGTAGGAGGCTGTGCAGAATCTCAGGTCCTGCTCATCCTATGTGTAGGATCTATGAGTTGCATGACACTTTTTTTTTTCTTTCCTGCTACCAGGTATCATATTCAACAGTTCCTTGGGACACAGACACATCAGATCAGCACATCGAAAATTGCCACCCCATGTTACATATACAATCCGGACCAACATCTTATACAGCATGAGAACAGACATGATAAAAAATCCTTCCTGGAAGTTTCATCCTCAGAGTCTACCAGCTGATGGGTTCAAATATAACTACATCTTTGTCCCACTGCAAGAGATAATTGAGAGAGCCATCATTGCAGTACAGACAGGGCAGGAATCCCTGGAGCCAACTACACAGGCGCAGGCAGCTCCCTACCCATGCCACACCAGTGACTTGTGAGTAACGGTGGTCAGCCAACTTTTTCTCCAGTGTCTGCCTACCAGGAGAGAAATTCCGCTCTTAGAAAACAGAATAAAGAGAAAAAATCTTTGAGTTTCTCTAATGCTATTTCAAAGTGAAATTTAAAAAATCCATTCCTACCTTTTTCTTTTCTTTTCTTTTTATTTTTTATTTTTTGGAGACAGGGTTTCTGTGTAGCTTTGGTGGCTGTCCTGGAACTCACTCTGTAGACCAGGTTGGCGTTGAACTCACAGAGATCCACCTGCCTCTGCCTCTTGAATGCTGGGATTAACGGCGTGCGCCACCAACACATAGCCCATTACTGCTTCTAATTTCTTAAGATTCTTTCTTTTTTAAATATACTTGAATTATTTAGGCAGAATGCAGCGGTTGAGTTACAGTCTACCCTCTGCTTCAACCGATTCTACCCAAAGAATGAAAGTCTTTGAAATAGAAATTCCAGAAAGTTCCCCAAGCAAAACATGAATTCGTTCTATGTCCTGAGCTATACTGAATCCATGTGAGTGGCGGGATAGTAGGCATTGCATTAGGTACAACAAATAATATAGGGATGAAGTGTGTGTGTGCGTGTGTGCGAATGTGTATGTATGTGTGTGTGTGTGTGCGAATGTGTGTGTGTGTGCATGTGAGTGTGCACGCACGCATGTGTATGTGTGTATGTGTGTGTGTGTGTGTGTGTGTGTGAGTGTGTATGTATGCCTCCTATTTTATATATTTGTTGATTCTTATATCTGGAGCTAATTCCTGGAAATAAAGCCCTCTAGAAACTCAGAGACCCCTTTAATGTAATCAATTATAGTTTAAAACCCGATTATTGGACATCTTTAGCTTTCAACGAAGTTAGAATAAAGTTGATGGACACTAGTCAGGAGGACTGTGCATGTTTGGCTCCCAGATCTACTTGTTTTGTTTTATTTTGTTTTTTTTTTTGAGACAGGGTTTCTCTGTATTGTTTCGGAGGCTGTCTTGGAACTCACTCTGTAGACCAGGCTGGCCTCGAACTCACAGAGATCTGCCTGCCTCTGCCTCCCGAGTGCTGGGATTAAAGGCGTGAGCCACCAGCCCGGCCTCCAGCTCTACTTTTTTTATTCCTGGGGATGCAGAGGAAGGTGATTCTTTCTTTGGCTGAAATCCTTAAAAAGTAGGCTGAGTGCTTTGTACTATTTAGGGTGGTGAAGAGTCCCACGAGGCTCTCTGTCTTGGTTATACCGTTAGCAATCTGGGAATGTGTGGAAGTTAAATTGTGTAATTTGGCAAGCAAGCTGTAACAGCAGGAAGTACTGTTTAAGGCTGGATCAGCTGGCTAGGCAACTTGGAGGAAGAGCTGGGTGGTATTAGCTAAGCCAGGCAGAGACTGCTCAGCAGACAGAGCACGGGCTGTATTTTGCCGAGGCTGGGTAAACTCAACCATTCACTAACACACTTGAGTGTAGTCAAACCATGAAGTGTGCCTAAGAGGTGGCGTGACACTGCCACAGGCTGCAGGAACAGCTGTGCTTTCTTCCTTCCCTGTGGTGGAGGCTACTCTCACAAGCACCTACTCCCACATCTGACCCTGGGTAGCAACATGTGTGAGTTGTTTGGTCTCCCTGTCCACTGCATCCACTGGGACTCTCAGAGGCTCCGTTCTGAGCACAGAAGGAATTGAGGGGTGAGCATAAGGCCATTAAAGGGGTAATTGCATGGGAGGCTAGTTCTGAGGATAGATCAGATACTTGTCTTTCAACGATGCCGCACATAATGGCTGCTGTACATCTGACCTCTGGAGTCAGACCTTGTCTCCAGCTGATTGGTGGCTTCTCTGTGAGAACAAGCCACTTGATTTTTTTGTCTCCTCCTTTCTGCATAGCCATGTGCCTCACCTATTATAACTTATCAGTACACTGTTGATGATGGGGGTATTATGGGATGCATACCTTATGGTGGTAGGATGAAGGCTGGAGAGGGCCAGAGGGCAGCTTGATTAAGTGTGTTTCGGGGCATCTTAGTGTGGGAGAGAGATCAAGGGTCATGGACACAGAGAGAGACCAAGGTCCCATTTCTGCCAACGGACTGATGAACTAGGCAAATGGTTGATAAGACAGAAAAATTTCTTTCTTTCTTTTTTCTTTTTTGTAAAATGAAAACTTTACTATCCTTTCAAAGCAATGCTAGTTTTTACTTTGAACATTTTCGACATTATAAAATGCTTCTAAAGTACTTTTTTTTTCTTGGAAGCAAGAGCTGAAACCAAGAATATTGCTGTCATTGATTACGTGTCATGCACGGATGCTCCATTTAAATTTATTACTAAAAATGTAGGATATGGTGAACATAAAAAAATCATACAACAGTCTCCTTCAAATTCCAGAATGTGTTATGAGCACCATGTATACAACTGGGGGCTGTGTGTATGTGGGTGGTAAGACATATGGTCCCTCCAGTCTGGTTCACAGGCTAAGCCACAGGGTGACACTGTCCACCTTGACCTGAGCATTCCCTGGGAAGAATAATGAACACACTAACACATGTGCTCATGGAAAGCTGGAGGTAGCCTGCGTTTCTACTTAGCACTGTGAGAAAGACTGGGGAGGAAGCACCGGGTGAGCGTGGTGAAGGCGTCCCCTCTCTACCCACTGGTGATCCATTCTTGTGAATGTGAGCCATGACCGTTGGAGAGCTGGAGTTAGCAAATGCTTGAGTGCGACTCTGATGCCACCAAGTCGCTTCTCTCTGCCTGCTCTCTGGGATACCACTTTGCGGTTCCCCAGACCTGTTCATTTTACTTGCTTGAAGCAGCTAAGAAGTTATTTTCCCTCTTTCAAAGGCTGAAATCCTGGAGACTTCTCTTTGTGGTAGTTCCTTCCTTTGCATTTAGTTCCAAGATACCTGTTGTTGGAGGCTCAGTGTGCCCGCGGTGACTGAGGCAGTCTGAGATCTTTCAAGAAATCAGTCACCCAAGTAAACATCCTAAAGCATATTCGTTCAATAATTTCCAGTAGTTCCCTGCTGCTCACTGAACAAGTTACATATTCATCAATTTATTAATGTATTCAGTGACATTTGTGTGCTGTTTGTCAGTCTCCAAGTCTGGGGTGAGTCAGAGAGATGGACAGGTGAAGAAAGTCCCTGCTCTGGGGGCCCCTACAGTTCAGGGAACTCTACAATGCAGAAACTCCCTGCTTTGGGGGCCCCTACAGTTCAGGGAACTCTACAATGCAGAAAGTCCCTGCTCTGGGGGCCCCTACAGTTCAGGGAGCTCTACAATGCAGAAAGTCCCTGCTCTGGGGGCCCCTACAGTTCAGGGAGCTCTACAATGCAGAAAGTCCCTGCTCTGGGGGCCCCTACAGTTCAGGGAACTCTACAATGCAGAAAGTCCCTACTCTGGGGGCACCTACAGTTCAGGGAACTCTACAGTGCAGTGACGGCGGACAGGGAGGTGAACTTCAATGGCAGTAACGGCCGTGGCGTTCAGAAGTTGGATGGGAGGTTAGCAGTGTTAGCGGAGTTAGAGAGTGTGGTGGGGGTGACCATGAAAATAGTGTTAACACAGACTTGGAGGGGTACAAAAAAGTGAGAAGGTGTATTTCTGGACGGAGGCCCAGCTGGTAAAAGATCCCTTTGACAGGCATGGCCTGGCATGTGTAGAGTCAGAAGAGAAGACTGCACCAAAGCATGATGGGAGGAGCTAAGATCAGAGGGCTTGTATAACTACAGACTATGTGAGTGTCATGGGACTATGGAAGGCCTTGAGAAATGAGGATGTCACCTGACACCTGGAGGAACAGATATTTTTCCTGAGACAGGGTTTCTCTGTGTAGATCTGGCTGTCCTGGAGCTCACAATGTAGACCAGGCTAGCATTGAACCTGGAGATCTGCCTGCATCTGCCTCCCAGGTGCTGGGATTAAAGGTGTGCATCACCACCACCCAGCTTGGAGGGACAGAATTATAACCAGAATCTCGGGCCAGGAGTTCTTGTGTTCAGTCCAGGGTGCTTACCTTAAAGCAAATCATCAGTGGTGACATTAAAAGTTGATGAAGTATTTAATCAAAATGTGCATTCCGGGAAAATAGAATGTTACTGCTTTAAGTTTTAGGATTAAATAGAGGAAGAACTGGGGCCGTGGGTGGGAGGTGTGTATGACTAGACAGTGTTTGTTAATCTGTGGTCTTTATTTAAGTTCCAGTTGAGCAAGTTGCTCCAAAAAAACTTCCCTTATTGTTAAGAGACAGTTTCCATGAGATGACTGCCCTTGCTAGGTGGTGATCTCATCTTGGTATCAACAGAGCTGTGTTTGCTGTCTATGGGGTTGGGCTGTTTTTGGGTTTTAAGTGGACTGCTGCTTCAGGATGGAGACTGGAGACTTCCCTGTCCTTTTCAGGGGGTTTATAATGGTACACTGCAAAAGATGGCTGTAAAATGCTACAGCAAATCTTGTCATTGTGCCTTCAGCCCTGAAGTAGGTTGAGACAGGTTAGGTATCACCAGCTTTTTGAGAAATATTCTGAGTGCTAAATATTGCTACATGTAGAGATCCCCAAGTTATGGAGGAAGATGGAAAACCAAGGCAGTGTTCATTTTCTTTTCTTTTTTAATACAAATGGTGCCTGTGAAAGAATTAATGCCTTGGTTGTCAACCCTCAGGAGTTTTGTTACAAATGTGAGGGGAATTAGGGTAGAAAGTGGTCTATTTTATTTTGTTTTATTTTCCTTTTAAAATCCATGTGGCAATAAGAATAATCTAATAAGAAGGAAACACTGGTGATGTGTACACAGGAGGTTTGTCATTGTGACCTTGAATAACTGAGGAAGAAGAGATCCCGACAGGTGGAGGACCCACCTACAGGCAGGAAGGTGGCAATCCATCCCTGACAAGACAGTCTGTTTGACTTTCCTCAAGTGAGAATCTCTAGTCTTCTTCACTGAATACCTCCTCTCTCTGTCCTTGTTCCTCTCTGCATGTCACATCAGCTATCAGTCCATGAGTCAGTGTCTTTGAGAAGGATGGGCTGGCAAGTGTGATTTGAGACTGGAGAAATGGACAGGGGTGGGGCTGTGTGAGAGTCATACATATGTAATTATTACAAGGATAGTGTAGGAATGGACATATAAAATACTTGTCAATGGCTGTTTCATGATTGAAACTATAATATATTTCATAAACACAGAATCTCAAGTGTTAATGCATGGCTTTGAATGGTAAGACAGGGCACTCGTTTTCTGAAACCAAAAACTGCAGTGACACTGTAAAATGACTTTATGTGTAGAGACAATGCTGTTAATTCAGTTATTTTCTGTTGCTTTAATCCTTCAACTCATAGCATCCCAGGGTGGGGCCCAATAGAAGGAGATTGTGGAGTTTGCACTTACTGGGTCTGGTTGGTTGGTGGCTACGAGGAGTCCATATATGTGGTCTTTGCAGTGTCTTTGGAAGAGTAGAAAATGAAGAGGAGATACAGATGAGTTTAAAATGTCAGTTTTAACCACATAGATACCCAGGCAGGCCTTTTATACTTTTATGCTTTCTTCTTGTGTCTAACTACAAGTCACTTTCATAGACACTGCTCTCCTCTAGTGTTGTCTTGCTCTCCTTCCCTACCCTGGACTTGCCACGTCCCGCTGAGAGTCCCTGAACATAGGTTGATGACAACGGCTGTCATGGGAAGTAGAAGAAATAAACTCTGCTGTGTCACTTTCAATTTTCTGTGCACCAAACATCTCGGGGAAGAGTGAGCAGGAAGCTTGTGGCTTCTTGAACTCTCAGGGAATCTTCAGTTTCTTTACACTCTTCCCCTCAAAAGCAGCAATGGTAATGCTGACCTTAAACTTGGTAGGTCCCTTTACACAATGCTATTTATTTTCTAACAACCTCACAACCCAAGCTAAAAAGACTGACACCCAGTTATGGTCAGCTCTCGGAAGTCTCCTGCATCTTCACGGTCTTCAGTCTATTTCTCCAATGGACTATTTGCTGCTTCTTCCTTAACCATCATCTGTGAGATGACTTTGTCTTAGGGGTGCAGTTTGTTCCTGTGGGTTGTAATTTCTGACACTATCTAATATGGTAGTTGGAGAAGTTTGGTCTTGTGTGGGGTGATTTGGTGATCATAACAGGAGCTGGCGTCCAGTTAGTGCTGCCTCAAGCTCAGAAATGTGGTCTTGAACAAGATGGCTTAGTTCTGTTCAACGAAGACTAGCCCCAGCCAAAGCTGCAGACACCTTCACACATACTCTGCCTTCAAGCACATCATTCACTGATATGCTTATTCTACTATCCATATTTTTTAAATGACTTTTCCTGAGTCTACTGTATGACACATTTTTTTTCTTGGCCCTAGGAAGGATGCGACTATGAATAGGATGTGGGTTTCACTTACTGCTTCACAAAGCAGGTAATGTGCATCCATAACTCATTAGGAGAAGAAAGAAAGACCTTATGATACAGAGGCTCTGTGGGTGGGGTTAGTCTGCACTAGTAAATCCCAGAGGGACTTTTCCATAAGTGGAACTGCAATGACTAGGGGCATCTTAAAACCCATCTCTTTGCAGATCCTGGAACCTGGGGCCAAGTCTTTCTTCCTAGGGCTTTGTGATAATGTTTAAGTTCTTGAGAGACCTATTGAGATTCCCACACCAGAATGCTGAAATAATTGGACCAAGAGAAACCGTATTTATGCCCTGGCTTTGCCACTTGCTAATCCTTGAGAGCTAGTGCAGTGATTTGAATTTTGAATATCATCTCGCCTTGGATTGCATGCTAATTGCTGCTCTGTCGACCTCATTAGTTTGTGCAGTGTAGATCATTGTGCTTGAGGAAAGCCCAGTCCCATGAAGGCACCAGACAAAGAGCAGAGCAGACACTTCATGCGACAGCTCACTTTGTCAGAGGACTGCTCTGGTTGTAAGAAGTGTCTTCTACCTACCGATGCTCAAAGTCAGTGTGAGTGTGATGTTTTTACTTGGTGTTAGATTCAAAGAATGGTCAATACAGTCGCTCTCTGCCTTTCTTCCAGAATTTCCCGAGTGAGCTATGGAAAGTATGAAAGGCAAATGTGAAATAAGAATGTCTTTTCTCATGTCTGGCAAAGTTTGTCAGTGTTCATAATCTCAATATGAGTCATGGGGCCAATGTAACCTCTTCTTATTCTCTTCTCCATCTGGGTCACAAGTCATAGGCCACTCAAGTTGTTCATGTTGAAGAGGGCTATAGACAATAGAGAGCTTACAGATAGCTGAATATAAGTTTATTCACTATGAATTCTAGAAAGGAAAATGATAAGGAGAAAGGAAGAGAGTGAGAAAGTAAGAGGCAAGGGTACTGTTATGTCTTGGTGATTATCCCTATTGTGTTTTAGGCTCTGGTAGGGTTGGTTCTAGGTAGTAAAACTGATAGAGCTGGGACTCAGCAGAGAGTGGAGAGGCGGAACAGGCAGAGTCCAGGGTGACGTGGGAAATGAAGTCTGGACTGCTGCCACCAACCCACATTTGAATCAAACTCCTGTAGCCTGCATGGCAAAAAACTAAGACTTCACTCAGTATACGTATCTCATCACTGTTTCTTCTTTGAACTCTACATAGTGCTAACACAGCCAAGCAACACATACGTACCACGAAGAAGAGTTATTAAAAAGTAAATCAATGAGGTGTCACTTGCAGAAAAGAAATGGTGACAATTTGATGTTTGTGAAGATTGGAGTATCTTTTAAAACAGGCTTAAATGCATAAGAGAGTTTTACTTTAAATTGTGGAGTCTATTTATAGATATAAATACAAAGAAGATTCTGTAACACATTAGTTTGATACATGCTATTCTGATAATAGACCAAACTTCTTTCTGAGGTGACTTAGACATCCTGACTTTATTCTATTCTTTTTTATTGTTTGTTTTGCCAATAAATGATTATCAAGAACAGAGAAAATAGAGAAAAATGGTTCACATTGTATTATAGTCTTCTCTCTATTGCTGTAGAAATACCTAAAGCTGAATAATATATGTGTATGTATATACATACACATATATGCATACATACATAATACATATACACACACATACACACATACATATATACATACACATACATGTAAGCATCATACACACATATATACATGCATGCATATCTACATATAGACGTTTTCTGTCTCTCAGTTTTAAAGAATGGGAATCCAAGTTTGGGTGGCTCTATCAGTAGTCTTCTTGGTGTGGTCCCAGGGTTCAGACCCTACATGGACCAGGAATCAGAAGGTACTCTTAAAAACTTCTTGGTGCACAGATTGGTAGGAGCATATGACTTCAGATATGAATTCCTTCTTATCATTAAGATTCTAGAGCGATAAGAATCAGAAATAACAAAGTTCTTTGTTCCCTATTCTACTTCCCCAGCCTTCATTTCCCCTTATGTCTCTTCCTTGACTTTTGTAACGTACTTCAGCCTTAGTGACTACTTATATGGTTTCTCCTATGCTCTTTTCTTCATCATACATTTTGGTTCCTATTATTATATTAGTGCAATCTTTTATTTTATGATTTAAAAATTTCTCCTTTACTAATTTTAAAAGCTAGTTTAGCTCTTCTTGTAAAACAAAACCAAAATATAATACTCTGGATACATACATCAACTTTTTTTTCTTATGGCTTTAGTTTATCCTTACCTCACTAAAAGATTTAGAAAAAACAAAATTTTATTTAAAAACAAACGACAGTAGCAAAAATAAATTGACCTGACTGAATTCCTAGGAAATGATACTAGGATAAATAACAAAATAGGAGATGGGGTCAAAGGAGTCTTATGGTTTTTACACAAAGCAAACAACTATCACTGAACAGGCTGTGAATCAAATCAAAAGAGATTCAACACATCTTGAGTCTCACTGGAGATGGAAAATACGGTCGATGTAAGAACTTGTCCAGTAGCCTTCGTCCTAAAATAGGAACATCAATGCAGCAAGTCTTCTTTCAGATTATAAAGGGTTTTACTTACCTACTCACACCTGGTCATTGAGCTCTGCTCTTTCAAACAACTGACTGTGTTTTCCTTCACCATAAATGGAATCTTTGTACCATCTTTAAATTTTTATTGAAAAAATTTTCATGTATATAATTTGATTATGTTTTCACTTTCCCTAATTCCTTCTAGGTGATCTCTCCCTCCTTGCCTACAAAACCTCAACTTCTATCTCTTTTTAAAACCAGCAAAGAAAGACAAAAGTGAAAACAAAAAAACACACATACACACACTCACACAAATAATTGTCACAAAACACAAAAATGGTAATCAAAATAAGCAAAAGGCAAATAAATAAGACAAGTCAAAACAAAAGAAAAAACTAAAATCCCCCAAATCTAAGCAAAATAAAATTAGGTGAAAAGTCTACAAACATACCACTTAGTTCTTTTTGCATTGGCCAAGTGCTTCTGGGCAGGGAACCTGCCCTGAAGTGTGGTTAATGTACCCAGTAAGACTCCACTGGAGAAAACTGATTTTTTTTCCTTTTCCAATGAGTGTGAACTGTAGATAGCTTCTTTGTTAGGGGTGGAGATCTTGATCTGCTTCCCCATCACCTCTGGTTCTTAGCAATCTTTCTGCCTCCTCTTCTGCATAGGTTCCTGAGTGGAGGGCCTCCATAAAGACATCTCATTTAGGACAGAGTGTTTCAAAGTCTCTCATTTTCTACACATTGACCACTTTGTGGGTATTAACCCCTGTCTTTTGCATGAAGAAGCTTCTCTGATGTGTGTTGAGTGAGGCAATGATCTAAATTTATAGCATTATTTTATTAGGGGTCATTTCATTGCTATGCTTCTTTAGCAGAGTAATAGCAGTGGCTATAATAATAGATTGTGGTATAGTTTTTTCCCTAAAGCTCTTGACTTATCTAGTCTCAGATTTTGGTCACTTTAAGTGTCAGGTATGGTTTCCATTTCATGGAATGGGCCTTAAATCCAATCAAAAAGTGGTTTGTTACTCCTATAACAGTTGTGGCGATATTACATCAGTATATCTTACAGACAAATCACTTTTTTTAGGTGAAGGTTTATAGGTGGGAAATACTGATGACTATCTTTTCCCTCTAGCAGCATTTGGTTTCCAGTACCATGAATGCTAGCCAACAGAGGTGAATCTTCTAGTTAGGCACAAGCTCAACATCTTCATATTTGATGAACTGCTATGTGAGTGTTGTTCAGCAATATGGCCTTACCTTCAGGCTGTGAAGACCAACCAATAGTCTTGGCTACAGTCTGTGATTACTTGAAGGTTTCTATGTTGTCACTGTAGTGAATGAATTAACATGTAACCCATTCCTGGCACTGCAGGTTGGCATAAGGTATCCAGTCAGGGTATGGTCTCCTCTATTACTCGGTGACTCCATTTAGATTCCTTTCATATATGGATATATTTAGGGAGATTCTACATGACTAGGCTTCCATATGGCTTTTCAAGTGGTTTTTCAGTGTCATTTGTCCACCTCATATTCTCTCATTTACTCTTCTCTCCCATCTCCCACCATATTTTTGTAGATTTCCCTTTGTCTCTTCACAACAATATATTCTATTTGATCCTCTCATCCCCTTCAGCACTCTTACTAGATACCTATCCTCTGTGGTTATTCAAATTGCTACACACACATTGAAGACTTAAAATCTAATACCTGTATATAAGAGAAAATATACAATATTTGTCTTTTGGAGCCTGGGATGAGTTACCTCATTCAGGGTGGTTTCTTTCTATTTCCGTCTATTTAACTATGAGTTTCATATTTTTATTTTGTTAACAACTGAATAATATTCTATGGTGCAAATACACCACATTTTTCATTATCCATTGATTAGTTGATGGATATCTAGGCTGTTTTTAGTTTCTGGCTTTTATGACTAGAGCAACAGTGAGAATGAATGAGCAAGTGAGGATATCAGTAGCAAACACACAGTCCTTTGGATTTATGCCCAAGAGTGGTGTAGGTGGATATTGAGGCGGATCAGTTCCCGTTTTCTCAGGAACTGCCATGCTGTCTTCCATAGTGCTTGTACAAGTTTGAGCCCCCCCCCCCAGCAATGAGTAAGTGTTTCCTTTCCTTGCATCCTCGCCAGCATGAGCCGTCATTTGCTCCATTGATCTTGACCATTCTGAGTGGGGTAAAATGAAATCTGAAAGCAGTTATAGTTTGTATGTCTTTGATAGCTAAGGTGTTGAACATTTCTTTAAGTGTTTTTCAGCTGTGTGTTTCACCTTTTGAGAATTTTCTGATTAGTTCTGTGTGAGGGTCAATCTGTGATTTTAGCTATAGTCATATTTTTTTTATGAACTTGGGTACATTTGTGTTTGGCGCATAAATGTTTAGAACTGCAATACTAGTGCCCTTTCCCATTTATTCTGATTAGTTTTGGTTTGAAGTCTATTTTGTTAGATATTAAAATGGCTATACCTGCTTGCTTCTTGGTGCCATTTACTTGGAATATCGTTTTCTTTTACCCTAAGATGATATTGCTCCTTGTTGGTCATGTATACTTTTTGCATGCAGATAGATCCTGTTTTCTAATCCAGTCTTTTAGGTACATATTTTTGTTAGGGAATTGAAAGCATTAAGATGAGAGTTAACAATGAGCAATGTTTATTTATTCCCGTTACTTTGTTATGGTGTAGATTCCTCCCCAAGCTTTTGATTTACTATTTTGGGATTATTTATTCTTTTGTCTTCTTGGGCGTAGTTTATTTCTTCAGCTTAAAGTTTTTCTTCTAGCATCAGCTGTGGAGATGGATTGGTGGATAGACATTGCTTAAGTTGGTTTTATTGTGGAATATTTTTATTTCTCTGTTGGTTGGCTTGATAATATTGCCTGGTGTTGTAGTCTAGGCTGTGGTCTCTCAGAGTTTGTAAAACATCTGTCCAGGCCCTCCTGGCTTTCAGAATCTCTCTTGAGTAGTCAGGCATTATTGTAATGGGTTTGTCTTTATATGTTTCTATGTCTTTTTTCCCGTTGTAGCTTGTAATATCTTTTCTTTGTTCTTCTGTACATTTAATGTTTTGAATATTTTAATATTCTTTTACTATTTTTATTTAAATTAGAAGCAAGCCTGCTTCATGTGTCAATCCCAGCTCCCTCTCCCTCCCCTCCTCCCCTACCTCCCACCAACTCCCCATCCCATCTTCCCTCCACTCCCCAGGGAGGGTGAGGCACTCCATGGGGTATCCCCAAAGTCTGTCATGTCATCCAGGGCGGCGTCCAGGCCCTCCCACTTGTGTCCACATGGAATGGGCTCTCAAAATCTATTCGTATGCCAGGAATAAATATTGATCCACAACCGGAGGCTCCATAGATTGCTGAGGCCTCCTCACTGACATTCACATTCCAGGGGTCTGGATCAGTCCCATGCTGGTCTCCCAGCCATCAGTCTGGAGTCCATGAGATCCCCCTTGTTTAGGTCAGCTGCTTCATGTGGGCTTCATCAGCCCGGTCTTGACCCCCTTTTCCATCACTCCTTCCTCTCTGCAACTGGGTTCCAGGAGTTCAGTTCAGTGTTTAGCTGTGGGTGTCTGCCTCTGCTTCCATAAGCCACTGGATGAACGCTCTAGGATGGCCTATACGGTAGTTATCAATCTCATTATAGGGGAGGGCATTTAAGGTAGTCTCTCCACTATTGCTTAGATTGCCAGTTGGTGTCATCCTTGTAAGATTTCAGTAAATCTCCCTAGTGCCAGATATCTCCTCAAACCTATAATGACTCCCTCTATTATGGTATCTCTCATCCTGCTCTCTCCTGATCTTCTCCCAACTCAAGCTTCCTGGTCCCCTATTTCCTTCTCTCCCATCCTCTTCTCCTCCTCTCCTTTGCTCAGCTCCCTCTCCCCTCACCTCATGCTCCTAATCTTCTCAGGAGATCCTGTCCCCTTTTCCTTCTTTGGGGAACCACGTATTTCTCTCTTAGGGTTCTCACTGTTTCCCAGTCTCTCTGGCTGTGTGGATTGTAGGCTGGCAATCCCATGCTCCATGTCTAATATATATATATATATATATATGAGGGAGTAAATACCATGTTTGTATTTTTGTGACTGGGTTACCTCACTCAGGATGGTTTCTTCTAGTGCCATCCATTTGCCCATGAATTTCAAGATTCCATTTTTTTTTCTGCTGGGAAGTAATCCAGGGTGTAAATGTACCACAGTTTGTCTATCCACTCTTCAGTTGAGGGGAATCTAGATTGCTTCCATGTTCTGGATGTTACAAATAACATAGTTGCACAGATGTCCTTGTATGAATATGCATCTTTTGGGTGTATGCCTAAGAGTGGAATTGCTGGATCTTGTGGTAGACTGATTCTCATTTTCCTGAGGCATTTCCATACTGATTTCCAAAGTGGCTGTACAAGTTGGCCCTCCCATCAGCAGTGGAGGAGTGTTCCCTTTCTCCACATCCTCTCCAGGTGTTTTTGATTTTAGCCATTCTGACAGGAGTAAGATGGTATACCAAAGTTGTTTTTATTTGCATTTCCCTGATGGCTAAGGATGTTGAGCACTTTCTTAAGGTTTATTGGCCATTTTAGATTTCTCTATTGAGAATTCAATATTTAGTTCTGAACCCCACTTTTTAATTGGATTGTTTGGTGTTTTGAAGACTAGTTTCTTGATTTCTTTTTAAATTTTGGAGATCAGCACTCTATCAGATGTGAGGTTTGTGAATATCTTTTCCCATTCTGTGTGTTTCCATTTGTTTTGTTGACTGTGTCCTTTGCGTTACAGAAGCTTCTCAGGAGGTCCCATATATTAATTTTCGATCTCAGTGTCTGCGCTGCTGGCGTTATGTTCAGGAAGCAGTCTCCTGTACCAATTTGTTTAAGTGTACTTCCTACTTTCTCTTCTAAGAGATTCATTGTGGATGGATTTATGTTGAGGGTTTTGCTCAATTTGAACTTAAGGTTTGTGCACAGTGATAGATATGGATCATTCTGCAGTCTACCAGATGCTAGCATCCATTTATGCCAGCACCATTTATTGAAGATGCTTCCTTTTTTCCATTGTATAAATTTAGCTTCTTTGTCAAAAATCAGGTGTTCGTAGGTATGTGAGTTAATATCAGGGTTTTCAGTTCTATTCCATATTCTCTTCCATTGGTCTACCTGTCTATTTTATGCCAGTACTAAGCTGCTTTCAGGACTGTAGCTCTATGATAAAGCTAGAAGTCAGAGATGGTGATACCTCCAGATGTTCCTTTATTGTACAGAGTTGTTGTGGCTATCCTGGGTATTTTGTTTTTCCATATATAGTTGAGAATTGTTCTTTCAAGGTCTGTGAAGAATTGTGCTGGGATTTTGATGGGGGTTGCATTGAATCTGTAGATTGATTTTGGCAAGATTGCCATTTTTACTATGTTGCGTCTACCTATACTAGAGCATGGGAGATCTTTCCATTTTCTGGTATCTTCTTAATTTCTTTCTTTAAAGACTCAAAGTTCTTGTTATACAGGTCTTTCTTCTTTCACTTGTTTGGTTAGTTTTACCCCAAGGTATTTTATGTTGTTGGTGGCAATTGCAAAGGGTGATGCTTCTCTGATTTCTTTCTCAGCCCTTTTATCATCTGTTTATAGTAGGGCTACTGGTTTTTTTGAGTTGATACTGTATTCTGCCACTTTGCTGAAGGTGTTTGTCAGCTGTACCAGTTCCCTGGTAGTGTTTTTCAGGTCCCTTATGTAAATTAAACACATCATCTGCAAATAGTGAAAGTTTGACTTCTTCCTTTCCAATTTGTATCTCCTTGATCTCCTTTTTGTTTTATTGCTCTAGCTAGAACTTTGCATGCAATATTGAAGAGGTATGGAGTAAGTGGACAGCCTTGTCTTGTTCCTGATTTTAGAGGAATCTCATTGAGTTTCTGTCCATTTAGTTTGATGTTGCCTGTTGGTTTGCTGTATATAGCTTTTATTATGTTTATGTATGTTCCTGTCATCCCTGATCTCTCCATGACCTTTATCATGAAGGGGTGCTGGATTTTGTCAAAGGATTTTCAGCATCTAGTGAGATGATAATGTGGTTTTTCTACTTCAATTTGTTTTTATGGTGAAATACATTGATAGATTTTCATATGTTGTACCATCCCTGCATCCCTGGGATGAAGCCTACTAGATCATGCTGGAAGATTTCTTTCATGTGTTTTGGATTCAATTTGCCAGTATTTTATTGAGTATTTTTGCATCAATATTCATGAGGGATATTGGTCTGTAGTTCTCTTTCTTAGTTGTGTCTTTGGTACCAAGGTATTTGTAGCCTCATAAAAAGAGTTTGGCAATGACCCCTTTTCTTCTGTTGTGTGGAACAGTTTGAGGACTGCCGGTATCAGCTCTTATTTGAATTTCTGGTAGAGTTCTGCACTGAAACCCTCTGGTCCTGGACTTTTTTTGTTGAGAGACTTTTGATGACTGCTTCTATTTCATTAGTGGTTACAGGTCTATTTAAATTGCTTATCTGTTCTTGGTTAAATTTTGATAAGTGATAAAGGAAATTGCCCATTTCCTTTAAATTTTTGAAATTTATCGAATACAGGTTTTCAAAGTATGACATGATGATTCTCTGGATTTCCTCAGTGTCCTTTGTCCCCCTTTTCATTTCTGACTTTGTTAATTAGCATGTTGTCTCTCTGCCTTTTGGTTAGTTTGGATAACAGTTTGTCTACCTTTTTGATTTTCTTGAAGAACCAACTCTTTGTTTCATTGATTATTTTTGTTGTTTTCTTTGCTTCTACTTTTTTGATTTCAGCCCTCAATTTGATTATATCCTGGTATCTACTCCTCGGGTGAGTTTTCCTGGTTTTGTTCTAGTGCTTTCAGTTGTCTTGTTAACTCTCTAGTGTGACTATTCTTCAGTTTCTTCATGTGGCCACCTAGTGCTATGAACTTTCCTGTTAGCACTGCTTTCAAAGAAGGTTTGGGTATGTTGTATCTTCATACTGTTTGAATTCTTTTTCTATATTTTCCTTGACCCAGGAATGGTGCAGTTGTGCATTGTTCAATTTCAATGAGTTTGTGAGGTTTCTGCCGTTTGTGTTGTTGAATTCTAAAACTGTGGTGATCCTACAGGATACAGAGGATTATTCCAATTTTTTTGTATCTGTTGAGGTTTGCTATGTTACCAAGTATGTGGTCAGTTTTAGAGATGATTCCATGTGACACTGAGAAAAAGGTATATATTATTTTTGTGTTTGGGTGGAAGGTTTTATAGATGTCTGTTAAACTCAATTGGGTCATAACTTCTGTTAGTTCCTTTGTGTTGTTGTTAATTTCTGTATAGTGGTCCTGTCTAGTGGTGAGAGTGGGGTTTTGACGTCTCCTGCTATAAGTTTGTGGTGTTTAATGTGTGATTTGAGTTTTAGTAATATTTCCTTTCCAAATGTGGGTTCTTTTCTATTTGGTGCATAGATGTTCAGAACTGAGACTTCATCTTGATGGATTTTCTCCTGTGATGAATATGAAATGACCTTCTTCATATCTTTTGATTAATGTTAGTCGCAAGTCTAATTTGTTGGATACTAGGATAACTACATCAGCTTGCTTCTTAGGGCCATTTGACTGGAAAATCTTTTCCCAACCCTTGACTCTGAGGTAATGTCTGTCATTGAAGATGAGATGTGTTTCTTTTATGCAACAGAAGAATGGATTATGTCTTTGTATCCATTCTGTTAGCCTGTGTCTTTTTATAGGTGAGTTAAGACCATTAATACTGAAGGATATTAGTGACCATTGATTGTTGATTCTTGCTTGTTTTGGATTCTTTTTTGGTGGTGGTAGAGTGTGTGAGTTTTTCCCTCTATTTCCGGCTTTTCTTTAAGTGCGATTATCTATTGCCTATGCTTTTCTGAATATAGTTGACTTCCTTGGGTTTGAGTTTTCCTTCCAGCACTTTCTGTAGGACTGAATTTGTGGATATGTATTGTGTAAATCTGTTTTTTTCATGGAATATCTTGCGTTCTCCATCTACAGTTATTGAGAGTTTTGCTGGGTATAGTAGTCTCAGCTGACATCTGTGGTCTCTTAGTGGTTATAGAACATCTATCCAGGACCTTCTGGCTTTCATAGTTTCCGTGGAGAAATCAGGTGTAATTCTGATAGGTCTGCCTTTATATGTTACTTGACATTTTTTCTTCGCTGCTCTTAATATTCTTTCATTATTCTGCATGTTTGGTATTTTGATTATTATTTGGCAAGGGGACTTTTTTGTGGTTCAGTCTATTTGGTATTTGGTAAGCTTCTTGCATTTTCATAAGCATGTCCTTCTTCAGGTTGGGAAAATTTTCTATGATTTTGTTGAGTATGTTTTATGCACCATTGAGTTGGGTTTCTTCACTTTCTTCTATACCTATTATTCTTATGTTTGGTCTTTTCACAGTGTCCCATATTTCCTGGATATTTTGTGTTTAGGATTTGTTGGATTTAAGATTTTGTTTGATTGATGCATCTATTTCCTCTAGTTTATCTTCAGTGCCTGATATTCTCTCTTCCATCTCTTGTAGTTTGTTGGTTATGCTTACATCTGTAGTTCCTGATTATTTACCCAGCTTTTCTATTTCCAGCATTTGCTCAGTTCATGTTTTCTTTATTGTCTGTATTTCAGTTTTCACGTCTTGAAGTGTTTGAATTGTTTTCTTCATCTGTTTGATTGTTTTTTCTTGGCTTTCTTTAAGAGATTTGTTGATTTCTTGTATTATTTGGTTTGTTTTTTCTTCTATTTCTTTAAGGGATTTCTTCCTGTCCTCTTTGAGGACCTATATCATTTTCATGAAGTTGTTTTTAAGGTTATTCTCTTCTGTTTCATCTGCAGTAAGATTGTCAGGTCTTGGTGGTGTAGAGTCTGTAGACTCTGGTGGTGCCATATGAGACTTTCTGTTGTTGGATGTGTTCTTATTCTGTTGTCTTCCCATCTCTTTTTCCAGTGTAGTGTGTGTGGTCTCTTCCTCTTCTGGCAGTATGGGTTCAAGAGTCTTTCCTCTCCTCACTCCCGGATGCATTCACTCTGCACTTGCTCTCTTGTTTACTAGCTGGTTCTACCAGAAAGTGGAGGGGGAAGGCAGGAATGGCTGCCTCTAGGACCCTCTGCAGGATTTGGTGTCAGGAAAGGTCTGGTGGCCTCAGCATGTCAGGGGACACTAGCTTGCTCTACTGGAGGATTGAGGGGGAATCCAGGAATGACTGTCCATGTCTCTCTGCAGGATTCTGTCTAATGTTTTGATTATTATGTATCACAATAATCTTGTCCTATCTATTTGGTGTTATGTATCCTTCTTGTACCTTGATAGGAACTTATTTCTTTAAATTGGGAAACTTTCCTTCTTTAATTTGGTTCAAGCTATTTTCTGCGACTTTGACCCTGATTTCCTTTTCTTCCTCTATCCCCATTATTCATAGACTTGCTCTTTTCATAGTGTCCCAGATTTCCTGGATGTTTTGTGCTTGGGTTCTTTTAAGTTTAACATTTTCTTTGACTGATCTATCTATTTCTTCTACCTTGGCTTCAACACATGAGATTCTTATCTCCATGTCATAATCCATTGGTGAGGTGTATCTCTGAGTTTTTTGTTTGGCATCCTAAACTTTTCATTTTCAGTTTTATTTTACTTTGGACTTTCTTTAATGATACTCCTTCTTTGTTAAAGTCTACTTTCATGTCTTGAACTATTTACATCATTTCTTTCAACTCTTTGTGTTTTCATAGAATTAATTGAAGGATTTATCCATATCCTCTTTAAGATTCTTGAACATATTCATAATTACTGTTTTTGTATCCTTGTCTTATTTTTTGAGCTCAATGTTTCTTGGGGTCTGCTACAATGCAGTTAATAGCTTCTGGTGGAGGCATATTATTTTGACCATTCATGTTTGAGGTTTTGTGCTGGAATCTAGGCATCCAGCATTATGTTTGAGGTACTTCTTCTTGTTGATACCTGTTCTTATCTTTGTTGGGTGGATGTGATTGTTTTTTGGATCCTAGGCTAGTATGATGACTGTGGGGTCCCGGACAGACAGTGCTTCTTTTAGTCTGGGTGTCATAAAGGAATGGATGTAGGGTGGAGGGGAGGTTGAAAGAGGCTGTGGGAAATATTTCAGGAGGACAGGAGTTATACCAAGAGGTGATATCCCCAGAGGCTTCTGCAGTCAGATTGCTACAAGACTAAGGGCCAATTTGGAGAGATCATAATAGAGGGCAGAAGTGTTAGTGAAAAATCACTTGCCTGAGGCCCAGATCAGTTTGGTCACTCCGAGTCCCTAGTAGATAGCATTAAGTGGCAGCTGAGACTGGGCTACATAGAGGACTGAGAGGGTTGGGAGGAAAGAGACTTCAAAGGGACTTCAGTAAGAGGCAGAGTCCCCAGAGAAAGGAGGTATGTTGGGAGGAGGCCATCTGGCAAGTAGGCTGAGTAAGTTTGAAGGTAGCATAATGGAGGTAGGATAGTGAAAATCACCTCCGTGAGTCCCATCCTAGTGTGAACACTGGTGTGCCCTGATAAAAATGTTTCTGAGGATTGGTGATGGACACAAGAAGAGAAGGCTGAGGGTGCTGCTGGAACTTTTCTACTGTTAAAGACACAGGTTGCCTTGATTTTAACTATGGAAAAATAAATACTTTGTAGATGCCCCTGCAAATGGCTGACAAGAGAAATGATTTGTGAGAGAAAGCAGGAAATGGAGTTCAGCACAACTTAGTTAGCCAGTGTTGAGTCAACCTTCTAGATTCTGACCCTGAACAGTTCATTTTTGGCATACTTAAAACTCTGGGAAAATGTTTGTTCAGGACAGTTATCATGACAAAGCTTAAGATATGACTACATTGAAACTTCTTTGTGAAGTACATGTAGTTTGCAAAGTGTCTGTGACTGTTCCAGAAGAATGGGTTCTATTGACTGAGAAACAATGATCAGAATAAGGGTCTAGGGAGGAAGGGTCTGGGATAAATGCAGAGTAGATTCTTTTGAAAAGTACAGTGTACTGAAAAGCAATTCTCAGGAGTCTGGGATAAACATAATAGTCTGGGGGATTTGGTGAGGCCTGACTCTCACCAAATATAGCAAAAGATTGCCAGATTATTAACCATATCTAATCCGGGTTATCTAGGTGGAAACAGGTGTAAATCCCTTCCACTGAAGTGAAAAGCCTCCAAATTCAGCCTTGCTCCTTGTACTGTCTGTGAGCATGAGGACTTGATGCCTTCTACAGTGACATAAAATACATTATTTAGTTTTACTCTTTTTCTCCTTGTATATTACCTTTATATCAATGCCCCAGTCTTCTGTGCCATCCTAACTTCTATTTACTAGTATTTTATTCTTGAGATCCTGTTCTCAGGTGTCCCAGATGACTCTTACATGTCAGAATACCAGTTAAAGCTAACAAGTACACTCTACCCCTACACACAAACACACTACCTTCAAACCATAACCTACCTTTTATTTCTTGTCTTCAAGATTTTCATGTTAGTAGCATAGCAAAAACACATTCCCACTTTTAAAATTCTCTCAGTCCCTGAATTCTTCAATACATAAAAAGGTCAACGTCTTTAAATGTGGGCTCCAGTAATTAAAACAAAAACTTTATTATTTTAAACAGGAAGACCCAGAAACACAACCAGATCCAAGCAACCTCCAAATCTTACAGTAGAAGTCTAAATTCTGTAGTTAGAATGTTTAACATCTGCCCAACATAACACATTTTATGGTCTTTCAGCACATTTTATGGTTTTTCCAGTGTTGCCATCCACAGACTACATAGCTTATGCCATAGGCTTAGGCTAGTTCCACTTAATAGCCCTGTCCTTCTTGGATGTCACATGGTCCTGGAATCTCCAACACCTTGGAGTTTCCACTACTGCTAAGATTGGACATTTACTAATGTCCTCTTCTGGCATTTTCGAGAGACTTGAGCTCCACGACTCCTTCCTACCTTTAACACCGCTGTGACCTAGGTGGCTCTCATATTCTATTTGCCACATTCTTCTGTGAGCTTGACATGTAGCCTATCTCCATGCCTTGAGGTACAACCCATCTCCATGCCTTCAATGTAACCCATCTCTGTGCAGCAATTCTAAGGAAATACTTTCCCAGTGAAGCTCAGGTGTCACCTAAATGGCAATGATCTCTCATTACTTACAGCTAATTTTTTCAGCCCTAACTGGCCAGCACCCTATTGTCTTGACAAAGCACACACACTTTTCTAGCACACTTTATTCTTTCTGGTGGCCCCATTGATACAATTATCTCTCTGTTCAGTGTGTAGGATTCTTTCCAGTACTTTTTTAGGCATTGGCTTAGTAGTTGTGACTTCCTTTAGTTTGTGTTTATCGTGGAAACTTAAGGATGGCTTTCTAGATAAAGTAATATTTTGACAGTCCCTGTCTTTTGTGGCTTGGATGCTATTGTATTTTTGTTGGGAGACCTACTATTATTCCAGTGGGTATGCCTTTATATATAACTTGGTGTTTCTTTCTTGCAACTTTTAATGCTCTTTCTTTGTGCTTTAACTGTAAATGAAGTTGGGAGGTTCTTTGCTAGTTTCCTCTGTGTGGTATTCTAAATGTCTTCATTATCTTGACACCGTCTCTTTCTCTAAGACTGAGAAATTTTGCATTATTGTATTACTGAATATATTTTCCATATACTTAGTTTACTTCTTCTATGGGATGATTCATGAATTTGATTTTTTAGTCCCATCCCACGGGTCTCACTTTTCTGTTTATATTTTCTACTCATCCTTATTGTCGTCTTTTGGGCCCAATGTCCAGTTTTTTTCTAGTACTGAGGCCTTCTACTGAGTTTCTGTTTGGCTTATTGATGTTTTGTTTGCTAAAACTTGAATTTGATTTTTTTCAGGACCTTTGTCTTTTCTATTGAATTATCCATATTGTATACTGTCCTTCTTATTTCATTCAATTGTTTATATGCCTTTTCTTTGAACTCATTACAGAGTTTATTCATGTCATCTTTTTTTCATTGACTCCTGTTTGTATTTTTAAGGTAATTTTTTAGTTTTGTTTATATGTATATGTATGCATCTATATGGTGGCATGTGCATGTGTGAATGAAAGTGCTTGTAGAATCTAGAAAAGGGTACTGGAGCCTGTGGACCTGTGGTTGAGGTATTTTTAAACCACTCAACATGGATACTAAGAACTGAACTTGGGTTCCCTCTCTTCTCCCAGGAGAGTCCAGGGTCTAACTCAGGTCATCAGTTTGGCGGCAGTGGTTTCACCTGCTGAGTCATCTTACTTGGTCTCCTTTTGAACCACTCTTTCATCCCAACCCGTCTCCTTCTTACTTTCCTGACCTTTTTCTTTCATCCACTGAGTTTAATTAGGATTGCCTGTATAAGCATATCTAAGGAAATGCTAACTTAAGCATGGGCAACTCACCAATGGCCATCCCACTAAAGAAAGTAGTCCTTCCTTCCTGCAATCATTGGCTGCCAAGAGATCCTCACAAAAGGATGGGCTTATTGCATGCTTCAGTCATTCACTGGGGGATGTTGAAGGCCCAATTTTGTACTGACCTTGTGGTATGCACAGCTAGTACATGTTCTTGACTGGAAAGGCTGTGTGACGATGAATCGCAGTGTTACAGAGCAATCCTCTCTTTATATTCATTTTATTTTACATTCTTTCTTGTGTTTTCTTACATTTTTTGTCTCCTCCTCAAAGATAGGCCCTGGAAGGCATGATATGGCTGAGTATACAATTTAACTTATTCTCAACACACTGATTAAATATAAGTCTTTTCATTAACCTTTCTCCACCTCAGGGGTGTCTCCACTGAAGAATGAGAGCAACGCTAATCTGTAGGTAAAACCATAAATATTTAGAAGGCTGCATGATCATTTAGTAAAACAACAGTAGTATGTTCCTGCTTAGGGTCTATGAACACTCAGCCTGTAGGATTTTGTCTTAGTCTACAGATCATACATGTATTCCCATTGAGCAGGCTTTAAATCCAAACAGACACTAGTTGCTACCCTTAGAGCAGTCATGCCCCTATTGTACCAGTAGGTACACTTTGCCTGGCATGTTAGTCTTGTAGTGTGGAAGGTCCACAGCTGGGGAAGACCATGGCCGAGTTTTTCCAATAGTAGGTTACATAGCATATTCAGGTATTATGTAGGTTAGCCAGTTGGGAGCGTGCTTCTAGCTCAGTTCCAGAAGGCTTTTGACAAACATCACACTGGTATGCCTTAGACCTTGCCACCTATAAGCACTTGTCACTGTTCATTCCTCCTCTAGGTCATCTTCCTTGTTTAGTACCAGAGTAGGGGAGAGGATTCAATATCAGACTACGGTATCAGACCAGGTAGCAATGGACTCTCTGTAGCTCTGACTCAGTTTGTTTCTTCTAACTTACTGCAAACCAGCTCTCATCCTACAATCCTTTAACACTTGCCCTTGGTTCCCAGTATGGGCCATTGTCACTAGGCAGGGTGTTGTCACTAGAGTGGCCTGACTGCTGACTCAACAGGAACTTTTAAAATGACTTCCTGCTATGCTCTGGTCAAATGCTGCAAGCCTGGTAAGGTTTTCCTAGCACTTAGATGCTATGCAGAGAGCAGGATTCTTCTCTGCTTCAGTTGTAAATCTGTTCAGTGATGGCTCCACTGTTATGTAGTTTTTGAATCTCTTGTTTTTCCTTTGGTCTCCAGTCCATTTGTTGTGTTCCTTGTGGGGTCTTTCTCCAGCTGAGTTCTTCTCTAAGTTCTCTGGTACTAGAACATGGTTTTCTGAGGCCCCCTCTGTCTTTCTCCTCGTTACTCATTGTTGCCCTTGCACTCACTCCTCAAGTAGAGCTGAGACTTCTTGAATAGACTTGGTCTCTGTTCTACTCGCTTGTCCTTCCTCTCTTTCCTTGCTTCTGGGCCACCGTACCTTTCAGCCTTCAGCAGCCTCAGAGCCTGGCTGCTCTAGACTCTCCAGGCCTATTTCCCTAGGTTCTCCAGTGGTTTGTTTTCCTGTCCTTGCTTTTTACCTCCTCCCATGAATTCTAGAATACATTTGATGACTGAGGACTCTAGGATAATGTTCTACAAAGCATATGAGACCTTTGAATGCACAGATTTCAATTTTTTTGACTCCTTAGCTTTATGAAGTCCCGATTTTCCATCACTATTTTCTTCTTCTTTAGGAACTTCTATCATAAATTTCCTCTTCCTATGTCTTCATTCATAGAATTCCACTAATTATTCAAAGCTCTCCATTGCTGCTTCTTTAGATGCACTTTTCTAGCTGTCTTCCATCTCCATGTGTGTTCCGAGTACAATCAAATGCCTTTGTATTTTTTCAGTTTCACCATTATGAAAGTTATATTTTTTTGTCATCTATTCCTTTCCAAGTTCTTACAGCTCACAACTTCTCTGTCTTGTGATCTTGTCATCACATCGCTCAGTTCTAACCAGTCTCTACCCAGTGGATCTTACAAAGGCTTTGCCTTACTAAGTGTTTTAAAATGAATACATCCAGCATTTTGACTTTTTCTGTGTCACCAGATTTTTACCATATACTCTTCCTTTTTTGGTAGCTGTGCAATCTCATTATGCTTCTGCTTCTTGGGTAGATTTGCTAGATTTCTGTTGCTTTGATTGTTACTTCTCTAGAACAATCTAGGAATTCCCGAGTGAGCATCTGAAGGATGCCCAGTTGGTATGTACAGCAGGTGACATTAGCTGCAACACAACTGAAAAAAATTCTTTCAATTGCAACAAAATTTTCTGTGGGTCTTTAAGAAAGCCCATCCTATTCTTTCCCCCCTGAAATAGGTTCTTGAAGTTCTGTGGCTAATAGTATCCACTTAATGTGCAGCTTGACACCAGTGTGCACATTTCCCCTTGAGAGTGTGTTATTTAAGATGCAGTTATGATTTTCAAAAGACAAGTTTTGCTATTGAAATCTTTCTTATGTACTTTGCATGGATGAGTCCTATGTGAATGCGACTGCGACTGGTTTGGGCCCATTTTTTTTTCATACTTGAATGTCCTTTTCAAGTCTTTAACAAAATTCAAATGTACATTTTCTCCCTTTCTTGTTGATTTTTGGAGTAGTTCCTAGGAGCAGACAAAAAGTCATGTCTTACATCTCCATTTAAAAAATGCTATCCTCTTTCTCTTAAATGGTTTGGTCAGCTGCTGTGTGAGGTATTTCTGATGCTGTATGCACTAACACAGTTCCTCTATAACCCCAGGCTGCTATGATTCTGAGTCTCTCTTAGATTATTTGTAATAAAAACTCAGTGATCCAGAGGATGGTGTCCTGACTAGTGTGACTTTATGGGGCTAGCTGAGTATACTTGGTTAACATTTGGACTCAATACTGATGAGGTCAGAGCTCAGATGCTGCCACCTTCAGCACTGTTAGAGAAACATGAAGAGGTTAATAAACATGTAAACATTTTCCTCCCTCTACTATCAAATAGATCCAACATTGGTTATTTTCTGCTTTGGATCCTAGAAGCATCTTCTTTGTGCCAAATTGTGTTATTCTTGGAGAATAGATAATGGTTGTTTACTGTACAGGTAGATATATTCATGGCACATGCTATCTGCCTGCTCTAAATGCTGCAGAAATAATAATTACCTTCACCAAGAAGACCACAAAACTGAACAATCTGGAGCCCTCTTTTCTCTGCAGCAAAATGCTCTGTCAGCAGGTACACCCTTAACTGTTCAGACTACACACTTGCTGCACAGCATGCAAATTACTGCAGGTATTCCAAAACATTATGTGACTCATGACATCAGTAGCTCAGAGAAGTTGCTTTATGTAGCCAAGTGAATAAAAACTGAGATTAACTCCTTTTTTTGTATGTTCATCTATGCATTTATTAACAAGTATGTGACTTCTTTCTCTGGCAGGTCATCATCAACAGCAAAGGTTCAGTCTCTTAAGGCTACATTCTCCTGTGTGAAGAGCTCATGCTCTCTTGGCCTAGTGTTGAGTAAGCGCCACAAGAAGGCCAGGACTTAGAAGGAGAAGCCTGAGCCAGGTTCAGGAGGCCATCACAGCAAGAACCCAGGCAGACTTCTGTCTTCAGGGCCAACATCTTTAGTGGTCCCTTGTCTCTTCTTTAGATGGCTTGTAGCTGATGGTTTTTGATTCTCTCTCGGTAGCCCTCTCTACCCATGTTCCATTGTCTATGTTTCAATGTGTCCTTTCTCTGTTACCTTTTTTGATCATGTATTTTTCTCTTCATTAACTAAACCTCAGAAGTGACTTCTACGTGTAAAACTCCCTGCGCCATCTGGCCAGGTTGGAGCTCTGCCTGCTTCTCCTCAGTCATGAGCAGCTTGTCAGCTCTCACCCTTGACCCTCATACTTTTGGTTCTTCATGCCTTCTTACAGTTCCCCGAGTGACTTACTTCTATCCGTTATATGGTCTTTACTCAAGTATTTCTCTATTGATACCTTTCCTTAGTCCTGTCTGAATGAATGGTATCCTTTCTCACAGCTACTGCTTCCCTTCCCAGTGTTTACTATGACCTGATGTCATGTGCCAGACCTTTGTGCTAAGTGGCTGTTTTATCACTAAGATAGTGTCCTTCATAGAAGGACATTTTATGTTTGGTGCATGCAAGTGTCACAGACAAAGTGATACTGCTTGTGTGTTAAGCTTGGATTTGTGCGAGTACAATTACTTTGTGGGATCAGAGCTCACCCAGGGGTAGAAAACAGAGGGCCTGGAAGTCACCCCATGGTTCAAATGGAAATGTCCTTATAAAAGGACAGGTAAGGGAGAAGTTGTTAGTTAAGGTATCTGAAAAATGGCCCAGCAGTGGTGGACAGCAAGAAGCTTTTCTGGAAGCTGACAGAAAGGAGTGAGGGTGTGATCGCTATTGTCAAGGAAAGTTCGGATATCACAGAGGGAGAAAAACTACCAACTCTTGTTGGATTTGTGGACAAACCATTATCAGTGTCTCCATTGTGGCTTAGAAATGGTGCCCAGTTAGAGTGGGAGTGGGGAATAGAAGGGCCAGTTAGATTAGATGGAAATGTGCAAGTTGGGGAAATAGGAAGGGTGAGAGGCATTAATTTGTCAATTTCAATGTATTTTATAACCATCTATGATCAATTACTAGCATTGATTGAAAATATGTAATGATCACAATTAGCTGGAAGAATTATAGTCATGAATCAATGGCCTGTTTCATATCCCTGATATGCTCTGTCTAAATCAGGTGTCAGAGGTCAAACAATAGCTCCCCAAGGCACCTTGAGCCCCATGTCTTTGGAATGATGTCCTTTGTGTATCTGCACACTTGTAAACCAGGATGCCAATTGCAGCTGCAGTGCCTTGGTTACAGGCCTTTTGAGGTAGTGCTTCTTAAGGAGACTTGTAATTTGTAAAACACTGATCAAAACCTGATCGAGGCATAGACCTTATCATATTCGTGATCCTGAGTCTATTCACCTTACTTGCTGCTGATATCACTTGTACTTGGATACTGATTGAAATAATTACACCCTGACAGGTTCTTGAACAACGTTGGCTTCTTTTTCCCACTGATTATGATGTTGACTTGGATGGTTTCTGTGGCCAGCATGGTCCGGAAGCTGGTTTATGAGCGAGAGATCCAGATAGAAGAGGTAAATGGCTTTGATATTGCTTCTGGAATCACAGGGAATAATTTAGGGGTGACCCTCTAAGTAGAATAGCTGGTCTCTCTCTTTATTCTTCATTCCCTTTGTTGAGTCTCCTTCCTGGGAACATTGCTTTCTATTGGAATTGGAAATGTTGTTAAAAGTGTTCGGTATTTCCTACTGAGACAAAGGAAACCCAACAATGAGTGCCTGAGATTAGAGGTACAAGGCCATTGCTGCTCCGTGGTAATTTTTATAAAACATCACTTTCCACAGTCATTTCTGGTTCAGATTTATATAATGAATTCTATTATTTTTGTTCTGATATTATTAAAATTTGAAAATGTCAGACAACTGCATTTAAGAATGAGAGTTTGTAAGAGCATCTGGTGAAGATGTGATAGCCTGTTCGTCCTCACAGAAGAGTGAAGGCAAGCAATAAAGGGCATTCATTGTTTGATTACCGAATAGTTACTGAAATATAGGAACCACATGGTCAGCTATTGCTACTCTACACATCATTTGCCTGTTTACAACCATCTACCCAAGAGTTTCTGTGTTCTTTCCCTAAAGTGTGTTTGATCTATGAGCACAGAGGCCTGGAGACAGAAGGTTCCAGTTGCTGAGATCTCTAATGCACTTACTAAGTGGCCAGCAAGGGACTATACCTCAGAGCTACTTAATTTCCTTTCACATGAGGCCAGGCCCATTCCCTGAAATATCACCACGTGGTACAAGAACAAATGGTGGGTTAGGGGAGAAGTTAATTTTATTAATTTAAGCATATTATTTTGTACAGTGCATTCTATAGCCCATGTAAAGGTCACCTCAGCCGGGAAATTCATCTCATTTTCCTGTCTCATCATCATTTGCCTTTGTTAAACAAAGCTGGCACACATAGACAGGAAAACAAAACCTGAGGGAAACACAACAAATTCACCCAAACAGAAATTGTAACGGAACTGTGGCAACCAACTAAGTCTAAGACATCTGTTCGTACCTGTTGTGCCACGATTCTGACTGGTGACACTGTTTCATGTGTAGCTTCAGTTTTCTCGCCGTGAGCACAGTGAATAGCTATGCTGTCAGGTCTCTGGTAAATCACTGTTGAAGGAAGTGACCTTCTCAATGCCTTTCCCGAGCTGGGTTGGCAAACCAAATGGTTCACCTTCTTACTGATGTTTCTCTTGCTCATGATCTCATCTGCTTTGACTCAAGCGTTCCCTGCTGTAATAACCCCAGGCTTCTTCTTTTCACAGTACATGCGGATGATGGGGCTGCATCCAGCCATCCACTTCCTGTCCTGGTTCCTGGAGAACATGGCTATGCTGGCTCTGAGCAGTGCGGCTCTGGCTGCCATTCTGAAGATGAGTGGCATCTTCCTGCATAGTGATGCTTTCATTGTGTTTCTTTTCTTGCTGGACTTTGGAGTGTCAGCTGTCATGATGAGCTACTTCTTAAGCGTGTTTTTCAACCAAGCTAACACAGCAGCCCTGTGTACCAGCCTGGGGTACATGATCAGCTTCCTGCCCTACGTGGTTCTGTTAGTCCTGCACAACCAACTAAATTTTGCCATTCAGACCCTTCTGGTGAGTGAGATGCTCTGTAAAAAGGAAAGTAAAACCAATAGGTGCCCTCTAATCATGATATAGCCTCAGGCTGCAGTCTGTCTTGTACTGACTTACATGGAACATCTGAGGTCTCTACTCTGTATTCTGCCCACAAATGCAGGACTACAGTGGTGGTTCATTGACTTGCAGTGATGTAGTGGCAGGCCATAAAGAATTGTCAGTTTCCTGTAATGGGGTCTCTTCGAGGATTCTGGGAAGTCAGCAACCTCCTGAAGCAAACATATAACTTTGGATTCTCTTTTGTTTCATGCATGGAAAGAAATAGATTTCTGAAGCTATTTTGGAAGTTAAAAATAAGCATTTTTCTTGAAGCATCATGAGTTACATCACATTAAATGGAAAGATCTCTCCGTTAGCAATGTCAGAATCACTCATCCATTTGAAATGTATGCCCTGAAAAAGAGTGAGAGTGCTTTCAAGTTTGCAGTATAAAATATGCAGAAGATAGCAACAGATTCTTTCTTGACTGTTGTCTGGAAGGCACTGTGTCTGACACATAGTAGAAAATCAGTCAGTATGGTGGGGGTAAGCACATCAACATCAGATTAGGTTCTTTACAGAGCTAGAGTTGTATCTATACCAGGTTGCATCCCCTCTTCTAGTGGGTCAGTAAATGACCTGAAGTAACAATCTATTAGGAGATATGACCAAAATCACTTTGAGGAGGACTTAGGGACATTTCAAGATTATGCATTACTAGAATATTTGGAAACATACAACTAGTCAATGTGTGGAAAACCCTAGACCATAGTGTGACCTGTCCTTTGTAGATACATCTACAAGACAATGTCTAAGGCTCAGGAAACACTGGGTAAGAGGGGATGGAAATATTAAGAACCAGAGGCTTGGGAAGTTTTCTGTGAGATGGTGGACTCTATATATGTCAGGGAGCTCTGCTGTGAGATAGTGTCCTTTGAATATGACAGGGAAGCTGCATCGTGAAGTCTCAACAATATGGCCACCTAAACAATTCATGAAAAATGACACTAGAGGTTGACATGATAAGATAACTGGAAGAAATCTCAGAAGGATCCACTCTAGGTGAAGAGTCACAGGCCATTAATGACTGCTAAGAAATAGAAAGAAATCTCTAATAGATTATCTGATACCAAATGGTCAGCCCTAAACAAATACATATCTGAGCAACACTAAATGAACTCACTAGGTTGTGTTTATATATATATATATGTATGTATGTATATATATATGAATGTGTATGCATGTAACAATAATTTTAAAAGTTCATGGATTTAGAGGGGCTTTTGGTAACACAGGAAGGGTTGGATGGGAGAGAGAGGGGAGGGAATTATGTAAATATAGTATTCACATATGAAATTCTTAAAAAAATACCATGAAGACTTTAAAAAAAATCCTTTTTCTAACATGGTATAACCAAAAGATGAATGTGTCTCTTATTTCTGGGATGGAGAATACCTTTTATGTTCATCTAGAGCCTTAGAGCAACTGCATTATAACAGCCTAATTAGGTCCTCCAACTTCAGTTAAGTGACAATTCAGTATTGTGCTTGTCCCCTCTCTTCTGGCACTGGGAATTGAATCCAAGCCCTGAAACATAATAGACAAATGCTCTACCACTTTTTCTTTTAATTTTTTTTTTGTTTTGAGAAAGAGTTCTATTTACTTACCCCATTGGCCTTGAACTCTTTCTATATCCCATGCAGGTTTTGAACTTGAGATTTTCCCACCTCAACTCCCAAGTAGCAGGGATTATAGGCATGCAACAGCAGGCCCAGCTAGCTGTTCTGTTTTTGCTTTTGTTTTCTGGTAGCCAAATAGACTTAATACATATAAATTGTTCTATTCAATTAGTGTCTGCCGCACTGGTAATGTCCTCATCATCTTGATTAGCTTATATCACACCTACAGCAACTTAAATGCAATAATTCTGTGGTAGAATCAGTCAGGCATTCCTAGAATAAATAACACAAAGCATCATCTGCACATAAGCTCCTTAAACATAGAGTCACCAATGACACAAATTAGCTAAGACTCAAATGCTCTCATTTTTGCTTGTAATTCGATCCTTAAGTCCAAGGCATCTGTCCATTCAGCATATGCTTTGCATATGCAAATGCTTTCTAACTAATGATGACCTTTAACTATGGTGCATTGTCTTTTAAATGTAAGATGCTTTTTTTTAGTGATTTTCTTTTTTTGACATAGAACCTCTTCCACTGAAGATAAATTGACAGCTTCCTTTAATATACTACTTTTATAGTGCAGAATTGTATAGACATCACATCAGTCTATTCAGAGAGTGCTCCAAGGCATACATTTAATAATAAGAAATAGTAAATTGCTCTATTCCATTTCCCACTGTTTTGTGTTACATGTTTCTGTATTCAGTACATTGGATTTATGACACCTCGAATGCTTCGGTGAAAAGAAATAATTCCTTTTAGTATTAAAAACAAGCTGGCGAGCATGAGTTTCAGCGTGCACTGACACTGCTAATCCCTTCCGGCTCAGATATTTAAGCCATTGCCTGAAACACTGCTATCCTTAGAACCTTTAAATTGGGAGGTGTCTTCTTCCAACTCTGTGCAATGAGTTTTCTGTGGCCGCAATCAAACACTAATGACTGCTTTCCCTCCCTCCATCGGCCTCGGCAGTGCTTGCTCTCAACCACAGCCTTCGGACAAGGAGTCTTTTTCATTACATTTCTGGAAGGACAGGAGGAAGGTAAGAGGATGGCCTCTCCAGAGGGTGGCTTTCTGGGTCCTGTGTCGAATTAGCAAAGAAAAGGTCACAGCTATTACCTCCATTTTCTGTATGTATTTACTCATACACCTGGCTTAAATAATTTTCTTTTAAAATAAGTTCTCTAGCTCAGGTTAGATTTGAAATCCTGTATAGGTGAATATGACCTTTCATTTTCGATTCTCTTGTCAGCACCTCCCAAGTGCTGGGGTCGCAGGATACACCACCACATTGGTTTACATAGTGCCAGGGACTGCATCCAGAACCGTGTTACATCTCCAGCTCCGTAAACTAATTTTAAAAAGTACTGGCAGTCCTGTTTGACTTAGATTGCATTTTCTAAAAAAACCATAAGGTCTTTAATAAGAACATTTGTTTTTTAGATTTTCATATGGTTTTGGGCTATGTTTTGGAAATAGAGGAAAATGTAAGCCATAGGTAAAATTCAACATTGGCTGTTATTGCTCTGCGCAGTCACTTTACACTGTTAGACTTACCAACTTTTCCAGTAAAGCATGCTAAAAGGTCCCTTTGATCTAAAATGGCTTCCCCTCCATTTGATCTGCAAAGTCACAATTAAATTGGCGGATTATTTTGGTCCATATGACAGCAAGTATACAGTGGTTAAAACTTTTAAAGCTGGGTGCTAACTTAGTGCCACAGTGAAGAGAAAGAGGAATAATGTTCTCAACTTATATTGTGATCCAGGAATGAATTACAAACATAAGAAAATAATGATTTTTTTCCCACTGTAGACCTTTTATATATTATTTAACATATTTTCCTAGAGCAGAGTAATATATAATCTCAAGTTTTATTATACAACACTTTTACTTTTTGCTGTGAATATAACATCACTCTTAAGTCAGGTAAAATAGATACAAATGGCTCTCAGAGTTTTGGATGTTGGAGAAAAATGTGGCGCTAATGGTTTCTCACGGTCCATGAGACAGGTGAGATCACACAAGCTAATGATGCCTCTGGAGAGTTAGTTTTACTTGTACCGACTTGCTTTCTGTGTCCTCTGACGCTTCTGTAGAGTGAGGATCCTCTCTCATCAAACCTGCAGTAAAAGAATGGGCCCATGTAACTTAGTCCTTTCTCCTCTGGCCAGGGATCCAGTGGAGTCACATGTACCGAGCTCCAGAGCCAGGGGGCATGACGTTTGGCTGGGTCTGCTGGATGATTCTGTTTGATTCAATCCTCTATTTTCTGTGTGGATGGTATTTCAGCAACTTGGTCCCTGGTAAGACATCTTCATTTTCATAAGACAACAAAATGAACTTTAACAGTCTTCACACCTATGCACTGGGATGTCAGAATGATTATGCTTCATAGTAGCTACCTGAAAGAGACGTTAAAAGGAGCTGTAAGTTTTGGGAGAATGTGTATTCTGAGTAAAGGCCAAAGGCCAGATGAGGTATCACAGGATGAGTAAAGGGGAAAGTTCTTGGGACCCACCAGCAGCTCTCAACATGTGGTTTACTATATTCAAGCTCTGTTTTCTAAGGACAAGTGTCTGAAGGAAGGGGGCGTGAGGACAGTCAGGACGAAGGAGTCTGGGGCTCTGGAGGTGTTGGCCTGCACATAGCTAAGACACCCAGCGGGATCAGTGATAGGGCAGAGGAAGGGTCTGTGGATAGAACTCGTCTGGGGGCAGTCCAGCCTGAGGTGGATTCTTGAGGAAAGCAGACAGGGCAGGGGATGTTGGAATAGTTGAACGTTGGATGTTTGCTAGAGGAGGGGGCACTTTCGAGTCACTTCCAGATCCAAGCCTGTAGGTGAGGTCCCAGGTAAGTGTCCAAGGTAAGGATTTCTCTGAATGTAATATGCTTCCTCTTTAATATGGCAGGCAAGACCTGGAGGCAGGAGGATGGCACCTATCACAGTGAGGGAGGGGCAAGACAGGAGGAATGTATTTCTCTGCTGAGTCAAGAGAGACAGAAGCATACATTTACCATTTTGGCTCAGACTAAAAGGCAGAAAAATTATTTTGTAATTTTGAAAAAAACTTAGAATTGTCATATAGAGGGAATTATATTTTATTGAATTTTCTTGTGACTCAGGCTCTATACTTTCCAGAAAAAAATGGACTTCTAACCATTAAAATTAAAAGCTATAAATACACATTCCAAACATGCAAATGAAAGCAGAGGAATGGATGGCAAAATAAATCACTTTCTATTTCACTGTGAAAACCCATTTAATAGTTGGGGAACTCATAGAATTCCTGACGGCTAGCACACACATAAAGCATAGGTCATTGAAAAGACATTTCCAGTGGTATGAAAATATGGCCTCAAGAATAGACGTAAGGTATCAACTGACCAGGCAATTCATTTTTGAAAAAGTAGGATTGCACGAAATTAAAAAGTAATAAAATGAACCCAGAAGGGTGAAATTGTCAAGAAGCTGGATGAGAAGTTGGCCAGTGAAGAAGCCAAGTAATGTAGTAAAAGAAGACTGTGATGGGGTGTGAGTTCCTTTATAGAATGAGAATGCAGCCATGAGCATAGAGAAGTGAACAGAGGGGCTGGAGAGAGGGCTTAGCTTGTGAGAGCTTGCTGCTCTTGCAGAGCACCCAGGTTCAGTTCCTAACACCCATACTGGCCAGCTTACAACCACCTGTGAGTGTAGTTTCAAGGGACCTCTCTTCTGGACTCCATCAGCACTTGTACTCTTGTACACACACACACACACACACACACACACACACACACACACACACACACACACACACTTAAAAATAAATCCTAAAATACACAAATTAAAAGAAAGAAATGAGCCAAGCTAGATACAGTAGCACAGCCCAGGAATACCAGCATGTAGGAGGCAGAGGTAGTAGATCATGGGTTCAGTGGCAACATGTGCTACTCGGTGAAATCCTCTTAAAAAAACAAAAACAAGCAAACAGAAGAGGACTGGAAAGCGAAGGAGGAATCAGCAGAAATAAGATAAAAAAGGCTAATGGAAATTGAGGTTCTGTTGGTTCAGGACCACTGATCCTTAGAGGAGCCCAAATCAGCTGAACTAAAGGTAATCGAGAAGGGTCACCGGAAGAGAAGTGACAAGTCATGATCATCACTCGACACACACGATTCCTAAGACAGGAATGTCCAGATAGAGAACTCCAAGGACAAAGAGAAGAGCCTCACAACCACACAGACAATCAAAATCAGGCTACCATCAGCCGTGCTGAGTGGAAAATGTGTTCAAGGACCACGGGTGTTCTAACTTCTTTTCCACTGTCAAAACCTGAGGTACAGGAATACTGATGGCCTCACTAAGGTCTTATTGCTGTGACAAAAATATAACCAAAAGCAGCTTATGGTGGAAAGTGTTTATTTCAGTTTGCATTTCTACACTACAGTCCATCACAGAGGGAATTCAAGGCAAGAACTCAAACAGCACAGGAACCTGGATGCTGGGTGTAATGTGAATTTGTTTTTTGTTCCAGTTGGATGAAAATGAACACACAGACGCTATATAAATTATGAAACTGTTGGCCGTTGGCTTGAGTTTCTTATCAGCTAGCTCTGTCTTAATTATCAACCCATTTCTATCAATCAATGTATTGCCATGAGGCTGTGGCTTATCTTACTAGAGAAGGATCCGGGACTCCAGCTCCTTTGGTGGCACACATGATGACTGCTAAGCATCTCCGTGGAGAAGAGAGTGATTTCCTGTCTGGCCAATCATCCAATTATGCTTTATTTTTTAACCAGTAAGAGAAACATATACACAGAAGAACATTCCCCATCAGCAGGGCTGATACAGAGGCAGTGGAGGAGTGCTGCTTACTGGTTATTCATCAAGGCTTCCTCAGCCTGCTTTCTTGTAGCACCCAGGGCCATCAGCCCAGAGGTTACACTACCCACAATGAGCAGGATCCTCCCACCTCAATGACTAATTAAGAAATGCCAAAAAGGCTTGCTTAAGGGCCACTCTTTTTTTCTTTTTTAATTTAAATTAGAAACAAGATTCTTTTACATGTCAATACAAGTACCTTCTCCCTCTCCTCCTCGCCTCCCCTCCCACCAACCCCCTTCCCATCCCTTCTGCTCCACAGGGATGGTGAGGCCTTCCATGGGAGATCTTCAAAATCTGTCATATCATTTGGAGCAGGGCCTAGGCCCTCCCCCATGTGTCTAGGCTGAGACATTTCTCTAGTGCCAGATTTCTCTTTATTAAACCTATAATGGCTCCCTCTAGTATGGTATCTCTTTTCTTGCTCTCCTCTATTCTTCCCCTGACTTGATCTTCCTGCTCCCTCCTGTCATCCTCTCCCCTTCTTTTCTCCCCTTCTCTTTATTCTAACTCCCTCTCCCCTCCACCATGCTCCCAATTAGTTCACAAGATCTTGTCCCTTTCCCCATGTATGTCTGTCTCTCTTAGGGCCCTCCTTGTTTCCATGCTTCTCTGGTGGAGTAGATTGTAGGCTGGTACTCCTTTGCTCTATGACTAAAATCCATATATGAGTGAGTACATACCACTTTTATCTTTTTGTAGTAGTCACCAGTCAGGACAGTTTCTTCTAGATCCATCCATTTGTCTGTAAATTTCAAGATTCCTTGTTTTTTTTTTTTCACTGAGTAGTACTCCATTGTGTAAATGTACCCCATTTTCTCTATTCACTCTTCAGTTGAGGGGCATCTAGGTTGCTTCCAGTTTCTGGCTATTACAAATAATGCTGCTATAAACATGGTTGAACAGATGTCCTTGTTGCATGAATGTGCATCTTTTGGGTATATGCCTAAGAGTGGAATCCCTGGGTTTTGTGGTAGACTGATTTCCATTTTCCGGAGGAATCTCCATAATTATTTCCAAAGTGGCTGTATGAGTTGCCACTCCCACTAGCAGTGGAGGAGTGTTCCTCTTTCTTCACATCACATCCTCTCCAGCATAAACTGTCATTGTGTTTTTGATTTTAGCCATTCTGACAGGAGTAAGATGGTATCTCAGAGTTGTGTTGATTTGCATTTCCTTGGTAGCTAAGGATGTTGATCACTTTCTTAAGTGTCTATTGGCCATTTTGACTCCTCTATTGAGAATTCTCTATATAGTTCTGTAGCCCACATTTTAATTGGATCCTTCGGTGTTTTGGAAACTTGCTTCTTGAGTTCTTTATAAATTTTGGAGATCAGCCCTCTGTCAGGTGTGGGGTTAGTGAATATCTCTTCCCATTCTGTGGGCTGCCTTTTTTTCTTGTTGACTGTGTCCTTTGCCTTACAGAAGCTTCTCAGAAGGTCCCATTTATTAATTGTTGATCTCAGTGACTGTGATACTGGTGTTGTGTTCAGGAAGTGGTCTCCTGTAACAATTTGTTCAAGGGTGCCTCCCACTTTCTCTTCTAAGAGGTTCAGTGTGGCTAGATTTATGTTGAGGTCTGTGATCCATTTGGACTTAAGTTTTGTGCATGGTGATAGACATGGATCTATTTGTAGTCTTCTACATGTCAGTATCCAGTTATGCCAGCACTATTTGTTGAAGATGCTTTCTGTTTCCCAGCGTATAATTTTAGTTTATTTGTCAAAGATCAGGTGTTCATACATGTATGGGTTAATATCGGGGTGTTCAATTCGATTCCATTTGTCTACCTATCTATTTTTGTGCCAATACCAAGCGTTTTCAGGACTATAGCTCTGTAATAGAGCTTGAAGTCAGGGATGGTGATGACTCCGGATGTTGCTTTGTTGAACATGGTTGTTTTGGCTATCCTGGGTCTTTTGTTTTTCCATATAAAGTTGAGAATTGTTCTTTCAAGGTCAGTGAAGAATTGTGCTGGGATTTTAATGGGGATTACGTTGAATCTGTAGATTGCTTTTGGCAAGATTGCCATTTTTGCTATGTTGATCCTACCTATCCAAGAGCATGGGAGATCCTTCCATTTTCTGGTGTCTTCTTTAATTTCTTTCTTTAAAGACTCAAAGTCTTTGCGATATAGGGCTTTGACTTGTTTGGTTAGCATTACCCCAAGATATTTTATGTTGTTTGTGGCAATTGTAAAAGGTGATGTTTTTCTGATTTCTTTCCCAGCCCTTTTATCATCTGTATATTGTAGGACTACTGATTTTCTTGAGGTAATCTTGTATCCTGCCACTTTGCTGAAGGTGTTTATCAGCTATCAGAGTTCCCTTGTAGCGTTTTTCGGGTCACTTATGTAAACTATCATATCATCTGCAAATAGTGAAAGTTTGACTTCTTCTTTTGCAATTTGTATCCCCTTGATCTCCTTTTGTTGTCTTATTGCTCTAGCTAGAGCTTCAAGTACAATGTTGAGGAGATATGGAGAGAGTGGACACCCTTGCCTTGTTCCTGATTTTAGAGGAATCATGCTACATTTCTCTCCATTTAGTTTGATGTTGGTTGTTAGTTTTCTGTATATTCCTTTTATTGCATTTAGGCATATTCCTATTATCCCTGATCTCTCTAAGACCTTTGTCATGAAGGGAAGTTGGATTTTGTGAAACAAATTTTCAGTGATATGATCATGTGGTTTTTCTTTTTCAGTTTGATTTTATGGTGGATTACATTGATAGATTTTTGTATGTTGAACCATCCCTGCATCCCTGGGATGAAGCCTACTTGATCATGGTGGAAGATTTTTCTGTGTTCTTGGATTATATTTGCTAGTATTTTATTGAGTATTTTGCATCAATACTCATGAGGGATATTGGTCTGAATTTCTCTTTCTTAGTTGTATCTTTGTATAGCTTGGGTACCAAAGTTATTGAAGCCTCGTAAAAAGAGTTTTTCAATGACTCTTCTGCTTCTATTGCATGGAATACTTTGAGGAGAATTGGTATTAGATGTTATGTGTATTTCTGGTAGAATTCTGAACTGAATCCCTCTTGTTCTCGTTTTTTTGTTTTTTGTTTTTTGTTTTTTTTTTTTTGCTTGGGAGATTTTTAATGGCTGCTTCTATTTCATTAGGGGTTATAATCTGCTTAAATCCTTATATGTTCTTTTTTATCATTTTTTATTTTAATTTTAAATAGCTTGTTTTACATGTCAATCCCAGTTCCCTCTCCCTCCCCTCCTCCCACACTCCCCTTCCCCCCCAACCCTCCCACCCTATTGCCAAATCCTTCCACATAGGGGATATCTAGAGTCTGTCATTTTACTCTGGGTGCCTGGACCCTTATATGTTCTTAATTCAATTTTGGCAAGTGATATCTATCCAGAAAACTGGCCATTTCCTTTAGATTTTCGAATTTTGTGGAGTACAGGTTTTCAAAGTATGACCAGAAGATTCTCTGGATTTCCTCAGTGTCCATTGTTATGTCCCCCTTTTCTTTCTGATTTTGTAATTTTCATGTTCTCTCTCTGCTTTTGGTTAGTTTGGATACAGGTTTGTCTATCTTGTTTGTTTTCTTGAAGAACCAACCCTTTGTTATATTGCTTCTTTGTATTTTTTCCTAGTTTCTACTTTATTGATTTCAGTCTTCAATTTGATTATTTCCTGGCATCTACACCTCCTGGGCAAGTATGCTGCTTTTTTTCTAGAGCATTCAGTTGTGCTGTTAATTCTCTAGGGTGACCATTCTCCAGTTTCTTCATGTGGGCATTTAGTTCTATAGACTTTTCTCTTAGCACTGCTTTCAAATTGTCCCATCAGTTTGGGTATATTGTGTCTTCAATCTCATTGAATACTAGGAAGCCTTTAATTTCTTCCTTTAATTCTTCCTTGACCCAGGAATGGTGCCATTGCTCAATTTCCATGAATTTGTAGGGTTTCTGCAATTTGTGTTGTTGTTGAATTCTAGCTTTAAAGCATAGTGGTCTGATAAGATACAGGGGGTTAGTCCAATATTTTTTGTACCTGTTGAGGTTTGCTATGTTGCCGAGTATGTGGTCAATTTTAGAGAAGGTTCCATGTGGCGCTGAAAAGAAGGTATAATGTTTTGTGTTTGGATAGAATGTTCTATAGATGTCTATTAAACCCAATTGGGTCATAACTTCTATTAGTTCCATTGTTTCTTTGTTAAGTTTCTGTCTTGTGGTCCTGTCTAGTGGTGAGAGTGGGGTGTTGAAGTCTCCCACTGTAAGTGTGTTAGGTTTTCTGTTTGATTTGAGTTTTAGTAATGTTTCTTTTATGAATATGGGTGTCTTTGTATTTGGTTCATAGATGTCCAGCATTGAGACTTTCTTCTGATGGAGTTCTTCTCTGATGAATATGAAATGACCTTCTTTATCTCTTTTGATTGACTTTAGTTTGAAGTCATATTTTCTTTTTTTATTTTAATTTTAAATAGCTTGTTTTACATGTCAATCCCAGTTCCCTCTCCCTCCCCTCCTCCTTTCTGGGTACAGTAGTCTGGACTGGCATCTGTGGTCTCTTAGTGTTGGTAGAACATCTATCCAGAACCTTTTAGATTTCAGAGTTTCCATTGAGAAGTCAGGTGTAATTCTGTTAGGTCTGCTTTGTATGTTGCTTGACCTTTTTCTTTTGATGCTTTTAATATTTTTCTTTATTCTGCATGTTTGGTGTTTCTAATTATTATTTGGCAAGGAGACTTTTTTGTGGTCTACTCTATTTGGTGTTTTGTAAACTTCTTGTACTTTCATTGGCATGCCTTTCTTTAGGTTGGGGATGTTTTCTTCTATGATTTGGTTGAATATGTTTTCTGTACCTTTGAGGTAGCTTCCTTTACCTTCTTCTATACCTATTATTCTTAGGTTTGGTCTTTTCATGATGTTCCATATTTCCTGGATATTTTGTGTTAGGGATTTGTTGGACGTAAGATTTTCTTTGGTCAATTAATCTAATGCCAAAATTCTCTATTCCATGTCTTGTATTCTGTTGGTTATGCTTACATCTGTAATTCCTGATAGTTTACCCAGAATTTCTATTTCCAGAATTCCCTCATACTTTGTTTTTTTTCATTGTTTCTATTTCATCTTTCAAACATTGCACTGTTTGAATTGTTTCTTGCAATTTTTGGTTTGTCTTTTCCTTCATTTGTTTTATTTTTTGTTTGCTTGTTTTCCCATTTGTTTAAGAAATTTTCTCATCACCTCTTTGGGGGCCTCTATCATCTTCATAAAGTTGTCTTTAGGTTTGTCCTCTTCTGCTTCATGTGTGTTGGGATGTTCATGTCTTGCTGGTGTGGAGTCCCTAGACTCTGGTGTCAACATATTGATCTTTCTGTTGTTGACTCTGTTCTTATATTGTCGTCTTTCCATCCCTTCTAGTGGATACCGGTGGGGTCTCTTCCTCTCCTGGTGGCTACGGAACAAGGTTCACTTCTGGTGGGTGCAAGCAGGTCCAATATGCTGGTGGCTCTCCTCTTCTCGCGGGTGGAGTCAGGACTAGGACGCTGGCAGACTCTGGATGGGTTGTTGTGCTGATATGGGTTCCTCTGTGTGTAGGCCCCAAACTTCAGGAGGCTCAGAGCAGGGCACTGGAAGACCTATAGGCCACTCTTATGGATGCATTTTCTCAACTATGGGCCTGCTCTTCTCAGTTGTCTAGGTTTGAGTCAAATTGGCAAAACTCTACCAGAACAGTTGACCTCTTGTCAACTTGACACACAAACACTTCACTTATTAAACCATACACTTTCCTTTCTTGTCACCCCTAAGGTCTCATACTAATATTAATGCCACTATATAAAACACCCCAAAATTTAAAATCACATAGTCTTTAAAAATTCAATCCTTTAAAAGTTCAGTTTTTTAAAAAGTCTCTCTAAGTGTTAAAATTCTCTCTAAAATTTTAATGGTCTTCATCTTTAGGATCTTGTAAAAGTAAAACTAAGTTACATACTTTCTTATTGCAAGAAGGTATAAGCAAAGCAAAGCAAAATCAAACTCCAATTTATACTCTCTCTATACAATGTCTGGCTGGGGGTCTCTGCATCTGTTCCATCTGCTACTGGAAGTAACCTCTCTGATGATGAAGGGATAAGGCATTGATGTATGAGTGTAGCAGACTAGCATTGAGAGTAATTTTACTGATAACTTTTTGGGTTTTTTTTGTTTGTTTGTTTTTTTGTTTTTTGTTTTGGTTTTACGAGACAGGGTTTCTCTGATTTGGAGGCTGTCGGTCCAGCCTGGCCTCGAACTCACAGAGATCCACCTGCCTCTGCCTCCCGAGTGCTGGCATTAAATGCATATGCCATCAACACCTGGCTTACTGATAACTTTTTAATGTTCATTTTTACCAGTAGTATTTGGTCAAATCAAACATTGTTTGGATACTCCCTGAAGTTATGGGCCACCACATATTTAGCACATTTTTCAGGAAGGGCAGATTGTACATCAGAGATTTTATGGCTGGGTTAGTATCCACATTTCTTTTTAGGTAGCCTACAATATACCTTCCCACACTGGAAACAATAGAACTTAGGGGTGAAGTCTCCATGTAGGCACCAGCTCCACTTCACCATGTTCAATGAGTTGTGTGGGGCCCACTGTTAGTTTGCAGAGAGCAACCTTTTGTTTTAGTGACACACTGAGTTGTTTGGGATTTCCATGATACCCCCTTGGCCATCAATTCAATTGAATGCAACCTGGTTCTGCCAGTGGAAGTCTTTCCAGGCAATAAACAATAGCCAGATGAGACTTCATGTCCCTTATTACTAGGAGTCTTCATTAAGATCACCTTCATAGAATTCAGGCAGTTTCCCCTGCACTAGGGGTAGCACCCCCAGAGCCTCCCAATTCCAGCCATCTCTGATCATACTCTCTTCTTTCATGTCATCTCCCTTTACCTGATCTCCCACCCCCACCCCTCCAAGACTACCCATATAATCTATTCTATTTCCCTCTCCCATGAAAATCTATGCATTCCCCCATAGACTCCTCCTCTTTACCTAACCTCTCGAGGTCTATAGACTGTAGCTTGGTTATCATTTACTTAACAGTTAATATTCACTTGTAATAAATACACACCATATTTATCTTTCTGGGTCTGAGATAACTTTTTTTCTGGTTCTATCTATTTGCTTGCAAATTTCATCATGTTATTTTTTTAAACAGATGTTTAGTTGAACAAATACCTTTGTGGTAGGAAAACGTATCCTTTGGGTATATGCCCAGGAGTGGTATATCTGAGTCTTGAGGTAGATCAATTCCCAGCTTTCACAAGAACTGACATATTGACTTTTATCATGACTGTACAAGCTTGAACCCACACAAGCCTTGAAGGAGTATTCTCCTTGCTCCACATCCTTGACCATGTGAGCTCTCCTTGGGTTATTGATCTTAGCCATTGTAACAGGTGTAAGATGTAATCTCAAAATATTTTAGACTTGTATTTCCTTTTTGGCTAGGGATGTTGAACATTTGTTTGTTTCTCAGCCATTTGAGTTTCTCCTATTGTGAATTCTCTGTTAAGGTCTGTGCCCCATTTTTTAATTGGATTATGTTGTTTTTTGATATCTAGTTGTTTGAATTCTTTATATATTTCAAATATTAGTTTTGTATTAGATATTGAGTTTGTAACAAATATTTTCTTATTCCCAAAGCAGTAGGCTGCCACTTTGACCAAATGACAGTGTCCTTTACCTTAAAGATTTTCAGTTTCATGAGGTCCTATTTATTAATTGTATTCTTTTTATTTTAGAAACACTTATTTATATATCCATCACCCCATTCCCTTGTCCTCCCATTCTCCCATGCTTCCCACTGACCCCCCAACCCACCCACCACCCACTCCTCAGGGATAGTGAGACCCTCCATGGGGGATCATCAAAGTCCAGCACATCATTTGGGAGAGGGCCCAGGCCCTCCTTTCCATATCTGGGCTGCAATAGTATCCCTCCATGGGAATGGGCTCCCAAAGATCATTTGTGATCTAGGAATGAGCGCTGGCTCCACTGTTAGAGGTTCCATAGACTGCCCAGGCCTCCTAACTAGTACCCATATCCAGAGGGCTTGGTTTGGTCCAATGCTGGTTCCCCCACTTTACGACTAGGGTCTGCATTATTAATTGTATTCTTAGTGCCTATTGTATTGGTGTTCTGTTCACAAAGTCTACTCCTGTGTCAAGGCTTTCTCTTCAATCAAATATAGTGTATTTGGTTTTATGTTGATCTATCTAGACTTGAATTTTGCATAGGGTGATAAGTATGGGTTTGTAGATAGATATTGCTTAAATTTCACTTTATCATTGAATATCTTATTTTTTCTGACCATAGTGATTGAAAGTTTTGCTGGGTATAGTACTCTGGCCTGGCATCTGTGGTCTCTTAGAATCTTAACTACATGGCCCTTCATGTTTTTCATAGGGAAAGTCAAGTGAAGTCCTTCGGAAATCAAATTAATTATGTCTTTATATGTTACTTTATATATTACTTGGTCTTTTTCTCTCTCAACTTTTAATATTCATTTTTTTGTTTTGTGAATTTAATGTTTTGATAATTAAGTGGCAAGGAGACTTCATTTTCTTGTCCAATCTATTTGGTGTGCTGTATGCTTCTTCTTTAAGTTAGGAAAATTTTCTCCTATAGTTTTGTCAAAGACATTTCCTCAGTTTCTGATCTGGGATTCTTCTTCCTCTATTCCTATTATTTTAGGTTTGATCTTTTCATAGTATAACAAATTTTCTGGATGTTTTGTGTTAGGAGATTTTTAGATTTAACATTTTCTTTGACATATTCATTTTTTATAGAATCTACAATATTTGAAATTCTTCTTCTATCTCTTGTACTCTGTTAACAAAGCTTTCGTCTGTGTGTTCTGTTCAGATTCCTAAGCTTTTCGTTTCTGGAATTCCCTCCCTTTGTAGTTTCTTTATTGGTTGTGTTCCCATTTTTCAGGTCTTGAATAGGTTTATTCATTTCTTTCAACTGTTTGTATTTTCTTGTATTTCCTCATTTTTTCCAATTGTTTGCATTTTCCTGGATTTCTTTGAAGGATTTATTCATTTCCTCTTTGAGGACCTCTATCAATTATCTTTTCTTGTGCTTCAGTGATGTTGGAATATTCATGGCCTGCTGTGGTAGGAAAGCTGGGCTCTAGTGGCTGTTATTGATTGAGTTTTTATGTTGGTTTCTAGGCATCTGGGTTTGGATATAGGTCTAAGAGCTGATTTCTGAATATTGTCTTTGTTGTGGGGGTGTCTTGTTCTTTGCTTTCTGTTTTCTTCCTGAATTTTAGGAGCATCTGATAGCTGCGTGTTGACTGTTTTCCTGTCCTGTTCAGCCAGTGTGTTCACAAAGAATGCGTGGTGGTGTTGGAGTTTGGGATACTGGGAATAGTTGGGAGAAGGTTAGAGGAGAAGGTCCTTGTGATCCCTGGCAATGGGGTGAGAGAATAAAGACAGACCCCAGCAGATTTCTTGCTACAGAACTGGGAATGAAACTGATGGGACTGACTCTCACAAGCAGTAGGAGAGGTGTGGGTTTTCATTCAGCCTACTTCTTGCCCTGAGAGGAGCAGCCCTTGGTTTAGCAGGGGGTTCCTGCTAGGGCTGGTTTGTACAAAGCAACAACTTGGGAGAGGGAGATTAGAAAGGGAGATTTGAGGGGGCTACAGGAGATGGGAGCAGGGGATGGGGGAAGGCTGCTATGGGTGTTCTTTTGCAGAGCTAGGTTTGAGTCTAGGGGAATGGATCTGGGAGGACAAAGTGAATAATACTGATCTCTTCTTAATTACTATTAATTTCTTATCTCTAGCTAACCATCATCAAATAATTGTCCCAGGAAAACAAAAGTTTCACTTCAGTGGTGCTGGTCTCTAATTAATCACGATTCTTCATGCCCAGATGATCAGAACTACAGATTCTTAGCTGAAAAAAAATCACATAAATTACCCTAATATAGTCTTTGCTTCCCTCTGAGACTTCAAAATCCAGGCTTCCATTGTCTGCACTGTGTTCAGCTGTGTCTTCTGTGTTCCCACTGAGCTTTGAACACTCAACTTCTTTTCCAGCCCAAAGTTCAAGTGCTACCATAATCCTCCAAAAAACACAAGGTCAGGTCTGTCATAGCAATACCCAATACCCTTAGTGAAGGTTTCTGATGCTGTTGTCAAACACTATAATCAAAGGCAATTCAGAGAGCAGGAGCCTGGAGGCAGGAGCTGAGGCCACAGAGGATTGCTAATTGACTTGCTACTCATGGCTTGCTCAATCTGCTTTCTTAGAGTACCCAGAACCACCATGAGCAAGGGCCCTACTGCATCAAGCAGTAATTAAGAAAATGCACCACAGGTGTGCCCACAGGCCAGTCTTGTGGGTCCATTTTCTTAGTGTGACTCCCTATTCACAGTTTTCTAGGCTTGTGACAACCATGGACAGTATGTACCTATATTGTAGTAGACCAAGGAAGCTCTAATATTTAGCAAGGGCATCACCATAACTCTCACTGAAATTTATTCCTTTGTCCAAATTACTTGGAATAAAATGAGCAAATCTGTTGTCTAATCTAGAATCAAGATGAGTCATGCCAGAACATTCAGCATCACTGGGCCTCTAGGCATTCTGAAGGAGGGACTGCCAAGCAGAACAGGTTTCAGGGAAGAGAAATAAGTGTGTGTGTGTATGTGTGTGTAAAAGAGAGATTGAGAGAGAGAGAGAGAGAGAGAGAGAGAGAGAGAGAGAGAGAGAGAGAGAGAAAGAGAGAGAGACACAGAGAGGAACGCTGCTGGCTGTTTCTCAGCTCCATATGCTTTGGCGGTATAAGTAGGTTGAACTTTTCAAGTTTTCACCTAGTGGGGCAGTAACTGTTGCTGGCAGAGAAGGTGGGCTTTAGTCTTGTTACTGCTATCATAGTTGTTAGTTTACAAGATGAGTGGTTTCCCTGCATGCTATGCACTATGACCACTCTTCCAGGAATCTGGGGAGCTGCAGAGCCAGGTAGAAAAGGGCAGCTGGCTAAAGAGAAGATGAGAGGAGAAGGACCAGCGTACACACACAAGGATATTCAGAAGGAGCTAGAATTCTCGTGCTGCCCATAATGACGGAGAGGCCAGGCCTTAGGCTCCACCTCTGTGTCCACTGTGCATTCAGGGCAGAAGGGCGGTGAGGACAGCAAACATCATCACATGTGCTCTGGGCCAGCTCTGCAGCTCTCAGAGGCAGGACAAAGTGTGTGTAGGAGGCAGGACAAGGAAAGGGGTAAAACCACAAGAAAATAGAGATAGTAAGAGGACAGCACAAGACCAAGACTGTTTCTAGTTTGTGTGTGAGAATCAATTGAAAGAAATGAATGGTCACAGAGATGCAAAATTCAAGAGTATTGCTATACAACAGCAGTGGATACAGAGCTGGGCAGTGAAGGAGTTTCCTCCTCCAAGCCATAAGATAAAGCACCCTGCTCGAATCTGATTCAATAATATACATCACATAAAAATAAAAAATGCACGTGAACATTGCTTAGACTTGAGTAAATGAAAAAAGAGGCTGTGTTATTGAACAGGAATATTCATTATCAGAAGTTATGTTGATTTTCTGTGAATAAATGTACAGATTTTTATAGTTTCAAATTCTGTGGTTCTTAATAGGAATATTATGTCAATGTAATATAGTGAGATATACATAAATCATTTAAATAAAAAATTCCCAAGGTAGTGATTTGTTTTTAATTGACAAAATATTTCTAAGGATATATGGAAATATAAATTAATAACAAAATCAAAACTGATAAATAATAATGAGAAATGATAGAGGCTGGTAATTATGCAAAATCTCTCTGTGCATTGATAAGAATTAAAATAGGGCGATAGTTATATAAATTCGGTTGAGCAATTGAGGGCCCAGAGAGACGACTTAGTAGTTAAGAGCATGTCCTTGCTTTCAGAAGATTGAAATTTGTCTTAGCACCCATGTTGAGCTGCTCACAGTCAGCTGTAACTCCAGTTCTGTGATATATGATGCTTTCTTCTGGTCTCCATGGGAACTGTACTTACACACACACACACACATACACACACACACATACACACACAGAGAGAGAGAGAGAGAGAGAGAGAGATACAGAGAGACAGAGAGAGAGACACAGAAGGTCACAGAGAGATGTACAGAAGACACAGAGGTAGAGATACTTGCATGCACATACACTCTTATATTCATGTGTTCATGAAAGCATGCATGCACATCCACAAATGCACGTACACATTTGTAAATAAAATAAACTTTAAAAAGATGGAGAGGTTGAGATAGGGAGTGAAGTTCAGTAATAGCGTGCTCATCTAGCTTCTGTCCTTAACAATGTAGGGATGGGAGTTAGATAGACACAGGAACAGACGAAAAGCCCGTGTAACCCACCCAAGGGTATGCAGCTTGCGCTGTTCAATTATTAAACTTACTATTGAGAAAAAACATTTAACTTCTACCCATAAATGTGCTATAAATGAATAGTATTAAAATAGTGAGGAGAGTTGGAATATAGCACAATGGCAGAGAACTTATCTAGAATGTGTAAAACACTGGATTTGATTTCCAGCACTACAGAAAAAAAACACTGAAAATAATAAAGTAATAGGAAATGTATGATTTAAAAAAAAGGAAAGGCCTTCCTTAACAGGATGTCAGTCATAAATAAATAACAAAAACACTAAAAAATCAAGAACTCACTATAATGATTTAAACAAGCATTTAAAACTATACAAATAAAATTACATGCAAATTTATAAGCTTATAAAAATTTCATAGCTCTATTTAAAAGCTAAATTTCTAAAGTTAAAAATTAAAAAGATATATTTCAACAGAAATTCTTTTTTTTTATGAGACAGGGTTTCTCTGTATTGTTTTGGAGGCTGTCGGTCCAGCCCGGCCTTGAACTCACAGAGATCCACCTGCCTCTGCCTTCCGCATGCTGGGATTAAAGGCATGCGCCACCACCGCCCGGCTCAACAGAAATTCTAACAAATCATTTGTTAGAAAACAAAAAATATTTGTATGCCTTTAATCTCAGCTCTTAGGAGGCAGAGGCAGGAAGATCTTTGTGAATTTAAGGCCAACCTGGTCTACATAGTGAATTCAACAACAGGATTATGTAGACAGACCATGTATCAAAAAATGTTACTAGGAGGTACAATCTTAGAGCAAACACCCTGAACAGGTTTTATTTAGTTACATGCATACATGTGTGTATGTTTGTATGTATGTATTTACATGAAAGAAAAACTAGTAAAAAAGAGGCCATAAATTTGAAGGAGAGTGGGAAGGAGCATATGGGAAGGTTTGGAAGGAGGAAGGGGACAGGAGCAATTTTGGAATTATATTTTAATCTCAAAAATAAAAAAAATTGGTTGTGAGCCTAACCTTTAATGGCTGAGACATCTGACAGACTTTGAAGATCCCCCATGGAAGGCCTTACCCTCCCTGAGGAGCAGAAAGGAGATGGGATAGTGGGTCAGTGGAAGGCAGAGGAGGAGGGGAAGGAGAGGGAACTGTAAAACAAGATTGTTTCTAATTTAAATAAAAAAGGAAAAATAATAAACATGGAAAACAAACCCCCAAATGGATGTTTAATAAACTTATGTAAAGGTTTGATATCACACAAAAACATATGTTTATAAATATATAGAATATGACTTTTTCTCCTCTAGTAGGCAAATGTGCTAAAAATGATAATATTAAGTGTGGGTATATGTAAGCTGAAAGGAAAAAATAATGGTGACAATGCCAAATTGACTAACATTATATAGTATCAATTTTTAGTAACAATACAAATGGACTATACAGTGCTTTCAAAATGTTAAATGGTTTAGTAAAGGAAAAAATATACTTAAGTATCTGGTTTGGGGCATACAACTACTTATCATGGGTCGGGACACATTTTGGGAGTTAATTAGCATGATTTCAAAGTGTTCATGATGGTTGTTAACTGCAGGGACAGTGTCATACAGTCCAGATAAACTCTTATGCATCACACATAATGGAACTGTATGTTAGTGTGGTCAATATGTTGATCTCCTCCCAAAATATCTGCTGGTAGTCACTATCCCCTGGAGCCCTTTGTGTCTAACTATTTTGGATTTCTCATACAGGTGGTCTCATGTAAAACTGTCTTTCCGTGTCAGAGTTTCTTGGATATAATGTTCTTCCAGGTTCATTTCTCTTATCCCGAATGACAGGATATGCTTTTTAAGATTGAATAATATTTGTTTTATATGTGAAAGAGTTCATTGTTCCTTTATTCATTATGAAAGGAGAGTTACACTGACTTCATGTCTTGGTCATTCGAGTAGTGAAGTCACCAATAGAGATGTGCATATGTATTTTCAACAAATTGGTTTCAGTGCCTTTGTGTAGACAGATACAAACTTCTCGATCATGCAGCTGTTCTGTGTTCAGTTTTTTGATGAATCTCCATTTTGTATTCTCTCGTGTATTCTAATTTTACATTGATATCAAAGGTGTGCAAGGGTTTCTTTTATTTACATCCTCACTAATAGTTTAATCTTTTTTCTTTTTCTTTTTGCAATGGCCACCTGAGGGAGTGTGAGATAATATTGTGATTTTAATTTGCCTTTACTTGATTAGTAATGTTGAATACCTTATATGAACACATCGGATATTAGTATGTCTTACCAGAAGAAATGTCTGTTTAGGACATGTGGCCTTTAAAAGAATGGAATAATTTGCTCTCTGATTGCTCAGTTGTAGGAGTACCCTATGCATTATGAGATGTGGGGATTGCAAACATTTTTTCCCCTGTTTTGTCAGCCGTCCTTGCTTTTTGGTGATCACTTGCTTCAGTGTACAAAAAGATTTTCAGTTTTATGCAATACTAAACACAAAACTGTTTAAAAAGAATGATGGGCCAGGCACTGACTTGGTGGGTAAAGGGTCTGCTCAGGATAGCATCCTGAATTTGAACTCCTGGACCTACATGGCAAAAGAAAGAATGTCACAAGTGCTCCTCTGCTCACCACGTGTCTGCCATGGCACACAACATACGCACACCACAAATGAGTAAATGCAGTTTAAAGTGCTTTCAAAAAGAGAGAATGGCCCAGGTTATTGGATGAGCTCCACTAGAAATGAACTCTCTTCTCCTATCCCCAAATCCCAAGATGTCGTCTCTGAATCAGAAGGTCTTGCTCAGCCCCCCCCCCCACAGCACTGTCTGGAGTTGTCTTTCTTTCCTCCACCTGTGCGTGGTTCATATTCATTCGCACCCTCCAGGCTTGCTTCCCATTCCCGAAGATGTATTTGTGGCCTGAACTTGCAGGTGGATGTGACCCCTTTCAGGAGTACCTTGGGTGTTCTGGTATGAGATTTTCATATTTCTAAATCTTTCCACCTCTGGCATCTCTAGACACCAGTGATCACTACCTAGACAAAGGAGGAGCGAACCTTTACAAAGGCAGTACTCAGAAGGAGACACCCCAGAACAGGGTCAGGGGTTACAGGCTTTCTAGAGAATTCCAGAGAATGAGACATGAGTGTCATGGGAGAGGCTGAAAATATCTTATGGGGGTGGGAGCAGGGCAAAGATACAGAAATGATTCTGCTAGAAGAGATTTCTTGCAACAGCAGGAATCACACAAGACTGAACCCTGAAGGAATTGAAGGCAATGCCTACAATAGATGTTTGTACATTTCTAGTCATTTAATACTATTCACAGGGGCCAAAGGGTAGAAGCAGCCCCAGGTAGTAACAGCAAATGAATGAATCTAGAAACTGCGGTATGTTCATAGAAGGGACCATTGTTTAACCAGAGCAAGAAAGGTAATTCTGACACTTGCACAGGCTTTGCATGAAATAAACCAGCCAAATAAGCATGACTCTGCTTGTGACTGATGCATTAAGGACAGAATGCTTTCAGGAGTCATGAGAGTATAGATCTGGAGATGTGGTGTGAACATGCATTATGCACATAAGCATGGTATATGCTTCATTGCAATTTAAAAAGTTCCAGCCTTGAGGTAGGTGGTTGATATTACAAAAGTGTCCACACATAAGACCCCTTTGAGAAGAAAGAGCAAATACAGCTGAATTTATGGAGAGTGTCCACAAGGCTTGGAAAATACTAGTGTTGGTGGGAATGCCCCATGAGAAACTGGCACTGTGTCAGGGTAACACCACACTTTGGTAATTGCAGAGAGTATTTTCTTCCCTAAAATTTAAAGAAGGTCATCTTGGGGCTCAGAGTCATCTTCTTTAAGGATGGACAGATGGAAATGCCAAAGCTGGTTTTCATTTGGAATTTCATGGGCTTTTGGGGTTACACTGTGCTATGGTACTTGGATTGGAACTCATAGTGTACAGCCAGAATCTTTGACTCCTTTTCATCAACTTCTGCTCTTCATTTCCTCAGGCTCCTCATTCTACCATTTCCTCCTAGGTTAGGGGTGAGAAATCAGCCCACACCTCCACACACCCATCCTGCAGCTTCCACCCCTGACATACAGGAGCTTTGAGACATCTTAATACCTGTTATCATCTTATCATATCCACAATAGAGTTATATGGTTTCTAAGTCTCCCCTCAACATGCCAGATACCTGCTTTGGGGAAAGTCTCCACTTTTTCTTCTATGTGGTTGTAAAGGTGTTCTGTGTCCCTTGATGGTTCGTGAGTCCCAACTAGACTGGATTCTCCTCCCTACAAAGGGAATCAGGTGTGAGAACACAAACAAGACACCTTTGAATTGGAAGATCCTATCTCTATATTATGATTAGGAATTTAATTGGTGGGCTATTGCAGTTGTATTGCCAATTTCATCCTTTAGCTAGGTGTGAAGGAACATGGGCAGTTAATTTCAGAGCAGAATCATAGCAGCAAAATCTTTAGAACACAATTTTGAAAATAAACGACATCGAGAAAGACAAAGGCAAAAATGATTCCTTTCTCTATATATCATGAAATTGCCAATTCTTCTATTTTAAAACTTAGAAGAAAAATTAGAGCTGGCAGATTACATACCCTTTAAGTATAGAAGGCACTTATTTTCAACTTTGACAAAGTCTGCCAATAATAACCAGAAGAAAATGGCTAGAAAATGCTAAAAGCTTTATAGTCTGTAGATGGGTATGGACATTCTTTCTAATAGTTTTCAAAGCTCATAGCTTCTTTTCAAGACAAATATTTTCTGTTATCCCCCTTCTCCATTGAAATGAAAAAACATATAAGAAAGCCTAGCTGGGTAGCTAAATAAAAATTAAGGTCCTATTTTAGTCACAACACGAAAGAGAAATGACAAGTGATATTTAATCAATGATGGTGGGTAGAAGAAACTGCCTCTTTGCCTTGGAGGTCCAACCCAAGAGAGTGGCTTCAGGCATGGTCCAGAGTTGTAGACATATTGAAATGTATTTCTAATAGGTGATAGGATAGAGGATGGGTTGGATTAGACACAGAGACAGTGATGTAAGATAATTGAACTGCAGAGACACTGCATGGGAAGGTATTCTAGACAGCATGTGAGTAAGACTAAAAAATAATAGGGAGCTTTGCTATCAGCAGTTGCAATGCAAGAGTTTTTTAATATCAACTTTCTTTTTAAAAGAATGTTGTGTGTAAAGTATTGGTGTGCTTCATCAAGGACCCAGTACTCCACTGGGTTCACTGGTGTGGTTTAAATGCAAAGGTTTCCCATAGGCTCATGTATTAGAACAACTCATCCCCAGTTGGTAGTGCTGTTTGGGAAGATTATGGAAGTCTTAGGAGAGGAAGCCTTTCTGGAGGAAGTACATTGCTGGGATGGGCTTAGAGGGCTCCAGTTTCTCGTTCTCTTTCTCTGCTTACTGTGTCGAGACAAAATGTGTTTTCTCTGATTCCTGATGTCCATAATGGCCTCACACTCTTGCTACCATGCCTTCCCCTCCATGATAGACTATATCTTCTCTAAAACTAAAATCCTTTTCTCCTATAAACTGCTCTTGGTTAGCAACAGAAGAGTAATTAAGACTTCCGTGTTGACAATGATGGCACAGTGGTATGGATGTAAACAACACACACTCAGGTTCTCTCATTTTCCTAGTCCCCCTAAGTATGAGAAAACTGGAGATAACCTTTGACCTCCTCCCCAATATAATGAAATTACACAGTCCAACCAATTCTAAACATACATGCTCATTCTCATTGTTTCTGTCCCTTGAAATGCACTTTTAGGTGCGTGTTCACACTCTCTTCTTGTTCCCTATGTCTCCTGACTCTCCCTGCTCTTCCTCATACTCCTGGGGAGTATGCTTTGCTGACTTCTCTGGGAGCTGCTAATAGAAATCTGTCTTTTTAATAGCAGTTGCTGTTATAAAGTGGTAATGTATATAATAGATACAAATGATGATGATGTTGATAAATATACCCCAAAGAGAATATCATTATCTTTGAAATCACTGTTGGAAAATATCCTGTGTTCAGAAAGTTGTCAATATATGGACTTCTTTCTCTGTCTCAGTCTGCGTGTCTATCATACATATACCTCTACACACAAATATATACATACCAAGCTCCAAAGAAATACTTTATCTTCATTTTCTTTGGTACATAGCAACCCACCGGTGTGAAGCAAACCCTTTTAATTCCCATATGGAAGTGTATCAGATAACTTCCCAGGCTGCAGGGCCCTATGTCAGAGGCCAAGCTCTCTGTTTGAGAGCTCACGAATGGCATCTGTCCTCTCTCAGAGTTTTCATTTCACAAACTCTTCTTTGTATTCTCGAGTCACATTTAGCCTCACCAGAACTGAGCTTTTCAATGACATCTTCCTTTGTAGAGGCAAGGGAAGTTATTTCAAGGGGAGGGGCAGGTGATGATAATTAGTTTCCAATGTGTGGTGCCCCTGGAGAATTTAGCTTGGCATATACTGCGACCTCCCCACACATTGTGCCCAGTAACACTTGGCAATGTGAGTAGTGTGCATGAACTTCTGGAACATGCACATAAATTCTGACCTCCAAGGGAGAGCACATCCCTGACCTGAGTGGAGAGGCAGTCACCCTCACATAGCTCAGGCAGCCTTAGAGAGAGAGATCAATTCTCTAAGAGGATTTCCAGAGACTGCGCTGATTATGCCTGTGATGACTTAGAGAGTCAACCTTTAATTTATCCACAGATTCATTTGTTCTAACTGAACATCCTCTCATAGTTTGTTCCTTTTTTCTGTTTCTGAAGCCATCATCCTAACCCAGGTCTCGTCATTCCTGCTCAGGACCATTTGATCACGTAATTCCTTTCTATGTCTCCCCTTATCCCCCAGTTTCTGCTGTGCACTCTCTGTGTGGACCTTAGTTATAGTTCTTCCAGACCAGGTGGACTCAATCTTCCCATACTGAGAGTTTTTCCTGACTTCACAATGCTGCAGGAATGCATTCCATGACCTGAATAACTCAGGTGACCTTGACTTCCCCCAATGTATATTAGTACCTGACTTTCTGCTTCACTAGCATGGGAAGCAGTGTCTGATACCCAGATAAAATAAGTCGACATAGCTAAATTCAAATTTCAGATAGCTACAGGCATTTGGGTGATATAATAAAACACGATGTGTTGTTTGTCTGCAATTCAAATCCAGCTGGGTATCTGGTTTTTGTATTTGTCACCTCTTACCGTCTTTCCTTGCTTTTTTCTGGCTTTGCTTTCTCAGATCTTTCCCTGCCTGCATCTGTCTGTTCTGTATCTATGGAGACCCTGAAATTGCAATGCTGCCTTGTGCTGAGTTTTCTCTGGGGTGCTTGTCATATTCACTAGTACAAAAATCATAAGGACACAAGTCTGGGCCTGATCCACGTGTGTGGCCTTGAGTCAGCTGATGGAGATTTCATCGATATGACAGGCAACTCTCTGGAACAGGAGGATGAAACTGGGAACAAGCCAAACAAGGAACAGGATGCTATGGGCTCAGATGACCTCAGGCTCCCTGCATTGAGCTGCGTCCTCATTTGCTCTATTCGTTTTTTGGGCTGGCCTGTTGGCACTGTGTCCCTGGGAAGAGCCTCAAGTTCCTCCTTTTCCTCCCCAGGAGGCATGCCTTATCCATTCTCAGCTGTGTCTCCCATGAGCTAGTCCTACAGGAAAAGACCATTAACTATTCCAGTGTTGCAAGTGTGCGTGATTGTGTGCATATGTGTATTCTTGTGCATTCAACCATGTGTGTGCGCATCACAGTCATGGCTTTGAAAGCCATTGCATGATGATGCCTTTGTAACGTGTACTTTAAGTAAAGTGGATTCCCGCTTTTCTTTGCTTTTCGGCTTTCGTTTTGATACTCCCAGTGCGTGAAGATATTCAGTTGCTTCCTTGGAACAGGCAGGTTGCAGCAGGGGTCACCTCTAGTGTGTGTGGAGGAGTTGTTCCTTCCTTCCTGCTGATCCTGAAAATGTGAACTGCAATTTGTTGCACCAGCCTATTTTGACTGTAAAATCTTTGATACATTCTTACATTTTTTGAAGGAACAGAAAAAAATAGACATTTGTCTCCAACACTATCAACTAGAAACAGCAATACCATTTCCATTCTGCTTCAGATACCTTTCTGCACATCACTGTGCTCATACTACATCTATACATTTCCTTCTGTTTGAAAAGAAGTGTCATCTAGTCACATCTTTGAAGATATGAATGGCTATTCAACATGCCACTAAACAAAAATAAGAGTCTCCTGGTTTCTTCTACTTTGAAAGCCTAGCTTCAGTTCTTTCCCATTATAAACAGCAGAATGGTGACTATATACACTCAGAGTGTGTTTACACCTCAGTGTTGTTTTTGCCGTCTAGAACTTCAATCACTAATTCAAAACCTGGAAGTGCTTTCAGCATCCGAGTCCTGCTACTTGTCCCATTCCCATTGTCCCCAGGGGTGGCTGAATATGCATACTTAAGAAGACCCTCGGTAGGACACTGCCACTTCATGAAAGGATGGGAGATTGGGGGCAGCAGCTGGCAAATGCAGAATAATTTCCCATTGTATTTGTCTGCTTGCTATCTCTTTTGTTTCCAAAAATTCATTGTTCATGCTTGTGTGTGATGAAGCTTATTGAATAATTTGTGATTAAGCTGGGACCCAAAGATGAGATGAGCTTCCTTCTTTTGTTTGAGGCCAGGGAACATTGTGTGAAACCATACCCCGAGATCTTCTTGCTGGTATACCTGTGTTATACCTTTACATAGACAGGTAAGGTGAGAGTAGAAGCTTCTGGAGCCAACTTTGTTTTTGGGCAAGCCCTTGCTATTTTCCTCCCAGCAGCCACCATACTTGTTTATACTGTCCTGGTTGATGTGGTTACTCCAGGTTATATACTCATGTCTGAGGGTTTGGAGCTAGGAACCACAGATCAGTGAGAACATACAGCATTTGTCTTTGTCTTATTACCTTAGTCAATAGGATCTTTTCTACGTCTGTCCATTTACCTGAAAATTTTATGATCTCATTTTTTATGGCTGAATAGTATTCCATTGTGTATATACACAATACTTACCCATTCATCTGTCAAAGACATTTAGGTTATTCCCATTTCCCAAGTGTTATGAGTGAACATTGCTAAGCAATATACCCACAGAGAAGTGAAGCTATCTCCCCTCACCAAAGAAGCTTCCATTTACAGCTAATGAAGATCAACACAGAAGACCACAGCTGGGCAAAATGAAGAGATCAACATATGGGGAGCCCAGGCCCAACAAGTATACCTATAGCTCTTGCATCTGTAAATCATGGGACATCACAGATGTAGGGCAGAATGATTGTGAGAGACAGAATACCAGGAAGTCTGCTGTGAAACAGTCTGCTCTGGGGGATTGCTTTGACCAGCCTGGAACAATGGCAGTATTAATGGACATGTTAACCCACACAAAGAACTACAAGCAACCAATGACTGCTAAGAGAGGGAGAATTAGTCTCCTCAAGGGATTAACCTCCTCATTATCCAATGAAAAGAGGTCAGCACTGAGATTACATACACACAAACAATAAAAAATGGATTCAGCAAGTTGTCTTTACATATATTTTCATACACGTATCTATGTTCATATTATACCTCTCTGTGTACATATATAACAATAGCCAAAGAAAAGGTGCTATCAACTTGGGCGGGAGACTGGGAGGAGCTTGAGCCAGGACAGCTGGGAGGAGCTAGAGGAAGAAGGGAGCATTTTAATTCTATTTTAACTAAAAACGTTTTTAAAAATTAAAATATAGTAAGTCTACACATGGTGATTTTTCTATTTCTTTAAAAATTTTTGTTAAATTTCTTCTACCAAGGAAAAAACAAACAAAAGCACTCACCCTTTGACTCATTTTTCCATAACTACTTCCTTTAAAGACCACCTTTCCAAAAACACATACATCCCAAAGGACTAGGGATTAGGGTTTTGGCAAAGGAATCTGGGGATAGAAGCAAACACAACAGCATGAACCAATACTAGATCCTTTTGTAGCCCTTCACTCTCTTTTGAGGATGTTACCATCTATTTGAAATTCTGGTTAGAGTATGTAAGCGTTCGCATGTCTTTCTTCTGCTGGATGGTCAAAGTACTGACATCTTGTCCTGTGGGGCCTTTTAGTCCAAGTCACTGTTCTAGTTTAGGCTTTCAGGTAAGTTTCCCAAATTGCACTTAGGCTGGAATGTGTGGCTGTTATAGGAGATTTGGACATGGGAATAATTAGAGACCCTTTTTTTTTTTTCAGTTTGAGTATGAGTGTATTTTGCAGTTCTCAAGCAAGGGGATGTTTCTCTGAAGCAAACCCAAACAGATAACATTATTGGTACTTGGCACAGTAATGCAGAAATCCAACACATAAAGTTGTTCAGGGTTAATCAAAACACAGAATCATCCTTGGTTAATCAAAACATAGGACTGTCCAAGGCTTAACCACATATTTCTTAAATCAAATTAATAGATTTTTATGGTTAGTTATTGTTTAGCATCTATTACCTAGTTCTTGTGAGTTTTTAAAATATTGAGCTATTTTAACTATTTTAGCTCTTTCTTTTTTTATTTTTTTTATTTTCCATTTTAAATTTAGATAAGAAACAAGGTTGCTTCACAAGTCAGTTCGAGGTCCCTCTCCCTTTCCCTCCCCTCCTCCCGTGTCCTCCCCCCATCCCCCCCCCGTTATCCCCTCATTCCCCCAGGGAGGGTGAGGCCCTCCATGGGGGTGTCCATAGTCTGTCATTTCATATAGGGCAGGGCCTAGACCCTCCCCAAGAGTTCAGGGTGAGAGTGCACCTCACATTGTTCTATGGGAGTCCAGAGTAGAGACCCTTTTATTTCTTTCTGTGTGAAACGTGGGATAGATGGGCTGAGGCGAGTCTGGAGAGTGTGTTTAAAGAACGTGGATGTGATTCATACGGAGTGGCTGGAGTTACTAACTATCCTTCTTTGTAGGGGTTCTTTCTGAATAATTCTCTCCAGCACTGACTTCATGTTCCTCTAATCTAGTAACCCTTGCAAGCATCAAGGACAGGTCAAAAGAGAGCAACAGCATCCCAGGGGCCAGTGGCAGCACTCAGGGACTTTCCTAGTGGAGTACCCAGCATTTATTGGAGTTTACAGTGTATATCTCTAGGCCACTTGAGGAAAGTGGATTTGAGGGAGGCTTGACCCAAGGTGGAATATTTAGGGTTCCCCTCAAAAGGGGACATGCTATCCCATTGTTTGATTGATTTACGTATGTGGTGCATATTGAAATTTATTAATAAGAATGACATTTCAGGCCGGGCGTTGGTGGCGCACGCCTTTAATCCCAGCACTCGGGAGGCAGAGGCAGGTGGATCTCTGTGAGTTCGAGGCCAGCCTGGTCTACAAAGTGAGTTCCAGGACAGCCTCCAAAGCTACAGAGAAACCCTGTCTCGAAAAACCAAAAAAAAAAAAAAAAAAAAAGAATGACATTTCATCTGGATTAATTAAGATTATGTACTCCAGAATTTTCACATACAAGGAAAAATAATGATTCTGATTTTAATTGTATCTTATTTCTTAGGAACTTTTGGTTTAGGGAAACCGTGGTATTTTCCCTTCACTGCATCCTATTGGAAAAGTGTGTGTGGGTTGATGGAGAAGCGACAATGCTCTCTGAGTTCTGGTCTATTCTTCTTCAACGAGGATTTTGGCAACAAAGGTGGGTAACCAGAAGCTCTATTGGATGAATCTTTCTCTGGTCCGTTTTGATTTTTTACTGCTATATAGGCACTTGTTGTTTTGGACAGATTCCAAGGTTCCCTCATTTGTGTTGCTCTGGGTTCTGAATCAACCACTTGGCTAAGCTACAATGCTTTGGTAATGTCTGCATAGACCCGGGAACCTGGGAATTGTCCCATCACCTGTTATTTACAGTGTTCATCTCTGTGTATTGTCTGTATTTGTACATATATTTCTGTTTGCTAAAATTTGAAATGAACAGGTGTAAGAAAACTAAAAGAAAAGACAAGCAGCTGCCAACTATAACACCCTTAAACTTAAAAAATGATTTCACATGTTCTAGCTTCTATGATTCTCCTCATAAAACCAGGGATGTTTCTTATGACAGTAAATGTTCTTAAACAGCAAAGTCAGTCACTCTACATGATCATGATCTTTGCTTATGGTTCAGGCACAAGAGTCACTCACAGGGAAGTCCCTGCAAATGGAGGTGGGCCGCCATGAACCAGCTAGATCCTGCCTTGCTGGATTTGTATTCTGAGTGAATACTGGAAAGTAATTTAAACTCTAATTAATGAAGTAGATTTTGGATGGGTTAGGAAATGCAGAATGTACCCCCACCATCCCTTACCTACTCCCATGCCAGATTTCCTGTGGACATTGATGTGTAAATAGCCTGTTTATTTCCCATGTCTACAGAATCCTTGTGTGCATCTATTTGTATTTCTTTACACAGTGGTTCTCCTATCATAAGAGATCAAAGCTTTGTTGTCAGCGGCTTCAGTCAGTTTTGCCATTACACATCTTGCTCATTGTTTTCGGTAATGAAGACTGTGGAAGTTCTTGGCATGCATCCCAGAGCCAGGATTCTGGTCCAAAGGAACAGATGATTGGATAGTGTTGGCATTGTTTTCCAGGCTATTGGAACCTTTTCATGATGAGTGCCCATTCTCTATGCAGGCTTCTCACAGCAAAATGGCCCAGGAAAGCTGGAAGGAGATACGGCAGGAGTGACTCTAATATCTGTGACCAAGGAATATGAAGGTCACAAGGTGGCTGTCCAAGAACTCACCCTCACCTTCCACAGAGACCAGATCACAGCCCTGCTGGGAACTAACGGTGCAGGGAAAACGACTATCATGTGTGTCTCATTTTCAAGAAAGTGTTTTCAGTTCCCTCTCCCCTTTCCTCCCTCTTTTTCTTTTCCTCTTCTCCATCTCTCTTTCCTTCTTCTCTTTCCATTTTTATTTTTCTATTGTTGTTGTTTTGTTATGATCTCAATATAGAGCTTAGTGATTCAGAAGAAATTGTCTCCAAAGTCCTCCTGCACCATCGTCCTCAACCGTATTTTAGACTTGGAGTAGATTGCAAAAACGGGAGAGGTGGATGGATATTTTGTAACATGTCAAACATCTTTCATTTTTTCAAATAATGTGGCATACTTTAATCTACTGAAGTCCTTTGTCACCTGCTAAAGGATAATTTTATTTAAATAATTATAGACAAAGAACAGAGAAAACTATAAATTTTAAGAATTTTTTAAAATCTTCTTTTCCTTTGACTCTTTTCTTGCTGAGTCCTGGATTTGGGTTTTGGATCTAATAGTTCCAAATTTGATTAAAGAATTCAATCATGTAGCTCCACATGGGGGAAATGAGTTCAAATATCCATAACCTTGAGCTTGTTGTGGAACAGTGCCTTATTTAAGGCTAACTGCCAAAATTATGGAGTGTATCTTTGAGCAAATCACTTCTTACTCTTTTTCTCACCAAATTTGCACAGGTCTAATATATGGATTAGCAAAAATGATGAAAAGGAAGTATTGTCAACCTTAGTGAGGACAGCAGAAACCTAGTGTCTGTGGAGCTCTAGAAAGGTCTCCCTGGAGACAAATCAAAAGAAGAGCACAGGGTGTTTGTATTTGTGCCTCACACACTGAAATAGAACTAAGGGTTTCTCTTAGAACTTGAAAATTAGGAATGCATGAGTCATAGAGGCAATAACTCAGCAAACATTTGCTAATGCATATATCTTACTAGGGAAGCTTGGTATACCTGTCTTGCCGAATGAAAAGAATTAAATAAAAAGGTTCTGGATGTTTCAGGGCTTACTCACTGCTTGGCTTTTGTTGACATTTGGAGTCATCTTAAGTGCTTGTCCCTTACTCACTGCAGTACTTGGAGCCTGAGAGACAACTTATGAAAACTGGGTCTTTACCATGTAAAACAAAGATCTCTGAGAATCATACAGAGCTGATACAGTTGGGTCTCTGTCCACAGAGTCCACTTCCATGGATTTGCCTAGCACAGATCAATACTGTCTGAAGAATATTACATCTGCTCTAAAAATGTACGGTTATTTTTTTCTTGTCATCATTCATTAAAAAACACAATATGTGATTGTTTTAAAGTACATAGAAAAATTATATGTACTGCATACATACTGACATTTTTGTGTGTTAAACTGGAGTATCTAAAATTTGGTATAAGGGGGCTGTTGTGGAACCAACTCCCAAGGATACTTGAGGGATCATTATACTTATGACTTTATTGTATTCCCAAATAGGCTTGGAAATGATTATAACAAATATTCACCTATTGAATTTCTTAAGACATAATTTTTGTAAGTCAATGCAGTGTGTTTATGATGTAGTTCAGTAAAGGGCTGGCATATTTGTGTGATGTCAGAACAAACACAACAGTGAAGACATAGAACATTTGTTTCCCTTTCCAAGATTTCCTGTATCATCTTTGGCCCTGGTCCCTGAATGGCCACTGACATACTATTTGCTAATTTGTTTATTTATTCTAGAATTACATATCAATGGAACTGAGCTTTACCTTCTTTCATTCAGACTTTTCGCTCAAGTGTGACAGAATTGTAGATGTCTACTATCACACTTTATCCCCTGGGAGACAGAACATATGCATATGTCTACCTTCCATAGTTAGACAAACCAACATCCCCACAAATTCCTTATATTTTAATTGACCATGTGGAAAACTGGTCAGAAGAAGGTGTGAGTTCTTTGTAAGCTGAGTGGCTCACTGATGGTTGGAACATCCAAGTGTTGTTTGTGCTGAATCTTTGTTCTCTGCAGATCCATGTTGATGGGGCTCTACCCTCCTACTTCTGGAACCATCATCATAAATGGCAAGAACCTGCAGACAGATTTGTCCAAGGTCAGAGAGGAGCTGGGAGTGTGTCTTCAGCAGGATGTTCTCCTGGATAACCTCACCGTGAGGGAACACTTAATGCTATTTGCCTCCATAAAAGCACCTTGGTGGACCAAGAAGGAGTTACAGCAACAAGTCAACAAGTTAGTAAACAGTTAGTTCTCTATTCTCCCTTCTTGCCTTTGCTTAGTCATACAGGTGGAGAAGACAAAGAAATTTAATATCATCTGTATCTATGTTTATGAGAAGAAAAAAATAGCAGATGGTTCTTACATATAGAAGCACCACAGAACCAAAAACCCTGGGGATCTTAGAGAAGGGTGTTTTCTGGAAAAAAACTAGACTTGATGGTTTGCCTTGGAAATGGAGGAAGAATTGAGGCAGCATGGAAAGAGTGGTTAGACAGAAGGCAGACGTCTTGTGTATCTGGAATAAACAAAATGCAAAGGGAGACAACGAAAAGGATTGATGAACTCTTATTTGCCATGCTAAGGAACAACAAATTAATCAGGTAGGTAGGCATGAATGACCCCAGGACTGTCATTGCCTTAGGTCTGCATGGTAGGTATCTCCATGTCATAGCAGGTGCACAAACTTGGGAAAGACTGTAGACAGAGAAACAGCACCTGCTGTTTGCCTCCCTTTGATCCAAGCTTGGGTGAAAGAAACACTAATAATAACCTAGAATAACAGATACAAAGGCAGAAATCACATTATTCCAGTCACCAATAGCCTGGAGAGGAGTATAGGCTGCATCCCAGGACCGTATCATATGTCCACAAGATGATGTGGACATGAGTGGGAAGGGGGGACACATAGGAAACTAAGGACAACGCAAGTGGTGGGGTGGCGTGATGGAGAGGATTTGTTTTGAAGCAGTGAACAGGTGAGGGGGGGCTGTTGGAAAAGAAGGCCAGTGGGGGCTCCCGAGAACCTTCTGGAAGTGGAGGACGTGCTGCCATCCCATTTGAAATTATCTTCCAAGAGCAATGTGGAGGCTGTCTCCAATTTTCAGACATAGTAGTTGATCCTCAGAGAGATGGACAACTCCTACAGGGATGTAGTATGTGTACCTGACTGCCTTTACTTTGGGTTAAAGCATATAGGAACAGAAGATGTTCTGTTTCTAGGGTGACAAGACTGGACAGGGGAGAAAGCGTTTTCCAGGACTTTTTTTTTTCGAGACAGAGTTTCTCTGTATTGTTTTGGAGGCTGCCCTGCTGTCCTGGCACTCACCCTGTAGACCAGGCTGGCCTCGAACTCACAGAGATCCACCTACTTCTGCCTCCCAAGTGCTGGGATTAAAGGCATGCGCCACCAACGCCTGGCTTTTCCAGGACATTTTAATGCCGCTGTCTTGATCACAGCATACCTAGCTCTGTGAAGATTATGATGGCCTGAGAAGTGAATATTATTTGTTACCAACTATGAACAATTGGCCTAACGAATATAGGCAGCAGTAGCTTTAAAATGTGGTCAAAGCATGTCCCCTAGAATCCCTTAGTGGAGATCTTAAGAGGGTAAGGTAACCTGGCTCCTTGTGGAACCTTCCTCAGAAGCACAGTTCACTGAAGTTTTAGCTGAGAAGATCATCTTCTGATGCAGAACTGTCTAGGTTTACACACAAGATTTTAGATTGATGGGGCACAGCAGTGTTACAGGCTCTCTTTTGCTAGAAATAAAATAAGAGAATACCACATGCCCAGAATGGTGAAGTCACATACTTCTCAGGGGCCAGGACGGAAAAGCAGAGCATCAGGGGAAATTTCCATGCAGCAGCCCCTGACAGTGTCTTAGTGCAAAGTTTCAGGAGGGAGTGACAGGTTGTTTCAGGGGAATGCACTGCTACGCAGGTTTCTTTGCTCCATCTCAGGAGAGATCAGCATTTAGATCATTTCAACTCGAGATAGCTGCCTACGTTTAGACACCAGCTATGACAAGGGCATATGTAAAACAAATCAAATGTCCCCCTGGGCAGATGCTCACTTGCTGAGGGTCAAATGCAAATTAAATTCAAAGTCATGGAAAAGATCCTCATGGGACAGGAGCACTTGTGGAAAATGGCATATGGTACCACACAGTTTGTTTAAATCATTCTTTCTCCACTTCCTTCCCTCTCAAAATTCTCCCCATTGGCATGTTCTCTGCTGTAAAATGCTATTCTCTGTTCACTTCATAATATCTTTTCTGAATGAGCCATAGCAGAATTGATGTAAGTAACAATTGCCTCTTGATTATACAGAGACCATGCTTGCTTTATACTTCTTAAAACTGTCACAAACTTGAGGTAGTTCTCAATATGAAGTAACTGTTTGTATGGACTATCTATATACTAGATAGCCAATTGGCTGCGTACAACGTATTCCTTTATACTATAAAGACATAGGTCACTTGTTTCTACTAATGTTTCTTTTGTATATTTTTACTTTCATACAAAATGATGGGTTTCATTCTGACAGTTCCTGTTAGTACTCTTTTGCCTCCTGATACACCAACTGCTTTGTTTTTATGTCGAGTATATATGCTTACATGTTTAAATCTGGAGTCTACATACTTATTTAATTTGAAAATTTGTATCTATGTTGGACCATAGCAGATTCTACTGTGATTGTGACTAGGGGCTTAAATCAAGCTCCTGACAATGCTACATAGACTTCATTTTCTTATTTTGGTGCTAGGCAACCTTTAACAGTTATCAATTCACAGCATGTTACCTAGCAACAAAACCAATTTACACAAAAGCAATCAGAAAGAGATCATGTTTTAGGACAGTAGTTCTCAATTAGAGTGAGGGAGAACTGAAAACATCTGATTTGGAGCTACCCTACTTCTGATTAGTGTTCTGTAGCACAGCTTGTTTTCCTTAAGGTTTGAATTCATTAACACACAAGTTCAAAAAAGGCAGCAGATCTTTTAGAATCTATGGAGCGAGCACTTGTTGAGAGGCAGATGATGATTGTTCTGCCCCTTCTTTTGTCTAAGGAAGACAAGAGTAGCCAAGGGACGGACATCTTTAGACCTGGAGTAACTGAAATACTGTTGTTGTATTGATACCACATACAATTCCAGTGAATATTGTGGAGCTCAGAGTGGGGGCATGTTATCTTGGTGTAAAATGAAAGCATTTTGTGAAAGTCGAGCTGAGAGAGAATGATGGATTGAGGCATGTCTACAGTAACCTGATAATGATGGGAGATGAGGAAGATTTAGCCAAATAAGAGTGGAGCGGGAACAGAGGGAGACTGGAGAATGAACCTGGCCCCTTAAAGAAGACAGATGGATCAATGCATCAATTCTATGCAGGACTAAGTGAGAAGAAGACTGATAACTGGCCTTTGTTTTACTGCACATCCATTATCAATCCTCAAATGTGAAGTTTGGGGATGGAGGTCTTTCCAGAGCCTCTTTAAAGAGAGAAGGCAAGAACGTATGGCAATAGCACTTTTATCCCCAGGGGGAGCAGAGACTAGAATGATGCCAAACTGGGAAAATGTGAAGACAGGAATGGTAGCATCCTGTATGTCCACTGCTGGTGGTGGTCTAGTAGAAAATGGAAGACTGGATGAGCTAGAGAGGTGATTGCTTAGTGGAACCGTGCTGGTTACAGGGCATTGATGGGACCTTGTAAAGAAGCTTAGGATCATCCCTTCAGAGAGCACAGGTGTACAGCACACCACATAGCGGGAGGCAAGACAGAGTGTCTGGGATCTTCATCTACTTTCAGCATTATTTCAGGGTTAAGAGCTGTGAATTGTCTACTAAGTGAAATGTCATATTTGGGAGGTGGAGGTTAGAATATCAGGAACTCAAAGTCATCCTCTGTTGTGCATTAAGTTCAAGATCAGCCTGGGTTACATGAGAAGCTCTCTCTACATATACGTATACAAATGCACATATGGGTTTGAAGAGAAGTACCATACACAGGTGAACAATGACGCTTCTAGAAGTCATAAGTTACTAAAGAAAAACTCCCAGTGCTAGGCAACACATTAGATACTAAATTCCCAAGAATCCCAAGAGAATAAACTGAGGAATAGGACAGACTAAAACAGGACAGACAGCAATATTGGTAGATGTGGCAGTTCCCAGTGACCTGGTCTTCAGGGTAAGCAGTTTTAGAGAAAATGGGAGGAATATGGTCTGAAGTTTGTGATGAGTCACCTGCCACAATCTAGACCTGGAGAGATATAGGATTTACAATGGATATGAGACCTGACTCAAGCCTATTTCCCCCGTCTTACACAGGGTTCATTGTGTGGCCTCCCATTTACTGCAAGAATAGGATTTGCTTCTGTTTCTTGCATATGCTATTCATTTTACACCAAGTCCTGGCAACTTTTTTTTACAACTTTATTTGGAACAGACTGCTAAAACATTGCCACCTTGCCTAATCTCCCTGTCCATCTGGTCGGTCCCTTCTGCTACTTACTTTAGAGTCAGAGGGCCTTCCTGCAAAACCAGAGACTTAGTTTCTTTGTACTTATTGTAATTTCTTATCTGGCTTTTTCACCTGACTCTGATTTTCTTGAATTAAAGACAAAATTTGATTTATTTCTCTGCCCTAAGAAAGTGACAGGTGTCATGCATTGTAAGGGTTCAATAAACTTTTGCTGGATAAATGAATGGATGATTGAAGAGAAGTTTCCAAACACATTTTTGGCACATAATTGGGACTTGATATGAGAAAAAGTCTTTCTCCCTTTCTGTGATGCTTAATGATTCTTATTATGGAGATGCCCTGCCCTTTTGATGAGAAATCAGAAATTTAATTTAATCAGAAATTATTTTCTTTTGATTTGCCAAACTTTGATAATTAGGAAAACACTAGCCTTTGAGTAATTTTGGATTTTTAAAATCAAAGAAAAAACAAAATAGCAGATAATAACTTTTGGGCAATGTTTGGAAGTGGTTTACTTTCCTCTAATACAAGCATGCCCTAAAACCAGCAGGCTGAGAATGATCAGGATTTGCCGTAGATTCATTTTCCAGCCCCAGAAAGCAATTTTCACATACTGTCCTCAGACAATATCCAAGAAACCAACAGACCTAGTAATGTCTCCTTTGACTCCACTGACATTAGCTGGTATTATATTCATTGATTTAAATGCCAGGGGTACGGTTATCCACAGGAGACATGCACATGTGGGTCTGGGACATAAGATGGGGCTCTTCTAAACCATGACTACACTGGAGAACAGAGACTTAGTCATTGCCTGAGATTAGACTGAGATGTAGCAAGCAGGAAATATACTCTGAACCTTGGGTTAAACACAAACTGCCTTGGTTCTTGGTTGAAAACTAGACAATAAGAAGATGATTTGAGTACTCTGCATGTGCCAGACCCCCCAAAAAAAGGAAGAAAAAATGAAACTGACAAGAAAATTTTCCTTATTCATTAGACAAGGAAGTCCTTGTCATTCCTTTGCTACTTTGCTAGGAATCTGGAAGCATTCCAGGAACCAAGAGTTCTGGAAGCTCAGCTGTGCGGGTCCCTTGTGATTCCCATGCACCTGTCTAGGGTTCTCTCCGTTGCTGCAGAGTGACCTTTAAATCGCAGGCTCTCAGGAAGGGCTAAGGAAGTGCCCTTAAGGCATAGTGGTGCTGGGATACGTGAGAGCAGAGGGCGAACTCATATACACCACATTAAAAGCCCCTTTCCTGACCAACCACTCCTGAGCATGGCGCCTGCCGTGGAGCATGGCTGAGGCACCCAGGGTTGCTCCATAGGAGAATACGTTTTCCCTCTTCTGGTAGCTATCAATTGCAAATAGCTTCTTGATTAGGAGTGGAGCTTTGTGTCTGCTTCCCCTTCTTCATGCTGAGATTTTGTCTGGATCGAATTTGTGCATACTGACACAGTCTCTGTGAATTCATCCATGCATCAGCCCTGTTGTGTTGAGGAGACACCGTTTCCCTGGAGTTGTCCCTCACATCTGGCTTTTCAAATCCTTTTACTTCCTCTTTTGTACATATCCCTGAGCTTGGGAGGAAGGAGTTTGACATCCCATACAAGTTTGAGTGCTCCAAAGTCTCTTACTGACTGCACATTGTCTAGCACAAAATGGATTCCATGTTTTTTGTGTGCTTTTCTTGTTTTATTTCTTTGTTTTTTAATTTTTTATTTGATTGCTTATTTTGATTTTTTAACAGAGGGGAAAACATGAAGTTGGGTGGGTAGGGAGGTAGGAAGGATCTGGGAGAAGTTGGAAGAGGGAACAGAATATGATCAAAAGATATATAGAAATATATGAGAAATATTTAAAAAACAATAAGTACAAAAAGTTTTGTATTACTTTTCTGAAATCTAGAACTCTCAAGACTGAAAGACAACTGGAGGTTTGCTCTAATGTTATTGATAAATGATGATTTCTACTTGGCACGGGGCATCATTGCAAATTCCCCATTATATAGTCAGATAGATGGGGCTATAAAATTTTCATGCACAGTGGGTCAGTGTGTTAAAGAACTCTGATTAACCCTGACTGGGGTTTTGCCTCTGCTAATGTACTATTTTCCATATGCATTAGACGAATTCAGGTCCATTCTTTGTGGGAAGCCTGAATGAAAAGAAGAGAGATGCCTCTCTAGAGAGTTGACCAAAGTAGTTTCCATACAACTTTGGGGCTACTGTGACCAGCATCATGCTTGACTCAATGACATGGTATCAGATTTTCAGGTACAAGACCAATGCTATTGTGCCTAGCATGCATCCTAGTACCCCTAATTGTTGGCATAAGAACCATGAACAGTTATAAAGACCCTAGGAACAGCAAGTCATTCTACACGACATGGGACCCAGAGCAAAGCTTTCAGGCATTCAGGCAGAAGAATGAGGCCTTCCTTGTTGTTACAGAACTCTTGATGAAGTAGAGCTAACTCAGCATGAGCACAAGCCAGCTCGAGTTCTGTCTGGAGGCATGAAGAGGAAACTCTCCATTGGCATTGCTTTCATTGGAACGTCAAAGACAGTGGTTCTGGATGAGCCAAGCAGTGGGGTGGACCCTTGCTCCCGTCGCAGCCTCTGGGACATTCTACTCAAGTACCGGGAAGGTAGGTGGTGAAATTCATTTCCACGTTCTCTCTCCACAATTCTGCGCTTGAGAAAATATTGGCTATTGAACCTTTGAAGCAAGTCATGCTACCACGAGGAAGCATGATATTGTTCAGAGAAAGTAAGATATTCTAATATTTTACGGACTATATTTTGCTAATATATTTATAAGTGTTAGACTACCAACTTTGTGTTTGATCTCTAAACTCAATATTAGCAATGAGACAGTTAGTGAGATATAATTATAGGTGATGTCATTTGAAACTAGAAGCATGAAAGATGGGAGGATGCAATTAGAGGTCATCAAAGACAAACTTTCCTGAGTTAGTCAGCTTTCTGCTGATGGGCCAGATAGTTAACTTAGAAGAGTAAAAGACTGTATGGGCTCATAATTTCAAAGCTTCCAGAAGATGAGTGGTTAGTCCTCATTCTCGTTTGCTCTTTTGTTACCTTAATAACGTACTCTGACCAAAGGCAACCTGGGAAATAAAAGGTTTATTTTATCATATACTTCCAGGTCATATTCTGTCATTGAAGGAAGTTCTAAGAGGAGCTCAAGGCAGGAAACTGGAGGCAGGAACCATGGACAGACATGGTTTGCTGACTCCCTCTCTGGGTCACTTCCTGTCTTGCTGTCTTATTCAGCTCAGGCCCTCCTGCCCAGGGTGGTTCTGGTGCCCATAGTGGCCTGAGCCCTCCCTCATCACTTATCATTCAAAACAATTCCTCACTACCATACCCACAGCCCTGCCTGATATGGGTGACCCCTGAATTGAGGGTTCTCCTCTCAAAAGACTCCAGGGCATTCAGGTTGACAATTAGTGCTAGCTTAGTAGTCCTTTTTCTTTGGACCTGCAGATGGTAAAGTATATTATGGTAGTTGGGGTAAGATGGCTACTTCATGATGGCATAGAAACAGAGATCCAGGAGGGACATGCTCCAAGGGCCTAACTTCCTTCTAGCAAGCCCCGTCTCCCGAAGGTCCTACCACTTCCCATTAACATATCAGGCTGGCAAATAGGCCTTTAATATGTAGACCGTGGAAGGTTTTCAGAATCAAAATGGTAGCACCTTGTATCACATGAAGAAGCTGCGGCATGGTGAGATGGACATGTGACAGTTTCACATCTCTAGAGAACGCTGACTGGCAAGGAGGGAAAGACATCTCTGCCATAGAGGGCCCATGTGTCTTGTGTAATTTGCTCATTGACCATTACAAGCATTGGATAGACAACTTCTGCTTTTCATCTTCTGGCTTCCATGCTCCAGACAGGTAGGAAGTGTGCAACAGGCACTTTACATAGAAGTGTTCATTGAACAAAACACGGGAAACAGTGAAACACACCGCAGTGCTGATGAAAGTCTATCAAAATGCCTGAGGCCAGGCGGCATATATTCTTACAACGTTCTTTCCCTCCCCCTGCCATTTGATTTGCTAGCATATGACTTTACTTTGGCTTGCCTTAAAATTGCAGCTTCCTTGGGCATAGATCAGGATTTGCTGTAGAAGAAAACCAGGGGACAAGAACAATCTAGAGCCTGCCCTTTTCTTCAGCAAATAGTCAACAATTCTGTTCCTTTTGCCCTGCATCTCTGAGGAGTTACCGAAGGAGAACACAGTCCGAGAAGCTGGGGAATGGAGCCATAGATACAGCTTTGCTGTCCCATATGTTCTTGGTTTTGGTTGCAAAGATTCATGGGAAGAATTTAGGTCCTGTTTATGGAGCCGACTTGGAAGTCAGGATGCTGAGTAGAACACTGGGTCCCTGGGAAGCATCAGGAACTGGTGTTCTCATTTTTGCTAGATCCACAGCAACACCAAGAGGCAGCCAGAGCTATGAGATGTAAAGAGAAGCCTTCCCGCCAGCCTGGTTCCAGAGCCGCATCAGTCCCAAATAAACACACAGGAGGCTATATTAATTATGAAGCTGTTGGCCTTGCTTGTTTCTTACTGGCTAGCTCTAACTTAGGTATTTATCCCATAATTGTTAATCTAAGTATTTCTCTTACCGGAGAAGTTTCTGGGCTTCTTATCCCATGGTGTTACATCTTGACTTCCTGTGTTTCTCCTTCCCAGAGTCCTCCTGGACTCCTAGTCCCACCTATCTTGGTTCCCTATTGACAAACAATGCTTTATTGACATATACACAGGACTTCCCCCATCAGTGAGAGTTGCTGGTCTTAGAGCCATCTTGCTGGATGCCAGAGCAGGTTTCAGGATCTGTTGCTAGAATGCCTCAGATAACCAGGAGCAATGGAATATGAAAGACTTTGGTCTGACTCCTTCAGGGAGTCACCATCCAAGCTACAGATGCTGGGGGTGAGAGGGCAGTGCCTGCTAGTCTCAGTCACCACACACAGACCAAAAGAGGTTAGATCCTCTTCACCCCCACTTGTAACTTCTTCAGTCTCTGTGCTCCATGTACCCACATGCCCTTTGTGAGAACAGAAGCAGGGCCAGGAATGAGAAAGTGGGAAGCTTTGATGGAAAACACTAAATGAGGCTTATGGCACTGATTAAAATTAGACATTGGATTCCTGACTTTCCTGCCACTTTCAATGAGGCTGATAAGGAAGATGGATGAGGGTTAGATGAATGGATTGTGATTCCCCTGCTCTTGTGAATTGTACAAATTAAACAGTACAATCCCACCACTATTGTTTAAGAATCAGAGATAGAGTTGTTTTTTAAAATATTAATTATACTTTAATGGTCCATACATTTTTCATTAAATATTCCTTGAAAATTATTACCTATAGATAATGTATTTTGAACATAGCCATTGCTCACTGCCTCCCTCAAACTCTCCCTGCCCCATTGGCACACTACACTTCCAATTTTATGCTTTTTAAAATAGCTCACTGTGTCCAACTAGTGCTATACATATATGTATGAGTGTGGAGTCATCTAGCAGGGCACAAGCAACTTAATATTAGCCCAAAAGAAAAATGGCTTTCTCTATCCCAGCAACCTTTAACTGCAAATACTTCTTTGGGAACCCTTTCTCTCTGTATTTTGGAATTTGCTTTTAACTTTGAGAGTTCCGTACATGTACATTATTAAATTTCACAGATAACTCACTTTGCCCCTCCACCTCCTCCCATCTACTCCCAAAATGCCCCCTTCAAACTTCATGTTTTTTTTGTTTATAACTCATTAAGTCCAGGTAGGATTGCCCATGGGTACATGGGGGTAGAGCCATCTATCAGAGTACAGGATAGCTAGCAGTGGCCAAATTCTCAAGAAAAAATGACTCCTCCTCCCAAGCAACAGCTGGCTTGAGTCTGTGCAGGAGGCCACACTGCTGTGAGTTCATATGTGTAACTTTGATACCGTATCCAAAGAATGGCACTTCACAGCTCTCTTCCCACCCTTCAGCTCTTCCTTTCTTGGGTGGTTAGTTAACAGAACATTTGTTTACAGTTTAAATAATCAGAGTAGACAGATTCAGTGCAAGTCTGAGAAAAAGAGAGTCCTCATTAAACTCTGCTGTTACATCCTTTGTTGCTTAATGGTGATTATTTTCATCTGTGGAAGACTCCTTTGGAACTGCTGTATTGATTGAAGTGCAAAATTATTAGTCTGCAAGAAGATTAGGTAGACAGTAGTGAAAGGAAACATGTCTTCAAAAATGAAAACATACAGTCCATTCCTGTAAATACCCTCAACCGGCAAATGGCATAGCTTTGTGAGAAACATTTAAGACAGCGTGGAAACAAATGTTACCTGCTGAGGAGAAAAGAGATTTTTCCCATCAGAATGCTGGATACCAGGTGCTCAATCTACTGGGAATCTCTGGTGTGTGTGTATTTTGTTCTTTGGTGGACAGTGTGAGCTTTTGATCAGGCCCAGTGCCAGCATTTCAGTGTCTACCATGGAAAGATCAATAATGAGACAGAGACACCAGAGCCAGGTGGCACATCACAAACAGATGCCTAGAAAAGACCTCACACTGGCTGTACGGTTCCTTTGTGAGGTTGGAGAGACAGCCAGTCTCCTCTAAGCTGCAGTTTTCTCTCTTGCAAAACGAGACTTCTCATAGGAATTTCCAAGGCAATGGTTCTCACCTGTGGACTGCAACCCTTTGGGGGTTGAAGGACCCTCCAAATGTGGGTCTCATATCAGATATTCTTTATATATATATATGTATATATATATTATTTTAAAATTTAAATTTAAATTAGAAAAAAGGTTGCTTCACATGTCAATTCCAGGTCCCTCTCCCTTTCCCTCCCCTCTTCCCGTGCCCTCCCACCAACCCCCCCCAATATCCCATTATTTCCCTAGGGAGGTTGAGGCCCTCCATGGGGTGTCCATAGTCTATCATTTCATCCAGGGCAGGGCCTAGACCCTCCCCCAAGAGTTCAGGGTCAGAGTGCATCTTTCATTGTTGGATGGGAGTCCAAAGTCCATTTGTATACCAGGGATAAATACTGATCTACTACCCAAAGCTCAATAGATTACATAGGCCTCCTCACTGACACCCCCATTCAGAGGGTCTTGATCAGTCCCATGCTGGATTCCCAGGCATCAGTCTGGGATTCAAGAGCTAACCCTTGTCAGGTCAGCTGTTTCTGGGGGTTAAACCAGCCCAGTCGTTAACCCCTTTGGTCATCAGTCCTCCCTCTCTGTTACTGGCTTTCTTGAGTTCAGCTCAGTGCTTAGCCGTGGGAGTCTGCCTCTTCTTCCATCAGCCACTGAATGAAGGTTCTGTTTCCCAGACTCTCTGGCCATGGGATGGTAGGCTGGCACTCCCCAGATCTATGTCTAGAATCCATATATGTGATAGTACATTCCATGTTTCTCTTTTTGTGACTGGGTAACCTCGCTCATGATGGTTTCTTCTAGTGCCATCCATTTGCCTGCAAATTTCAGGATTCCATTGATTTTTTTTCTGATGAATAGTGCTCCATTGTGTAAATGTCCCACATTTTCTCTATCCATTCTTCGGTTGAGGGGCATCTAGGTTGCTTCCAAGTTCTGGCTATTACAAATAATGCTGCTATGAACATAGTGGAACAGACATCCTTGTTGTATAAATGGGCATCTTTTGGATATATGCCTAAGAGTGGAGTTGTTGGGTCTTGTGGTAGGTTTATTCCCATTTTTCTGAGGAATCTCCATACTGATTTCCAAAGTGGCTGTACAAGTTGGCACTCCTACCAGCAGTGGAGGTGTGTTCCCCCTTCACCACATCCTCTCCAGCATAAATTGTCTTCAGTGTTTTTGATTTTAGCCATTCTGACAGGAGTGAGATGGTAACTCAAGAGTTGTTTTGATTTGCATTTCCCAGATGGCTAAGGATGTTGAGCACTTTCTCAAGTGCCTCTCAGCCATTTTAGACTTCTCTATTGACAATTCTCTATTTAGTTCTGTAGCCCACCTTTTAATTGGATCCTTTGGTGTTTTGGAGACTTGCTTCTTGTGTTCTTTGTAAATTTTGGAGATCAGCCCTCTGTCAGATGTGGGGTTAGTGAATATTTTTTCCCATACTGTGGGCTGCCCTTTTGTCTTGCTGACTGTGTCCTTTGCCCTACAGAAGCTTTTCAGTTTCAGGAGTCCCATTTATTAATTGTTGATCTCACTGTCTGTGCTACTGGTGTTATGTTCAGGAAGCTCTCTCCTGTACCAATTCATTCAAGGATACCACCTAAGTTATCTTCTAAGAGGTTCAGTGTGGCTGGACTCTTTGATCCATTTGGACGTAAGTTTTGTGCATTCTTCTACATGCCAGCATCCAGTTATGCCAGCACCATTTGTTGAAGATGCTTTCTTTTTTCTATTGTATATCTTTAGCTTCTTTGTCAAAGGTCAAATGTTCATACGTGTGTGGGTTAATATCAGGGTTTTACATTTGATTCCATCGGTCTACCTGTCTATTTTTGTGCCAATACCAAGCTGTTTTCAGGACTATAGCTCTATAATAGATCTTGAAGTCAAGGATGGTGATGCCTCCGGACATTGCCTTGTTGAACAGGATTGTTTCGGCTATCCTGGGTCTTTTGTTTTTCCATACAAAATTGATTATTGTTCTTTCAAGGTCTATGAAGAATTGTGCTGGTATCTTAATAGGAATTGCATTCAATCTGTAGATTGCTTTTGGCAGGATTGCCATTTTTACTACATCGATCCTACCTATCCAAGATCATGGGAGATCTTTCCATTTTCTGAGGGCTTCTTTAATTTCTTTCCTTAAAGACTCAAAGTTCTTTCAATACAGGTCTTTCACTTGTTTGGTTAGCATTACTCCAAGGTATTTTATGTTGTTTGTGGCAATTGTAAAGGGTGATGTTTCTCTGATTTCTTTCTCAGCCCTTTTATCATCTGTATATAGTAGGGCTACTGATTTTCTTGAGTTGATCTTGTAGCCTGCCACTTTGCTGAAGGTGTTAATCAGCTGTAAGTGTTCCCTGGCAGAGTTCATTGGGTCATTTAAGTATCATATCATCTGCAAATAGTGCAAGTTTGACCTCTTCCTTTCCAATTTGTATCCCCTTGATCTCCTTTTGTTGTCCTGTTGCTCTAGCTAGAACTTCAAGTACAATATTAAAAAGGTATGGAGAGAGTGGACAGCCTTGTCTTGTTCTTGATTTTAGCAAAATTGCGTTGAGTTTCCATCCATTTATTTTGATGTTGGTTGTTGGTTTGCTGTATATAGCTTTTATTATGTTTAGGTATGTCCCTGTTATCCCAGATCTCTCCAGGACCTTTATCATGAAGGGTTGTTGGATTTTCTCAAAGGCTTTTTCAGCATCTAGTGAGATGATCATGTGATTTTTGTTTTTCAGCTTGTTTATATGGTGGAATTCATTGATGGATTTTCGTATGTTGAACCATCCCTGCATTCCTGGGGTGAAACCTACTTGATCGTGGTGAATGATTGTATTGATGTGATCTTGGATCTGATTTGCCAGTATTTTATTGAGTATTTTTGCATCAGGGTTCATGAGGGATATTGGTATGAAGTTCTCTTTCTTAGTTCTGTCTTTGTGTGGCTTTCGAATCAAGGTTATTGAAGCCTCATAGAAATAGTTTGGCAAAGACCCTTCTGCTTCTATTACGTGGAATAATTTGAGAAGAATTGATATAAGCTGTTCTTTGAATTTCTGGTAGAATTCTGCACTGAGGCCATCTGGACCTGGGCTTTTTTTGGTTGGGAGACTTTTGATGACTGCTTCTATTTCCATAGGGGTTATACTTCTATTTAAATTGCTTATCTGTTTTTGATTTAATTTTGGCAAGTGATAGCTCTGCAGGAAGTCGTCCATTTCCTTTAAATTTTCAAATTTTGTGGAGTACAGGTTTTCAAAGTATGACCTGCTGATTCTCTGAATTTCCTCAGAGTCCATTGTTATGTCCCCCTTTTCATTTCTGATTTTGTTAATTTGCATGTTCACACTCTGCTGTTTGGTAAGTTTGGACAAAGGTTTGTGTAGCTTGTTGATCTCAAAGAACCAACTCTTCGTTGTATTGATTCTTTGTATTGTTTTCCTAGTTTCTACTTTATTAATTTCAGCCCTCAATTTGACTATTTCCTGGCATCTACTTCTCCTGGGGGGAGTTTGCTTCTTTGTGTTCTAGAGCTCTAGCTTTCAGCTGTGCTGTTATTTTTCTAGTACAACTATTCTCCAGTTTCTTTGTGTGAGCACTTAGTGCTATGAACTTTCCCCCGTAGCACTGCTTTCAAAGTGTTCCATAGGTTTGGGTATGTTGTGTCTTTATTGTCTTTGAATTCTAGGAAGTCTTCAATTTCTTTTTTTATTTCTTATTTGACCCAGGAACAGTGCAGTTGTGCATTATTCAATTTCCATGAGTTTGTAGGGTTTCTGCAATTTGTGTTGTTGTTGAATTCTAATTTTAATACATGGTAGTCTGATAAGATGCATGGAATTATTCTAATTTTTTTGTAGCTGCTGAGGTTTGATATGTTGCCATGTATGTGGTCGATTTTTTGAGAAGGTTTCATGTGGTGGTGAGAAGAAGGCATATTCTTTTTTATATGGATGAAATGTTCTATAGATGTCTGTTTATCACAGTTGTGTCATTACTTCTATTACACCCTTTGCTTCTTGTTGTGTTTCTGTCTGGTATTCCTGTCTAGTGGTGAGAGTGGGGTGTTGAAATCTCCCACTATAAGCGTGTGGGGCTTTATATGTGATTTAGGTTTTAGTAATATTTCTTTTACGAACGTGGATGCCTTTGTATTTGGGGCATAGATGTTCAGAATGGAAACTTCATCTTGGTGGATTTTGCCTGTTTCTCCTAGTGTATCTTCAACACCTGAGATTCTCTCTTCCATCTCTTGTATTCTGTTGGTAATGTTTGTATCGGTAGTACCTGACTGTTTGCCCATCTTTTCTATTTCCAGCCTTTCTTCAGATTGTGTTTTTTGCTTATTGTCTGCATTTCAGTTTTCAACCCTTGTGCTGTTTGAATTGTTTCTTGCAATTTTCAGTTTGTATTTTTGTCCATTTGTTGCATTTTATGAATTTTTTGGTTTGTTCTTTCTTCCATTTCTTGCATTTTTTGGTTTGCTTTTTCTTCAATTTCCTGCCTTTTTTGGTTTGTTTTGTCTTCCATTTCTTTGAGGGATTTTCCTATATCCTCTTTTAGTGCAGCTATCATTTTCATGAAGTTGTTTTTAAGATCATTCTCTTCTGCTTCATTTGCATTGGAATGTTGGAGTCTTCCTGGTGTGAAGTCTCTAGAATCTGGTGGTGTCTTATTTGTTTTTCTGTTGCTGAGTGTGTTTTTATATTGTCTCTTTCCCATCTCTTCTTCTATTGGGTTCAGAATAAGCCCCTTACTAGTCTGGTGGTTTGGGGACCAGAGTTCTCTTTCGGTGGGTGCAAGCAAGTCCAATACTCTGATAGTTCTTCTATTCCTCGTCCTAGTTCTGGTCCTGTGGGTGGAGAAGAAGGCCAGGAATCTGGGTTGCTTAGCCTCCCACGTGGTCCCCTGGTCACTTTGGTGGAAGAGAAGACTTGGGATCTGTGGTGTGTGGCTCCTGCCAGGATGGAAGCTCTGTGGCAGTTCCCAGGCAATCCCCAGGCACTGGAATTCAGATATTCTTAACATCAGATATTTGCATTATGATTCATAACAGTGGCAAAATTACAGCTATAAGGCATTAACAAGGTAGTTTTATGGTTGGGGGTCACCACAACAAGAGGAACTATATTAAGGAGTCCCAGCACTAGGAAGTTTGAGAACTACTGCGCTAAGAATTCAATGAGCTGTTTGTGAAAGTGCATAGCTCAGTATCTGGTGTGTGGACTTTTCATAATGAGATGTTTTAATTACTTATTTTCAGGAACTGTAAGTGTTGGGAAGAACTGGATAGGGTAGGCTGCAGCGCCAGAACCAGAAGCAACCATAGGGTGATGGCTTGGTAGAATATCCTTTGAGGGTAGAGCAGCATCTTGGGTTTCTGTAATATACACTGGAAGCCATCCTGGATCAAATATCTGTGGCTGTAATCTAAACTCATTGGGAATTATTTACTTACTCATCTTTTCCAGCTTCAGTAAAGTGTAGTTGACAAGTTAAAATTGTACATGTGGCATGATGTTTAATATTTGTATGCATAATGCATAGAGAAAGGATTAAATAGAGCTAATTAACATGCCTATCACCTGCAAGTGTACATGATGTGTGTGTGTGTGTGTGTGTGTGTGTGTGTGTGTGTGTGTGTGTAGTGTCTAGGGGATAATCTCTCAGTAATTTTCACATTCACAATGAATAGTTGTAGCCATTGTGTTTGATAACGGGTCTCCAAAATCTACTGCTTTACATAACTGGAGTTTTGTGTGATTTAACCAATTATCTCTCTGTTCCTTTTCCTGCTTTCCCAGTCCCCACACCACCCTTTCCCCTCCATGTCCTAAAAGAGTCTGGACTGAATGGACTTCTGTTTTAGACTTTTGTTGTATGGGGACATGCATCTGAACTATAGGATAGCTCTAATCAAAGTAACTAATTTTCTTCTGATTGTCCTAGGTCAGGCCATGAGTCCATTATCTTAACACCATTATCTTAGCACAAAGATATTGTCCATGGTCTTTCTAACACATCTATAGTAAGAACTGACACTGGGCACTCCACTCCCTATTGCATTTTGCACCATAATACATTGCTTCTTTCTAGATGGATTCTAGAATGTTAACTGGAGGACAGATGCCATGGCTTACCTCCCAGCAATCCTAGGGCTGAGATAGGAATATTGCTGTGGATTTGATGTGAGCCTGGGCTACACAGTGATCTCTAGACCAGCTTGGGCTACAGATTGAAAGATAGCCTCAAAATAATCAAACAATAAAAGAGCAAATTCATAGAGAGAACAAAAAGAATAAGACTCATTGCCTTTTAATACTTCTCCTTTATAAAAAATATGAAATTATGTAGAATTAAAATCAAGCTTGTCGTTCTCTATTTAAGGATCTGTTCTTGAAACCAGGATCAAAGAATATGTTTATTCTATTTGATAGACTAGCTAAATGAAGTTCAATTGGACCCAATGAGGAGAGAGTAGCTAAAAGCCAGACCATCATCTATTTACATTAACTGAAGTAACTTTCCTCAAATACCTTGAGTTTTTCTGGTGTCTGTTCTCCTAAGGTTAATCAGAACTTTTCTTCTCCACAGGAAACATAATGGATTCTCAGTTCTCTGTAGACACATGTGAGCTTGACATGCTTTTCTGCAGAAGTAAGCCACAGTGCCAGATTCAGTCACCTCTCCCCTTAGGAAGGGTTAATGTCCCATCCCCAGCCCCCACACTTGTCTCCCACATTCTTGTGGTTCAAGGTTTCTAAGCAATTTCTAGGACACAGTGTATGCTTCAGTACTATTACATCTAAGCCCTAGAAAACAAAGCTGCTGAACTTAGGACCTTTATTTCATAGCTTTTTCTTCCTTCCTGTCTAACAGTGTCTCTTAAGCCTAATGGAGGAGGGCACAGAGGGCATTTATGAAACAGCAGTCATGACCTTTTGGGAAACTAAAATAAACAATTTTCAGGATCTCTAATTCTCAGAGCAGACCTGGTTATGTTTTTACACAGCACCATTCCAGCCCCCCCCTGTTTAAAACATTGTTAGCTCTCTTTCAGTCCTGTCCCAGTCCACCATTCTTAGCACAGGGCCCCTGTTATGCTTGTTCTAATGCATTCTGTGCTTGGACACAGGTCGCACAATCATCTTCACAACCCACCACCTTGATGAAGCTGAGATGCTCAGTGACCATGTGGCTGTCCTCCAGCAGGGGAGACTCAGATGCTATGCTCCTCCTGCAGGTCTTAAGGATACCTATGGTCAAGGCCTCACCCTGACTCTCACCAAACAAGTAAGAAGTGCCACTCATTTATTTCACTGGGGATTCCCTGTCCCATTTACGTCACCAGAAACAAAGTGCAACAGTCATGTCCTACTGGAGGTCTTTTGTGCATGATATCTCAGGAACCTAAAGAACTCCTTCCAGTTTGAGCAGTGAGGGCTATCCTCTGTGAGCTCTAGGGCGCATTTAATCTTTTAGATAGAAACACAAGAGAGGTCAAAATGACCTTCAATATACCAAAAGTCACTGTCAGGAAATGCGATGGCCAAGGAGTTCTAGCAATCATTTTGACAGTGATATTCTCTTCCGGAGGCTCAAACCTTGCCCATCGTAGAATTAGAGCAGCCAGAAGATGGAACAATTATGTCTGGGAACTGAGAGATCAAACCTAAATCACATCTGTAGTCGTTGATGCCTATTGTCAGCCAGGAAAGGAGCAGAGATTCTGGGGATAGAATCCAGAAACTCACTATCAAGGTCCTTGTGACTGTCTTATCCTTGGTGACCCTCAAAAAAGTCTGCCATTGACTCCTTTGAGGGTGGCTTCTCTTTGCCTTTTCTCTAGTTGAGGTTATCCAGAGAAGGCCCCTTTATCGTTGACTAAGAATCTGACTTCTCACGTTTGGAAACAGCTTTTTAGCACAACTGCTAGGATTTGAGTCTCCATGATGATTTTTCTGGGAAGGAGAGCATTATTCCAATGCATCACTCTAAATGTCTCCAGGGCATTTGGAATGAGTATGGGCACATGGGTGAAGAGTAGGCTTGCCAGGGTTACTGCTGTAGATTTATGCTTCATAATATAGAAAAAGGGGCCTTGGAGAACGGCTCAGCTGGCAAAGTGTTTGTCTTGCAAACATGAGGCATTGAGTTAGGAACACAGAACACACATAGAAATGCCAGAGTCGATAGCATACACCTGTAATCCCAGTACTGAGAGGCCAGTAATTATCCCTGGTATTTGCTGGTTAGCGAGCCCATCCTAATTAATGAACTCTAGGTTCAGTGAGACACCTTGCCTGAAAGGAGATGTTTTCGGAGGGTGACCTTGAACTTGTCCTCTGGTTTCCACATTGGTGCACATGTGTCTGTGTACACATACACACATGTTACAAAAGAAGAGAAAATGAGAAGCACATCATTGAAAGGTCCCCTCCTGCTTAAATGCAGCAATCTATCCTTGTCTTGGAATTCTGAAATAGCACAGATATGAGCATATTGCTAAAGAAGTTTGGATTGATCTTCCTTACTGTTTTCTTACCCATTTCTCTTTCTGGTAGCCCTCTGTTCTAGAAACCCAGGAGCCCAGGGATGTGGCTCATGTTACATCCTTGATACAGGTCTATATTCCACAAGCACTCCTCAAAGATAGCAGTGGAGGTGAGCTGACCTACACCATCCCCAAGGATGCAGACAAGACCTGCTTCAAGGGACTTTGCCAGGCCCTGGATCAAAACTTACAGCACCTGCACCTGACTGGATATGGCATCTCAGACACCACTTTGGAAGAGGTACCTGCTGATATGGTTTATGTTTCCATGACCAGTTCCATATTCAGAGAGATGTGGATGAATGGGGAAGAGATGGGGACTATTGTGTATATTTATATATTATTTGTTTTCAAGCTCTGATTAGAAGACTGTATCAATTACGTTTCTTGTTGTGATCAACTACTCATGACAAAAACAACTTAAGGGAGATATGGTTTATTTCAACCTGTAATCCCAGGGTAGGCAGTCTATCATGGAGGGGACATTATGGCAGCAGGAGCTTGACACAACTGGTCACATTGTATTCACAATCAGGATGTACATAGTGGTAAATGTTTGTCCTCAGCTAGTTTATTCCTTTTTATTCGGACAGGACCCAAATCCAAGGAACAGATCAACTCATTTCAGGATGGGTCTCCCCATTCAACTGACCAATCAGGATAGCCTCCCATAACCATTCCAGAGGCTTATCTTCATACTTACTGCAGATCTCATCTTGACATCTGAGATTAATTGTCACAGTCTTTTATAGTGGGAGCCCAAACCAGAATTTCACACACTCGACTGGTGACTAGTATTCAAGCAAATAGCGTTCCTATATGTGAGACCTGAGATGTGTTTGAATTGGAATCTGTAGATGAACAGTCAGTCTTCAGTAGGGGAGGAGTCTGCCTTCCCTGTGGTCTTCTGTTTGGGAGCTATTGTAAAGAGAAGCCTTTCTTTGAGAGAAGCCTTCCTGCCAGCCTGGTTCTAGAGCCGCATCAGTCCCAAATAAACACACAGGAGGCTATATTAATTATGAAGCTGTTGGCCTTGCTTGTTTCTTACTGGCTAGCTCTGACTTAAGTAATTACCCCATAATTGTTAATCTAAGTATATCTCTTACCGGAGAAGTTTCCGGGCTTCCTACCCCATGGCGTTACATTTTGACTCTCTGTGTTTCTCCTACCCAGAGTCCTCCTGGACTCTTAGTCCCACCTATCTTGGTTCCCTATTGGCCCAACAGTGCTTTATTGGCATAATCACAGGACTTCCCACATCAAGCTATGATCCCACATCTATGTGCAAATAGATGAGCATTAGATGCTGTATCACACACATAGTACTGAACACTGCCATGCTTCCTGTCCCAAGCTCCCTCTTTACTCTGACACCTGGTACTCTCAGCTCTTGGGACTCTGCGAGAACATCCATTACTCAGTGCAGTCCTATCATAGTGGCCAGCTAAGGGTTTGCTCATATTTTCTTTGAAGGAAAATTCTGGGCTATCAAACCCAATTGAAAGCAAGTTCCTGATCTTACACCTACTGTGATCTACATTTACTTTGCTATTAGCTATTGAAAGTGCTGCAGATTAAAAGCTAACAAAAGGACAAAAATTAAAATTAAGTAAGGAAATATTCTGCTAGACTTTACTTTAACTTACTGGTTTCAGGAATAATACTAGTGACCAATTATTTTGTTGTTGTTGTTGTTGGTAGGTATTACCAATCTGAACCACCTATTAGAAACTTTGGGTAGCTGTAGGAATTAAAATGACCAGTTTTCTAAGTTAGAGTGAGCATTAGAAAGAATTTAGATGGAAAAGGCACTAAGCTGTGTTTGTGGTCCTGAAGGCAAGACAACCCTTGAGAAATCACTAGATGTACATGTGTTTTCCTTCCTCGGCAGTAGTAATGTTGGTCTTGGTTCTGGGACCTATTGCTTTATTTTATTTTATTTTATTTTATTTTCCAGTTTAAATTTAGATAAGAAACAAGGTTGCTTCACAAGTCAGTTCCAGGTCCCTCTCCCTTTCCCTCCCCTCCTCCCGTGCCCTCCCCCCAACCCCCCCCCCGTTATCCCCTCATTCCCCCAGGGAGGGTGAGGCCCTCCATGGGGGTGTCCATAGTCTGTCATTTCATATAGGGCAGGGCCTAGACCCTTCCCCAAGAGTTCAGGGTGAGAGTGCACCTCACATTGTTCTATGGGAGGGGACCTATTGTTAACTATGGCTAATAAACACAGCCCAGAAAATGAACACATTATGGGGGAGTGAGGGAGGGATGGGCAGGAGGGGAAATCATACCTGCCTGATTTTCATTATAATGGCTTGTTAAAATTGTTCTATTTTGCTTCTGTTATCAGTTGTTGCTGTTAATCTCTTACTGTGCCTAATTTATGAATCAGACTTTACTTTAGGCATGCATTAGGGAACAAAAGTGCAATTACAGGTTCTGTGTCTGTGGGTTTAAGTAATTACAGGTTGCGACTATTCAGAAATAGCACTGTGTATATTGAACATATGAAGACTTTTATTGTCATAATTCCTCTGGATATTAATACAACAATTATTCATCTATAACATTTGCCTGGTATTATATATGATATATAGTTTAGAGATTAGTTGTATGAAGTAGACTATCAATAGGCTGGATACAAATACTATACCATTTATATAAAGGACTTGGGCAATTCTGAATTTAACTCTCTGTGGATACTCACCTGCAATGAATACTTAGTGATAAGCATTTGCCTATAGAATTCAGGAACAATTATTGGTTTTGGAATGCAAAGTCCATAGGCAAGGGAGGGTCACCAAAGTCCCTAATTGATATCAGTCATCAAAAAATTCGTCAGAAGTCAATATTCATAGATGAGTGTAAAACAAGAAGATTCATAGCCTTGTAAGGTACTTACTTTTATATTTGTAACACCTTTCACTCTCTCCAGATGGCATCATTCCTATTTGTAAGTGAGGAATCTGAGCCTTGATAGGTGCCTTTCTTTACCCCCAAGTCACCCAGCTCATAAATGGTGCATCTGCATGTGAATTAAAGATTTCTGGGAATGAAATATATTCTTTGAAGATGCTTGGTCTGGGTCATACTCTATATTGTATTGACCAGCAGGGATAGAGAATACCTGTCCCTACTATCTCTACCCTTTCCTTTTTGATAGAGTAAGAAGAGAATGCAGAAGCAAGTAAAAAAGCCTTATATGTGTTCATGGTGTCTATGATCTGTCCTCTGGGGCCAATGATTGCAGTCACCATGACCCTAAGTCATGTTGACTGTTTCCTGCTGTTATTCCAGAAGCCTTGATATGAGTTAAGCCTGGGAAGAAATTCAGGGAGTCTGGACTCCCCATCGTCATTCAGTGGTTTCCTCTTGTCCCCTCACTGCCACTGTCTTTTCTTCATGATTCCTGCCCTGGTAAATTCTGTGTTTACTATGTGACTTGCTCAAGAAGATGGAGCCCTGGGAGGGCTATGCTTTCCTGAAACCCTCCAAACAAACAAACAAACAAACAAACAAACAAAAAACCCTGCACAATTTCAATACAAACATGGTGCTTTTCCTGGGTATTTGCAACCTGTAATTACTTGAACCCACAGATATAGAACCTGTAACTGTACATGCTTCAGAAGACATGCCCACGTTCTGAGAAAACTACTGTAGAGAAACTGTCAGCTTCATCTCAGACAATTCTGTTTCTACATATTTATTTCATGTTATGTGTATGTGAGTATACACAAGTGCATCTGTGTGAACCACATGAATGCCCGAACCCTCAAAAGTCAGAATAGCAAGTCAGATCTCCTGGACCAGGAGTTAAAAGCTGTTTCAAACTACCATGGGGAAGCTGGGAATTAAACCTAGGTCCTCTGCAAGAGTTGTAAGTGCTGTTATGCACAGAGCCATTGCTCCAACCCCCTTCAGACAGCTGTAAGTCCACATGTTTATCCCTCTGATCTCCACGATGTTGGATCAGGAACTCAGTGTTGGTAAGCCTTAGTTGTTTTTGATTGTTTAAGATGGAAAAATGAAAACCACACAGGGATTCTATCACATCCTAATGGCTATCATACAAACAACAAAGAATGAAGAGGATGTGGGGAAGGGAACGTTTTTATACTGCTGATAAGAAAGCAGATTAACCTGACCACTGTAGAAATTTCTGTGGAGATTTGTCAGTATAACTACCATGTGATTCATCTGCACACTCCTGGGTATATACCTGAGGGACTCTGAGTCAGCCTATCAGAGACATGCTTGCAAATCCATGCTTACCAAAACACTATCCTTGCAGTGAAATTCTGGAAATAGTCTAGTTGTCCATCTGTTGATGGATGGCTTAAAAGATCTGCATATGTAATACTCTAGTTTCATTCAGATTATGAAATTATGTCATTTGTAGGAAAATGGGTGAAGCTAGAGATCATCAAGATAAGTAAAACAAGCTATACTGAGAAACACCACCTTGTGTTACCTCTTATATTCAGAATCTAGACTTCAGAAAAAGACTTGAAAGAAGAGAGGGGATTATTTGAGAGAAGGAAGGGCACCAAGGAAGGGAGGGTAGGAGAGGGCCATGCAGATTGAGCCGAGGTTTGCAATAGATTTGAATGACAATGTCATAGATAAATATGTGCTAATAAGAACTAAATCAATGAACAAACAAACACACAGACAAGAAACAGAACAGATTTCAATGATATTCTGAGTATGAAAAGTATTGGGTACATGACTTGGACAAAGGAGTCAAAATGGTAATGCCCCCTGTCATCTTGGGGAACTATCACCTTTTGGAGTAACAGTGGAATTACATCATATCCATGCCTGAAAGTTCACCTGATCTTCAGGGACTTTCGATAGATTAACAGTCTTCCCAGTGCCAATGTAGAAGACCAGGACATGTCTGAGCCTCCTTTTCCTTCTAATGTGTGATCCGGGATTCGTTAGCTGTCCTCCTGAGTGCAGGTTTACAGGCCTGCAGCTCATTGAACTACATACTTCAATGTGACTCAGACACATTTGTCACCCCTTCTGGAGTTTGGAAAACAAGTCTAAATATTGGACAAGAAGGCTGGTATTTGACTAGTTGGGATCTTGAGCCTGCACATGTCAAGTTTTCCCATAGAAGTAAAGTGCTGCTGCCTTCAACAGCTGCCTCACATCCTGGGTCTTTGGGGCTGGAAGGAAGGGCTGTTCTTAGTCTCTGTCTTTCCTGGGTAACTTGCTGTTCTGTTTTGTCTTGTCCTGAGAAACCAAACTAGTTCATAAGCTAAGCAAATGCTCTCTCTAGGGCAGGTGACCTTGTGCATTTTGGGGACAGAAGACAAATCAGCTTTTTGGATGAAGAACACATATCATTGAAATAACACATGTGTCAGTACCTAGATACTTACCTACACTTAACACCTGTATGTCAGAAAGAGTGGAAATCCCTTTCATGTAATTTGCATCTTATTTAATCAAAATAAAAGAGACCAAGTACCTTTGTTAATATTTATCAGTAAGAAGAGAGAAGCTTTGGGGAATGCTTGCCTTTGATGTTTAATGTGCTTTAACACAGTGAGTCCGGTCTTCATCTTCTGGGTGAATGCTTATGTAGCGTTGAGATGCTTGCCAAACTACTGTGGTTTATGTAATCTATCAATGCTATTGCAAGAAGAGGCCTGAGAAAGGTTGGCAGGTATAATTTTCACCGAAAGGCTTGTTTATTAACAAGATAACTCATGCTCTCCTCAGTACATATGCTCCTCTTCCCTCTTTTCTGTCAGTCTCTCAGGTCTGGTTAGGTTTTCAATCACATGGGAAATTAAAGTGGAGAGTCTGCAGAGGCTAGGAGAGCCAGCCCTGCTGGTTGCATGCTTGCTTTGTTTTTGTTATTCACATAAGTAGAAATTTCCTGAGCCATTTTCTCTTTTTATAAGTTTTATTTCATGGGAAAGAAAGATAAATAGAAAAATACACCATGGTGGGCTACAGAATGCTGCAGTGGGTTGAAGCCAGTGAGGACATACATGTTGGTCAATATTATATTGTTACATCATCATCATCATCATCGCTGTTGTAGTTATATTTGGAGCTCCGTGCTTCTGGAAGGTTCTGTGAAGAAGTTGGAACTGAGTTCTGGTGTTTTCTTTCCCCCACCTCTAGTGTGATCATGATGCACATGGAGGAATCCATTTTGGAATCCATCCTTGACGCTGTTTGTGCTGACCATGGGGACTGAAGGATAGGAAGGGTGGATAGGGGAGGCTCCAGGCGCTAGTCCTGGACTTGGAGCAGTTGAATGAGAGGCCTGCTTCCACATCATTGCTAATTCATGTTCTCACATGAAACAATAGCTCCAGGCACAACCTTGATGACAAACTAGCAGTTGTGGAAAGAATCACAATGTAAATTCAATGGGAAGAAGCTGTACACATAGCGTGTCATTTCACAGTTACATCATACCCCCACTTTTATTTAAAATAAATTGTTTTCACTCACATCATATATCATAACTATGGTTTTCCTTCCCTCCTCCTACTTCCAGATCCACCTCCTTTCTGTCTCTCATTAGAAAACAAACAGATTTTAAGGGATAATAGTAAAATAAATTAAAATATAGTAAGATAGAACAAGAACTTGTGCATCAGAATTGGACAAGACAAACGGAAAGAAAACAACACATGGAAAGGCACGAGAGACAAATACACACGTAGAGACCCTCTTGTTTGCCACTCAGGAATCTCATAAAAGCACTAATCTGGAACCCATGATACATATGTAAAATATCTATAAGGTAAAAAGACAGAAAGTAAAATAATAATGGAATGTAAGATTTTTTTCAAATTTTGAAAGATTTATTTATTTCTTATATAAATTTTTATTTAAATTAGAAACAATCTTCCTTTACATATCAATCCCAGTTCCCTCTCCCTCCCATCCTCCCATACTTCCCACCAGTTCCCCCATCCCATCCCCCTATCCAATCCCCAGGAAGAGGAAGGTCTCCAATGGGGGATCATCAAAGTCTGTCATATCATTTGGGGCAGGAACTGGGTGCTCCCCCATGTATCTTGGCTGAGAGAATATCCCTTCATGGGGAATTAGCTCCCAAAGTCCATTTGTACACTAGGGATAAATACTGGCTCCACTGCCAGAGGCCCCATAGACTTCCCAGACTTTCCAACTGACACCCACGTTCAGGGGTCCTGGTTCGGTCCCATGCTGGTTCCCCAGTTGTCAGACTGGGGTTGGTGAGTTCCCACTTGCTCAGGTCAGGTGTCTCTGTGGGTTTCCCCAGCATGGTCCTGACCCCCCTTCTTATCATGCCTCCCTCTCCACAACTGGACTCTAGGAGTTTGGCTCAGTGCCTAGCTGTGGGTCTCTGCATCTGCTTCCATCAGCCACTGGATGAAGTCTCTATGATGGCATTCAAGGTAGTCATCAATCTCATTATAGGGGAAGGACATTTAAGGTAGCCTCTCCACTATTGCTTAGACTCTTAGTTGGGGGTCATACTGTGCATCTCTGGACATTTTCCTAGTGCTATATTTCTCTTTAAACCTATAATGGCTCCCTCTATTAAGGCATCTCTTTTCTTGCTCTCCTTCTCTATTCTTCCCCTGAAATATTTTAAAAAGGAAAAGTACTGGTATGGTAGTCTGAGATAAGGACCATCAAAAGAAGTTGAGTTTGTTTTTTTTCCCAACCCCCTCATCCACTCCCCAGGGAGAGTGAGGCCTCCCATGGGGGATCATCAAAGACTGTCACATCATTGGGGGCAAGAGTTTGTTTTTTGTTGGCCATCTACAACTGAGCTTGCAGTCTACACTTAAGAGTAGTTTATTTCCCTGGAAAGACTCTCTTGGACAAATCTGAATTTTCATTTGCAAGTAGTCTCCAATTAGAAATAGCTTCTGGGTCAGTGATGAGTTCTAGGATCTCTATCTGGTATAGACCCATGCAGGCCCTGCTGCCTCAATCTCTTGAGTTCATTCATGAGTTGATCCTTGAGCCCTGAAGTGGGATTTGATGGAGACATCCTGTTCAGTGCTGAGTGTTCCATGGTCTCACTATCTGTATATTGTCTGACTGTGGGTCTCTGTATTTGTTCCCATGCGCTTCAGGAAGCTTCTCTGATAATGGATAAGCAGGCATTGATCTGTGAGTATAGCGGAATGTCAGTAGGAGTCATTTGGTTTCTTTTTTTTTTTTAAAGAACAGCAGTATTTGGTTTTACCCTGGGTTCCTGGGTTATCCAGTGTCAGGCTTTTGGTCACCCAAGCAGTTTTGGGTGTGGTTTCCATCTGGTGGAGTGGACCTCAAGTCAAATAGGTATTTGTTGGTTACTACTATAAGCTTTGTGCACCATTAAGCTGGTGTATCTTACAGATAGGACGCCATTGCAGATCAAAGGGTTTACAGATGAGATGGTGTTTACATTTCTCCTTTGATACCATGTAGAGTAATTATTGTACCAAGAATACTATCCCATAGGGTCAAGGCTCAACTTCTCCATGTTGTATGAGTTGTGTAGGTAATGTCTTCAGCAATGGGACCTTGCTGCTGTTGGTTTATAGAGAGCAATAGATAGCCTTGGCAACAGCCTTTTTTGTTTAGGGGTACCCATGAGACCCCTTTGACCAACAACTCAATTATATGTAACCCAAGATCTATACTGGAAACTTCATTTGGGGACACATGTCCAATTGGGGCTCTGGCTTCCTTATTACTTGGTGATTTCATTTATATCATTTTCATATTTGTATATATTTTAGGAAGCTTCCTTTGTATTAGGTTTCAATACTACCTCTCAAAACTCAATTTTAGCTGTCTCTCCCCATATTCCCGCCTTCATCCACCTCTCCATAGCCCTCTACACTTGATAATCCTGTTTTAGTCCCCCCATCCCATCCCATCCCATCCCACCCCATTCCATCCCCTGCCATCCATCCATCCATCCATCCATCCATCCATCCATCCATCCATGCATCCATCCATCCATCCATCCATCCATTCATCTATACATCCATCTATACATCTTTCCATCCATATTTTATTACCCTCTCATAAGGAGCTCTATCTGCCCCCACCCCAAGTCCCTTATCCTAAACTCAGCTTCTGTGATTCTATGGATTATAGCTTGGTTACAACTGACTTAACAGCTAATATCCACTTATAAGTGAGTACATACTGCATTTGTCTTTCTAAGTCTGAGTTACCTCACTCAGGATGTTTTTTTTTTCTTGTTCCACCCATTTACCTGTGAATTTCTTTTTTTTTAACTGCTAAGTAATTGTCTATTATGTAAATGTATTCTGTTTTCTATATCTATTCCTGTATTGAGGGATATCTAGGTTGCTTCCAACTTCTAGTTGTTATAAACAGAGAAGCAATGAACATGATTGTGTAATTGTCCCTATAGTAGGATGAAGTATCCTTTGGGTATATGCCCGAGAGTATTACAGATGTATGTTGAGGCAGATGGATTCCTATCTTCCTGAGAAACCCCACACTGATTTCCATAGCGACTGCACAAGCTTTCAGTCCCCCAAGCAATGGATGAGTATTTCTCATACTTTACACCTTTGGCTGCATCAGCTGTCATTTGCTTTATGGATCGTAGTCACTATGACTATTGTAAGATTAAATCTCAAAGCAATTTTTGATTTACGTTTTTCTGATGGCTAAGGATGTTGAACGTTTCTTTAAGCGTTTCTCTGCCATTTGAGTTTCCTCTTCTCAGAATTCTCTGTTTAGATATGTACCCATTTTTAAATTGGATTGTTCCTTTTCTTGGTATACAATTTTTTTAGCTCTTTATATTTTATCGATTCTTTGGGAATTTCACATCATGCACCCAGTCCCACTCATTTCCCAGTCCCTCCTTACCCATCCCTCTCCCCTGTAGCATATCCTACAAAAGAAAATTTTAAAAAATATTAATTAAAACCAAACCAAACAAACAAACAAAGTTCACTTCATTCCTCCATATTCCCCACCTCTCCAACACATTTTCATTTGTTTTAATGTCTCTGTTATGTGGTATACCCTTTTATCCTCTCAGCTTTACTAAAATATGTTCAATGCAAACAGTCACCATCTAGTTCAAGGGTCCTAGATTCTGGTACACTATCAATTCTGGAACCTCATCAAAATTCTTCTGGGATATCTTGCTGTTGCTCCAAGTCATGGTAATCCTTTGGCTATGGTTATTAAGGACTAATCCCTTCATGCACTCTGGCAGATCACAGATCAAGTATATGTTGGGGTGGGCCAACTCAAATTCCTGGATGTGGATCTGGGTGGTAGCTGATTTGGTTGCTCAGAGCTACTGTGACTGCCCCACTTCAGATGAGAGGTGGAGGCAGCTCAGATGTTCATGGCTCCAGTGGACTCTTGGACAATAACATGGCCCCAAATGATGGCCCATACCTGGGTATCCGCACAGCCTTTGATGATTACAGGAACTATGGACATCAACACATCCACTTACTGTGATAGGATCATGAACCCAGACATGGCCCTTTGCAGTAGCTTAGGCCTGGGTGTCACCCTGGCTTTGGTGATCATGCAGGCCATCGAGATCAGTATGGCTCAACTGACGGTACAGCCTTAGGACACCAACTCGGTCTCAGGTGGCTGACCAGACTCGAGTGGCCTGCATGACCCTAAGTGTTTATAGGAGCCATGGATATCAACTAAGACCTTGTCTGCTATAGAGCACAGACCCAGACATGACCCTCAGCTGCAACTTGGGCCTGTGTGTCACCATGGTCCTGGGTGGCAGTACAGGCCACCCTGATTGATTGGTTTAACCCTGGTAGCAGCATGATCCTGAGACACCAGCATGGTCTTAGGTGGTTGAACCAGCCCTGCATCTCTGGGATGAAGCCTACTTGGTCATGATGGATGATTTTTCTAATGTGTTTTTAGATTTGGTTTGCCAGTATTTTATTGAGTACTTTTGCATCAATGTTCATGAGGGAGATTTGTCTGTAGTTTTCTTTCTTTGTTGCATCTTTGTGTAGTCTGGGTATCAGGGTTCATGAGAAGAATTTGATAATGTTCCTTCTGTTTCTATTTTGTGTAACAATTTGAGGAGTATTGAAGTTAGCTTTTCTTTGAAATCCTGTTAGAATTCTGAGCTGAAGCCATCTGGTCCTGGGCTTCTTTTGGTTAGGAGATGTTTAATAACTGTTTCTATTTCCTTAGGAGTTATAGGTCTATTCAAATTGTTTATTTGGTCTTGATTTAATTTTTGTATGTGTGACCTATCCAGAAAACAGTCCATTTCCTTTAAAAAATTCCAGTTTTGTGGAGTATAGGTTTTCGAAGCATGATCTGATGATTCTCTGGATTTCTTCATTGTCTATTGCTATGTCTGCCCTTTCATTTCTGATGTTTTAATTTGAATATCTTCCCTATACCTTTTGGTTAGTTTGATAAGGGTTTGTCTATATTGTTGATTTTCTCAAAGAACCAACTCTTTGTTTCATTGATTCTTTGTATTGTTCTCCAATATAGAAAGTATTCAATTTCTTTCTTGACCCATTTTCATTCAGTAGTGAGTTGTTTTGTTTCCACGAGTTTGTTAGCTTTCTGTTGTTGTTGATATCCAGCTTTAATTTGGGATGGTTAGATTGGATACAGGATTTTATTTCAATTTTCTTATATTTGTTGAGATGTACTTTGTGTTCCAGTGTGGGTCAGTTTTAGAGAAAGTTCCATGAGGTGCTGAGAAGAGGGTATATTCTTTTGTATTTGGGTGAAATGTTCTGTAAATATCTGTTATGTTCATTTTGTTTGTAAGTTAGCTCCAGTATTTATTTAGTTTTTTGTCTAGATGACCTGTATATTGGCAACAGTGAGGTACTGAATGAAGTCTTCTGCTATCAGTGTGTGAAGGCGAATATATGATTTAAGCTTAGCAGTGTTTCTTTTATGAACGTGGGTTCCCTTGTGTTTGGGGTATAACTTGGTATGCCAGACTTTGTTGACTCTCCAAGGAAGGCCTTCCTTGTCCCCTCTGAAGAGTGGGTAGGGCTGGGAAGGTTGAAGGCTGGGGGGGGATAGAAGAAGAGGAGGAGGGGGAACTGGTGTTGGTATGTAAAATATTTTTTAAATATAAAATTATAATGTCCTCTTTGTGAATTTTTCTTTCCTTTCCTTCTGATTAGTTTGGGTTTGAAGTCTATTTTGTGAGATATTAAAAGGCAGCACCAACTTGCTTCTTAGGTTCACTTGCTTGGAATATTTTTTCCATCTTCACTCTGAGGTGATGTCTATCAGTCACGTTAAGGTATGTTTCTTGGATGCAGCAGAAGGAAGGATCCTGGTTTTGCATCCATTATGTTACACTGCATCTTTTTTTTAGGAGTTGATATCATTAATATTGAGATTTATCAATGATCAGTGTCTTTTGATTCCTGATATTGAGTCTTGTCTTTGTTGGATATGTGCTCAGTTCTTTGGTTGTAGCTGCCCCCTTTTTATTCAAGGCAAGTGTGGGGGCTGTGAGGTCCCTGGTAGAGAGTGCTTCTCTGGGTTTGTGAGTGACACAAAAAATGGATACAGGCTGGGAGGAAAGGCTGTGAGGGGCCTCAGGAAAAAGTTTGGGGACTGGGGTCTAAACCAAGGTTGGAGACCCCAGGAAATTGTTTTAGGCAAAAAGAGGGGTTTATACAGGCAGGCTGTTACAGGAATAAATAGTAACTTTGGATAGGTTAGAAGGTCAGGAGAGATAGGCAGGGCAGCCTAATGTGGCCAACAGATGGAAAGTGTTCTCGTGCATTGGTGGCCGACACATGGGAATTGAGGTGTGTTAGAAGGAAGGACACAGAGCCTCAGTGGTAAAGAGCTAAGCTGAGTCTGTACCAAGAGGACTAATTTCCAGGGAAAGACCTCCTGGTACATTAGATTCTCCACTGTAATATGACTTATATGAATTTTTTCTATATTTTAAATACCTCTATTGTATTACTATTAACTTTTCCCCAGTATTTGTATTTGTGCTTTACTTGTATGTGTTTGTATGCTTTGGGAATTTCTCAATCCTCTTTCCCTTTGACCTTTCTTTTAAAAAAAACATGTTTATTTATTTATTTACATACAATAAAATCAATGTTATCAATTTTGATTACATAGAGCCCACTACCTTCTAAATACAGGAGTTGTTTATATCAACTACCTTCTTAAATTGTTAATGTATCTGTGACTCATGTCTGTATATTATTTTGTTGTTGTTCAGACTGACCTCTCTCCTTTAGCCATCTTAACAGTAACTACAAGAGGTAATAAAACAATCGCTAATTGCTCTGGTGATGCTGCTGGAAGTGATTTTCTCCTTTCTCATTTTGTCTGTGCTTTCCACATCATAGATCCTAAATAAATATTGACTTATTAAATCTTAAGTATTTACTTTTCTTCTCTCATAAGGAACACTTGATTTATAAAAGGTTGCTTTTCTTAAGGGAAAGCACAGACACAGGTTAAAATACACACAATGCATATGAGACTTAATGAAACACAACATAACACCATTTGGATTGGTTTAGCCATCTTAAATTACAAAAAGATTAAGTGCCTTTAAAGAATTTTCTTTTGCTTGGTGTAGTCTGTCAATGTCTCTTTATAGGAGCATTGACTGCCTTCTACTGTGGCTATTGACCCCCTAATCTGGTAGCTCCTCTGCGTGCTTTCTTTTTGTTTATCCGCATTTTGCCTGATGACTTTCTCGGAGTTGAGAAAATCTGCTAAGAATCTTTCATGACTCAGTGTAGCTAGAAAGCAGATTTTGCCTTAAAAATGCAAGGATGTTTTTTTAAAAAAATTATGATTTATATACCCTTAGCAGTGAAGCTGACATTTGAAATTGGGTTGTTCCTTAGCTTTGCTAATAAACAATTAACTCGGTAGGTAAAGACACTTAATTCCCAGCCTGACATCTGGAAGGTTTCCCAGGACTCACCTGGTGAGAAGATCTGACTCCAGCAACTGCCCCCTGACCTCAGCACACACTCTATGTCACATTTATGCACACATACGCACAAATACACTACAGTAAATAAATAAATTGATGTAAACAAAAGAAGCATTTTCTACTGATGCTTGAAAATAGGGAAGATGCTGACAATGAACAGGTTTACCGTGTATGGGACAAGAGCCAAGGACCAAGGATAGCAGCAGAGCTTGGACGGACAGATGAGGCTCATTTTCAGCAATTCTGAAGCCCAGTCACAATTTCTTGTGTAAGGCAAACTTGGTGAATTTTACTCTTTGCTTTTTTTCTCCTGTGTGGTTTTATTTTTGTTCTTTTGAGGTAGGGACTCACATGATAGCCAGCGTGGCTAGGACCTCCTGTGTAGCCCACGGTGTCCTTTTTGTTCATTTGTGTATAATAATATTGTAGGAATGTCAGGTGGGCATTTCTTCCAGCCTGTTAAGTCCTGGAGAATTGAGTCCCTTTTGTCCCTCTGCTGATGTGAGCTTGGATTCCTGTGGTTCATGACTCAGTCAACCCCACATGAGGTAGCAGCATACAGAGGCAGAGCCTGAACCTGAGATAAAAATCAAGCAGTGGTTTGATCTGTTTTTAAATTTTCTTTCTTTTTGGAGGAGGCCAATTTCTAAGAATAAATAACTCTTGTCCAGTTTAGCCACAGCATAGAGACTTAATACCCTGTCTGGCTGGAGATACAAAGATGCTACCCAGAAGGCTGGGATATGGTTCAGTGAGTAAGTGTGTTTGCTCTGTAGGTATAGGAATCCAAGTTTGAATACCCAGCACCCATGTAAAGAGCTGGTCATGGTTGTAAGTGTCCTTGAATCCAGCTTTGTGGACACAGACAAGCAGGTCACAAGAGTTTCCTGGCCAGAAACTTTAGACAAATTACAAGTCTCTGGTTTGAAAGTTTCAAGTCCATAACATATTGACTGACAGACTAACCTAAAGTCCTGTTTTGAGCTCTGCTTGTCCATGAATGCTCATGCTTACCATACACTCATGAACACACATCCCAGCCCCACAAAACACATATGCTATTTACAACAACAATAACAATAGCAGCAATAAACAATCAAGCAAGGTCATGAGCCACAGGCCTCTGGATCCCTCGTTAGTCACCCCCAGCAGGAATTCCTATTTTCTTGACTTTTACATCCTCAGGGCTTCACATGGCACAGTGACCTCACTGTGGGTTTGCACCGTCTCCTTGTGAGTAGACTAGGCTCTTCTCTTGTTTTTTTTTGGGGGGGGCAGTATCTAGAAGATTCTAGGGCTGATGTTATGTCTCTTTGCTCCTTACTGCTTGGTAGAGTTGGTCTGGTCTATTCCAGCAAGGAGAAATTTGACCACCCAGGTGAGAGCAACATTTTATAGGCTTTCATTAAAAAGTGAATTCCTTTATTTTTTGAGGACATACTTCGGGATTCTCTGATTTCCATTTTCCTCTGCCATCATTTTTTGGCATGTTACAAGTTTCCCCATCTGAATTAACCATTAGCAGAGAGCTTACTCTGGGTCATCTCCCTAATTCTGTCACTGTCACATGCTTAGAAGACAATGGTCTCTTTGATGCATTTCCTTCTTTAGATCAGTGGTGACTCATGGAGTCTATTCCCTTCATCCTTCCCTATTCATTCATTTCTGCAGTTTCTTACTTTGATGCTCAAACCATATCAACCTTGGCATGGTAAGTCTTTCATATTGGCGTCTGTGTCTTCTAACAGTCCTCCTTTGAACATACTTTACTATCTGTCAAGGAGAGCTTCCTCCATCACACGGTGGTGGCCCAGCAGGCCTCTAGAACCAGCTGATTTCCCTCGAAGTCCTGTTTTCTCCATCTATTGATAGGGAGGCAGCTGGTGGCCTTAGTTCTGTCTTGAACAAAGCTTGCTATCATTGAAGCTTCTCCTTCTACCTAAACATTGAGAATCAAGAGCTCAGTTCTACTTGATGTAAGCGTTCATTCATATTTCCTCTGTGATTGTTTGTTCCTATCTTGTCTGGCAGTGGGAAACTTGATTCCTGTCTGTGATGTTTTCCTGTGTCCCCTGACCTCCAGGTCACTTCCACAGTGCCCTCCTGGGTGATCCTGCTCCACATCCCCTTCAGTTTGCACTGGCCCCAACATTAATGTGCCCCCTCCATCAGTAGAAGAAAAAGAGGAAGGCAGAGGAGAGAGTAGGTTTTAGATTCTTGAAAAGGTGTTCTTGCTTTCTCTGCTTCCCTCTCTCTCTCTCTCTCACTACCTCTCTCTCTCCCTCCCTCCCTTCCTCTCTCTCTCACTACCTCTCTCTCTCCCTCCCTTCCTCCTTCTCTCCCGTCCTCCTTCTCTCCTTTCACTGTTTTATGTCACCAAAATACAGCACATTTACTATTCTAAGGTTGCTTCAGTTTGTACTTAAGTCTCTTTTATTTCAGACAGTCCCAAAGCCAAACACTTCTGGCTGTTGGCTATGCTTTAAACATTGTGGCTTCAGTCCATCATGTTGGAGCCTTGGGGCCCATGCTTGACATTTTCTGTTCATAAGGGGCCATTTCGGGGTGCCATAGGCCCTGAGTCTGACCTAGAGTGAACTTTTTTTTGTACCTTATCTAACTCATGGCACCCACTCCGCCCTGCACAAAGAAGCAGAGGAAGGCATTAGACTGCCAACCATCAGGAATTACAGTATAAGTGTGCTGGGTGACGACATGTTCTACTCTGTCTCCTGTCTTTTACTGTCTCCAGGATATCTGAGGGTGTCTCCAGTCAACAGTCTTGCTTCAAAGATGTTCTGATGATGTGATAGATGAATAATGGGGCCCCCAAACGTTCACTTCCTAATTTCTAGACCCTGTAAATGTCCCCTGTGAGGGTGAGAAGGTACACCTGCATTTTCTGGGTGGACCTGAAGTAAGAAGATGGTCTGTGTTAGGTGGGTTATGGAACGCTCAGCTGGGAAATACTGACACCGTGGCATAGTGACGGCCAGAAGAAGGAACATGCAGGCCAGGGAGTATGTGGTTCTTGGATTGTGGTTCAGAAAGTCCTGTTTCACACCACGACCTACAAAATCATGAGCTAACAGATGTGCTGTTCTAGGTTTCCATGCCTGAGTTTGATATGATACAAAAGTCATCCCAGATCGGTGATGCTCCTGTGTGGTGGCAGAGTGCTGTCGTGTGCAGCTTACTGTGTGGTGCCATGCAGGCCATCTTTGGACAGAGCCTTGCCTTTTGGGGAAATTCCCAGTAACTCTGTGTCTCATTATCTGAGCTCTTCAAACAGTGCCATCTTTTGCTTGTAAATGGCAAGAAGAAAAGCAAAATTATATCATTTAGGAGAAACTGAAAAACAAAATACAGGCCATGCTGTATTTTAGTTGAAGCTTGACAGTTCCATCTCTGCCATTGCCATCACTCAGCCCAACACTATTGTCACGAGAAGTCAGGTCAGCCTGATCAGCTTCTCCAGCACCTAACCCAAAGGCAGGGTGTGCTGACCATGTCTGCGGTAAAGTCCATCACACTGACGCGTTGAGAGTGGATTGCGCCTGGGGTCAGACACTATTTGCCAGTACCCTTTAAACAGAAAGCACAGAAGATGAACCACTGCCCTCCAGCCCAAGGGATTGATAACACTGTCAGTGCTCAGATGACACTGGCCCATGGTAACAGGATTACACCCCGAGGCTTCTCTTAATTCAGGAGACATAAGTTCCCAAATGAAGAACCTCTAAACTGTTGAATTTATTTTACACACACACACACATACTCACACACACACATACTCACACACACTCACTCATACACACATGCACACAAATGAAAAAATCCCTAAGCACTGCATTTAAAGCTGTATTGTTTTTCCTCATTTTTCCTTGTTAGTATCTTTCAGATTTAACTTCACCATTGCATATGCCATATGCATTCATTTTGTTTGAATAAAAGCAGGAGTAGTGTGAACAGTTGTGAAGATTTGGTTACTTGAGATGCCTGATGTAATCTCAGTGAGATGCAAACTATTAGATGAGGTTAGAGACGATTATCTAACCCTTTTGTATAGAGACAGAGAGGTGTGGCAATATTCAGCTCATTTTAGCTGCCCTCTGGCCCCTTTTCATCTACAAGTGTTAGAAAAAATATCAAAGGAAGGGGATGAGGTCTTGCACGTGATGCCGCCCCAAGCAAAATGCCTCTCAGAGTAGAAAATATACCTGGCACATGGGATGCTTAGCTCTCTCAGATGATGTCCTATGTGGGGCTCATATCTTCTTTATAGCCACTCTGTAAGGGTGTTTGTAGCATAAGGTCTTTTATAACATCACCTATAATGAGAATTTCTAGAGTAGTTTGTGTGTTTTCACACAAAGTTGATTATCATTTCTAGAAAATATATGTCAAATGATAAAGAATACTTTGAACTGAAAATGGGGACTTACAGTTCCTGAAGCAAGTGGAATGTTGGAAACCTTTCCATATACTTTGTTTCATTAAAATCTGACCTTTTCTGTCCTGCTGGATGTCTGAGTTCCACAAGACTGCTCCAAATGGGAATCTTGCAACAGTGGACTGACTGCTTCCATTTAACATGGGATTTACAAGCTACAAAGTCACGTCCACACCTGGCGTCCAGACCTTGGCCTACAGCATGCAGTTTCAAGTTGTTTTTGAAAAATGTGACTGTTTTGTTCTGTCCCTTGGGCTCCTTTAACATTTTAATCCCCGAAACCTCTGGTCAGTGTGCCTGCAACTAAGGAGTGCCAACACTAGATGGTAGTCTTGATATCCTTATGATCTTGTGGTATGTGTCTTGCTTCTCACAGGCCAAGAGCTGGAGAAACACTCCATATACCCCACCCGGAGATGGACGGTGTGCTAGTTTTTCTGAGAGCATGCCTCACTGCCCTTTGAGATTAATGTCCCATGTTCTTAATCTGCTTCTTTCTCCAATATGTAGTACAACACACAAGCATGTGTGGCATTCGCAGACTTAGACCCATCTGTGTTCGTTTTTTATAGGGGCAGGAAGAGATGGGAAATTTAAAAGGAGGCATGAAGATGGTAAAATGCACCTATTGTAATAAAATATGCTTTATGATATAGTTAAGGTGACCATCAAATACAATCTTCTTTTAGAACAAAACTCCAACACAAGGCCTCAGTCAATGTGTAATTCTTGGGCCACACTCTTGTTTCTAATTTCATTCTATGTGGATTTGCTGGGTGAGTAATTACTGCACTGATCCCCCAAGCCTTCATCTGCAGTGGGGGCAGCTGTACTTATTGGATTGACTTGAAGATTACATGATGAAGCATACATGTTTGGTGGATGTCCTCTGGCAAGCCTAGGTGAGACACTGTGAGCTTGTTACATGTCAGGCATCGTTCAGATCAGTCTCTCTTAAAATATACTTACTACTTCCAGTGGACCTAGAACATGTGTCCTATTATTATCATTTCGCCCACCAAGAAGTCAAGTCACAGAGTGATGAAATAATGTGTGTAATTGGTATGTACGCAATGTGCCATTCTAAATTACTGATGACTCATGTTTATTTGTAGTGGGGTGAGCATTGCAGCTTTTCATGTAGTTCTTGCTAACAATCAACAAAGGAGGTACCTTTCAAATGATGGACCTACCTAAGATTTAACAAAACCTCCTGACCTTGACCGGTGTTGAGGATACAGATTTTACTCAGTAGGATTCTGTCTGAACTAATTAACCACATGAAGAGAGAGTCTATACCTCTCCCCGTGGGCTCTCTTGCTCACTGCTTCTGTCTCTGGGGCTCTCTCCATGTGTCATCCCCTGTGGATAGGGTCAAGCCAGGAACACTTCAACAAATTCATGACTCAGTTTATGTAAAGGACTCATGTAGCTGCTTACAGAAGTCAGAAGTTCAGGGAGAAAGTGCTCACGCTGAGTGGGAGCTAAATGTTGGACAGGCAGCAAGACTAAGACCCTCGCAGGGGGGCCAGGATCAGGGACCTGGATCTCTGTGGACGATTTTATGGTAGATATGTGCATAGCCAGGAGGGATGGAGGTGTGTGGACAGACTTCAGGACTACGGTGACAGTGCACTGTGCCTCTCCTACTAGTGAATTTTGTCTACAGACACAATGATAGCACAGATACTGTATGCCCCCAGCACATCATTTACCGAAAGTGTTCTAGTGTTAATAAAAAACTGGGGGGTCAGAAACTGAGTTTAAAAACCTGATAAATCTAAGGAACAGCTTCCCAATGCAAAAGTCATGGAAATCCCCCAGCCCCTCCTTCTTTCTTCCTGTCCCTCTCCATCTGACTTTTTCAGTCCTCCAACATCCATGGTTAATTATCCCCCTCCCCTCCACACCCCATCTTCCTTGGTTCCAGGTGGCTTTATTGGCACAGTGGAGTGACAGTTCAAACAGTTCTTGTGCAACACTCCAGGGTCTGCACAAAGCCTCTACAGTCAGCGTCTACCAAACATGAGCTGAAATGGTATTCTCTGGTTTCACAGATGAGGCTTTCTCACAGAACTGGCCCAGCACAGCCAACATTAGAGCCTGTGCCCTCTCCCACAGAGTCGCACTGCTACATGGCTGAGTATCTTTGACTTCTGTGTGGGGCTAACGTACCCTTCTTGGTCTATGTTGTAGATCTTTAGTTTAGCTCTTCCAAATGCAGTCAAAGGCGTCATTGTCCCGAGCCTACCATGGTCCCATTTTTGACTCATACTCATGCCCCTTCATTATATTTTTGTTGAACTGAGATTCATCTCAGGGTTGAAACACCAGTTTGGCATTTACCCAGTTCTAATTAAATAGGACACCAATAAGTCAAAACTTAACTGCCTTAGTGACATGATAATCCTGGGGTGGGGACTGCACACACATTCAGTGGTTTTCATAAATGAGCTTGCAACTACCCTAAATAAGCCACATATTTAAATATGTCACTTCCAAGTCTGAGGTTTCTAAGATGCTGGCATAGAGCTAAGTTGACTTGAACATAGCTGCTGCTTCCTGTCCTTTCCCCATCTAGTTGTGCAGTGGATTTGATCAGCCTTGCTTACCCATGCAGCTGCTGTGGGTTCATGGTCTCATCTCAGTTAGGTTTGTACCATATTGTAGGTCTATCAGTTATAGAGTCCCATCCTGTCTTAGAGTTACACTAATTAAATGAAAGATCAATGAAGCAGGGTGTGTTTGATGTATGTTGTTGATCTAATGGATGATTGAGGCAAAAGAAGTGGAAATATGTGTAACTTGTGAGGAAATGTAAAATATATGCATCTCCTTTATTTTAATTTTCAAAAGGTGTTTTTGATGCTTTTGCAAGATACCAACCAAAAGTCTCACATCACTCCAGAAGCCAAATTAGAACTTCAGAATGAGAGACCGGCTGGATCCTCTTCTCAACACTGTAAGTAGCAGAGCCTTTCTTATTTCTATTCAAGGCAAAAGGCTACCAATCTCATTTAACATCTGGTTTTAAAAATCAGAACAGCAAGAGCCTGGTGAGCAGGCAGAAGAGGGTGGTCAGGGGGTCTGAGAAAATTTACAACAGAGTTGGAAAGCTTAGATTTATATCCTGCATTGTAAAGGGACAAGATTATCTTTCCTGAAAACTGTGACTTACTTACCAGAAATTTCTCAGTATGTGCAATTAGTGTAATGAACCTTGCTCATCTAGGTTTAACTTGATCACACACAGACCGATGCTACTTAAGTCTACGCATGTTTATGAGGTTTAGCCATGTGCTACTAACAATGGGTTTGTGTGGCTTAAGAGAGCACTAAAGATGAGCCTGTGTCCCAGACTTTGCATGCAGCTGTCCTTGGGCAGGTGTCAGCACCTGGACAGAATCCTGGCTTGGTTTCCATGGGGGTGGGGGGGACTGTGGTTCTGATTCAGCCAACTTCCTGTCACATGTTAGCAACAAAGCCCCCCAATACACATAGAGTCTGTCTCTAGAGAAATATAAGGTACCACTTCTTCAGAAACTCCAGACTTCAGGGACACAGACACCCACGCCCTGCCACTCTCCACCATGGAGAGATCACTAGAGTTAAATGTGATGTGGTGTTCAATAGTGTGCTCTCTGCAGTACTGTATGGATGTTGCATATGTCTCATTTCCCCTACTCTTCTTATTATCATGGATAAGACACATACACTGACTGTCAAAATTGATGTTTAGTTGGTTTCTAACTATGATCTTAATTTATATTTTCCTGATGATTCTGACAAATATTTCTCCTGTTTAAAACATATTATTGAGACATCATTTTTATTACCCAAATTTTACCCATTTAAAATACATAATTCAATGTTTTTATTCATGTGCATCCATTAGTATATTCTATCTTAAACTGTTTTTCTTATTAATACTTCAAACAGAACATTACGTCACTGAGTCCAATTAGTATGGACCTTATTCTTATAGGAATGGGTTAATGTGCTGAACATTGGTAACCCAACACTGACCACATTCCTGAAGTACGCTTACTCCCCTTTATCTAACAGTCTTTAATTGCCAAAAGCTCTTTCGCTAGAAGTGAGTCTTTAGGGTTCCCTTCCCAGCCACACCAGAATCTTGGTTAGTTAATCCCATGACAGCAATGTCTCTATTTCACTAATGTACTAATCTTTCCAGAGAGGTCAGTACTGTAGTACCCTGGGTAAAACTATTACTACCTTTTCCCCACCAGTGACGGCACAACACCTTCTGGCTCTATGATGGTCAGAAGGGAGGAATTTTCCCAGTTTATTCCTGTTTGATTTCACTATGCCCTGCAACCAAAGGGCTATCATCATAAATAGGATGTTATCATCTAGGTATACTGAACAACCAAGAACAATGGCAGTAGACTGGGATCTTCACCCAGGATTCCAGAGCATTGGGATTTCCATCATTAGATAGCCCATGTCTGTTGAGAATGTCACTGTCTACACATGCAGTGTTGTCATTCAAACTCCTCCATCCCCTTTTTTAAATTATTCTTTAAAATTATCTTACAAAATAGTGGCTTTCCACCGGGCTTTTTCATACATCTTAGGTCCGTCTAACTTGCGATTCTTTTCTTAAATTAATTTTCAAGTGGTTTCAAGGTGTTGCTGGCTTGAATTTTTCATTTTGTATGGCCATAATTCATGTATATTCTGATATATTGTGAGTGGACTCACCTGTTTATGTCTATCATAGACAGCATATAGTTGAAGCCTTTTAATTATGTTAGGTATAAATGTTAATCCATTCATATTTAACATAATGTCAATACAGTTGTACTTATTTAGCATTTTGGCTCTTATTTTATGTATCTTAGGACTTTCTATTCACCTTTTTGTTCATTACTGACCTTATTTTTTTCAGTTTTAAATACCATTTATGTGTATTTTATGCATTTTAGTTGGTTTATGAGTAGTATTATGGTTTTTTTAATCCTTCTCAAAGTACTACTAAGTTGATTTTAATCACATAAAAAACTATGTTATTGATCAGTCTTACCCACTATATGGTATTATTGTCAAAATGACATTTTTATATATTGTGTACTCATTATCACAAATTTACAGCTGTTTTATGATTTTGTCTTTTAAATTCTATAGAAAATAAAAATTGTATAAGGTAAATTACAAAATACTGTTTTTCTAATCCATGTTTTTGTCTACTATAAAATGTTATATTTGGGTCTGGTAGTGTTTTATTAACCTTGCATTGTTTCACTTCAATTTTTATTTCATCTTGAGGCACGCTGAAACATTTTTTTAAGATGGCACCTCTATTAGTAATGCATGTGCTTAGCTGTTGTTTGTTTATTTATAAATATATAATTTACCTTAATTTTAAAGGGGCATTTCTGCCAACTATGATAATCAGTTGGCAGAAGTAATTCTACTACCTTGAATAGTTTCCTGTGGCCTCTGGCAAGCATGATTTCCCATAAGACACCTGGGGTTTACTGTACTGACACATCTCTTCCCTTAGGACTTTCAGAGTCAGAACTTACGCTTTCATAAGTGTCTGTTTCTTCCAAAAAAGTAGGCGGAAAAATCTGCTTGAGATACCAATTGAGAGTGTCCTGTATTCTGAATCATGGGAGCAACAGCCATCTTATAGAGTGTCTCAGTGACGCTCAGGAGGGATGATCACTAGGGTCATTACAATATGCGAAACTGAGTTCTGTCACTTGAGACCCTTATATTTATCAACCAGGTGAATTTCTTGTTTAATAATGTGGTTTTGCTTTACCCGTGAGTTTTGTGTATTTTAAGGAAAATGCTTTAAGTTTAAATTTACTGACACAGACTGCCCATATTTTATAGTAAATGGCTTAGACCTTCACCATACCACCAGAAGACACAAACCTGTGTAAGTACTTACCAGATGAGGTTGAGCAGTAACTAACACTCTACAGCTCTTCAGGTTCCGTTCAAGTCAGATACCTCCCCAGAAGGTGTTTTCATCACCTCAGGATAAATACACTTAAAATCAAAGCAACACAAGCAAAACCCCCTTTCAATATAAGGAATGGAAGTCAGATTTTTTTCAAACCTTTTTTTCTGAAATTCATATTATTGCATAAGCAATTTGATATAATTACTGTATATATATCATAGTTTGTCTCTCTGTCTTATTATTTCTTATTGTTTTTTTGTTGTTGTTTTTGTTTTTTTGAGACAGGTTTTTTTTGTATTGTTTTGCAGGCTGTCCTGGAACTCACTCTGTAGACCAGGCTGGCCTGGAACTCACAGAGATGCGCCTGCCTCTGTCTCCCAAGTGCTGGGTTTAAAGGTGTGCGCCAACACCCCGCTCTCTGTCTTATTGTTTGTACAGTTTTTCATCAAACATATGTACCTGTTAAATGCTTTTTGCTTTTGGTATTTTTGCCTAAAGGATTAAATTTTGAGTATTCATCTGTCTAAAGATACATTAGTTACTTTTATATATAGCTGTTGTATAAGAAAATATTTTCAGAGGCCCTTGTAAACACTGTTATCAAGGTAACACAAAATACAAATGCATTCTCTCTATATGTTTCACTCCAGTGACACATCCGTTTATAAATAGTAATTACACATTCCTAACCTGGGGACTATTAGGGAAAATCTGTGTAAATGTTTTAGATAAGAGCTAATGCCACATGATGTGTGAAAACATGGTGTCTGAATTTAAAGGCACAGTGTCCAGCAAACAGAAACATTTCCATTGTTACTATTAATATGTTATAAAACACAGTTTCATTATTCAAACTACAAAATTTTGGACTAGAATATAATTTAAAACTCTACTTAAGTCTTTTGTTGCTAATTAAGAAATGGCTTCAAAACACATTAAATCAAATTTGGTTTGAGATCACCTATATTTGCCAGATTTATTGTAATCAATAAAATCCTCACATAAAACTCAGTAGGAGTCAAATTTATGTTCTTCAGTAGGCACAACTTTAGAAGAATATTAAGTTAAGATGCTGGAGAGTCTGTTACTACAATCCCCTAAATGTGCTGATCGAGTTCATCTCGTTCCCCTTAGCATGAGCTAGACTAGAGGAACTCAGTTCCTAGAGTAACTCTTAGGCAAGGGCCTTCTCATCTATGTGTGTACAGGTAGATAACTCATTGTTGGCCACTGCTTCAGGCTACACCTGTCTGTGTGAGTGCCTTCCTTCTGCACAGGCTGTATATCATCCAAGGGCCAGCCCTCAAGTAACTCACTGCTCAGAAAGATTGATGCAGGTGAAATAAAATATAAAATATATACTCTTAAATCACAGGGACCCAGCAGCTCTATGAAAATGGGTTTTGAAGACTGATGCCTGGCTGTCTGGTACAGCACAGTGCTACTGGGTCTACATATTGGGGTAGAAGTAACTTCTTAATGGCAAAGGATTTATCACTCTTTTTTCCCCATGAGTGCAGGAGACTTGGGGGTGGGGCCCTTCCAGGCAACCGTGCTTGTTCATTTGGTCCTCACTGCTAATTTGTAGGCAAACGTGAATTGAGCGTGCTTATCTCACTTGCACAAAACCTCAGCGCTTCTAACACCGTGATTTTCTTTTCAGTCATAGCATTTGTCATGGGGTCTCTTTGGATCATCTCACTGTCCTTGAAATGGCTTGCCCTAGGCCTACTAAACTAAGGTTTATTTTGACATTACACACATAATAATATAACCAAATCATTATATATTTGTTAATAATTATATAATACATATGCATGTATGCTTATACTAGTTGGCTTTCTGGAAAGAAAAAAAAACCATTGGCCTCATTTCAAAATGATGATCTACTGTTTGTTAAGCTCAGGTTACTAAGCTGAACCATACATCATTATGTCACTATGCCTGGGAGGTGCTCTTATAATGTGTTTGTAACAAGCTCCCAGGAGGTGCTTTTGGTCCACATGTTATATCTCTAGAGCTCTTCATATTCTTTTAAAAAACCCAAATTCTTGTTCTAGTCTCTGTCATTTTCCAGCAGTGTGATGCTATTGTGAACTCAAGTACATTCCATCGCAATTCATATGTTCACGTCCCACTCATATTCCTAGATATAAGATGCTGAGAACAGTTGATTATGGTTATAGTTCAATGAAATCACATGGGTAGATGCTCATTCAATATAACTGGTACCATGCATGAGATGATCAAACCAAGCATACAAGAAGATGCAAATGGAACTTAATAAAAACAAAAGGCAAAGACACTGGAACAAAATGCCAGCTACAAGACTAGGAGAGAGGTCGCATAAAACAACAGCCTTGTGGTCATGACCTTGTACTACCTGCCTCTAGAACAGTTGGTGAATGTCTATGCCCTGAGCTGTCCATTTGGCTATCAGAGCCTAAGCTGCCTAAGGTACCCTAGCAAGCTCATCTCTCACATGTGTCTACTGAGGTCTCTGTTATTCTCCACCGCCACACTGGGGAGGTCTGTTCTACCTTCACTGCTGGTCATCATGACACCAGCCTCATAGGGAAGCATCTGTCCTTCATTGCAATAGGGACCTCTCTCTTTTATGGGAGACTTGTCTTTGGACTCTAAGATCTCACATTTTAATTTTCCTTTGAATATTATAGCTCCTCAGTTTGCTTTCCTCATCAAAGACCTCCTATCTAGCACCACATCTCAGCCATTCCTAAATGCTCATATTCTTCTCTTTCCATCTTCCCCACAGGCCTGTTTCATCCTTGGCCACTTCACTCCTGTGCCTGTTGCTCATAAGCTTAACATTAGCTCAGAATGCTTCTCTGGGTGCCTCTACATATTTTTCGTCTACATGTCTCCAAGGTACCTGCACCAGTGAATGTCTCAACTCACGCTCACGTTTTACTCATGATGTGGGAGTATGCCATTGCTGCATCCAATGGGCAAACAGTAATGTCAAAGCTATTCATTAACCGACCATTCTTTCATTCTCCATGTCCAGTTTGCCCTGGATCTGATTGGAGCCTTCTTTCCATTGTAACCAGTCTTTAAATTGTTTGATCTTATTATTCTCAATTAAAAACATTTGATAACTTGTGCTCTTGGGTTCAAATTCTGCCCATGGACTCCTAAGAACATATATAACAAGCCCGGGATCTCCTTCTCTCATACACAGATTTCCATTTCTTGGTCAGGTCAAGCTGCCTCTTGCTCGGAGTCTTCAGATCTGCTCATCTCCCTGCCCCATAGGCTCCGTCTCCACCTGCTCTCAGCTGATCTTTTTGTGTGAGCTCGTTGTCCATTCTGTAAATGTCTCCTGCCACCAGACCAGCCAGGAAACTTTTAATAAGATCTTGTAGTCCTCTCTGGCTCTAACAGCAGTCACAGACTACATTTGAGTCAATGTGCTTAATACCACTGACCATTCAGAGCGTGCATCTGTGAGACAGAAGGCTCTGTGTCCCTGGCACTGCATGCTCTGTGGAATGCATGTTTCGTGATTAACTGGACAGCTGATTGAGTAGATGCAGAGAGGGGGGATTAGAACCAGAACGTGTCATTTTAATAGGTAGGGGCAGGCAGTTGTGACCATGTGGCCTCATCTTGTTCACATTAGGATTTCTGAATGCATGGCATCAGCCCCACAGATGTGCCATCACTGTGGCTACTGTTTTCCAGAATACAGTTTTAAAAGAAGGCTGAAAACTCACCTGGGTGCTTGTTAGAACACGTGCCTTTCTCAGAATTTGATTCTGGGTACTTGTCTTCCCTCCAGCTGGCCCCTCCCCCACTACCCTTGCAACTCTCTTTCTCTCCAACCACTCCCTGTGCAGGCTATGTTGGCTTTGAACTCTCCACCTTCCTGACTCAGGCTCCTGAGTGCTAAGTTTCGAGACATATATGCCACCACACCTTGTGGCATTTGTTTTAACTGTCCCCCCATTTCCCTGTTTTAAGTGGCCTGTGGTCAGTATTGTGAATAGCTCTCTGGAGCTTTGTAAGCTAAAGTTCATGTAAAAGCTTACAAAGATAACGCTGAGTGAAGCTGGGGCAAATGGCTATCGTTTCTATACAAGGCATTTTCTTCTCTTTTGCTGTCATTTTTATGAAGTCTCATCCTCTCATTGAGATCTGAGATCACATTTAAATTTTTAGCTCAATGGCTTGTCAGTAGCATTTTGCATAAAATCCCTCTCCTTTTTTTCTCCCAAGATGTAATCCTCTGTATTTCCTTCCTAATTGCTACTGCTTCCACGGATGGAAAGCAATTTTGGCAGTGATTAATTTGAAGGGTCTGCAACCTCTCCTTTGCTTTTTAAGACAATCCTGTTTGCACAGCCCGTCCCAGGAAGGTCTGCTCTAATCCACTGCCTCTTTAAAGAGCTGTTCCAAATTCTGAGCTTGTCTCTCAGGCTTCACCATGGTGTTAAATCCACAGGGCTGTCTGTTCCTCTTCGTCCACATTTCCTTGACTTCAAAAGTTTCCATCCCTGTGAACAAGGTGGGGAACATGGCTGCTGCCAAATTATACATGCCAAAGAAGGTTTGTTTTCTATGTTAGTTAAAACCAGCAGAGAGCTAACAGCAGGGTGCTCTGCAGTAAAGAGGCTGCCAAAATAAAATGGAATTGAAATAGACTTGGGCAGGATAATTGGTGGTGGCAGGTGCCAGGAAGCAGTGACTTCTATCAGGGGCAGTGGGAAGGAGGAAGAGTGTGAAGCTGTAATTCTTGTCACCATGCAGATCAGAGCTGCCACAAAAAGCTCCTGGGGCTGAAGATGAATAGTTCCAATCCTCATTTTCTGAGTTGGAATACCATCTTTGTGTGAAATATTTGACAAGGGTTTGCTTAGGTGTAGCCATTGCCTCAAAGTAATGACGGGGCATCTTGGGTAATTCAGGATGACAGTAGCTTGGGGCAACCTTTCCTGGCATCTCTCTGTCTACAGAACAAATCTACAAGGGTTTCTTCCATTCTTCCCTAACGCCCACTTCCTCACTGGAGCCATGGTGAGCAGGGCACCACAACCTGGCTTCTTGAGCAGAGCTTGGGAATAGAAGCATTTCAGATCTTGGCATTTTAAAAATATATCAAGAAGAGTCATGGGAATATGATCCCAGTCTAAACATGAAATTCATCGATGTTTCTGTGCATATGTAAATAGCCTGGGGGTAATTTCATGTAATAATTTGAAGATAGATATTTGCTGTTAATTTAAATTTCATTGTGTACAATTTTTCATATGTAATGGGTTATATAAGTTGGGGTGTGAGCACAGCGTAGTTTTGTACCCTTTTCCATCTTCTCCACAGCTCCTTACATTTTACCTCTTCTTTAGTAAACAGAAGTGCCCAGGGTTGGTGTAAGTAGCTGTATTTATCTCTTTAGGGCAGTAGCACAAAAACATGACTTCGCTTTGTCAAATACTTAGCTTTTTAGAAGTCATACTCGGGAAAATACCTTGAAATGGGGCACAGGTTAATGACTTGAAGGCATCTTGTATTGATTGCAGTCATCCTCATCCTCACTCAATTCCCCCAAGGTTCAGCACTTCCTTCCCACTGTTCTCATCTGAATTCAAAATGCCTATCCAAAACACTTAAGAAGTTAAGTTTGTGTAGGCCAACCTTAACACATCTTGACCATTGGCCCTCAAATAGTTGTGCCCTGCTACTTAAAGCACATTGCTCCCATAATGGGTTCAAACAGCCACAGTGCGATATGCTGTGGATGAGCCCTGCAAGCAAGACTGCTAATGCAGAGAAAGGAATCAAGGGGTTAAAGGGACTGGAAGAGATATGCAAGTGGTGTTACATTATCTTTGTGGGAGAATAATGAGCCTAGGAGAAAGGGGATCCTTGGCTCAGGAAGGTGACAGATAAGGATGCTGGATCCTCCTTTGATGGCCTTCCGTTGATTCTTCAGCATTACTATCTTATTGGAGTGGAGAGCGTGCTGAAAGCTGAGGATAAGATAAACTCTGCAGCCTCTTTTCAGTTACAAAGACCTCAGTGCCCATGCAGACAAAGACGCATGGCCATGATGGGAACAGCAAGGGCATGATGAACACAGAGCTCAGACTGAAGAGAGGACTCAGGAGCAGAAAGGTTCTTTTTCTTCTTTTCAGTTATGTTTGTTGACTCCCAGTGTGTCTCAGATGCTTCCTCAAGGGGGTACAGTTTGTGTCAGCAGAAAAAATGTTTTACTTAAGACACAGATCTGAGAAAACCAAAATTGGAGGACAAGCAGTGAGACATATGTATTTCTCTACAGTACACACTGCCTTCTGTGCATGGTCAGAACAGGGTCTTGCAACCAAGCCATGTGGAAATCATGACTAGAATACAGAAAAAGCACTCTAGCACCATTTCCCTAACAACTAGTTCAAATAACACAGGAAGCCATGCTTGGAAACCCCAAGTGGGACCATTGTGGGGTGGAGGATCTATTTTTAATGCATTTCAGGGAAGTTGGAGCCCTCATCATTTCTGTGACCACCCAGGTTGTGGAACTGCATTTTTGCTCATCTAAAGGTTGAGCAGCTGTCTGTTCAGGGCAGGTTTAATCAGAAGGAATTTAGAAGCTTTTAAATTAATAAAAAGTATGGTTTGTGTAAGTGAGGAACTTGTTCCATGGTGAAATCCTACTCTGACACACATCACACGTTGGCTGTTATAACAAGTGTAGTTTTCAAAGAATTGCTTCATGAAACAGCAGCTGTTACTGGAGATTTCAGTGACATGACACAGAGAAAAGTGCTCACTTACCTAGTGAGCTTGTTTCTGACATTTAAAGAAAAATAACATTCTAAAAGCAATATGGTTATTATCACAGGTGAGCAGATAAAAGTTTGGTAAGACTGTGTTTCATAAAAGTTTGGTAAGACTGTATTGTGAAGCCACTGATGAAACAATTTCAATTAAGACAGCCTCCTCTTAGACACCCTTTCAAAGAATCAAACATTGGTAGTTGGTGTTGAAAACTGTAGTTAACCAAATATAGATCAAGTTTCTACATATCACTATCATAATATTTATGAAATAGTTGTGTTTTGAGATTTATGCTGAATTAGTAGCTATGTAGAGACCACAAAATATTGTCCCCTTTTTGGTTTTTCTTTCCATTTTGTTTTTGGATTCCTATTTGTCTTCTTCTCCTCTATTCTTCCCTGAGAAGAAGACACTTGATTTTGTTTTAGGGATAATATAAGTAGTGAGTATACGACAATTAAGTCATGATTTGGGTAACTGTCACACCATTAAAAGTATTTTTTAAAGCAGAACAAAGACTGAAGACTACTGCATCTAGGCTTTTGTTTTATAAATCAAGAAACAGAGGGGGACATTACATGCCACCAGTGTGCAGAGAACCACACTGGAATTCAGGCTGGATGACAGCTAATGCTAGGTCATGATTTAGTCTATGAGACATTTACAGATTTCAAAGACATCTTAAGGGCATCTAGTTATTTTATTAAAACGTATTCCTCAAAGAAACATACATCTGATTGAGGTTCCCCTGGGGTTCACTAGATTCCTCACATGGGTGGGTTGGTGAGAACAGTCTAGTTTTTTATGCCTTTTCATGTCTATGATATGGAAATCCCAGGTCATTCCTGGTTTGCAGTAGAGAATAATACTCATACCTCTCTCAGCAGCTTAGTCCATGGTATTCCTAATTTTGTCACCTTTCCTAAACTGCCAGCCACAGCCCTGGCACTGACTGCCTCTGTGGAGAAGGACTTGGGTCCTGCTGGGTTGTTCCATTTGTGTATTTGACTCCAAGGTCCCTTAAGAACTATATTTACATACTTAATGCAAAGATCTACAATAGAGCTAACAGGAATAATGACTATATTTTATTTCTCAAAATATAATTTGTTTCATGGCATCATCTCTATCAGATTCAATTATAAATATATGGACTATTGAATGGCATGATGTTTTGGGAGGGTACCAAGAATTGAACTGAGGAATTTTCACATTCTAGAAAAGAGCTCTACCCCTGAGCTACATTCCTAGGCCTTCTACCATGTTTGAGACAGTCTTTCCCTATAACCTCAAGCGAATGGTCCTTCTGCCTCAGCTTCCAGAGTTCTGGATTATAGGCATTAGCTCCCACATGCAGCTTTTACTATGAGATTCTAACTATCCATCTCAAACTGAAGTTCTATAATTAAAGAACAGAGAATTGTCTTGTTTGTATCTCATGAAAGCGTGCATCACTTCCTAAACATGTATATCACCTTCTCAAAATGAATAACAAGTTGAATATTCAGTTTTGAAATACTGCAGACAACTGTGAAGAAGAAAATGCAAATAGCCACAGTCTTAGCACACAAATAGTAGCTTGCAAGTAGGCTGAAAAGGACTCAGACATTAAAAAAAATCTCTATTTTAATGGGACATTGGTGGCACATGCCTTTAATCCCAGCACTTGGGAGGCAGAGGCAGGTAGATCTCTGTGAGTTTGAGGCCAGCCTGGTCTACAGGGCAAGTTCCAGGACAGCCTCCAAAACAATACACAGAAATCCTGTCTCAAAAAAATCAAAAAACAAAACCAAACCAAAAACTTCTATTTTATCAAGTAGTGTATAGAGTATGTAGTTATTTGATAAAAGAACTTTGCACTAAACATAACCACACTAAAATTTTAGTTTTCCTTATTTAGTGTTAGTGTTTTATTAGATTTTGTTTATTCTGTATGGGTTGATTTGTGATATTCCATATTGTATGAAGCTTTCCAAAGCACACATCTTGGTGCTCCTTGTATTGGTTAATGCGTGCTGCTGATGCTATGAGCCGTGCACACTGATGGATTTCCAGGTTTGAATCAACATGGCTCTAGAACTGGAAATAGGCAAATTTGAGAAGACCTATGTTTATTTTACATAAGCTGCTTTCCAGATCTGTTCTCTCGCCAGGATTGTGCAATCAGACTCTTTCCTTGGGCACTCAGTAATACTAGGCTACTAGGCACTAACATTATTTGTAATCTTTGTCATTCAGATGAGTTGAGGAGCCCAATTACTGCCTTATTTTACTATATATATGTATATATATCAATTGAATAAGTCTAAATTTCCATGAGCTGCATAATCAGGCATGTTATGAGTATTTCGTTTTGAGCATTTACTTTTATTAACATGAAAGCATTATGCTGGCAACACTTCCATCATGAATCTTCCGGAATGTCAGTGTTGTAGGTAATGTGGGCGTCACACATAAAGTCCCCATTTGCAGCTCAGTGCTCCACCAGGTGCTAACATTTGAAGAGTTGCAGTCATCTCATCATTGTTCAAAAAAAATCCTTGGACGTTTTCCATAAGCAGTTTGATGGTCTGAGTAAATGGGAATACATAATTGTAGATGTAACTGGAGTCCTTGAATATAATTGCACTCATAAGTCAAGCAAGACAATTCATAACAATTTGATCCAGCATTTTAATTTTGTCTATTAAATTATTCATATGAATGCTTTTATAAGTTTAGCCATGAATATTTGAATGGTGGCTGATTCATAAATTCATAACTATAAAGTATCTTAGTTTTTTATTTTTTCTCATTTATATCCAATTAACTTATATGGAATGGTAGAGGTATTCTTGATAGGAGGCCCACCTTGCTTCCATTGACTTACTGGGGCTCTCTGATGGACATTTCCTGTACCCGGAGGTCGACACAGTGCCAGCTTTGATAGTTTCATAAATATCCTAATAGCCCTCATTATGTGGAGGGACATTATTTTAAATCTCTCTTTTATAATTGAGGAGATGACATTCAGAGAGGTTATATAGTTTTTCAAAAGCCACACAGCATGAGGGCAGCTAACAGTGGATTCATATCCAGGCTAGTGAAGATTGGATTCCTTCCACCCTGCTATGTTCCCACAAGACTGAGTGCACTGGAACCATGGATCATAGCTCCCCAAATCTCTCCATCTCTACTTCCACACTGTTTCATCACCAGGGAGACTTGTCTGAGTAGACATTTGACATGCTCTTTCCTCCCACACAAACATCACTTAAAATCTTTTGCCTGCTGTACACATGCATGAGAAGGTGCCTGATTTGTAAGTGTGGGTGGTCAGATGTGGTATCAAAGGCCCCGCAGAAAGGTCTTTTTGTGGGGTGTGACTTCTGGAAGTGGTGACTGTGGGAGAAATGAGAGTGTCACAGGACCTGCCCGGGTCCCTTCAGTGCCCTTTGGAGCTCAGCACAACAAGCCTTTGCCTGACAGAGCTCCTCAGTCAGAAGCCAGCACAGACCTCATGTCTTTATCTCAAAAAACCACACCCAGAAACTCAGGAAGTAGGCAACCTGATGACCTCTCAGGACTCTGAGCTCCATTGGCTCATGTGCATAGCTGTCCTATTGCAACTGTGTGCACACTGCAGGCGGTATCGGGCAGCACCATCAAATGAAAGCATCACGCTTAGTTCCCTTTTCTAGCACTAATGTCCCTGTATTGACTGGGGTAAGTGCTTTATGAGAGCCGCATCTGGGCCAACATTGGTAATGCATTAAATATCACCATGGCCAGGCTCAGCAGCAGGGAGGTCAGAATGAGCACATTTGTTTGTCTGAGACTCGGATGGCTTTCTGAAATAGCGCCAGAAAAGTTGGCATTTTAAAGTTTTCAGATAAATCTGATGTTTACGCTCTGCTCCTCATCGCCTTCTTAAACAGTATGATGCACAGGTCTAACCAGGGGGCGCCTGCTGGAGGCATCTTGAGTCTGAGTAGAGGACTGTGCTGGCCTTTCTTTCTGACCACTGTCCACTTCCTGTCCTGCCTCATGCTACAAGGGTGCCCTGTGTCACGCTGTAGTGGAATGCTTTATGTCATGAGCCATGGTGATCTGTGTCTCTGCTTTGGCTCTCTGCTTGCAAACTCTCTGAACTCTCTCCTTCCTACCCACTGAGGATTTCCTATTGGATCCCTGCACCAGGCTCCATTGTGCTGTGTTATTTCTTTACGTGTTCATCCGTTCATCCCAACGCCGATTACCTGTTTTTCCGACAGAAACCAAATAACCCAACAAATAAAGGAGTAATACAGACAGGTGTTTTAACACACTGTGCTCCAGCTCCCATCTTAACACTATCACATATAATTGATCTTTCAAAAGTGGCTCCTGTTTTACTTTATTGTAGAGCTAATTTGCTGTTCTTTTGCAAACCGCCTTACTTTGGCGCTTGCAAACAGAACAGTCAGTTCCTACAGCTGTTCTCTGATGTCACTACTTTGATTGCAAACTGCTTTGTACTCGCTTTGTTTTGCTGGAGAACCTCAGACCTTGGGAAGAATTGCTCCTGGGGGTGACTGAGCAAGCTCATCCTTTCCACAGGACCAGGTTGAAGACTCTGCCCTAGGATTGCCTCACTGTTGGTCTTTGACAGCTTTGTCTGGAAGCTGTGGCCTGCTATCCTGGGGCAGATATATTATCGAGACATAAGGACTACAGACACTCACCACTGATAGTTACTGGTTCACAGGCCATGTTTTCCTTTCAAATTCTCTTTTGGTGCTGGAGGCTATCCACAAAGGAAGGATCAGCGAAAAAATAAAATAAAAAACAATGGAATCTTGAAATTTGCAGGCAAATGGATGGCCCTAGGAGAAACCATCCTGAGTGAGGTAACCCAGTCACAATAAAGAAACATGAACATTCATTCAATGACTGATGGAAGCAGAGGCAGATAGTCACAGCTAAACACTGAACTGAACTCCTGGAACCTAGTGACAGAGATGGAGGAGTGATGAGTGAAGGGGTCAAGACTGTGCTGGTGAAACCCACAAAGACAGCTGACTGGACAAGAGGGAGCTCTTGAATCCCAGACTGATGGCTAAGAGGCCATCAGGGGACTGATCCAGACTCCATGAATGTAGTGCCAGAGAGGAGGCCACAGAAATCTCTGGGACCTTGGGTAGTAGATTAGTGTTTACCATGGCATACAAATGAACTCTGGGAGCCCATTCTACATGGAGGGATGCTCTCTTAGCCTGGACACATGGGGAAGGACCTAGGTCCTGCCCTGGATGAAATGACAGACTCTGGAGATTCCCCCCACGGAGGACCTCACCCTCCCAGGGGAATGGTGTGGGGATTGAGTAGGGGGCTGGGACGGCTGGTGGAGGGATAAGGAAGGGAGATGGAGCTGGGATTGACATGTGAAGCAAGCATGTTTCTAATTTAAATAAAAACATAAAAAAGAACCTACACAGAACAAAAGGACAGGATTAATGAGGGCATGCAATTTTGACATCTGTCCCTGGAGCAGAGACCCTGCTTCAGGAACCCTCTTTGTGGGTTTAGGCAGATAGCACAGGAGGCTCTATGGCTGGTGATTTGAGAGAGAGAAGGTGCTATGGCTCTTTCTGATTTCCAGCATGTGCCCACCATCTGCAACTTTCAAAATTAAGGGAAGAAGAAAAGAGTAGGAGAGACGGAGGGGTGGAGAGTGGGTGTCCTCTCTTCGGCAGCTCAGTCGGAGTGGGGCACTCAGAACCTCCTGTCCCTCCTCTGTTTTTGGTGCCTCAGAATTCACCTGTGCTTCAGGTTTCATTTCAACCATTGGGTGCACTGGAGGAGGTCTTTTCTTGGTTCCTGTGTTTAGTGCCTCAAATCATAGCATAGTCTCCACAACAGGGATCCAGAAAGCCAAGCGGTGATTGGGTAGAGAAGCTACCGGTTAGTGTGAGGAGACCGGGAAGGTGGTCCAGGCCTCCACAGGATAAATGGAGAGCTTCATCAGAACCAGGTAGGAGCAAGAAGCCCTATCCATCTGCATCCGGCTCACTTCGTCCAAATCTCTCATACCCTGTAGGTGTCTCTCCTGTGAGGCTGCCACCTGTAAGGGCCCTGCCTCAGTCCACCGGGGGCTTCCAGCTGCTTCTGGGACAGGCTGTGGCACTCCTGAGGAAGCGGCTATTGCACACATTACGGGCCTGGAAAAGCACCACCTCAGACCTGCTACTGCCAGTGCTCTTTGTGGCCTTGGCCATGGGCTTGTTCATGGTGCAGCCTCTGGCTACCACATACCCTCCTCTCAAGCTTTCACCTGGGCATTATGAGACTGCGGAAACTTACTTTTTCAGGTAAGAGACTCTTCTGTTGTTTAGAAATGACTTTACGACTGTGTTGGTGTCGGTTCCTGAGCCGTTGATGCCATATGGCAATGACATCAATTTCTTTTTTTACCTAATATCAAATAAACATTCTCACATAAGGAGTTTGGGGTATGGCACACAAGCAGAGGAGTTGCCTCGCTTGCTAAGGCCCCACGTTTGGTCCCTAGCATCACTCCCACTAGTATTAGTACTTTTATTGTTTCTGAGGTCAGAATACACAGGGTAATCTGAGAGGCTCTTTTGAGACCTGACTTGCAGCAGCTGATGGACAGGCCTGGTCCCAACCACTGAATCATTGGCTCCTCACAGCTGCCAAACATCCTGTGTGAGAGGACTTGTGACAAGGTGCTGACACACCCCAGCAGCCTGGTCTTTGGCAAGAAAGAGAGGCCTGGTATTTTCTCAATATTTTAGCATTTTAGGAAAGTGTGTACACTGTGTACTATACAAAGTCCTCCGTGGTTGTTTTTATGACAAGGGCCCCCAATTGCACATCTCTCCCAGCCAGACACTATGTGCTCCATACTGAATTGGATCAAGATCGGCAACATTTTCAGGTTTTCTGGGCAGATTTGTTGGCAAAACATTGGGAGGAATTTGTTAGTCTCCATAAAACTTTCTCATGCGCCAGAGGCAGAAGGATTTGCCACCTGGAAAATGATGCATCATGTCTGCCTCAGCTTGCCTGTTTTCTCTTCAGAGTCACCCCTACCTCCCTTGTCACAGCCGTTTCTCTACGGGGTCATTCCAGTCCCAGGGGTCACCTCTCATGTGGGACCCCATCTATGGGGTCATTCCAGTCCCAGGGGTCACCTCTCATGCGGGACCCCATCTACGGGGTCATTCCAGTCCCAGGGGGTCACCTCTCATGAGGGACCCCATCTACGGGGTCATTCCAGTCCCAGGGGTCACCTCTCATGAGGGACCCCATCTACGGGGTCATTCCAGTCCCAGGGGGTCACCTCTCATGCGGGACTCCATCTACGGGGTCATTCCTGTCCCAGGGGTCACTTCTCATGCGGGACCCCCATCTACGGGGTCATTCCAGTCCCAGGGGTCACCTCTCATGCGGGACCCCCATGACCTGATTGCCCCCCACTGAGACTCACTTGGAAAACGCTCCCCACCTCAACTCTGTGTACACGCTGCATTTTCTCTCTCCCTCTACCGCTCAGCCTCAGAGGCTGGTTCCATACTTTAGCTGCAGTGAGCAGTCCACAGTAAATATTGATGTGCAAACAGCTCTGTGGCATTTTAACTTGGAGATCTTCAAATAAACCCAAAAGAGATCGAACTGACTGATCTACTCTTTTATTCGTTTCCATCGAGTTTTTATTTAGTTTAAACATACATTTGGTTTTGTTTTTTACAAATGGTCACTGCAGTTTTTCTGGAAATAGGGTGAGTTGGCTTCATGTACCTTCTTTTTTATTATTTTGCGATAGTTTAATCATTTTTTTTTATTTTGGAGATCATAATTTAATTCCATTTCTGCCTTCTCTTTCCTACCTCCAAACTCTCCCATGTACCCCTCCTGCTCTCCCTCACATTCGTGGCCTCTTTTTTAATTGCATGCGTGTGTGTAAATGTATATACCTATGTTCCTAAATATAACCCGTTGAGATCATATGACGCTGCTTGTGTGTGTCTGCAGGACTGACTGTTTAGCACTGCACAACCTGTTGGTGTGCTCTTCCCTGGAGAAGGCCACCTTTCTGGCTTCACAACTCTTCTCAGTTGCCTGTAGTTGTTTGTATAGGGCTGAGGTCTCATTCTTAAACCACAGCCTTCTCTCCCCTGTGGTCACCACTGTGTCTCTAGTTCTGCCTCTTTCTACCACGCAGCCACTTTCTCGTCTTTCCAACCTCTCCATCTCATATTCATTCATTGTAGTGGCATTGGAAACTGCAGGGTGTCACATGATATATCTATATTTGCCCAAACAGCTTTACATGCAAACATTCATTGCAAGGAGCCATCGGAAAGGTTCTGTGTGAGCTCTGGCTGCCTCATACCTCCCTGCTCTTGATGTCTGATGCCCTGAGGCTTGCTGACCTTGACCTTTGTAGGCTACTGCTCTGAACTCTGGGTCTGCCAGCAGAGCAAGCAGCACGGGGTGTGGTCACAGTGCTTCTATGCTGGGTTCCTGCTGGTGGACATAGGACCAGTAGGGACCTGTTTCCGAGGGAGCTTCAGGCCACTGCACACCACCCTATCCTCAGTGCTGGCCTCCCCACAGCTCACCTGGCATGACTACTGTACTTGTAGGCTGTCCTGCCCTGTCTTTGTCCCAGCAGGTCAATCAGCACTGGCCCTATTACAGTGGCTCCATGCTGAGAGCTGGCTGGTGGACTTAGGGCCAGTCCTATTCAGTATTGACCTGTTTCTGCAGGAGTTCCAGGCCAATGCACGTGCACATGTTGTTGGTGCTGGCAGCCCTGTGACTCACTGGGTATGACCATTGTGCTTGCAACCTGCCGGCTGAGACACATGGGTGAAGGGTGTAGATTTGCTGTGCGTGACTCAGTTTCACCATCTTTCTTTCTAATTTTTTTAATCCAATTTTTTTAGTTAAACAATTATCTTTATCAAAACAGATGCTGTATCCAAACCACTAAGAGATACTTTGTTTCTTTCTTATTATAGATTTTAGAAAGCACAAAAGTTAAGTATTTGGGCTGTTATCTAGCCAATGCACATCTAAACTTTTACTAATTTGGCAGATCCTGGGATCTTTTACCCAAGGAATCTGGGCTATAAAACCTAGCACATCCATGCAGACTTAAATCCAAATTTTAAAAACATCTTCCTATAGAACTTGTCGATTTTTTCTTAGCTACTGCATACTCTTCGGACTCCTTTTCTGCCCCTGTGTTGCATTGGAACTTCTAAGGGTTTCGTAGACATTTTGGAGAACCACAGTGGGTGCCATCTTTATTTTCTTCTGCTTACTTTATTGTTCTATTGGCTTAGAATTCCTTTTCCACTTTTTTTGTTTTTACTTGAGGTTATATTTGTCTTTGATGGTGAGTTACATTTCTTGGAGATAACAAATAGATGGGTCCTCATTTTTAACAAAATCTGCTAGTGTATGTATTATTTTGTTTAGAGAATGGAGACAATGTACATTCAGGATTAGTATTAAAGGTCTACATGTATTAATTATTGCCATTTTGTTGGTTTGGTAGAATTTGGTGTTTCATTGATCCTCACTGATTAACCACTGTTCTAGCACAGCTTATTTTTTCTCATAGCTTCATGAATGTGTCTGTGTTTCCCTTTTCTCTGGAAAAGTTTTTTAAAGTATCATTTGTAGGGGACTTCCTTATTGGCCATGGATCTTCTAGTTTCTATTTATCATGGGATGTATTTTTTTTAATTCTTCAGTTGTTACAGGTAACTTTATTGAATATAGTAATGCAAGCTTGTGTATTTCATCTTTCAGGGTTTTAAACACATCATTCTAAGCCTGCCCATGACTCATATGTTTGATCTTTATATTGTGTCCTCAAATTTCATGTTCTGTGTTCACCTTATCAATTATCTTTATAATTGTCAGAATGCTCTATCTCTTCTGCTTTGTCTTTAAACTCTGGTCCTTGATCCACTCATCCACTCTGTTAAGCTTTCCAAACAAATTTCATTGGACTTATTGAACTTTACATCTCTGTTTCAGCTGTTTTTTCATTAAGTCTGCTTTTTCCCTGTGAAGTTTACTTTTATGTACTTCAATATTGACTTCTCATTTCATTCATGTGCTCTCTTTGTATTCTTAGATGTGTTTATATCCTCTTAGATTTTATATTTCTTTGAGCATACATACGTACAGCCATTTTTTGTGTGGTTTCTTTTTGTCTTTGTTGTTTTTCGATTTTTGACACAGGCTTTATCTTTAGCTTTGGGGCCTGTCCTGGAACCCACAGCTATTCTTTTGAATTCTTTGTCTTGGATTTTATTGAACTCACCCTCATTCGATAACATTACTGTGGGGGATCAATCAGTATTGTTTTGAGGAGTGATAATGCTTTGAATTTTCATGTACTTAGTTTTTCTTAGCATGCACATATCTAAGTAAAAGACTATTGGTGGGTTTAAAAAAACCAACCTTGTTCTTTCAGTGAATATGGTTTTAGTGTTCTTTTATAAATGATTTGTAGTCTACCTGGCATATTGTTTCTCTTCCCTGAGGATCTATCTCAATAACTATATCCTCAGTCCACATGCTTGTAGCATCAGGATTCCTACCCAGTAATCCCTTGTGTGGAAATGCAATAAAAGTCAATTAAAGTGAAACTGCCCCTTCAACTGAGCCATCTTAAGAAGGAAAGGAACAGTCATAGGAAAGTGTTGACTAGATATTAGTTACTGGGTGTGTATGTGAAGGAAGGAAAGCAAAGTTAGACTAGCAATTAGCAAAGTTAGACTAGCGATTAGCAAAGTTAGAGTAGCGATTAGTGTGTGATAATAGAAGAAAACACAGGAGGCGAACTACAATAAGGACAATGGGGGAAACGAGGGGTCTCAGGATGAAGGTAAAATGAGAACAGAAAGATGTAAAGGGTTTCAAACCAGAGAAACCTTATCGTTTGGGAAAGCCTATCAGAAGGAACCAAACATAAAAAAGAAAGAAAAAGGAATAAAGAAAGGAATGTAAGAAGTAAGGAAAGAAGGAAAATGGGAAAAAGCCAGACTGGGATAAATAAAGGGAATAAACAGTGAAGAACACAGGTATCCCTCTAAGTAGATACCAGATATTAAACAAAGGAAAAATTTGAAAGGAGGAGACAGGTCCCAGGCCTCAGAGTAAATGTAGTTACAATCTTGGGTGCTGAATCTGGTTTTGTGTCGTGTGTGTGTGTGTGTGTGTGTGTGTGAGAGAGAGAGAGAGAGAGAGAGAGAGGGAGAGAGAGAGAGAGAGAGAGAGAGAGAGAGAGAGAGAGAGAGAGAGAGAGAGAGAGAGAGAGAGAGAGAGAGAGAGAGACTTTATTGGTTGAAAATGGTAGTCATAGTTCTGGGGGACGTTTTACATGTTAGCAAGAGATGACAGGTTGGGCTGTAAATTCTGGTTCTATTCCTGTTCATTTTCAGTGTCTGGTACTTGCTTTGACTCTGGCCTCAGTCGGTCAGTTTCTCCCCTGCTGTTCAGAAGAGTTCTACTGACCAGGTTCTAGTGCATAGTACCGTGATGTTTGCTCTGCTTCCCACAGTGTGCTATTCAAGGAGGGTCTGGGGCAGGGGCAAGCCACTGACTCAGTGTGGCAGGAGTCTTTTTAAAATCTAGAATTTCATAGGGTCAGCAAGATGACTCAGTGGGTAAAGCCACTTGCCACCAAACTGGATGACTTGAGTTTGATCTTCAGAGCCCACATCATGGAAAGAGAGAACCAATTCCCATAAATTACATCTCATGGTGTGTGTATGTGACTCCTAAAACAATAAATTTTATAAATTAAATTAAAATTTGAAACCGGCATCATCCCACTACTCTGGTTGGGTGAGAAAAAAGGATTTTTCTGCATCTCCTCTCCTGCTGATGCCCTTGCTGAGTGCAAGCATTTCCTCCCTCTACTCTCTCTTTTCCATCACTGACAATGTGTTGTTGGAAGTACAGAGCAGTTGTCTGAGATCTTCTGTCTTATGCCATGGCTTAGTTACCATCGGTTGCTGCTCTCTCTGTCAGTGAGAGGAAAGAGCTCCATAAGCCGGGCCAATCACTCAGAGATGTACTTGGACTTCTATGCCGTTCTGTTGTGTAAAAGTCCCTATTTATTTTTGCTACTGAAGCTAGAGCACTTCAGATAAATGTTAACAACTTTGCCCAGTTTATTCCTTTAGCATTCTATCCAACTATATTTGCATGTAATCTGCCATCTTAAAAGTCTCCTATGTTTTATAAGTTTTAATTCTGAATTTTAATCAATTGAAATGAATCCCACTACCCATTATTCCAATTTTAAGAAGCTTGACATGTGTTTCTTTTTACATTTCTTCAACTCCAGACATTTCTTACAATTGATGAACAAAACATAAACATTTTTCTAGTGTTTGTTTCTATATCTTTCTTCAAAATGACATGAATGTATTACTGCTGATTCTATATTTGGCAAGATAAGACAGTGTCACTGACCTTCTACATATCTTGAACTACAAGTACACTTGAGGCCTGTACACTTGAGGCCTGTGGCTAGCAAACTAAACACCATCACTCAATGTGTGCTTGAAGCACAGGCCCAATTCTGTGCTGAAGACATCTTACTATGGAAGTATGATTCAAAGACATGCAAAAACCAAAGGATGTAAATATAGGTTGCATTTTTTATTACTGTGTAATAGGATGAATATTTTTTCTAAGCTAGAACTGCAGCGTGGAGAAAAGACTTTTATTGATTTTAATAAATTAACATAATATGACATTATATTAGGCAGCCTTTAGAATTTGGTTTTAAAACCATGAAAGTAAGTGAAAATGCTTAGAAAATTATCTGAAACCATCTAGAAAATAATGTGCTTTGACTAGCAGCATCTCCCAGGACATATATGTGGCAGCAATCACTGTGCTTGAAGACATTTCTTCATTCCATCTTAGCTCATGGCCTTTACCACAAAAGTGCTGGGAAATTAGCTTTATCTGGTGTTCTGGAAAGTGTCAGCTCGATCACCTTGACTAGCATGAGGTCAGAGTGGGTCCTCTGTTCTCCTTAGGAGTTCCTAATGGCACTCTGTTTCCTTACCATCGCAGCAGTGGGAGCCATGGTGTGGACCTCACCCGAGTACTTCTTCGAAAGTTTGGAGATAAGGATCCTCTCTGTGATGATGGTCACCTGTAAGTATCTGGTGCTGTCTGCACAGCAGACTCCAACACCCAAAACATGAGAGCCTAGAGCCTCTCCAGGATGGGTTTGTCTATGTTCCCATGTAGGCTACATTGAGCTAAGTCAGCTTAATATGTGGGATATCAGTGGATCTAATGAATGGGTCTCATTGTTTGGAAAGGCTAGAAATAAACTGACTAATTATCCCTTTCTACCCTTCATAGACATGTGCTCTGTAGAACTGCAAAAAAAAAAAAAAAACCAGTATTATCAGTAGAATTCATTTGACACGAGAAAGCTCAAAGCTAAAAGGACGTCCATAGCAATTAAGCTTGAGTTATGTTTTAACTGTTATTTGCTTTGTAGAGAAGACATATGCATATTGAGGCATTATTTTTAAGTTAGTAGGTAGCACATAGATTTTCAGAACTCATGGTAGTTTTCTTTCTGTGTGTGGCTTATTTCACTGTTTATAAGCAGTTCTACTCACATTGCTACATGATTCAGTTCTTTATAGCTGAATAATACTCTACTGTGCATACATACCACACTTCATGATTCATTTGGTATGTTGATACAAATCAGAAAATGCAATCACAGCAACTTTCCTGCAGTAATTAAAATGAAAGCAAAATAATGACTGTCTTCACTGATAGCCCTGCCATGACCACCTCCATATATGTGGTAACCTCAGACATACCATTTAAGCTTAGGAAGTTTTGGTTTCCTTCTGTAGTTGGAATCTTCATCTGGTGTAGCTATTTTGTGGTTAAATTGTATAATAGCAGCTTGCTGCGAAGATCGACCTGGAAATGTATGTTATGGTACCTGGAATATGCACACAAGTTTCAGGTATTTATTATTATTATTATTATTATTATTACTAATATTATTATTGTTTCATTTATTTTTTGGCATTTCAACTATGCCAGGCCAACCTCAAACTTACCGAGTAACTGAATCTGGCCTTGAACTCCTGACCCTTCTTCTGCTGCCTCTCCAGAGCTGGGATCAAGGGTGTGTGCCTCCATGCCTGGAAAGATGTTACTATTAATGACATTGAAATTCAAAGATTCCACAGTACTTTTTCTTCTCCTTGTCTATTTAAATCCCACCCATACCCTGAGATATATGACAGCTCTTCCTCTTACATGAGGAATCTGAACTTTAGAAAAAAATTATAAATTGTGCAAGGCAATAGTAGAAAAGCCAGAACTTCATGACAGCCCATTTGCAGTTACCCTACCACCTTGGTCAATCTCTGCATCTATTGCCTTATTGCGTGTCCTTTAGATTGTAATGTTGCTATTTTATGTTTCTGGATAAGTGAACACTTTCCTGTTTTTCTTAACTTACTTAAAATTATTGAGATTATCATAAATTGCAATACATACTCCCTTAATTTACTTCTTCCTTATCTTCCCCTCTGCTCATCCTTCCTCCCCTTCAATGTATAGCCTCTGATTTCATTGTTATTATATACATATATGTATATATTGATATGTTCCTAAATATAACCTACTCTGTGTATGAGATATTAGATTATGCTATGTAAAGATATGTCACTGTGATTTGGTTTAATAAAAAGCTAAATGGCCAATAGCTAGGTAGGAGATATAGTAGGGACTTCTGGACAGAAAGAGCTGGGGGATAGGGGAAGAAAGGTATACTCCAGAAAGCAGGCTGGGCAGTACAGAGTAAAGGTAACTGAGACACATAAACGAATGTAGACTAAAAGGTATGGGATAATTTGTTGTAAGAACTAGTTAAGAACAAGCCTAAACTATGGCTGAGCTTTTGTTATTAATAATAAGTCTCTATGTTGTTTTTTAATGAGCTGTCAATCCAAAGAAAAATCTGTCAACATACTTAGTCTAGATGATGTTACTTGTATGTATGTTTCCAGGGCTAACCATTTGGTGTTGGATAAACAATAGATGCACTCTTCCCTGGGAAATACTGTTTCCCCCACTTAGCATTCCTTAGTTGCTTGTAGTTCTTTGAGGACGGTTGAGGCTTCCTGGGCTTTCCCCTGTCTACTGTGGTTTGTTCATGATTGGTGTTATTACTGTTCAGCTCATGTTTGGGCAGTCACGTTGCTGAGACCTAATGAGGTAAAACATAACTCTGCTTTAAAATGTGGAATCAGTATTTACAAATGACCATGTTGTGTTTAAGTGATGACCTCCAAACATTTAGCTACAGTTAAAGCCACTACCTTCATCTTCCACATAGCTTTTCCAGCCCATGAAATTAGAACTGTGACTGAGGTTTTGCATAATTAAATTCTCAGGTTTTATTGTTAGTTTTTTGACAGTTTTATACATTTACAAAAGCATATTCTGGTTCCTCATTTCTCTAATCCCACTCCATCCTCCTCCCTACCCATCCCTTTCCCAACTTTGTGACTTTTGACTTTGTTTCCTGACCCATTTAGCTTAACCGGGCCACCCCTGTGGCCACTGGATTGGACTTTTATACAGTTGTGGTACTCCCCTTTCCATGGCTATAGTGTTAATCTTACCTTACTAGAGTAAAGACCACCACTGTTGATTGATGGAAGGAAGGGAACTCATTGCCTTCAGCCACATGCCTACTGGTGACTCTCACCACTAACCCTAATTGTTTGGTTGAATTAAGCAGGCTTTATTTTTTGTCAGTCAGGACTATCTCCCTAAAGTGGGGTTTGAGAGGATAGCCCCAAACACAGGAGAAATTTTATAGGTGCAAAACAGCAAAGCTAGGGGTTTCCCAAGTGTGTTTGGTTATGTAGGAACTTGGCAGAACATCCTTCCACAATGGAGGTCAGCATATAGGGTCAAATTCCAGAAAATGGGTTAAGACATGGTCAAACTTAAACAGGAATGAACTTATTCTGACCTTATCACAAGATGACTTATAATCTTAAGATGGGGTCATATTGATCCACCAATATAAAATATTTGAAGCTGGAAACTGTTTTAGAAAAATAGGTTTATTCAGTTCAGAGTTTTGTCACAGCATACGAACATGGTATGAGCATCTGCGTGACTCTGGTGAGCAGCATGATGGTGGGTTGCACATGAAAGAGAACACATGGCAAGGTAGCTGGTCAGAAATGCAGGGTCAGGCAATCCTTGCCTACAGTCTGCACCCTCACTGGCTGAGTCCCGTGGGAACAATGAGTCCATCCCAAGGGCTTACAGCACTCTGTGATTGATGCCTTCCACAAGGACTTCCTTCTGAAATGCTCCACCCTTCCCAACACCACAGCTTTGAGATCAGGCTTTGTCACGCATGGGCTCTGCAGGAGAGGGCACATCCATACCTGTCATCCAAGGCAACTGCAGTGAATTAGGACTGTTGGGTGTGAGATGCAGAGGCATTTAAAAAAACAAAACAAAAGTATTTAGGTTTTAGCCACCTGGTCAAAAAATGCAACTCCCTTAGGCATTGTTTCCAGTTAACTTAGGAATTCCTAACTGGAACTGCAATGAGCTAATTATAAAATGATGATGATGATGATAAGTCTGTGATCACCTTTCATATTTAGAAAATTGTGTTTGCCAGACTGTTTAACAGAATTGACAAGTATCCTTTCATTGGACTGGTTTTTCCAACATAGTGTCACTACCCAAACTGTCTTCCATTGGAGCAATACACCTGTAAATAGAGTCTAGGCTTGGGGTTCAACTTGGCAGACTGCTATGTGACCACCTGTTACTGGTGGAAGCTCTTATGGCTGCTACCCTTGTCTTGAGATTCTGAGCAGAGGATATGTGAAAAAAAAATCCAGCTGGTAACTGTGAGCTAGTGAATGGTAATTTTACCTTTTCTCATGGTATTTGAGTAATTTAGCCCATCTATATGAAAGTAAGATTTGACTTAAAATCATTCTCAATAATTTAATGTCTAAGGCTCTCAAGGATAAAAAACTACAGAGAAAAATGTAAAACCTTTTCTACAGCCAGCCAAATGGCTCAGTGGGTAAAAGCTCTTGTGGCTAAGTTCAAAGACTTGAGCTTGAGTCCCTTGAGACCCCCCTGTTCTCTGCCTTCCACACATGAAGTATATAGCATGTGCAAACACACACACACACACACACACACTTAAATAGATTGATAGATAGATAGATAAGTGTAGGAAACAATCTAAGAGTTGCTTGTTCATTCCTATTCACCAACTCTCACGATCTGTCCTTATGCGGAAATTTTTTTCTATTGCAAAATTTTTTATTTAACTTTTTATACATGTTACTCTCAGTTCCCTCTTCCTCCTCTCCGCTCCCGGCCTCCCAGTCCTCCCAAACCCCCACTCCACTCCACCCCCCCTCTGCTCCCCAGGGATTTTCAGAGTTTGTTATATCATCCCTGGCAGGGCCTAGGTCCTCCCCCATGTGTATAGGCTGACAGAGCATCTCTCCATGTGGAATGGGCTCCCAGAGTCTATTTGTATGCCAGGAATAAATACTTATTTACTCTCCAAGGTCCCATAGCTTGCCAAGGACTCTTCTCTGACACCCTGGTTGGGGGGAGGTGTCTGTATCAGTCCCATGCTGGCCTCTCAGGCATCAGTCTGAGGTCCATGCATTCCCCCTTGTTTAGATCAGCTGCCTCTGTGGGTTTCTCCAGCCTAATCTTGATTCCTTTGCTCATCACTCATCTTTGCAACTGGGTTCCAGGAGTTCAGTTCAATTTTTAGCTGTGGGTGTCTGCCTCTGCTTTTGTTAGCCACTGGATGAGGGTTCTAGGATGGTATGTAAGGTCAATCAATGTCATTATCATGGGAGTGCACTTAAGGTAAACTTAAAGCCAGTTGGTGTCATTCTTGTAGATCTGTGGAGATCTCACTAGTGCCAGATCTCTCATCCAACTTATACTGGCTCCCTCTATTATGGTATCTCTCATCCTTCTCTCTTTTATTCTTATCCTGGTTCAACTTTCCTGCTCCCACTATGTCCTCCTCTTCCCTCCTCTTTTCCCACCTCTCCTTCCATCTCATTCTGTTCTCCCCTTCCTCCCCGCCCCCAATCCAATTAGGATATCTCGTCCCATAACCCTACACGAGGTTATCATGCATATCTCTCTTAGGGTCCTCCCTGCTTCCCAGACTCTCTGGCTGTGGAATTTTAGGCTGACAATCCCCTGCTCCATGTCTAAAATCCATATATGAGTAAGTACATACCATGTTTGTCTTTTTGTGACTGGTTCCCTCACTCAGGATGGTTTCTTCTAGTGCCATCTATTTGCCTCCAAATTTCGAGATTCCATTTTTTTTCTGCTGAGTAGTACTCCATTGTGTGAATGTACCACATTTTTTTCCATCCACTCTTCAGTTGAGGGGCATCTAGTTTGCTTCCAGGTTCTGGCTATTACAAAATAATGCTGCTGTGAACATAGTTGAGCAGATGCCTTTATTGTATGAGCGCACATCTTTTGGGTATATGCTTAAGAGTGGGATTGCTGGATCTTGTAGTAGATTGATTTCCATTTTCCTGAGGAATTTCCATACCGATCTCCAAAGTGGCTGCACAAGTTGGCACTCCCACCAGCAGTGGAGGAATGTTTCCCTTTCTCCACATCTTCTCCAGCATAAACTGTATTTAGTGTTTTTGGCGGGTGTGAGATGGTATCTGAGAGTTGTTTTGATTTGCATTTCCCTGATGGCTAAAGATGTTGAGCACTTTCTCAAGTGTCTCTTGGCCATTTTAGATTCTTCTATTGAGAATTCTCTATTTAGTTCTGAACCCCACTTTTTAATTGGATGCTTGGTGTTCTAGACACTTGCTTCTTGAGTTCATTGAAAACTTTGGAGATCATCCCTCTGTCATATGTGGGCTTTGTGAATATCTTTTCCCATTCTGTGGGTTGTAGTTTTGTCTTGTTGACTATATCCTTTGCCTTGCATAAGCTTCTCAGTTTCAGGTGGTCCCATTTGTTAATTGTCGATGTCAGTGTCTGTGCTACTGGTGTTATGTTCAAGAAGTGGTCTGCTGTAACAATTTGTTCAAAGTTACTTCCCACTTTCTCTCCTAAGAGGTTCAGTGTGATTGGATTGATGTTGAGGTTTTTGATCCATATGGACTTAAGTTTTGTGCATGGTGATAAATATGTATCTATCTGTTGTCTTTTACATGCCATCATCCTGTTACTCCAACACTATTTGTTGAATATGCTTTCTTTTTCCATTGTATAGTTTTAGCTTCTTTGTCAAAGGTATGTGGGTTGTTATCAGGGTCTTTGATTTGATTTCGTTGGTCTATCTGTCTGTTTTTGTGTCAATACCAAGCTGTTTTCAGGATTATATAGAGTTCTATAATAGAGCATGAAGTCAGGGATGGTGATGCCTCCTGAAATTTCTTTATTGTACAGAGTTGTTTTGGCTATCCTGGGTCTTTTGTTTTTCCATATAAAGTTGAGGATTGTCCTTTCGAAGTCTTTGAAAAATTGTGCCGGTATTTTCCTAGGGATTGCATTATCTGTAGATTGCTTTTGGTAAGATTGCCATTTTTTACTATGTTGATCCTACCTATCCAAGAGCATGAGAGATCTTTCCATTTTCTTGTATCTTCTTTAATTTCTATCTTTAAAGACTCAAAGTTCTTGTGATACAGGTCTTTCGCCTGTTTACCTGTTTGGTTAGAGTTACCCCAAGATATTTTATGTTGTTTGTGGCTATTGTAAAGGGTGATGTTTCTCTGATTTCTTTCTCATCCCCCTTATTATCTATATATAGTAGGGCTACTGATTTTTTGACTTAATTTTGTATCCTGCCACTTTGCTGAAGGTGTTTATCAGCTGTAGGAGTTCCCTGATAGAATTCTTTGGGTTGCTTACATAGACTATCATATCATCTGCAAATAGTGAAAATTTGACTTCTTCCTTTCCAATTTGTATTTTATTGGGTACTTTTACATCAATGTTCATGAGGGAGATTGATCTATAATTCCCTATCTTGGTTGCATCTTTGTGTGGTTTTGGTAGTAAGGTAATTGTAGACCTTTAAGAAGAGTTTGACAGTGATTCTTCTGCTTCTATTGTATGGAACAATTTGAAGAGTATTGGTATTAGCTCTTTCTTGAATTTTTGGTAGAATTCTAACTGAAGCCATCTGGCCCTGGATTTTTTTTGGTTGGTAGACTTTTTATGGCTGCTTCTATTTCTTTAGGGGTTATAGACCTATTTAAATTGCTTATCTGTTCTTGATTTAATTTTGGTGCATGATTATCTATCCAGAAAATCATCCATTTCCTTTAAATTTTCCAATTTAGTGGAGTACAGGCTTTCAAAGCATGACCTGATAGTTTTTTGGATTTCCCCAGTGTCTGCTATTATGTCCTCTTTTTTTGTTTCTGATTTTGTTAATTATCATATTCTCTCTGTCTTTTGGTTAGGTTGGATAAAGGTTTGTCTATCTTGCTGATTTTCTCAAAGAACAAACTCTTTGTTTCATTGATTCTTTGTATTGTTTTATTTGTTTCTACTTTATTGATTTCAGCTCTCAATTTTATTATTTCCTTGAGTCTACTCCTCCTGAGTGAGTTTGCTTCTTTTTGTTCTAGAGCTTTCAGGTGTTCTGTTAATTCTCTAGTGTGGCAATTCTCCAGTTTCTTCATGTGGGCACTTAGTGGTATGAATTTTCCTCTTAGAACTACTTTCAAAGGTTTGGGTATGTTATGCCTTCAGTTTCATTGAATTCTAGGAAGCCTATGATTTGTTTCTTTATTTCTTCGTTTACCCAGGGTTGATGCAATTGAGCATTGTTCAAATTCCATGATTTTGTGAGGCTTCTGCAATTTGTGTTGACGTTGAATTCCAATTTTAAGCCGTAGTAGTTGACAAGATAGAGAGGGTTATTCCAATTTTTTTGAATCTGTTGAGGTTTGCTTTATTGCCAAGTATGTGGTCAATTTTAGAGAAGGTTCTATGTGGTGCTGAGAAGGTATATTCTTTTTTCTTTGGGTGGAATGTTCTATAGATGTCTATTAAACCTGTAAAGAGAAGCCTTCCCGCCAGCCTGGTTTCAGAGCCTCATCAATCCCAAATGACACGCAGGTGGCTATATTAATTATGAGGCTGTTGGCCTTGCTTGTTTCTTATTGGCTAGCTCTGACTTAAGTATTCATCCCATAATTGTTAATCTAAGTATTTCTCTTATAAGAGAACTTTCTGGGCTTCTTATCCCTATGGCAATTACATCTTGACTTTCTGTGTTTCTCCTACCCAGAGTCCTCTTGGACTCCTAGTCCCACTTATCTTGCTTTCCTATTGGCCAACAGTGCTTTATTGACATATACATAGGACTTCTCCATCATAAACCCAATTGGGTCATAACTTCTGTTAAGTTCTCCTACTATAAGTGTGTGGGGTTTAATGTGTGATTTGAGTTCTAGTAATGTTTCTTTTATGAATGTGGTTGCCTTTATATCTGGGGCATACATGTTCAAAATTGAGACTTCTTCCTAATGGATTTTTTCCTATGATGAATATAAAATGACCTTCTTTTGACATTAGGATAGCTACACCCACTTGCTTCTGATGTCCATTTGGTTGGAAAGTCTTTTCCCAACACTTAACCTTGACGTAATATCTGTCTTTGAAATTCAGGTATGTTTCTTGTATGCAGCAGAAGGATGGATTCTGTCTTCATATCCATTCTGTTAGCCTGTGTCTTTTTATATTTGAGTTAAGACCATTGATATTCACGGATATTAATGACCATTGATTGTTTATTCTTGTTTGCTTTGGATCCATTTTTGTTGGTGGCTTTGTGTGTGTGTTTTTGCCCTATTTATGACTTCTGTTAAAGGAAGATTATCTTTTGCCTATGTTATTTTGAGTGTAGTTACCTTCCTTGGGTTGGAGTTTTCCTTCTAGAACTTTCTGTAGTACTGGATTTGGGGATACGTATTGCATAAATCTGGTTTTGTCATGGAATGTCTTATTTTCTCCATCTATAGTGATTGTGCGTTTTGCTGGGTATAGTAGCCTGGGCTGGAATCTGTGGTCTCTTAGTGTTTTTAGAACATCTGTCCAGGACCTTCTGGCTGTCATAATTTCCATGGAGAAGTCAGGTGTAATTCTGATAGGTTTGCCTTTATATGTCACTTGGTCTTTTTCCTTTGCTGCTTTCAACTTTCTTTCTTTATTCTGTATGTATGGTGTTTTGATTATTATATAGTGAGGGAACTTTTTTTTTGGTCCATTCTATTTGGTGTTCGGTAACCTTCTTGTACTTTCACAGGCATCTCCTTCTTCAGGTTGGCAAGTTTTCTTCTGTGATTTTGTTTAATATGTTTTTTGCACCACTGAGGTGGGCTTCTTTGCCTTCTTCTATACCCATTATTCTTAGGTTTGTTCTTTTCACGGTGTCCCATATTTCCTGGATATTTTGTGTTAAGTATTTGTTGGATTTAAGACTTCCTTTTGTCGATGAATCTATTTCCTTTTGTTTATCTTCAGTGCATGAGATTCTGTCTTCCATCTCTTGTATTTTGTTGGTTATGCTTGCATCTGTAGTTCTTGAGAGTTTATTCAACTTTTCTATTTTGTGCATTACTTCCATTTGTGTTTTTTTATTGTCTCCATTTCAGTTTTCAGATCTTGAACTGTTTGAATCATTTCCTTCATCTGTTTGATTATTTTTTTCTTGGATTTCCTTGGTTTCTTTAAGAGATTTGTTGACTTCTCACAGTTTTTGGTTTGTGTTTTCTTCCATTTCTTTAAGGGATTTTCTCATATCCTCTTTGAGGGCCTCTATCATTTTCAGGAGATTATTTGTAAGGTCATTATTTTCTGTTTTATCTGTGTTGGTATGTTCAGATCTTGCTGTTGTAGAGTTTCTTGACTCTGGTGGTGTCATATTGGTTCTTCTGTTGTTGGCTGTGTTTTTATATTGCCGTCTTCTCATTCCTTCTTTCAGTGGGAGCTCGTGGGGTCTCTTACTCTCCTACTGGGTTTGGGTCTAAGGATCTCTTCCAGTGCATTCAAGCAGGTTCAATACTCTGATGGGTCTCAGGATGTGTGCAGGTGGGTCTGAGACATTCTCACACACAGGGCAGAGACCAGAGGGTACTGAACACTCATGCTCAGGAAGGCCGCTGGAGGGGACTGAAGACTCAAGCATAGGGTAGGGGCTGGAAGGGACTGAAGACTGAGGTGTGGCCAGACTCAGGGTGGTCCTTTCTGGTGGGGCAGGTCCTCTCTATGAGCAGAGAATGCCCAGGAAGAAGGAAGCAGGGGAATGTTGGGAGTTGGGGCTCAGAGCAGGGCCCTCACTCACCTCAAGCACAGGGCATGGGTAGGAGGCAACTGAAGACTGAGGAGTGGCCAGACTAAGGGTGATCTTTCCAGGTGGGGCGGGTCCTCTCTAGGCATAGAGAATGCCAAGGGAGAAAGAATCAGGGGAATGTCGGGAGTTGGGGCTCATAGCAGGGCCCTCATTCACCTCAAGCACAGGGCATGGACTGGAGGGCACTGAAGACTGAGGTGTGGCCAGACACAGGGTAGTCCTTTCTGGCTGGATGGGTCCACTCTAGGGGCAGAGCATGCCCAGGGAGACGGAAGCAGGGGGATTCTTATGTGGAAATTCAATTGTGGCTTTTCTGTAAATGATTAAGTTACTATGACATGACAGAAACAAATTAACAGGTCAATTTAATGCAATTAATAAGCAATTACTATTTTCTTCTCAGTATCTGGTTATGATCTTAGAATCTTAGGGTCTGCCAACAAGCCCAGCTCTGGGAAGTCACAGAGCCCCGTAACATGCTCAGTGTGAGCAGCCAGCTAATCCCCATGTCACATCATGGAATCCTGGCATGAACACAAAACATTGTCATCAGATTAGTGGCTCACACTGTGAAAACAAATGCCAGAGTTCTGCCTTAACAGCAAGGAGGGGCTGTCTTGTAAATTGTGTTCTACTATGGCAGAACAAGCTTTCATCAAAAGGTCTTTTCCAATTTTCTTTTGTTCTTCAGGAGAAATTCTTCAAGCTGGCATAGGGACCCTTATTCTGGCCCAGAATTCCAGGAATCATGCGGTTGCCTGGTATGTTTCTGAAGCACCCTTCATTGTTTGAAGTTTAAAGTTGAAATTAAAATAGATGAGTTACTTTCACCTGCCTTATCCTCATTTTTTTTTGCTAAAGTCTCTTAATGTCTATATTTACTTGCTAGGCTATTGATGGGAGACTTTTCATCCCTGAGGGTGAACATGATTCCCTTTCTCTACAACCTCTGCTGCCTGCATATTCCCTGCTCAAGCCCCTTAATAATTATGACTCCCACTGGGATGCAATAAGCAGATGAATCCTCTTCAGTTAGAGATAAGAAGCCAGACTATCCCTTTGGGAGAAATCTCCTCTCCTGTCAGGGTGACCTCAAGGCTTTCTTCATAATTTTATTTAAGTACTGAGAACTAGATATTACATCCTAAGATACATCTTAGGATTTCTAATACAATTGATGTACCTGCTTTTGAGGTAAAGGCCATAGCTACCTTGTCTGTGAAGGAGAGCAAATTGAAATTTATTTGGAAAATTGGTTGCAGTTCATCTCAGAGGAAATATCAGAAGGCAATTAATGAAAGGCATAAATCTAGAATCTACAACCATCCATCAGCTCTGGCAATCTTAATTCACCATTCATATTGCTAAGGGTGTATTTCGGCTGGTAGAGTGCTTGTCAATCACACACAAAGCCTTAGGTTTGATCTTAGCATTGCATAGAATGGGCATGGTGGTCCTGCCTGCAATGCCAGGATGCTGGAGAGAAAAAAAGAAGAGATCCTCACTGATCATCCATAAAGGAAATGACTACAAGGAGAACACATTCATGGACCTTTTTAGTTAAAGGCATGTGGAGTCCATTCTCCCCAGCAGCTTGATTGATGTCTGGAGGGTTTCATCTGCTTTCTTCTGATAGACAAAATTCAGGAAAGAAAGAAAGACAATGCAGCTGCATACTAGGGACTGTGATGACAGGCCTTAAGGTTAGTGCACATCTCTATGTTTCCATTGTGGTCAGGGAACTCACCTGCATGCCTTGCTTCTTTGCACTGGTCAAAGGTCTTTTTTGCTTTTCTTTGTCTCAGTTCTTCCATTTATCATGAAACTTTTAAGGTTGTGCTCTAAGCTCTTGCTCTTGAGTCTGGATTTAGTCATTCTTTTACAGTAATGGTTTTTCTTACCACAAGCCTAAAATCTATTTGGATTAAATAGGGTGTCAAGAGGATAGGGAGAATGAATAACTATATGGTATTATGGCCCCCAGTTCAGCCCAACTTATATGAAATATAGGATTTTAGTAATATGCGTATGCAAAAAGAAAGATGCCAAATGCACACTATCTATGGGCAAACATGCTTGAGGGATGGTGGTTAAACAAGCGTTGCTATTGGTTTTCTAAGAAATTGTGACAGAAGGCTTTGGCTTGAATAAGCACTAAATGCTTTGTCTAAAGAATCCCCTTATTATTCATCCCCCTCCTTCTCCTCCTGATGCTGCTTTCTATTGCTCCTAATTCTACTCCTTCTTTGTGTGTGTGTGTGTGTGTGTGTGTGCGTGTGTAAGAGAGAGAGACAGAGACAGAGAGAGAGAGAGAGAGAGAGAGAGAGAGAGAGAGAGAGAGAGAGAGAGAGAGAGAGAGACTTCTGTGTTCTCTGGACTATACTTTGAGAAATATCAGCCCATACATTAGAGATCCAAAGACTTCAGGGGAGAATTAAGGCATGAATCATAGATGTCCCAAGGAATTGCTCCTTGGGATTACCTCTAGGGAGATATGGGAAATCATGCGTATATCCAAAATTAGTTCTCTGACTTCTGTTGATCATGCTGATCTCAGTTAACTGTTTTTGACATAATGTAAAATATTTATCACCCATAAGTTCTGCCATTCAAGAGTCCAGGGTCCATGTCCATTTCCTCATATGCATATTCTTTATCATGGCTCTTTCCAAGTCCAGAAACCCAGGGATAGTTGCAGTTGTCATCTAGAAGTGACATCACTATGAAATCTCCAAGGGTGATGGGAATCTTGTAAGTCTTGAAGAGTGAACAGGGAGTTTTCACTTTGAGCACTGGTGAATAACAGTTGCAGTAAGGACAGTACTCCATCATCAGGGATGGATGTGGCCTTGCTTAAAACTCCTGAGGAATGCTACATTCCTCAGGATGATGCCACAAATTCCTATATGCTGGGGAGATGAAATAAATAACTTTATCCTCATGAGTCCTGGGGCAGAATGTGAAATCAGTGGTGTGGTCTGAAACCACTTTAAAGGTTCTCATTTGGATCTGGATCTCTGAGTAAGGTGTTTGAATTATTTTTCCATGTATTTTAAATGCTAAGTGGACATCTTGTGCATTTGTTGAGGTCAGCATGATCATTACACATGTTGCTAAAGTAATGAACATATTAAGTACCTTTGCTGAGTTGTTCCATAGTACACTTTCTTCAAATATATGTGTTAAGAAGGGATAGCATGCACTTGGCAGTTTTCTAGTATACAATGCATGGTTTGATCTAGAGTGAGCATGTGCAGTGGACCCATTAACTTATCCCTTCTCTTTAACTGAAGGTTTGGGGCTGTGATCAAGAGCTCTCTAATGTCTCCTACCCCTGTCCCAACCTGTAACAGCAAGGGTTTTGCTCTGTTTCTTTGATTTTTTTAAAACATTGATTAAGCTGTAACTTCTAGCAACTAATGTTCTTGGTATCTACCCATGCCTTTCTGAAGATCCTATGTTAAGTTTGTTTGACCCTCTTGACTTGCTATAGTCCTTGTGTGTGCAAGGAAAGGAGCAATAAACCCATATGTTAGGTCAGGGTGTTTTAATTCCAGTTTAAAACATGTTCCCAAAGCTGGAGTAAAAAGTTCAGAGACAGTTTTCCTACTTTCACATGTTTTATTCTCAAAACCTGATCTCACAGAAATGGAAATAGAGCACATTTGGTCTGAACTTGGTGGAAGGATGGCAGTCACATGGTGATCATTGGGCTGACCACACCTTCCTTCCTCATTTGACAGCCAATTCATCATGTAGACTTGAGCAAACCCCCAGCAGGCTGGTTGAGTTTGGCCTCTAACACATATGAAAGAAACACAGGCCTTTGAATTCTCCTGCTTGTTTTTCTCCTACCAGTTGCCTCTGACTCTTGCAGTTTCTTCAAATAAAAGATCATAGCAATGAAAACAGCTTCCCTTTCTAGTTCTTACAGATCTGCCCAAAATTGCAAGCACAAAAAGGATTTGAAGTTCTCATATATAATTGACAGCACAGGTCACGGTAGAATTCTGGCAACCCTCGATTACAGGAGGCTCTTATAGAGATTTCAGGAATCAGAATATATAAAAGGGCTGGAGATAATTTATTAAAATTGAAAGCTAAGGAAAGTCACATTAAGTTTAAAATAATGTCAGTAAGTTGATTGTGGTTTCTCAAAAAGTTTCTGTTCCATGTCTTTGAAAACAATTACAGAAGTGTCCAAACAAAAGTGCTGGGGCTCCCTATCTGACCAACTGCCTGGGACACACACTGCTCAACCTCTCGGGCTATGATGTGGAAGAGTACTTGCTGGTGCCATCTCTAAAACCAAGGTGCGTACAAGACTGCTGCCGGGTCCTTACTTTTGTTTTTAATTACAGTTGTCTCTCCACATGCACAAGGGCTGGTTCTTGGAACCCAGAGGGTACCCAAATCCACCGAAACTTGAGCCCCTTATACAAAATGGTGGTATTGTACTGCCATAGAACTCCAACCATATTCTCACATTCATAGCTAGGTGGTTTATGGTACCTGACACAGTACAAATGCTATTTACAACTGATGCTGAATAAAATGTTTGCATATGTTGAATGTAACCACAGGTATTTTCTGAATATGTTCCACCTGTAGTTGGTTGAACCTACAGGTGTGTGGAGCCCTTGGACTTTGAGAGCCTATTGCAATTTGGAAAAATCCACTGTTCCAAATGGTAATGTGCATTACAGCTCAAAAGTCTTATACACACCTCAGTGTTCGTATGAATTCCAAGGCCATTCTGCAGGTCTTAATCAGATTCCTCATTGCTTACTTTCAGCCTTTGAAGTACTGGGGGAACTCATATCAGTTGAGATCTCATCATTGGCAGGGGTAAGGGAGCCAGTGGCAGTTTGGGTGCTGCAGGGGAACACAGCTGAGGAGCTAATGGCATAATGAAATAATGGGCTCTTGTTAAAATTTCCTCTACTGTGTAGCATCTAGTAATAGAACCTGACAACAAACTATGCCTTACAATTCCTTGTGATGTTGGAAAAGTTTTGTGTTGAATTTTTTTTGGAGCCAACATGTGCCTATATGTGTGGTAAATAGGTATGAGTGTTTCACGTTGCTTTTAATGTCAGCAGTTTTCACCATTGTCTTAGTTAGGGTTTCTATTGCTGGGAAGAGACACCATGACTAGGGCAGCTTTTATAAAGAAACATTTAATTGGGGTGATTTACAGTTCAGAGGTTCAGTCCATCATCATTATCTTGGGGAGCATGACAGCCTGCAGGCAGACATGGTGCTAGGGAAATAACTGAGAGTCCTTCATCTTGCAAGAAACAGGAAATTGACTAGCAGTCACACTGAGGGAAGCTTGAGCAAAAGAGGCCTTAACGCCTACCCTCACAGTGACACTTCCTCCAACAAGGCTACACCTCCTAATAGTGTCAGTCACTTTGGGGCCATTTTTTCCCAAACCACCACAACCATCTTGTCAAATTTCCCAAGTCCCCAAGACACCCTGCATTGATTCATAGATCCCATAGGCTGTCCATGTTGCTAGGATACTATACCACATTGTATCTGATTTTTCTCCTTCTTTTCCAGGCCAGAATGTTACCGTTGTCCTCATCACTGATCTCCTTTGCCCTCTGGTTTGCCTGCATCTCTTTTGCTTCCTTCTCTTCTAGTGTCCTTAAATATATCCCATAACCTCTGCTTTTCTTTTCTAACTGTGATATGGTAGAAATTGTGTGCCTAGAACTTAGAATAGTACCTGGCATATCTGACGTTTTCAGTCCATGCTTGTTCAGTGGATGAATGAATTCAGCTGAGCCAGGTGGAAGCACATCCATATTCCTTAATTTTTGCAATAAGGGCACTATAGTACAAGACAGTTCTTCAGTCTGTTTTATCCAGAGACTGAGAAGTGAATATTAATGTGTACCTTTATTTCTGATGTCAACTATACTGGGAAGCTTAATAAGTGTAAGATACCCCACAGCCTATGGAGATAAAGTTACATAATTCTTACCCAGGAAAACATCATTAACTGCCTGAAAGACAAACCAAGAAGTTAATGATTACAAAACTCAGCATGGTAATTTATGTAATGGATGGAAGTATAATGTATTAGGAAAATTCAAAAGAGAAAGAGCATCTTACCCAACTGTAGTTCCATGATGCCTTCTTGAGCAAGGCAAGCTGTGAGTGGTAAAGGAAAGGTGCAGGGCAGGACAGCCAAACCAGGTGGTTGTATGATCACACTGGGGCAAGTCATCCTGAACAGAGGATTTGAAGGGAGGGGGCATGTCTATGAACTAAAACAAAGTGCTAAGAACCACAACAAATTCCGTCCACGGTGTTTGCTTCCTACTAAGTTCTAATACATACAGTTTCTAACATGGTGAGCCATTTCCATTCCTTCTCCATCAGCAATACTCCCTCTGAGTGCTAGAATGAGGGTGGGTCACTCTCATCAGCAGCTGTCTCAATCTGTGCAGTCATGCTATGGGTCAGACATGCTTAGCAGTCTCGAGATAGCTGGAACTATTATGTTGGTTCTGAATCACCTTTTGAGTGGGTTGGGTTAACATCATGTTTATTCCTAGCAGGCTTGGAGGTTGGTCTTTTGGAATACAAATTCCCAATGAAGTTGAAGATGTGAAGACAAACACATCACAACAAGGAACTTTGGCAAAGGTAATAGAATTCTATTTCCTTGTGTTTTAGAAAGTATTTAGACAAAGAAAATCCCAAATATATTTGTGCATAGGCTTACTGAAAGCAGATCAAATTCTGCTGTTTGTTACTGGACATTGAGAATGATTGTGTTATGAAGATCCTCTTGAGAGAGAAAAATGAGTCGAACTTTTTAGAGGGTGTAGAAATATAACAAGCTGGTTGCTACTTTTTGGTTAGATAGATTTTCATCTATTAGGCTAAAGTAAATGAAAGACTATTCTATTCTTTGAGATGCCTATGGTTGCCATGAATGGAACTATCACCACTGTTCATGGTTGCCAAGGAATTCTCCATGCATGGAGTTGAATTCTTCATCTTCAAAAAGACTGTGGGCATACCAGCCTAACAAAAGCAAGTGTTAGTTCCTCAGGATGACTCTTAGGGGCAGCTCTAGATTTCTGTGTCCTAGCAAGTGTACCCTAGAAGACAGGTATATTCCTGTCAGAATTACAGGGAGAAAGCAGGAAGCTCTTCAGTTGTGAGGGAGTGAGGATTAGATAGATGACTGTCTATCCACAATGGGAATACAGAAATGGTAATGGCAAATAACAGATTTTTTCCTAAGTAATACAGTCAGTATAAGTTGAAAATGGGTAGAGATGAAAGGACCAAAGCTTTTAGTCACTATGATAGGAGGAGAAGGGTGGTGAGAGACAGATTGGAAGATATAGATTAGGGGAGGAAGCAAAGTCCAGTATTCAGGAGTCAATGGAGACATGGCCAAATCATTTCTTTCTTTAGTGTGTATGTATCCCATGTGCTCACAAACTCACCATGGAACCAGGAACCATTGCCACTCCCATGTGCCCAGGAATCACACTCCCCACTGGGATGCAGGGTGTTTGTGTTTCTCTTGAAATGGAGAGGCTAATCCTTGTGTGTGGTGTTTACTTTGGCAATAAATTCTCTGCACACACTTCACACATGGAATCCCCAGAGACATTCTCAACAGCTGTGCTTTATGGTGTAATCCCCGAAGAAAAATCCCAAGTTGTAGTATGAAACTGCACAAAAAACCTCCTTCAGCTGAAGCTTCTTCAAATACTTCCTCTTTCAAAATCAATGTGTAAGTAGATTTATAAATCCCAGCACCCAGAATTTAAAGGGAAATAATTTAAATGGATCCATTGGCTTATGTTGAAGGGTATTCTATAGGTATGTTACAACATGGGTAATTTGAAAAAAGGCCCTGTTGATTTCTTTGTAACAATGCCTCGATTTTTCTGTTTAAGTCCAGACACTCCTTGTTGCTATCAGGGGTCTGTGTCTTTGCTTTCAGATGTTCATTGAACAGGCCTCTTGCCCAGGGGTAGCATAGGACTGGCTCGTGTGTTGCTCTGGCTTTTGTTCCTGATGGTCCATATGGCTCTTCTGCATTGGAGTGCTTTGTGATCTACAGGCATTTGAATGAGCCCTGTCCTACCCTTTGGGGGAATGCATTTCTTTCTAGGAAGCTGGGTTATCTACTGCTGTGGAGCCCAGAGGTGCTGGTGTCCTGTCAAATGAAGCTATTATCCTTTCACCAGCCGTTTCCTTCAGCTTTCTGGCTGTATTCCTAAGACACAAGTGGTGATTTTCCTTGTATTTGAAGGGAAAGTGGATATTTGGATGTGAAGATGCCTAGTACACGATTCAGCGAGTACAGCCTGCCTCTCATGGACCTTTCCCTGACAGCCTCACTCACACCTGGAGTGTTTTTATCTCACTTAATCCAGATAGCTTTCTGTCATATGCACGTCGCACAAAAAGGTCAAATACATTGCTCACACCTGTGTGTGTATGTGAGCATGTGCATGCATGTATGCGTGTACCAGTGTGCTGTGTGTGTGTGTGTGTGTGTGTGTGTGTGTGTGTGTAACATTCTCTTCTGCCTATGATTTTACGCAGGTGCAGGTGAGTGTACCCAGACTGACTTTATTTTCACCCTGTACTCAGTCACTGTAATTACCGTGATTCTAGAGTGCAAAGGTCTGGAGGTAATACAATCTGCTCCTACTAGATTAACTTCTTACTTCCCTTACTGAACTTTCTCACTTTCGGACTTTTGGGCCAATAGGGAAACAGATCCCATAACTATTTCCAGAGCACAATGGAGTTTTAGAAGATAATTTTTTGAAGGAAAAGAAAAACACTTTTTGTTTGAATGCTGCAAAATCCTTAGCACAAATTTTAAGATAATCATCTTAAAATTTAGTTGATTAAAAAGTTAATAAGACCCCTCATAAATGGAGATAACTCAATTAAAACAACTGAGAGGAGCTGAAGAACACTTGAAATCCTACTCCTGGAAGTTCACACACGCAAATCTTCATTGAAAAAAAAAAAGCAAAACAAGCAAACCAACATAAAAACAACTTGAGCAAATGGCTGCAAGTCATCAACAGTATCCTCAGTACTGGAGCATTTAGTCCATGACTGCAGGGTGGACAGCTGTGGGCTGTGCCTAGCAATGCCTTTTGGTATTCTGGCTCTGAGATGTTTCTAAACTGAACCCTGGTAGTGCCTACTGGGAATGATCCTCACTCCATCCATTGCAATGGTCTGCAACTCCCTTCTCTGACAACCATTCCTCATCTTCCTTCACAGCTCTATGTGAAGGGGATGTGCAGATATGTGTCCCTGAGCAGCCCCTAGGCCAGCCTGCAGAAAGCCATGCTGTGGCTTACTCTGGCAGGGAGCAACCAGTTCCCTTTGATGTTGATTCCAGGGTGCTGCTCTCTGCACAGCATCTAGGCTGTTTATGTAATTAAGGACCACCCGTTGTTCTTGTTGAGACAAGCACTTAGTGAGTTCTTAAATTTAATTACAGGGATTTGGGGAATATCAGAGTACCGGGGAGCAGCAGCACACACCTTGAAGTACAAGGTCCTTCTGTCCCTCTGAGAGGGCCACTTGGAACAACTCTTGTTCTTTAATACAAAGTCCTATCTCTAAGCATCTTGCTTAGAAAACTCCAACCTGGGTCTACTGGGCATAGCTTCTACATTTTGTCTTCAGATACAGGTGACACTTTGACAAATGGGTACCACTGTGTAATAAGGACCCGTGTTTATCAGTGGTCCACAGTGGCCAGCTTGCCACTTTCCCCAGAAGTTCTACACATTTCCTCTCTTATTCCTCAATCCCTACAAGTGTCTCTTGTCACCCAGGTGCTAATTCTAAAGTGGTGACCTGTATTTTCAGTTTCTGTGACAGTCACACCTCCAGGCAGTGTTAATTGCTCTGTCAGTTATCTATTCCCAGTCCAACACTGAATCTCAGGATTTCCAAAACTCAGAGGCTTCTGAACAAGGGTCACTTATTTATCTCAGAGTCTGCAAAGTTCTGCTGCTGTCATCCCGCCTGAACTCACCTAGGACAGGAGTGAACATGTGTGTAGCTGGCTGGCTGTTGGCTCTTGATAGGAGGAAGATGGATGATTTAATTTAGAGCATTTAAGTTGGAAAACATCCTTCAAATAAGGGGTGACATGAGATGAAAATACTTATTTTATCACTTGCCGGCCTTGAGAAATGCTTTGCATGTTCCAAATCCATACACTCAGAGGCATTCAGCAGGGGAGGTTAAGGAGATAGACAAACATACATATAGGTCAGTGTCTCTGTTATGGATACAATATAATCCAAGCAACTTTCCTGCAGGGAATTTTAATTGGTGAATTTCAAGGAGGCTGTTACAGGATATAGGAGGCTATGTGATTGAGGAATGGTCACGATAGTATCATCTATGTCTGGTGTAAGTGTCTGGAGTATATTGTATGTGCATAATTCCTTCTATATGGAAACAACCACTAACCAGAAGCAATGCAAAGAAAAGTTGTTTAGATCAACCACTAAAGAGATAGGAGGATGCAAGGAAGTGCTGACAGTCCCTGCTTTCTCAGAGGAAAATCCCTAACTGACACACGAGAGATACTCAGACCACATAAAATGGTCAGAATGTACTTCTGTGCACATATGTGTGAGGGCTGAGCTCAGCCTTAGTCTGTGTCCATATCCAGTATGTCAGCCCAACCAGACCCTCTCAGTGATGCCAGAGGCCCCTCATGCATGCAGCATACATCTCCGGCTTTTCAAACCTTGATGGGGGAAGTCCTTCTTTTTTTTCTTTCAAGACAGGGTTTCTCTGTATTGTTTTGGAGGCTGTCCTTGAACTGGCTCCGTAGGCTAGGGTGGCCTCAGACTCACAGAGATCCGCCTGCCACTGCCTTCCAAGTGCTGGGATTAATGGCGTGGCTACCACAGCCTGGCTATGGGGGAAGTCCTTCTGTGTATATGTTGTCCTACTGGTTGATTAATAAAGCACTGTTGGTCAATAGGGAAGCAAGATAGGTGGGACTAGCAGTCAAGGAGGATTCTGGGAAGCAGAGGCACAGTTAGTTACAATGTAGGACTCCGGAGGAGTAAGAGGTCCGGACCCTTTCTCAAGTAAGAGAAGACCATGTGGAAATACTCAGACTAGCAGTTATGGGTTAATAGTTAAGTCAGAGCTAGCCGATAAGAAACCAAGCAAATGGCCAACAGCTTTATAATTAATATAGCCTCCTGTGTGTTCATTTGGGACTGATGCAGCTCTGGTACCAGGCTGGTGGAAAGTATGTACGTTACATATGGCACCCAACGTGGTCACGTGGAAATACTCAGATTAGCAGTTATGGGTTAATAATTAAGTCATACTTAGTCAATAAGAAACCATAGCAAACGGTCAACACCTTCATAATTAATATAGAGTCTCATGTGTTATTTGGGGGCTGAGACAGTGGCAGGACCCAGGCGGCTGCTGGGAAGACTACACATTACAAAATCTTTTAAACATTTTCGATTGTCTCATTTTGTGGTTCAAGGCAAGGGGCCTAGCATAGATTCAGTCTCATTGCAAAGGACCAAGGAGCAGGGATGTTGATAAATAGGGGCTATTAACTGCTATAGAACAGAAACCACCAAGCCCAGGGGGATGAGGCTTAGGGGAAAGCAGAGGCTCCTAACTCCCCAGCTCTATTGTCCAACCCTACACTACCACCTTGCTGTTGATATTACTGTTCTGTGATATTGTAAGTTCAAAATGTATCAGTCTGTTAAAATAAAAATTTGAAAATTTCTGATACAGGGTGGAGACTAATTATCCTTCCTGCCCCCCATCTTTCTCTTTTTCCATCTCATTTGTTAAACTTTTAAGGAAACTGTGTTATAGTGTGAAATGAGGTTGTGGATATGGGTAGCAGGAATTAAGACTTTCAGAGAAATGGATGGGCTTTTAACTATGTTAGCCTTTAAGACGTTAGGCCAAAGAGGTAAACATACTTTTGAGATATAATCCAGAATCCTTTAGCTCAGTGCTTATCCAATCCCAGCATTCAGGCCTCAATCTCTTTTGCAGGATTGTAGCTCTAAAATGCACTACATTTGGAAGTGGGGTTTGCCCATGCTCTGCTATTATGTTTAGAGAGAGTTTCAACACTCATAGAATATCTTGACTAACCTGTTTAGTGGGTTTCAACATGTCTTCCTCTCTTTGAAGTTTAAAAGATGACTTTATAAAATAAATAAACATTTGGAAACAGGAGTTAGTTGTGTGAAAGATCAGGTTCCTGTCTACCAAAATGAAAGAATTAGGAAACATTGGCTTGTATAGTAATAGGTTTTTATTTTAGTTCATATTTATAGCATTTTATTACTTAGCTTTACCCACAGACTACTACTCACAGTCACTGTAAAATATACTTGGTCACATAAAAATGGGGAAATGTGACTTGAGGTCTAGTTCTCACTTGTGTAAACTTGTGGGCAAACTTGAGAAGGTTCCTCAAGGGCTAATTTTCTATGGGGTAGATCTTTGTTTTCAAAGTAGATTATCTGTTGCAAAACAGTGTTGCTAGAGCTATGTGCTCTACCACATATGAATTAAGACCCAAATGTACTAGCTGACAGGTTGTATTCCTTGACTTACCACACGTATTTCATTTTTCATTACAATCGTCATAGTTTGAAGAATAGGAAGTAGTTGTTCAGTTAATTTTTTTATGATATTTAGTATCTGGTCTTTCTAAACATAGTCTTTCTTTTTTCTCCTTACCTTTCTCATATCAAGAGGTACATTGCTTTATTCTCCATGCTCAACAAATGTTCAATTCAATTTATTTTGAGAAATAATGTTCCACGTGCAGTTATTAAATTGAAAGTAATCATTTTTTCTGATCATCTTCCACGCCTTTAATTTGCAGGTCAAATTTCATTAGCTTACCAACTGAGAAAGAAAAAAAAGTAATGGGCTTTGGTCCCAAATCCTGTGAGACTATAATTATAAAGCAACATTTGCATTTGTTCTGGGAAAAATTAATCTATTTTTAGCTGTAAACTATATGCTTGAGATAAATATAAAATTAGCAGACTGGAATTGGCTATCACTGTCAGCCCTGAGGGAACAGTGCTCTGAGGCCTGTGTTCAGGTGCTGTTGAAGCTTAGTGACACAGGAACAAAATTAAGAGCCACTTTCATGAAATTCCGTGCCTCTTTCTCTTTCAGGTGTGGTATAACCAGAAGGGTTTCCATTCTCTTCCTTCCTACCTAAATCATCTCAACAATCTGATCTTATGGCAACACTTACCTCCTGATGCTGCAGACTGGAGACAATACGGTAATGCTATTTTTTATGCAATGTCACTGACTATTTTCAACCTAATGGCATCTTTAAAAGTGAAAGATGCAGACTAGGAAAATGAAGAATGATGAGGAGCTCCTTATCAGTCATTGACTGCATAAAAACACGCCAAGTTCTGGGTTCTGTCTGTCTCTCATTAAATGTCCAACTTCTTGGAACTGTGACTTGTCTGTGAAACAAAAGGTGTTCAGAGTTCATTTCAAACGTTATTTAATATCACATAGAAGCAAAAATGAATTCAAATTTTAAGGACATTACCATATGGAACACTGCAGGGGCGAATAAAAAATTTCCTAATGTGTAACGATTGGGAAAGTGAACTTGGTAATTTGATTTATGTTGGCCCTTCACCTCATCAATCCCCTGTGGCAACCATTGACTGATTACCCATGCGTTCTCATTTTGGTAAATGGCTTAGGTCCATTTTTGGTATCTAGAGTTGATTTCTTGGTTTAGGGGAATCTTCCAGCTTTAGTTGAGTAGAGAAGCAATAGTTTATCAAGTTAATCAGTATCATTATGTAAAGAAGAAAACGTCAGGAAGCTTAAGCAATAACAGGTCACACCTGTTATAGTTTATTTTGTTTATGCTTGTGGAAGCATTAGTGCTCAGAGCTGTCCATGCTGAGCAGTTACTCTGCACTGGCCCCTTTGCTTGCCTTTAATATTTGATTGCACACTTACTATCTGCTTTCTTTCATTCTTTTCTCTTCTTTTAGATGTATGGGTGCTCCATCTGCTTACATGTGCCATATGGGTGCTTGTGCCCTAGCAGGCCAAAAGAGGTCATTGCATTCTTCAGAACTAGGGTTTCAGGTGATTGTGAACCACTGTGTCAGTACTGGGAATCAAATCCAGGTCCTCTGAAAGAGAAACAAATAGTGTAAACCACTGAACCTCGTCTCCAATAACCTTACCTTTTTACTTTTACTTTTTGTTGTAGTGTTTGTTTTTGTGGTTGCCTTATACACACCTATGGCAAGTACTCTACCTCTCTCTATGCCTCCAGCCTGCTGAAACCATTTAAAATAAGATAAGCTTTGTTTTATAATACCCTAATGATGTCTAATGATAGTGGGTAATATCAAATATTTAATGTGTATGGCTAAGAGAAGCACAAAAGAGTTATGGAGTCATAAAGAATAGGGACAAAAGAATGATATTTATTAAGTGTCTGAACAATATCAGGAATTCCAGAAGGATTATATATGCACAGTTTCTTTTAATTTTCATGTCAAAATTTGTAAGCTAATGTTTGGTAGATAATCCCACTGAGACTGGGCTTCACAACTCTGTGCTTTGTGATTTTCTGTAATGGTCTCCATCTGTTGCACAGAGAAGTTTCCTTGATGAAGTATGAAGGCTGCCCTTATTTGTGAGTATAAGGACAGATGCTTATCGATTTATGTTAGGAATTACTCTAGTTCAATATACTAGATCCTCCCCTAATAGCCATGGCTTCACCATCTTATTAGGCTAGGCTTCCAATACCAGGCATGGTTTCTTTCCTGTCTGGGGAACATCATAGAAGACAGAGTGCAAAGACTGTAAGAGCCAGAGATTCAAGGAATTTCCTGTGAGATCGTGTCTCTAATAACATCATAAGCTACACCACGAAAGTTTCACAGATAGAACTGCCCAAACGTGAACTGATCAAGGAGGCACTAGTGAATATGCCAACCCTGGATGGGGAACAGCCTATGAGGCTGAGGCCTCAAGACTTCACAAAGAATTCTATGAAACTAGGGAAAACTGATAACGAGAAATGTAGCCTTACCCAGGGAAGAGTAAATCAGTCGGTTGTCCAGTGTCAAATAGTCAGCTCTGGAAACATACACACCAGTAGTAATACATGGAGTGAACCAATTATTTTTAGGAATATAGAAGTATATACATATGCATATATACATATAATAACAATTACTACAAAGAGAGGCCATGAATTTGAAGGATATAGGGGAGAGTATATAGGAGGTTTTGAGGGAGGAAAGGGATGGGAGAAATGCTGGAATTAACTTATAATTTAAAAAGAAAAAATTAATGAGAATATCAGAAAGGTATTATTTACCCACTTTATTGGTTAGAAAAATAATGTTCTATGGGGCCATCTCTGAGCTTAGGTGCTGAAGTTGGGCTCTGAGGCATGATAGAATCTTGTACTTGATAGTGGCAAGTGTCACTTTTCTCTCATATCCAACTGAATGGTCCTTTCTTTGTGAAATTCTCCGTCAGGGAGTATAGCAGTGTCTCTTGAATGATGGATAGTATTTTGAGGTCAACTAGGCATTCTAGAGGTCAGCATTTTTGGCCCATCCTGGCATGCTTCATATTTCAGCAAGTCCATTTTGAACTCATTTCTGAAAGGGTTATTTGTTTTTAAGTCAAATCTCACTTGGTCTTAATTGATGCTGCAAGGAGGAAGGACCTTTTTAGTAAGTCAGTGGACAATCTTTCCCAATACTGAGGATAAGAAAATTACTACAAAAAGAATACATAAGAAAGAATGAGAGAAGCACAGGAAGGCGCTTCTCAAATGTAAAGATACCTAGGCAAGATTGAGGTGAATCTGGAGAAAAGAACACACGAAAGTTCAAATAGACAGGAGAAAGTTTGGGGCACTGGCGATGGGGATAAGAAAGGATTTAAGAGCTCAAACAGAAACTTGTGCTTCTGGGGCTGAATGACTGATGTCAGAACTGACAGCCCTTAGAGAAATGTTAAGAGAAAGAGGTGTCACAAATGCTTTGCCAGGAGCCAATGATATGGCATGTGTAGGTGAATCTTTGCAGTAGGGTCCAGAACACTGGAAAGGGGAAATCAGAGCAGTCACAAACAGCCTTGTGCTAAAAGAGACAGGGAAAGATAATCAGGGATTGGCTTGCATATTCAGCCTGTGAACAGGTCAGGATATCAAGCCGCCATCTGTTCTCCATGGCCAGTGTCTGGAAGGGCAACTAACTGTTGTCTCTCCCACTTCCTGTCCACTGCCTTTCTGTTTGTGCTGGGCTTTCTCTTCCCTGATGTCTCTGGTGTTTTTCTAGCCCTCAGCAGCTTCCTACTGTGGCTTGCATGGTTCTCCTTTGTTCCACTAGACTCCTGTGCTGCTGACCAACTCCCTCTCCTTCTCTCGGGTTCTGTTGGAGGAGCAGAGTGGCCACCACTAACTAAGTAGTGAAAATGGTTTAATCTGTGGGAACTTCTCTCCCACTGCAGCACCTACGGTGATGGATTGTTTTACAGCAAAGAAAGTGGTCTCAGTCACCAGCAAGATGTCAGAGTAGAAAGCTTGAGACCATGGCTCTCCGGGTATATGTTACAGGAAAAACTAGAAATGGACCTTTCCAAGAGCAATGAAAGTCAGAGAGCTACAGAGACCAAACAAATACCTAATCGAGAAAAAGCAAGGGCCTGTATGTGGCTTTTATTTGTTTTGTTCCACACACCTTTGGTGTGTCCAGCTGTAGTTTCAGAGAACTGGTATCTTAGTCCATGTATCTTCCTGTGAACTGGAGAGAGCAGTACCGCCAGAATTCTAAGCTGCCCGTTCCACACTGTCTGTAAACTGCCTGAGAGTTCGGTATTGGTGTCTGTGTTGTGTGTATATGAGGGCCTGATAGCAAAAGATGCTCAAATGTCAGACCAGAAGAAGCCGGCAAGCACTGGGTGCCTGTTAATGTCACATGGGAGGGCTGCAGACTGGCAGATGCCATGGATAGAAAACTGCAGGCTGTGGAGGGCATAGCACAGCCAAGGCGCTAGAGGAAGCAGAGAGACTCCTGGTGAAAAGGAAATGTCTCAGGTCAGCCTCGCATGGAGAAGAATCGACAAAGGCTGTCTCCAGGAAACAGGAGAGGCCCGGGAACCACAAGAACCCAGAAATTATACGCATAACCCAACTAATATGCAGTGTGCGTCCGTGCGTGCGTGCGTGCGTGCGTGCGTGCAGAGAGAGAGAGAGAGAGAGAGAGAGAGAGAGAGAGAGAGAGAGAGAGAGAGAGAGAGAGAGAGAGAGATTCTCCCCTGACTCTTTCTTTGAGATAAGATTTTTCCATATATCACAGCAGCCTGGCCTCAAATTCACAATCCTTCTGACTTCTGCCATTTAGTGGGATTTGAGGCCTATGTGATCATGCCTTACTCGTTTTTGTAAATGGTTAATTTTGAGCAAAAATTTTACAAAGTTTCTCAAAACATTGGTTGCATTTTGCATTATGATTCAGGTAGGGGGAGACCAAGAGATAAGGAGACAATTGACTTTGAAGGGTGGGTTATTATACTCACAGGTTCTAAGGAAGGGGGCATGTCATCATGAGAGCCCATGTGGGAGGCTCTGTAGTCTTGGGGAGAGATCACAAGGAAGTGTTGGTGTGCTTCTGCAGAGAGCAGTGTTGGCGCCTGGGAGGCAAATTCAGAACTGCTTTGGAGGTGTGAGTGCAAAGAGGGGTGTTGTTATATGCAGGGTGTGCATCTTACTGCCAAGTACAGGGGTGATTAGGGCAGAGGGTACCAGAACAATGCTGCCTGGACCACAGCTGTCCATCAATCTTGTTTGCACTGTTTATCAGATAACCAGGCATCCAGATCATGGTCATCTCAGAAGCATCTCCTTACAGCAGGGGCTCCTCATTTGTTGAGAAGCCAGGTTGGACTTCAAAAACACATTTATTCTGTTATTGGAAATTTCTCTAAAGATATTTTCTTTGTATCAAAGTTTCAATTTTTGACTTGTTTATGCACTCAGCACTGTAAAGAAGTTCTGTGCAATAAATTGGGAACACAGAAGACAACACTGCAGGAGGGTACTTTGTGAGTTGTTATTAAAATATTGACTAAGAACTCCCACCAGTAAAGCTTTGAGCAAAAATATTCTATTGCATCCCTTTCCACTTGCCCATTCTTGTGGGAATTGGACAGAGCTGGATCTGTGAGCTTAATACTAAAATGAAAGCAAAGCTTAGTCAGGGGAGGAGGTTGACAGCAGAGGCCTAGTCTTATCATCAGCTCCCTAGGAGCCCCATAACACAAGGGTTCAGGAGCCTCCAGATAGCAGAACTATACAGACAAAGCCAGTCACTCCTGGTTAGTCCCCTGACCACTGTGTTTGCCGGTGTAGGCATTCTTAGGGATAAAGGAAATTTAAGAGGCTGGTTTGTCATAACTTAAGATGGGCTCTTTCTCACCCCAGTGATCTCATTAGCTTGTCTGAGTCCATATTTGAAGCATGGGACTCAGTGAAATGCAGTTTGAATTTTCTAGTCCATTTCTATAGAGTCAGTTTGTGAAGCACTAGATTGTAGGTGCTAGTCCAGATGAACCAGCTGTGGTTTCAAAAGCGAATTTCCAAGACAGATTATCTCTTCCTGTGTATTACTGCAGTAGGGGTTCATCTGCTCTAATGTAACAGGAGCTAGGACATTTTGGGATGACAAAAAGTACAGCTTTTCAGGTGTCACTTGGAGTTCATTATGGATATTTGGGGCTCAGCAAAGATGACAGGACTGTGGAATGAAAGTTACTTCCATTCCTTTATTCTGTCTTTTAAATTCATGTCAGCAGTTTAATCACATTTGCCATCAGTGGAATTTGCCAGAATCCTAAGGGAACATACACATTAGTTGAGGCTAGATTTGGAATCTGCCCTTTCCTGTGTATAGTCAGCCAGCAAATCTCCCTTTTTTATTTTTTATTTTTTTTGGTTTTTACAAGAAAGAGTTTCTCTGTATTGTTTTGGAGGCTGTCCTGGAACTTGCTCGGTAGAGCAGGCTGGCCTCGAACTCACAGAGATCCGCCTGCCTCTGCCTCCCTAGTGCTGGGATTAAAGGTGTGCGCCACCAACACCCGGCCCGTGCAAATCTCCCTTTTTATCCTTGTAACCCCAATGGATACATGCGATTTGTTCCTTTATTACTACTCACTTAGCCCTAGGTGCCAAGAGCACTTACCTAGATATTTTCACCTTAGGTAGCCTACTGTGGAGACTCTGTGCCTATGCTTGAGGTCACCCATGGAATATATCTTCATAGACATGGTATTATCCTTAATTCATAGACCCTCTTTTGTGATAGGACTCTGCTATAAAATCCAGATGGAACTCACTATTGCTCACATGCCCCCTGCCACCTCAGCCTCACAAGCACTGAGATTGTAGATGGCTCCATTCAGGGCTCTTATTTCTTTTATTTTTTGTCTTATTTGTTTTTATTTTGAGATAAGGTATTACACAGTCCAGGTTGGTCTCCCAACCCACTATGTATTTGATGATGGTCTCGACCTCCTAATCCTTCTCCCTACTTTGTCCAAGGACTGAAATTACAGGCATACACCACAATGCCAGGGATGACCCATAGGCATTCTGGGTCTGGCCCAGCGCTCTGCCCATTGGAAGTTCTGTCCCAGCTGAAGGTTCATCAACATCTACAACAGGTCTCATATGTGCACATCAAATCACAGTCCCATTCGCATGAAAATTTATCTCTATTAAATATTCATAGACTGCTACTCACTCTCTTTAAGTTCTTCCCATGATGCCTAGGTGTTTATCCTACACTTAGGTCAAGTAATGAAAAAAGAAAACCAAGGAACATCTCCAAGCCCGTGTTCCCTTTTCAGGTCATGCCATATAGCTTTTCTACCATGGACTGTGTGTCTAAGTGCTTTTACCTTCTGGATCCTCCTTTCTGAAATTATTTCTTTTTTTTCAGAATTCCATTTGTATTGATTCGACAATCAAAGTACAATCAAGATGCTGACATTTTGTTGGGAAAAGTGTTTCAAAAATGTTGAAATTGTCCTTTTTGCTCAGTCCTTAGAACTTTCAGTGCCTCTTATGTGTGTTCAGGATAAAGCCCGTGCATCTAGACAGCAGTGATTTACTGCTGCCAGACTGAGATCTCAGTTATCCTTTTCCATGCCTTCTCACATGGCTTGGCACCACAGAGCTTTTATGCTCAGTGGATTCTGCCCTTGAGGGCCCTCAACTAGATTTCTTCCTTCACTGTCCATCACCTCAACAGAAGGCTGTTCATTTCTGCCCAATGCCCCAGATCCAGCTCATGAGTGGCTAGCCTTCACTGAGGGCCTCCCACCTATCAGAACGAGTTAATGGATAATCTTTTGTCCCCCACAGGGTTTAGCTTCTAAAATCCACCTGTAGATCCATTTCAGCCAACACTCACGTATTATTACTAACACCTGCAGATGCTGTGCTGCCCATGGAAGCAGTGAGGACCGTGGATTGTCATTATCTGTTTATGATTTTGTAGCTTCAGGTCCTAATATTTTGTACTTATTTCTTTACCTATTCTTATTTCACTCAACATAATATTCTACACATGCATTCATGTTGCTAATGAGAGGATTTAATCTTTTTATTTCTGAATAATAGCTCTTGGTATAAAAATACCACATTTTCATTGTTTGTTAGTTGATAGACAGCCAAGTTCATTCTGTGTCTTGTCTATTGTGAGTAGTACCACAGTGGGTATGAAATGGCAAATGTCCCTTTGACAGACAGCAGAAGAAGGATTGCTGGGTCACAGGACATCTTTACTTTAAAAATTTTAAGGAACACTCATGTTGTTTTCCAAAGTATATGCCCTAACTGATATACTTCATCAACAGTGTGTTGGTCCTCTTTCTCTGAATTCTTGCTTAAGCTTATCTTTTGTCTTTTCGACATAGCCCCATAGTCCTGCTAACTGGAGTCAGTCCTTATCTCCCCATGGTTTTCATTTGCATTTCCCTGATGATTTCTGGTATCATGGATTTTCTTTAGTTTCACATGCTATTGGTAATTCATATGTCCTCTTTAAAAATAGTGAGTTTTTAAAACCACTGTAATTGATTACCTTTTTGCTGCTGAGTTATTTGTGCATTGTTGATAGGCACCACTTATCAAATGCATGGTTTGAAATATGAGTGTCTTCACTCAGTTGATAATTTCTTTTGCTATGTAGAAATGCTTTCATTTGATGCCATCTTATTTCCTCATCGCTCCTCTCTCTCTGTCACTGAGTTCCATGGGTTCAGTTCAGTGTTTAACTGTGGGTGTTTGCCTATGCTTCCATCAGTCACTGGATGAAGGCTCCAGGATGGCTATAGACATCAAGTTCATTATCAGGAATGGGCATTCAAAGTGGTCTAGTTTTGCTTATTCACTAAACATTTCCTAATGAAACTCAAGTCAGAAACTCTCAAACAACTAATTTTAAAATCAAACGTTGTAGAATAGTACCACCCAAGGACACACACTTGTTTAATACTTACAAGATGAGGAATGATAAGAAAGTATTAAAATTATTTTTAATAATTAAATATTCATATTTCTATAAGAAATAAAATTTTCTATGTGTAGTAAAGTCACAGTAATTCCTTATTTACAGTCTGAGCCCCAGCATTTCAGGCAGTCGTTTGCGTTGTTTTGTGGTGTGTGGAGGCATGTACAGTGTCTGTTCAGGACTAAGGCTACCTTGAAAACCTGTGATTGATGGTTAGTTTTAATTGTCCACTGGACATAATCAAGGACCACCTAGTAAGAGAACCTCAAGGACTTTATAGATCAAGCTTGCTTATGAGCATTTCTATGTAGGATTATCTTTATTACGTTAATTAAGTTAGGAAGCTCTCCCCACCATGGGTAGCAACATTCCTTAGGCAAGAGACCCTGAACTGTACATAATGGAGAAAGATGAGTCCTAGCGTGCATTTCTCAATTCACTGCACTCTGGTCTACACTATAGATAACTATGTGTCTAGCTGATTTAAATTCTTTACAATGATTAATGGAAAACTGGAAGTTTAAGCTAAAATAAACCCCTTCTCTCCCAAATAATTTTTGTCAGGATATTTATCACAGAAACAAGTAGTGAAACACTTTGACTGTAACATAGAGGTCTCAGATTTATTATGCTTTATTTGGAATCAATTAAATTTTGCCTATTTGCATGTACAGAAGTCTATTTAGTGTTGCCATATGTTCCATTACCCTACATTCAGCTATATGACATCATATGGGCTGTGATCCACAGGTAAAAGAGTAGTGATTTAAAAGAACACAAACTTTTCCACACATATGGATGTTACGAAAAGTATTTTGATGTCAATGTTACAGACATCTGGGCATTGATGCTTCCAAAGATATACATTTATGAAAGTAATGAACCCTGATGCGGAAACTTGACTCACAATGTGTTAAGTATCTCTCCATCATAATGGATATGGTACAAAGGCACAGATGTGCATTTTTATAAATGACAAATATACAGTCTAGAAACCATAACAGATGCAGCCACAATGAGAATACTAAATGGAAAACTAATTTTACACATTTATACATTGCTACGGGCCAATTCTTAGAAGGAAAAAAACAGAAAATAAATGATAAGAATAATCAAAGGAAAATGATCCAAGTGTCCTTAAAATGCACATACAAACATCACCTCTGAAACCCTTTGAAGTGCATGGGCAAGTGAGGTGGGTAAGAGATATGAGCTCCAGCTTCTACATTGTGATGCTGAGGTCCTGGCCTTTGCTTTTAGACTCTTGGTCTTGTTACCAAGCTCAGCAGCCCAAGATCCTCTCACAGTACCATTGTAATCTAAGCAGAATACTGAATAACAGGATACAAAGAAAATAATACCCCAATTACAGGGATTGTTCCCTGTGATAATGCAGCTTCCACAATAGGACATCAAAGGGATTAAATGGAGATTCAGAAAATTGGAGTTGCACCTCTCACTCTGATATGGATTCTGCTTGATCTCAGGGTCAGTCAGAAGAACCTTCTTCTGCCTCCATTCCCTCTCTGAATTCACCTTCCAAACCCCAGACCCTTGGCTGCCCTTTTTCCACAGCAGATCCTACTGGAGGAGTTCTAGCTTTAGATGGGGCCCCTGGTACTGGAAACAGGTCATAAACATTGCCCTCTCTCCTTGGGTCTGTGGAAAGGGATCTGCTTTCTAAATTTTCACTTCATGAGAAGGTGTATGAAGGTGTGGGAGATAGGTTTGCAGCTGGGATGTGTCCACTCTTGGTACAGGCTTAAGGCTTTGGGGAGACAGCCACCTTCCTCTGTGTTTCCCAGTTCATTCCCTATTCATTGCTCTCTTATTTTTGAGAAAGCATATGCATACGTTGTCTATTTAAATAACTCCAAACCTTTTACAGTCTTTACAAATTACACATAAAATCTTCTTGCATCCAATTTAATGTAATATTAGTTTAATTTTAAAGTATGTTTAACCCTGTAGAAGTGCTACAGAAACAAATGGGATTCTGAGAACTAGCAATGTGGTGGCGAAGCCTGCTTACTATACAAATGAAAATGCCACTTGCTGCTTGTAGACCCAGATACCATATAAGCTTAAGGCATAAGTATGTATGTGCATTGTAACCCACCTTACTCAGTGATACCAGAAATCCCATCCTGCTACACGATGCCTTCTGTCCTAGGATACCATAACGGCTTCCCCGTGGTGGGATGTAATGTCTTCAGTGGTGGCACACTTGTCTGCCCCATCACTCTGCTCCTGCTAGCTGGTGCAACAACACCAACACCTCCGAATGAATTATCTGGCCTGAATTGGAACAGGATCAAATTTTTGCTTGTTCCTTGACAAATCAAAATTGGTGTTTAGTGCTCTGATTTCCACAGCCAAGTTAGAACATGGGCAGAATGTGTTATTGTAACCCAAGCTGGATGTGGTCTTGCAAAAGCTGGCAGCAAAAACCAGCCTTAACTACTGTTCTGACAGCAACACCAGGGTTTTCTGTTCTAAACCTTAAAACTGAATGTCTTTTTCTGTATCTTGATTTTTAAAGAGAGTTTCTTTGGTGAATGTCTAGGGGTCACTATAATGAGAGATGGAAGTGAATGATAGTCTGCATTTGTTTATTAAGATGAAATAGAATTACTTTAAAAATGGATACATGAACGTATATTATGCTTTTTATGGGGCACCACGTGATGCTTCAGTACAAGTCATATATACATTGTGTAGTGATAGACTTGGTGAGGCAAGTGTCTTCTCATAAGTCTGCATTGTTCCTGGTGAAGGCATCCACATTCCCATCCTCTCACTTTTGAGTTGTGAGTGGCATTACAAATGCCACGGGCTCTTGTTATTCTAAGCACAGTCTAGGTCCTACTTTCTAGGAATATTAAGATGCTCTGTAGGGCCATATGGAGCATGTGAACTTTTTAATATTATTCCACTGAAATACTTAACTCTGTAAAATGTATAAACTGCAGAACTCTAAAGCTATCTGTCGAATGAAAAGTGGTGTCTCTGAGTAATTCCAGGGAGATCCCTTGGAAAGAAAGAAGAGTCCCAGTTCCAGCAGTGATCTGTGGCCTCTCCATGACATACTTCTAAAGTCTAGGTGGAGGCAGCACCCAGGGATATTTGTACGCTCATGCAGAGGACAGAGGAAGGGCAGGATGGAACCTGCTGGGGGTGGAGGGCTGGGGCTCTCTCCATGGATCAGCTCCTCTTCTGTGGCCTTGTGATGGTTTGACGGTCTGTAGTGTTGTTAGGAACTCTACTGTCACCATGGTTGTTGCACAGAAGCCCACTTTCAATGCTCTTGTAACTTTGTAGGAGTTAGGTTGAGATTATCATAGACCTGGGCTCTGCTAATATCAGGAAAATGGAGCCCTTACAGCAGGCCTGATATACCAGGTATGTTAGGGTTGCACCATTCCTCGAAGTTCCTATTTCCTCTAAGAACCCACCACTCAAGAAACCGCCATACAAAGAAATGTTTGACTTACATTGGTCTCCTAACGTGAAGTTTTATCATCTGAGTTCCCGAGTGAGAAGTTGCATTATGCAAATATCCAGAATACAGCCAGGCACACTGGAGATTACTAACCATGGAAGCCATCAGTCATTTCACCAGTGAGATGGGAGAGCAGATTGCCCTTGCCTCCTAGATAGAGCTCTAAAAATGACACCAATCCAGGAAATATGCCACAACTAAGGACAATGCATTCATAACTGAGAAATGAGGGAACAGAATGCAATGATTAGAGCACCATTTTTAAACTCTCCACAGCAACTGTGATAGTTTTGGTATCATAAACATTTATGAAAGCTGGTCAAACATGGATCCATCATTGGTATTTTAAAATTTCACTACTGCACCATCCATGGGAAGGTTTGCAGCTTTTCTGCAGAATGTGCCAAGCAGAAGCTCTTGGGCTCTAGCCTGTTTCCTTCTTGCTGGATGAATATGGTCTTTGGGAAATCAGGAGTGTGTGCCAGTGAGAAAGTGGGTTGTAGTATATGCAGCTATTAGCTGGAAGTCCAGCATGTCACAGCTGGTTGTTGAACTCTAGAAGGCATTGGAGATACCTGTGTTTCAGGTGTGCCTTCTTAAATGGCCATAATGATGTTGGTGTGGCAGAATGTCTCTCAAAAATATATACACACACTCAAAGCACATAACACATGACCACAGCTTATGCTATCCTCCAAGCATCTACCAGAATTCGTGTCAGGAACCTTGATAGATGCCTGAATCCACAGATGCTCAAATCTTTTATTTCAAATGGCAGTGATGCAGTACAGGCCTGTAACTTAGAATTATTCTGTCACACAATTTGCATACTCTCCAGGTAACTAAAACGCGTAATAAAAAAGCTATCAAATTATTTTCATGCTACACTGTCTAGAGAATAATGAAAAGGGAAATGTCTATGCATGTTTGGTACAGATGCAGGTTGTTTCCCCTGCAGATGTAACACATGAATGAGGGGTGACTATGATAGCTTGTTGGGTACCAGTTGCTTTTCTCTGCTCACAGGTAGGCAAGGACTCAGCATCTGAGGACTGTCATTTCCCCCTTCTCTTCATTTGTGCATTCTTGTCCATTTAATTCTTTGTGTGTGTGTGTGTGTGTGTGTGTGTGTGTGTGTGTGTGTGTGATAAGAATGCTTAATAAGATAATCAGTACACCATTATCACCTCTGGTCACCATGCTTGCATGTCTGTCCATGGAACAAATTCTTGTAATCTCTCAGTAACATCTCACACTCAGCTTTCAGGAGTTTCCCTTTAAAAATTCCACATCTAAGCAGTATCGCATGGTGTTTATTTTATGCTTCTGGCTTATTTATGAGTTCATTTCAGGAATGCTTTTGCCAAAAACAAGATTTCTGTCTCTCTTAAAAATAACTGAATCAGACTGGTGATGGTGGTAAATGCCTTTAATTCCAACACTTGTGAGGCAGGGACAGGTTAATCTCCTTGAGTTCAAGCTTAGCCTGATCTACAAAGAGAGTTCCAGGGCAACAAGGGCTATTACAAAGAAACTATGTCTTGACAAACCAAAACAAACAAACCAAACCCCAAAAACCCAATATGCATGCACACATACATACATACATATATGCTTGTAAATGTCTGTATCTATGTACACAAACAACTTATATTCTGTATATGTCCATCTTTCTATGGACACTGGTTGTATATTTATCTTGGCCACTGAGGCCACAGTGAGCATGGTGTGCAGACATCTTACCATTATAATGATTTTATTCCTTGGGTATGACATCATCACTCCTTTAGTGGGTGTGCTACATCTTACAGTAGTTCTGGTTTTATCTTTTGAGGTACATCCTCTATACTGTGTCTCACAATGGTTTTACTAATTTACATTCTCTTCAGCAGTGTTTAAGAAATGATGGTTAGGTTAATTAGTCTGACTAGTAATCTAACCATTTCACCATCTATTTGTATGTTAAAAATGACCCTGTAAACTTGGAACCTGGATTCTGCTTGACTTAATGATGGAGTTATTAAAGCCACACACTGATAAATTTGCAATAAGTTGAAAATGTGATAAGTGAGAAATTCATATAAAACAAATAACAGACTAAAGATCAGAGTTATAGAGGATGGATCATGTGGGTAGCTAGGACTTGCTGCACAATGTGCCAGATTCTGAGAATGGTACCAAATGTCCGTAGCCAGGAAAAGATTAAAATTCAATTTTGAAGTATAATTTTGACAAATTATATTTTACTTCTGCCATACTGTAGAGTTGAAAATTCATAAGTAAAACCAATGCAAGACAGGAGCAGTCTTTATACATCTTTTATTCATTGGTTTTGCTTGAATATAGCATGACAATGTAATAATGATTTCAAAAAATTAAATTAATTTCTGATGGAATGAGATGGCAATGGGTCCTGGACCAGGAAGTTGAAGGCAAAGATAAAAATGCATCAGAGTCAAAGAAAATGATACTAATCCTATTTTCCAAATGGAATCAGTGGGAGAATTTTATACTTTATCATAAAGTAAACCTGTGTGGAGGTGAAGGATATGATTTTTCTGTTTTTCTCCCTACACCTTGCCCTTTCATGCCTTCCTTCCTTCCTTCCCTCCTTCCTTCCTTCCTTCCTTCCTTCCTTCCTTCCTTCCTTCCTTCCTTCCTCTCTTTCTCTCTCTCTGTCTCTCTCTTTCTCTGTACCTCTCTCCTTTCTTTCTTTCTTTCTTTCTTTCTTTCTTTCTTTCTTTCTTTCTTTCTTTCCTTCCTTCCTTCCTTCCTTCCCTCCTCCCTACCTCCTTTCCTTTCTTCTTTTAGAAAAGCACTCTGTAGCCCGTTGGGGCTGGCATACATGCTGAGCTTTGGGAGAGGACGGCTTAGAGATTGTGTGAGTTCAGGGCCACCAATACAAAGTGCTGGTGCACATGAACATCGTGACTCTGGGGTGGGGCATGGGGCGAAGTGGAAGCAACACAGCTGGGAAGCCTGAACACATGTGGCAGAGAAAAATAAGGAGGGGATGGGACCCACTTTTGAATCTGGATGACTGGAGTAATGGGAATCCTGAAGGGTTTTTTTTGGAGATCACAAACCTGCAGGTTGCAGGGGACTGGGCGTGTGCAGAATATATCCAATTATATGAGGGTGGAGACCCAAGCAACATGATGAGATGGGTTTCAGAGAGTCCAGGAGACTCTTCTGGCCAAACATATAAGCAGAAACATCCATTTACTTGCAGGTTCTGGTTTGCCTTCTGTTGCTGTGAAAAACACTATTAACAAAAACAACTTGAGACAAGGAAAGGGTTAATTTGCTTTATACCTCTAGATGAAAAGCCATCATTGAGGGAATCCAGGGCAAGTGCTTAAGAAGAAACCATAAAAGAATGCTGTTGGCTGGCTTTCTGGTTCTCTCACTGGCTCATATTGAGCTCACTATCTTGGTCAGCCCAAATAGAGATGTGCCACAAACAGTGGACTAACCCTTCCTACACTAAATTACTAATCAGGACAATCTGATCTAAACAATCCCTCATCTGAGGTTTGCTTTTCCCAGGTAGTTCTTCTTTGTGTAAGCTGACAATAAAAACCAGTAAAGAGTGCTGGTATTCTGCTTTGCCACTGCATACCTGGAATTAACACAGGTACCACGAACCAAAGTCTACAGTTTGGTAGGAAGAATTGATCCTGGAGGGCAAACTATTATAAGACAAGATGAAACACTAGGATGTTGAGTTTCATCTAGGAAAGGAGGAGATCAGGTTAGATGTTGAAATAAGCCATGCTGCCAGTGACTGTTTCCAGTTATACCTAATAAGCCCAAGGGTGTGTTCCTCAAGGAGGTCACACAACATGTGTCAGCTGCATTTCCAGTGCCCTTGGAGGCCTCTGCACCATGGCAGCCTGGCTAGGAGATTTAAGGGTTGCCACAACCTTATCAGTTTGGATGGTTTGCTAGAACCAGCCAATAGAGATCTGGGAGTGAGCTTAGGGTCCATGCCTTTAGAACAGGCAGGTTACCTCCAGTCACATGCAGGATATCCAGCTGTTTGACAACCAGAACAGTGGATGAGTTTCTATTGAAGTTTCTACTGAGTTTCTATTGAAGTTTAGGTGAGTGAATAAAATAACAATTTGTGTAACCAAACTCATTCTCCAACCTGTCTTTTCTCCAAAGATTGTATTAGAATCTGTTTTCAACATGTAGTCCTATTTTATGTTTGGAACTTGCATTCTTGAACCAACTTCTCCTTCCAAGTCATTATAGACCAAGTCTGTATCCTCTGATATTTTAGCCAGCTGAAGATATTTGCATATTTCTTTTTGCCCTAAAGGTAGGCGTGTGTGTGTGTGTGTGTGTGTGTGTGTGTGTGTGTGTGTGTGTTGGGGCAGGAAGAGGTTATGCTTACATACTCACTATTCTATGTTACTTCAGTTTTTTTTTATTTCACCAGCAGTTTTTAAAAATTTAAGTTAGAAACAAGCTTTCTTTACATGTCAATCCCAGCTCCCTCTCCCTCCCCTCCTCTACCACTCCCCTTCAACTCTCCCCCAACCACCACTCCACTCTCCAAGGAGTCATATCATCCAGGCCAGGGCCTAGGTCCTTCCCCATGCGTCCATGTAGAGATGGACATGGAGTGGGCTAAAAAAGTCCAACTATATGACAGGGATAAATGCTGATCTATTGCTTGAGATCCCAAAGAATTCTGAGGCCTCCTCACTAACATCCTACAGTCCCACAGCCAGAAAGTCTGGGAAACAGTGAGGACCCTAAGAGAGATATACATGGTAACCCAAAGGAGGGAAATGCGACAGAATCTTCTGAGAGGATTGGGAGCAAGGTGTGGGGGTTGAGGAAGCTTGGAGAAAGAGAGGGATGAACAGGAGGGGAGTGGAGGACATCAGGGAACAGCAAAGTTGAGTCTGGGGATGAATAGAGGAGAACAGGATGAGAGACACCATAATAGAAGGAGCCATTATATAGGTTTGAAGAGAGACCTAACACTAGTGAGATTTCCAGAGATCTACAAGGATGACACCTACTGGCAATCTAACCAGTAGTGGAGAGGCTACCTTAAATGCCCTTCACTGATAATGTGATTGATGATTTCCTTGTGTGCCATCCTAGAGCCTTCATCCAGTGGCTAAAGGAAGCAGAGGCAGACACCCACAGCTAAACACTGAACTGAACTCCTAGAACCCAGCTGCAGAGAGGGAGGAGTGATTAGCAAAGGGGTTAAGACTTGGCAGGTGAAACCCACAGAGAGACCTGACCTGAACGGGAGGGGGGGCTCACGGATCCCAGACTGATAGCTGAGAGGCCAGCATGTTACTTTAATTTTATAACTAAACTTTTATAAGTTTATCACACTTTTCAGGGTTCTTTATTTTATAATGTTCTCACCAACAAGCAGAACTAGAATTGCGTTAACAGTGAAGTATGTAATCAGTGTCTGTAGCACCCTAGGAATACTCGCCATGGTTGGCAGGGTCTCATTCTTCATAAACAAGGTCTGAGGTCACTTAACTTCTGTGTGCCTACCTGGCAGAGTTAGTCAGTATGAAGCTGGCCAATATGAGGCTAGCCGCCAAGTGAAATTCTGCCTGCCAGTGTATCAACACTTCAAGCAGGCAGCATAGCAAAGGGGGGTAGGGAATCACACGAAAGACAAACAGAAGAGAGACTTTTGGTGTTACCCATCCTGACAGTTAGTAGACAACTCTAGCAATTCAGTTGGTGAAGGATGTACAAGTCTAGGATTGAGAAAACCACACAGCAGGCGTCAGACCACACAGTGGATGCCAGGAAAAGAGTGTCTGGACATTAATTCAGAATCACAGAATTGTTTTGTGACACTGTTCAGTGGAATTTCTAAACAAATAATTCCTGTTGTTCTTTTTAATTTTTTTAAAAATTTAAATAAGAAGCATGCATGCTTCAAATGTCAATCCCAGCTCTCTCCTTTCTCCCTCCACCAGCTCCCCGCCACCCCCCATGCCCAGCCCAGTCACCACATCATTCCCCAGGAAGGGTGTGGCCCTTCTTGGGGGATCTCCAGAGTCTGTCATTTCAAACAGGGCAGGACCTAGGCCCTTCCCCGTGTGTCCAGGATGAGAGAGCATCCCTCCATGTCGAGTAGGCTCCCCAAGTTCATTCATATGCCATGGTGAATACTAATCTACTACCCAAGGCCACAGAGATTTCTGAGACCTCCTCACTTATACTACATTCATGGAGGTTGGATCAGTCCCCTGTTGGCCCCTTAGCCATCAGTCTGGGGTTCAAGAGCTCCGGCTTGTCCAATCAGTCAGCTGTCTTTGTGGGTTTCACCAGCATGGTCTTGACCCCTTGCTCATCACTCCTCCATCTCTGTCACTGGGTTCCAGGGTGTCAGTTCAGTGTTTAGCTGTGAGTATCTGTCTCTGCTTCCATCAGTCACTAGATGAAGGCTTTAGGATGTCATATAAGGTAGTCATTGCCCTTATCATCAGGTAGGGGCTATTAATGTAGTCTCTCGGCTATTACTTAGCTTTCCAGTTGGTGTTATCCTTGTAGATCTCTGGAAATCTCTCTAGTGACAACTCTCTCCTCAAAGCTATAATGACTCCTATTATTATGGTATCTCTCATCCTGGTCTCCTCTATTCTTACCCCGACTCAACCTTCCTGCTCCCCCATGTCTTTTTCTACCCTCTTCTTATCCTCCTCTCTTTTTCCTGGTTCCCTCTCCTCTCCACCCATGTTCCCAATCTGCTCAGGAGATCTTTCCTTATTCCACTTCTCTGGGGTATAATGCATATCTCTTGGGAACCTCCCTGTTTCCCAGAATCACTGGCTCTTTATATTGATTTCAGTATAAAGTCTAGTTTGTTAGATATTAGGATTGCTACCGCTGCTTGTTTCTTGGGGCCATTTGATTGGAAAATCTTTTCCCAACCCTTAACTCTGAGGTAATGTCTGTATTTGAGGCTGAGGTGTGTTTCTTGTATGCAGCAGAGGATGGGTTCTGTCTTTGAATCCGTTCTGCCAGCCTGTGCCTTTTTATGGGCGAATTAAGACCATTAATATTGAAGGATATTAATTAACTTTGATTGCTCGTTCTCATTTGTTTTGGAATGGTGGTTCTTGCTGGAATTGTATACAGATTTCCTCCCCTTTTCTCTTTTGGGTGTTGGTAAATTGGGATTATCTTCCTTGGACTGGAGTGTTCCTTCCAGAACTTTCTGTAGGGCTGGGTTAGTGGATATGCATTGTTTAAATCTGGTTTTGTCATGGAATAGTTTGTTTTCTCCATCTATAGTGATTGAAAGCTTTTCTGGGTATAGTAGTCTGGGCTGGCATCAGTGGTCTCTTAGTGCTGATAGAATATCTATCCAGGACCTTCTGACTTTCAGAGTTTCCACGGAGAAGTCAGGTGTAATTCTTATAGGTTTACATTTATATGTTATTTGACCTTATTCTTTAGCTGCTCTAAGTATTCTTTCTTTATTCTGTATGCTTGGGGTCTTGGATATTATGTGGTGAGGGGACGTTTTTTGTGATCCACTCTATTTGGTGTTCTGTAAGCTTCTTGTACCTTCATTGGCATATCTTTCTTTAGGTTGGGAAAGTTTTCTTTTATGAGTTTGTTGAATATGTTTTCTGTCCCTTTGAGTTGTTTCTTCACCCTCTTCTATACCTATTATTTTTAGGTTTCGTCTTTTCACGGTGTCCCATATTTCCTGGATATTTTGTGTTAGGGATTTATTTGACTTAAGATTTTCTTTGATTGATGAATCTATTTCTCCTAGTGTCTTCAACACCTGAGATTCTCTCTTCCATCTCTTGTATTCTGTTGCTTATGCTTGCATCTGTAGTACCTGTTTCCCCAGTTTTTCTATTTCCAGAATTCTTTCAGGCTATTTTTTATTGTCTCCATGTCAGCTTTCAACCCTTGCACTGTTTGAATTGTTTCTTGTAATTTTTGCTTTGTGTTTTCTTCCCTTTCTTGCATTTGTTGGATTTTTTGGTTTGTTTTTTCTTCTATTTCTAGCATTTTATGGTTAGTTTTATCTTCCATTTCTTTAAGGGATTTTCTCACATCCTCTTTGAGGGCCTCTATCATTTTCATGATGGTGTTTTTAAGGTCATTCTCTTCTACTTCATCTGCATTGGGGTGTTCAGGTCTTACTGGTGTAGAATCTCTAGACTCTGGTGGTGTCATATTTGTTTTTCTCTTGCTGAGTGTGTTCTTATATTGCCTCTTCCCCATCACTTCTTCCAGTGGGTGTAGAAAGAGTCTCTTCCTCACCTGGTGTGTAGGCAAACAGTGTTCCTTTTCGGTGGGTGTAAGCAAATCCAATATTCTCTGGCCTCTGCTCTCTGTCCTCTGCCCTGAGTGTGGGCAGAAGTTGACCAATTCTCTCTACAGGCTCCTGGTTGCTTGGTGGTCCCTGGTGTGTGGGGAGAGGTTGACCTGGCTGCATTCCCCAAGCCAGGGGATCCAAGAGAGCCCTGTTGTTCTTTTGTTATTGGGTCAGCACTTGCCTTGTTCTGTGAATAATACCATTATGGAGTAAAATAAAAGGCAGGAGCAAATCAGAGGAGTGCAGTAGCAGCAAGATGACCAGGTACTTGAGGGTGGAAGTTCTGGCTTGTGCTTCCTGTGTTCTGATCTAATGGTGTACTTATTGACTCATTCATATTGACTGATACCCATGATGTTTTTGTGGGGTTTTAGTGCACTCTCATAAAGGAATACACAAACAGGTGACAAAAAGGGAAAGTCAAAAGGAGAAGAAAAATACAGTAGCAACAAGAAAGGAAGGAAAGGGCTTCATGCTTACTGTGTTGAGCTTTACATGCAAGTCCCACATTTGGCTCTGAATATTCAGAATGACCAGTGTGAAGAAAAAAATCTACTGACGCACAGTTCACACTGACTTTAGCTTTCTTTGATATAGCATCATTTATTAAGAAAAGGTGTCTTGCTGTATGGCTGTATGATATTCTGAAGAGCTTTATAATAAGATCTTATTACTTGATGACACGGTGGTGATTTCTTCATGTTGGCTCCTGGCTTTGCACTCCTACAGTAGCCTAACAAGGCAAGCAAAGCAAAGTTCACTAGCCCCAAAACAAAATTGGCTCAAGAAAATGCTCCAATTTTCGGTCTGTCTGGACTTGGCCTGTTTTCTGTCAAACGCTCTCTCTGTACACAGCTTGAGCCTCTTTCATTTTTATAAAGTGTGATAACACATCACTTAGGGCACTGGGATACTTATAACTTTTGACAAAGGAGATAGTACCCTGCGATGTGGCACATGTGAAACACATGTTGGTTATGTCTGACAAATGCAGTAAGACCAAAAATCCAAGTATACTCCAGTTTAAATCAAGAACACATTTGCCCTTTGTTGCTGATGATGGACTGGAGATGACGTCTCGTGAGTGGCTTGGAGATGACTCCCGAAGGGACAGGGCATGAAGCTCACATCTCAACTTGTTGTTCACAGGAATAACACTGTACAGCCATCCGTATGGAGGGGCCCTGCTGAATGAAGACAAGATGTGAGTTGACAGAATTCTAGGGGGGAGGGCAGAGACAAAAAAATGTCTGAGTTTCTGAGGAGTGCTTTTGATCTCCCTTAAACATTTTTTTAGGAGAGACACCAGCACAGGTAGTTTTAAAAAGGGGAATGGCAATGGGTGGGCAGGAAATGGGTGAGAAGATTTTTTAGATACTTTTTTCAGAGATAAAAAATATCTAATGAAGAGTTCTTGTAGTCTATGGACAGCACACATCCCAGGAAGAGTATTCATGTTAACAACCTAAACATACTTTCTACATTGACAAACATGCAAAATCTCCATGATTATTTTTCATGCATGATTCAAAAACTTCACAGCCCACAGGAAGTGCAGCTAGAGGTGGGCACTGTTGTTCTAGGTGTGTTTGGTACAGCATTAAGTGTCAGATGTCAACACTTTGCCACTAATTACACTGCTTCTCCCCTCATTCTCTCCCCCACCCCCTCTTTCCATGTAGCTAACAATCATTTAGTTAAGATTTGATGATAAGAGTATTATTTATACTTTTGGCTTGCCAAGTGGATAACATATATCTTGATGCAGACTCTCTCCTTAAGTAAGCAATGGAGTGGTGGAGGCAGGTGGCAGTTTGCACTTTTACCTATCACTTTTCGAGTCCTACCTCCAGCAATCTCTTGACTCCCGACCTCAGTGCTGCCATGGCTTAGCTGATGACCATCGTAAAACAATGTGTGACGGAAGGAAGGCATAGTCTAGTGGGTGATGTGTGGTCACACTGTCAATGTGCCAGGTACCTAAGGGGCTGCCTGTGCCCACCTGTCCCCAGAGACGAATCAGAATGGACAGTGGCAGTTCTTGACTCAACACCTGTCTGAGAGAGTGTGTGGTCATTTAGAAGACATTTGGTATTTCCATCACTCAAGTTTTGACATGAGCCAGTGAAGCGAGCAGCCCTACAATTGTCCCTTCCTTTGGGTTCTGCTGCACAGCAAGTGGTTGCAATGCAACAAGGGACCACAATATCTGGATGCCGCTCTGGGTATGTTGACCATCAATTTGAGAGTCAGACTCAGTGATCAAGGGTAGACTGAGATGCTTAAATGCTCTTCAGCTTCATATCTCTCTTTTCCATTCTCTGCTCTGCATTGTATTAGCTCTCAACAATAACCCACATCTTCGCAAACACTTGAGGGGCCTGAAAGAGGGAGAGAGAAAGCAGACACTTTTGGCACTGTGCCTGGCCCTCCTTCTCCCTAAGTGTTAATCATACAAGCAAGGTCTGGCTTCTTCTTTGAAGTCTGATGACATCTATTATTCTTTGTCCACAGCCTGGAGAGCATCCGCCAGTGTGGTGTCGCCCTCTGCATTGTCCTGGGATTCTCCATTTTGTCAGCATCGATTGGTAGCTCTGTCGTGAGGGACAGGGTGACCGGAGCTAAAAGGTTGCAACATATAAGTGGCCTTGGCTACAGGACATACTGGCTAATGAACTTCTTATATGACATGGTAGGATTTGGGAGTATGGTCCTTATATGAATATGGAGGTGGAAGGGACCAAGTCACAGGGGGAAGTCCACACCTGAAGCCCTCATTCTGTTGGTTGAGAGCAGCCAATCCAGTTCCCTTTACCAGGCACCATCAGCCATTCAGGATTGCTTCATGAAGGGAAGACACAGGATTCAGGGGCTAGAGATCTCTGAAATAAAGGACCCTCCCAAAAATAGTTTCCTTTTAGTGAGGAAATGAGTAAACAACAGACTTCATTAATCCCTTTCAAAGGCCTACAAGTGAGATGATAAAACTATTAGAAATGATCTCTCATCGGTATCCCTAACCTTTGCCCACAGTGTGAGTAACTCCCAGGTGAGGTGGCAGGTATCAGTGTTTCCTGAGGTGTGGACATCTCTAGACTCTGTCTTGTGTTCTTTCAGGGATGGTAACAAGTCCCTGTTGCGTTGCTGCCTAGAGTTTAGGCCAGGTATTTTCAATGCATGTCTTCTGATATAGTGCTCTTGCACAACCATCACTCATGTTATCACTGTGGAGAAGTTTTCATTTTTGTACAAATGCAATATCATGTGTCTTCATGCCCTAACAGATATGATTCATTCTATGATGAGGAAAATCCTATGTGAGCAGAAGGCAGGGCAGGCCTGAAACTCACAGAGAGCTTGCCACTCGTCAGCTTCTGATCATCTGTGTTCTGTTTTACACAGAACTGATGTGTTAGCAAGTTGCTCCTAAGCAATGTTTACCCCTCTGAATGAGCTTAGAGTTCAACTGATTTATTTGCTTTTGATCCTATAACCTAGATGTTTAAAGACAGTTTATCTGAGTCACACCTGAAACACCTTGGCATTTTAGGAGTCTGTTGTAAGTCTGTCTACAGCCGACACTGAGGATGATTCATAACTTTCAAGTTTGAGAAATGTTTGTCCCCAAAGGCTTTGTCTTTATTAAGCCACTGATCTACAAGGGGACCCAGTGACTCCTCCAGAATGTCGCTTCTGTTTGGACAGAACCGTGCCTAAGTACCTCCCACTCGATTCTGTCTCTAGTACCACAGTCTCCAGCTTCTGTGCTCCCCGCCATTTGCCAGTTGGTGGTGCCAGAGAAAGTGAAGGTTGTGCCCACAAAGAAAGAGTCACACACCCATGACACCACAGAAAAACCAACCCTTAAAGACTCCGGCATGTTCCCTCGTCTCTGTGCTTCCTTTATTACCTCTTTCTGCCCAACTCTGAATGAGTTCTTCACTCCGTGATGTGTGGACTTGGGGTTTAAAGGCAGGAAGAACTATTTCATTATTAGCTGACTCTTCTACTTTTACTCAATTGTTTTATATTTACTCTATTCAACACTTCAGTCATTGAACATTTTTGAGGATCTGTTATGGGTGCAAGATTCCTGAGGACTGAACTGTAGTACCCCCAGTACTCAGTGTTCAGACTTATTCTCCAGCGTGACAGTATTTATTAGAAAGTGGAATCTTTGTGGAAATTATTAGATCAAGAGGAGGAAGCTTTCATGAATGTATCAGTACATGTATAAAAGGGACCCTGGAGAACATTCTTACCCTTTCTGCCATGTGATAGGACAGGAAAAATGCACCACTTATTAGTTTTTTTCGACACAGAGTTTCTCTGTATTGTTTTGGAGGATGACCTGGAACTCACTCTGTAGACCAAGCTGGCCTCAAACTCACAGATATCTGCCTGCCTCTGCCTCCTGTGTGCTGGTATTAAAGGCATGTGCCACCAACGCCCAGCATACCATTTATAAATTACTCACACCATGCTAAATCTATTACTGTACTGGTCTTAGATTTCTCAGTCTCAAGAGCTTCGAGCAGCAGATCCCTTGTCTGTTTTGGATTCTCTCACTCAGTGGACTGAATGCTAGAACTAAATCTACGAGTAAGTTAGAATAGGTCTCACCCCAACAGAGTTCACAGTCTTACCAGAAGAAGAAGACAGACAGCAAATATACCAGATGTAGCTGGTTCATGGATAAATCTTTTGCAAAAATGAAAGAAGGTAATGGTTTAAAGTTAACTTTAATCCAGGGAGTTAGAATAATAAATTAATTTTCAGCAAAGATCTGAGGAGAAAAAGGACTTGGTTGCATGGGTAGTTCTGAGGAAGCATTTTGCAGACAGAAGAATAACTAGGTTTAGGAGTGCCTGAGGAAGGCCAGGCAATTCTGTTGCCTTTGCAGAGTCCTTGAAGGAAAGGCTATAGGGAAATCAGAACAGAGAATATCCACTCCTCCCAGTGTGTGTGTGTGTGTGTGTGTGTGTGTGTGTGTGTGTGTGGCCTTGTTTCAGGGACAATATCTGGGTTCTTTGACCCTTCCCAGGGATATAGGCATAGGTGACTTTGGTAGGTTATTGAGTCTGTTTTCTCTTAAAGCAGCATAGACCCTGATGAAGACAGGGGCTACACCCTAAGGCCAGTACCTCAAATCTATTGGCACAACAAGATGCCACTACACTGTGACTTCAAATGCAGTCACATTCTGAAATTCTGGGTGTTCAGCACATCAATTTTAGAGGATCACAACCAAGACCATAACAATGACTCAGCATGATGAACTCTTAAAAATATTCAAATATGCAAAGCAGTATCTAGGTTTAAGTAGAATCTTAATGGAAATTACAGAGTAAATAGAGAATGATTACTATCCCTGTCTAATGCAGTGTGTCCTCCTTTGTCTTTTCAGCTCTTTTACTTGGTTTCTGTATGCCTGTGTGTCGCCATTATAGCTGCCTTCCAGTTAACAGCTTTCACTTTCCGGGAGAACTTGGTGGCCACAGCCCTCCTGCTGGCACTTTTCGGGTATGTGATGAGAAACACGGCTGCAGAATTATGGTTTGTTTTCTGAGAAAGAAAACCCTCAGGATGGCTTTGAACCTGCTGTCTGCTTCATGATTTTCTGTCTGCTGAAGCAATTATGTTGCTTCTACAAGGGCTGCTGAGCAAACAAGCTTGAGCAAGATGATAAATGTTCTGAAAGGAGGGAAAGGTTGGCATGGTCATAATGAAGATGGCGTTGGCCCTCTCTCAGAAAGGCCCTCAAGCTGTTTGACAAACTTATGCAGTGGGAAATGGATTCTCTGTTATTCTCACTTTGACATTAATCGTGGGCTCAAATACATAATCCAGTTAGCTCTGAAATTGCATCTGTGGAGATTCTCTTGTAAAGCTGCCTGGCATATTTTTTGCCTCTCCTATAATATTAGTAGCTTGGAAGTATTTTCTGTGACTTCTATCACTTTTCCTCAGAGGGAAAAAAATAGAAGTAGGAAAGTCACTACAGAAAGTCTTAGTTATACACACTGGGTATATGTGACCGCACCCCAAATCGTACCCAGATTTATGCCAAAGGGAATAACTAAAGTGAATTTTACATATTTTGTTGTCAATCCAGTGATAGAGAATTATTCAAAGTGTCTAACTAGGGGACAGATTTTGTTTAAACAAGTATGTGTACATCATCAGATAAATGGGTAAATGGATATGAGTTGGCTGATGAGCAACTGAGAAAATGTCATGGTACAAGGAAGCCAATTCTTTTAGACATATTCATGATGTCATCTACCCGGTGCCTTGCTAAATTAATTCCCTGCTAAACCTTAGGTTCTTCCCTGTAAAATGCCAGTTTTGCTGCTAAAAGTTAAATGAGATAATCTCTGTAAGCATCAAGGACAATTGACAGTTATTAAGTTAATTTTAGCCATTACTAGTATTCTTAGAATTATTCTTTTCTTTAGAGAAACCATGTGTTCACTAAAAAAGATGCTTGTGAAACATGATGTTCCGCCCAATTTGAAAATTATGAGCTCATATATGAAGGGTATGTGTGTACCCTATGAGTATTATCTTATTTCATTTTATTGATCTCATTGACGGGGTAAGTGTCGTTGTACTTCATTGTAGCATGTATAAAATAAACCTTGATAAAATTATGTTTGAATTTTAGAGGGCCAGACTTAAAAAATAATGAAAAAATTTGAATGATGTTACATGGTTCACAACTTAATCTTATGAAATTTGTTTTTAGAAAATGTTTAACATCAAGCTAGAAAATTCTATGCTCTTAAACTAAACATTTTTTGGTGGATTTCTAAGGAAGCATTGGTTTATGGATGCATACTTAGTGTTTCCCAAGGGTGACATACTTACTTCCTTATCTGAGAAGACATCAGGACCACGCCAGTTTATAAATAAAGTTAGGTCAGACATGGAAGCACATCAAAGATCCCAGTACTTGGGAGGCAGAGGCAGGGAATCTCTGTGAGTTTTAAGCCATCTTCCTTTACATAGTGAGCTCCAGCACAGCCAGGGCTATGAAGAGAGAGACCCTGTCAAAACAAAACAGAACAAAACAAAAAAAGAACAAAAATTAAAATAAATAAATAAAGCATTTAATTGGGGGCTTGCTTACACTTTTAGAGGGTTAGTCCACTGTCATCATGGCAGGGAGTGTGGCAGCAGGCAGGCGGGAATAGTGCTGGAGAAGGAGCTGAGAGCTCATATCTGATTAGCAAGTTGTAGGCAGACACGCGCACACACACACACACACACACACACACACACACACACACACCCAGAGAGAAAGAGAGAGAGAGAGAGACAGAGAGAGAGAAAGAGAGAGAGAGACAGAGGGAGGGAGAGAGAGAGATAGAGAGAGAGATAGAGAGAGAGGAACATGAATGAGTTTTGTTGTTCATGATGACACACACCTCTAATACCAACACACAGATCCTCGCATTACAGACAGACATGCTTTGTTGGCTCCCATGGGAGGCCTTACCCTTTCTGAGGAGTGGATGGGGCAGGGGTAGAAAGGAAGTGAGGGAAGGGAACACAAGGAGAGGAGGAAGGGAAAACTGTGGGTGGTATGTAAAATAAATAAAAACAGCTTAATAAAAAAGGAACATAGGCAGAAAGACCAGCATGAGACCACATATTAATGCTTCTCTCAAAAACCCCAACCAGTTAAAACAAATCAAGAATATAACACTAAAATTACCCAGAGTAAAAGACAGCTTATAAAAAAATCTGAAGCTAAGAGCATATCTGGTACATGTTTAATGCTAAAGGATTGTGAAAACAAGAGCAGACTTCCCTTTGTTGGGGGGTGTTTCACACAGCAGAAGGAAGTGACCAGGTGTCAAGGGGAGGACACAATGTTTTCTCATTCCAGAGTACCTGTGAACATTAGACCGACCCCAGTGAATTATACAATCATTAAAATGATGAATATTTTAATAAATGACTAGAGCGTTAAAAGCCACCATAGGTTTCACATAAAGTAAATTGCGCTCCATAAGTCAATTTAAATTTTCCCTTAAAAATTAGAAAAGATTGGGGGTTCATGGATCTGCCAATATGTTAATTTCAACCAAGTGTTTGAAAGGAAAGTAATAAAAATGTATTTTTAAAAATAATGGATTTATCACTGGTGGATAATCATCTCATACACTCATTAATGCAGGAAGGGAAGCCTCAAGGGGCTATGTCTTTGTCTCAGAGTCTTTTCTCTAGACAATGCTTTGATCCACTTGTCAAATTTTTGAAGGACATAACCCAGTGTGAAGACCTCATATAAAGTGGGGCAAAGTACAGAGTCTATGTAATCTCCAGTGGAGTGGAGACCAACAATGAGGTGGTCATTACTTCCTCAAGGATAGCTCAGTGTATCCAGAGTAACAATGGGGTGGGGACAGGCATTGTGAGGCCACCCTGTGAACACAGAGATGCAGATCAAAGCCAATGATCATCTGGCTGTGTTTTGTGCTATGCCAACTGACTGCATCAGATATTCCATGAGGTGCTGTCCCTGCTGCCAATTCCTCTAGCTCCTACATTTTCAAGTTTAACAGAGAGAGCTGGCTGGATGCCATATTGTTGAAGGAACAAGGAAAGGCTGGCTCTATTATAGTTCTGGTTTAAGTATACCAAGGATGGTCATCCCTTCTTCTTAATTATCTCCCTTTATAAAATGAAAACAATTTGTCTTATATTGCTCTATAATGCTGTGTTTGAATCAATAGTTTCAAGTTATATATATTTATATGCACATGTGTGCTCTAATAATGAATTTGATAGAAATTAAAACAGCCCAAAATATGACACACATGCTTCTACTATTTTTATATATATTTCAGTTGTAGGAATAATTTGTTTCCTATTCCTTTTTTCCAATCTTTTCCTTGGTTTTATCTTCTATGTAGACCTGGCTCTCCTTGAACTGTCTTCCTGCCTTGCAACCTAAGCTCTGGAATTATAGGTGTAAGTCACCATACCTTGTTCCCACTTGCTGAAAGCAATCACATGACAAAGGATAATAGTTGAGTTTTCCCCTAGAAAGGACGGTTGGAAGTATATGCTGGATTAGAGGTGGGAGTCCATCCTTCCTGTTCATACTTTACTTACAACAGGAATGGTCATGATTAGCCAGTGATGCTCATCTCTTTGGCAGTTAATTCAATTTTACTTAATTATCTTATATAACAAATATTTTAGATCAGTTGCTTTGAAGCACTTGTCTCCAACATATGCTTCACAAAAATGTACTGCAAGGTCAAATAATGAGGCAGATTGGTATTGAGTGAGGTTCCTGAGATACTATATGGTTTTTCACATTATATTCCACACATTTTCTCAAGTGTAAGAATTTATCACTGTTCGTTGCGTTGGAGAACTCTGAATATCATTATAATTTTGGAGTCTTCCAATTCCACTATTACCAGTGGACACTGTTGTTGCAATAGTCTTGGTAGGCAGAGGATCTTCGACTGATAGACATTGTAAGTGGTAGTGGTAAAGTTCAGTGGAAAGCCCAGACCCCCCCCCATAACACTTTCCCTTTGTCTTGTAAGGTCTTTGGAGGCCCCAGAAAAGTTCTTTTTCCATAGAAGACTATTACATATATTACACGAAGTGAGGAAAACTCAACCATTTTAATAACATGTACTTCACTTCAGTGTGATAACAAATAAGCATTTCAGAAAGATAAACATGTGTTCTTTGCTCCTCTGTAGATATGCAATGATCCCATGGATGTATCTGATATCCAGCATCTTTCCCAGTTCAGATGTTGCCTTCATCTCCTATGTCTCCTTGAACTTCATCTTTGGCTTGTGCACCATGCTCATGACCACCATGCCCCGGCTCTTGGCCATCATTTCCAAAGCCCAGGTGAGTTGCTGGCAGTGGCTCATCTCCACAGTGTCTGAGCAGGGACGATGGGGATGCCCAGTAGGTACCTTGTTACCTCTATGCCAAAATGGCTGACTCACATAGCCTAAAGAAGGGAGGAGTCTAGTTTGGCTCACAGTTTAAGAAGGCTTTCACTTTCAGTTTAGGGCCCAGCAAGAACATGTGTGTGAGAGGAGGCTGTTCACCTCCTGGAGTGCAAGGAAGAGCGTGCATGCTAGGTACTCCCTCCAGAGGTCTGCTTTCGGTGACTTACTCTCTCCAACCAGTCTTCATGCTCAAGCTTACAGAATCTTTCAAAATAGTGCCACCATCTGGGAGCCAAGTGTTCATCTTGCCACCCCAATGAGGGATACTTCAGAGTCAAACCGAACACATTTCATTGAATGGAATTGCATTTCCTAGTGGGATTCACGGGAACATATGAGTGGCCTTTTCTTTTAACCTTAGAAGGAGTGGTTGATTGCTAAATTGTGCTGTTATGGGAGCTTCTCCATATGCCCGGGTAAGGCCACATAGATATTTCCTGTTCTGTTACCAACATCCTTCTCAGGACTCCTCAGAATAATGAAAACAATAAAGTATGTCAAAGTGTCACTGTATTCTAGTTTGAAAACTTAAGTAGAATGGGATACAGACATGTCCATACTCACATAAAATGGTGCCTGAATAATGGTGTAAGAGATTCATGTAATTTAGTACTGTGTATTTCCAAATGGGCATGGGGTGTTCATGGGGGAGTGGTTTTCCCTGTGTGGGAAATGTCTAGCAGGCATTAGAGGTGAGCCAAATCCCTTCTGTAGATATATTCCCTTCATTCCTTCCATTTTTCCTCTACTCTGGCTCCTTGATGAGGCTGTCCTCAAGCTTGACTTTTGCTTGAAGCCATCATGACTGGTGTGACTTATGGAAGCAGGCTTCACACTCTGCCCTGTCCTTACCTCCATATTTCAGCTGTTTCTTTTTCTGCTTTTGATTCTCACCTCTGAGCACATTATGCTCATAAGTCCTTTTGCCGTTCTCATACTCTCTGCTGGCTCAGTCGTTCCCAGGAGTTTGAGACAATCTGTAAAACTCACCTGGGAGAGGTACAGTGTCCCTAGTACAAGGAAATGCTGACATTTCCATTTCCAGCAGGAAAAGGACTGAGGCCTGTCCACATAGGGACAGGTTCATTCCTGGTAGCTGGGTTCCAGACTCGATAGACTCTTGAATGATGGCCAATACTGTCTCTTATTATTGTGCCTCATGTTTGTGTAGAAGGAGTGGAGTATGTAAATATCTATTTTGCATTCAATGAGGGCAATGGTCTATTTCAGTGATTTTTTTTTTACAGATTGAGTTTGACACTAATCTGTATTAATATTCTGAGCCTTTAAATAGACAGCTTGCTGAACAATTACTTGGCTTTAACTTGAGGAGAATATTGAAGTCGGCAGAAGAGGCATAGAGGCCCTACTCTACCCTGTTGATTTGTAATGTAACATAGGTTATTCAAGATGCTATAAAATGTGGTGTGAAGGAAACCAGAACCAATACAGATACAAGTGGGAGAAAACCCAAAGTCAGGGCAGCTCTGAGAGAACTGGGTAACAGAAGTGGGGTAAGCTAACTTTCAATGGTAAAGAATGGTGAATCATTTGGAACTAAATATAAGGCTAAACAGGAATGGTTTCATCCCCGAGACTCTAACAGCACGGTGGGTGAAAGGGCATTATTATCTGCACTTATAGACAGCACTGTCCACATGATAGAACCAGCAGGCAATGGGTGCTTTCTGGAAGAAAGAGTCTACGTCACTGAGCAGTTAGGACTGGAAGGCATTTGACTGGATTTGCTTTGATCTTTCTCTTTCCTTTGCTCCTTATTGTGATACGGTTTGCTGAAGTCATTTAACATTATTAAAATACTCATTGCAATTGATATTAAATGTCCATTTTCATGTGAAAAAGTATTATGAACTTGTAAAATTAATGAAAGATGTCAAGAATGGCAACTGTGCTCTCAGGTCAGGGCAGAACATCCATATTAACCATCGCATATGCAGACTGTAGTCAATGCAATTCTTTTCCTTGTTGCCAAAATACTGGAAAAGAAAGTGTCTTGTGTTGTTAGGCAAGGCCAGACATGTCTTTCTCTCCCACAGATGAAGATCTCTACTGCAATCAAGAAAATGCTAGCAGGTTAAAGGTCACAGTTTTTATTTCTTTACATATTAATATGCATCGATTTCTACTGTTCTCAGATCAAACAATTGATTTATCAGTCCATGAATCTGTGATTTTTTATTAATTCAGGATTTACATATTACACAATCTTTGCTAATACTTCTGTAAAAATCTTCTTGGGTTCTTTAAAATGAGTTCTGAAAGCACCATACCCTGTCATTAATTATCAGTTCCCAAGTTCAAAGCTGCTTATCCCAGACTACCACTGATACCAGAAATCCTTTCAGGCAGTACACTAATTGACACAGGCACAGAGCAATGTGACTGTAGATGTGATTTTTTTCTGAGAGTCCTTTTATGGACTTGCAGCAGTTGCCATTTATTGTATTCACACAGTGAAAAGTGGGAGAGATGGCTAGTGGCTCATTCTCTTCCTACAAGGACGCTAATTTCATTGTAGAAATTCCTCCCATTTTCCTCATCTACTCAAAACTACCTTCAAAAGGCCAAGAATGCGTCTGTGATAGATGGAATATCTGTATAACTCCCAAGATATATATGTTGAATTTTTATCACCAATATGGTATCTTAGAAGTTGGGTTCCCAAGACTCATGGCATTCTCAGGTGGATGTCACAAACTCATTCTGTCACAGTAACTCCAAAGTAGCTCACTTATTATGGCCGCAATTAAAGCACAATAACATACCATCTACTCTTTACACTTCATCAGAACATACTTCATCCCAACTTCTCTCCAGGTGTGAGCCAATACAATCAAATATACGAGGCAGGCAAAGGACACACATCCCTAGTTTAAAAAAAAAAGGAGAAGAGGGAGAGAAGGACCATAGATCCTATTAAGCCAAACCTAGTAAGACATGCAGTACAGGATTTCAAGAGTAAGCTTATTTGGCTACATGACTGTCCAAGAGTGTTTCTGAGTAATGGGAATAGGGCAGACTGAACCAACAGCCCCAAGCAGCAACAACAGGAAGTAATTAGTATATGGTCTAAAAAGGGAATAACTTATAATTTCATCTTTCCCCCATTTTCTGTGCAGAATTTGCAGAAAATCTACAATGTCCTCAAGTGGGTTTTTACAATTTTTCCTCAATTCTGCCTGGGGCAAGGGCTCATAGAACTCTGTTACAATCAGATCAAGTATGACCTGACTCACAACTTCGGCATTGATTCTTATGTGAGCCCCTTTGAGATGAATTTCTTGGGCTGGATCTTCGTGGAGTTGACCTTGCAGGGCACAGTTCTTCTCCTCTTGAGGATCCTGGTACATGGAGACCTTCTACGGTGGTCAAGGTATGTCCTAAAGTGTTCCTGCTTAATGCCTCTAACTTGAATAAAGAATGAGGAAAAGTCCATCTGGAGTCTGCAAGGTGAAGAAATGTGCCTTATTGACATTATTATGAATGGTTTTAATAAGTCAAAGATTTTATGTATCCTTTTTTAGTGGGTAAGTATGAATCACCAACTAAATGGAAAAAAATTCCCAAACATACGTTGCCAACATTTAAAATAATCCTTTCAATTATTTGGTTGTCTCAATTTATTTTTCACTTTGAGATTGCTCATTTTTTTTGATACTTTATAACATTGAAAATGAATTTGGTTGATAGCATAAAATAATTACTTTTATAACCAAATGGCATTAATTGTCAGGAAGGGTTAGGACTTTAATGCAGAAACCACATGATTTTGACACAGGCACTTGCACACATGCGCACACGCACGTGTGGGCGCGCGTGCGTGCACACACACACACACACACACACACAGGGTTAAGGTAGCTTTGTAAAGATGCTAAAACTTTGTCAGATAAAGTTCAATGATTAAGAGCACTTCTGTTCTTCCAGGAGACCCTGGTCCGATTCCTACTACCCATGTGGTACATCACAATCATCTGTTGTTCTAGTTCTGGGGGATATGATGCTCTCTTCTAGCCTGCAAGGGCACCAGGCACATACATGGTGCACAGATATACATACACACAAAACACTCATACACACAAAATAAATAAGAAATAAATAAATAAATGTTTCAAAGACGTTTGAAATCTACAAGGAAGTGTGTTTTCATGTGCACTGTCCCTGCCTCTCCGTGGTTGCTTCCCCTCCACCACTTAACGTCCTGATCCTCTCTGTTTTTGGTCCTCTGATTCCCACTTTAGACAGAGATTCTCTCCCACACCTCTCTAAGCTCATCCTTTTGTTTTTCTGAGGCATTCTCTCAAAGCAGGGATTCTTTGTGGAAAATCTATTACTGTCCCTCCCCCATCACTAAAGAATCTGCTACAGATTATAAAGCTCCATTGTTAATACTTTTGGCAGTGTTTTTACATGTATTGTTTTCTTTTAATTCATTTCAATGTGTATTTCTTTATAAAATACCCTGAGCCTGCTAAAGTAGAGAAAACCATTTTGAATACAAATCCCCAGACTCTGCTGAATTCGGGTATGACTGTTCTGGAATTTGCTGATTTCCCATAGCTGAATTACTCTGGAGTAGAATTCTGAACACCTTTTAAATATAATTGCTTCTGTGATAATCCTCAATACTTCAGCCTGTTTAAAACCCACAATGGAGTATCCCTCTGGCAGCTTCCAGGTTTCCCAATCCTGCTAAAGCATCAAAGGAATTTTCTTCAATGAAAAGATTTTCTGTGTTTCCTTTACATCATAGAAGATATTAGTAGGTTCTACTTCAGAGCAATGTCTTTGGTACCCACAGCAAACATTCATCTGTGCTGTGTTGATGCAAAGGGCAGTGATCGGAGGCACCATCTTCTCTCCTCCCTTATGACTCAGTGTCGTAATGATTGTGAGCTCTAACTTGTTATTTAAATCCAAACAGAACCCAGTCACTAATCAATGCTGAATATGCATAGCCAAGTTCCTCAGCAAGGCCTCCAATAGGGAAAATTATACCAGTTTTAGCTGAAAGTTGAGAAGAATGGGAAGAGCCTGTCCCCTCATGGGAACCAGATAGAGCCTCCCGTTTTCCACCTGCACCACGTTTACCAGCCCGCCGTGGGCACTCGTGTAAAATCCACTTCACTGCTGTCCTCTAAGCGGTGTTAGCTTCTGCCTGGGCACCTCTGTTGCCTTAAGATGGCAGGTCTCCACTTGTACACAGCTTTGGCATGACAACAGCCCATATAGGTGTGTGTGGGACCTCTCGTATCTTTTTGCTACAGTCTGGAGCTCGACTGTGCTCCCCCGATTGTTAAGCAGGCAGAGGTTCAGATACCAGCTGCGGTGAAGTACCAGGGCAGGGTTGCTGTGTTTACAGCCCACCTGGATCCTTCTGTTGCACTTCTATTGGAGAACCGCTGAGTGGAGGTGGAAGAATTTGGAAGTTGGTTTCTTAGGATGTTGCCCAACAAGTTTTTGCTTGTCCTCCACCCATCAGAGTGAGTTGTTGTTTAGTTTGGGGTATGTGATCAACAGATATACTTAAAAATTTCCAGGTAGTTCTCATTAGGAAAGGATGGGAATCTTGGATGCAGACCTCTGAGATACCAGCAGAAGGTGAAGGGTTGATGGTGTCCTTATCTGATAAAGAGAAATACTAGTCAAGCAGAAAGGTATAAGTTGATGGAGTTTTATAAAATGAGTTAATTCATCCAATCCCCTTTTGAATGTTAAGTTTAGTGCTTCCAATGTTTTTTGTACCCACCACATTTTCTGCTCTTGAGGAATTACCCTCTGGACAACTGTCACTCTTGTTTTTATCTCTTTTGATTCATTTTATATGTCTTCAAATATTATGTAAGTGACATCAGACCCTTTTGAGAATCTAACCATCTTGTCTCATCTGTATTATATGAGCAATGAATTATACTTTTGTAAAATATTGATTTCAGATATGGAAAAATAACATTGAGTAAGTCATTGGGATGGTTCCTCAGGACTGACAATGGATATTTTCTCTTAACTATAGTACTCTTTTATTTTGAAATAATTTGAGAATTATGAAAAATATTGTAAAAAGTACCTCTCTATGAATAGATGATTATATGCTATGTAACAACATTTCACACTGAAAACAAGGAAATTAGTGTGAGTATAATAAGAATGCTGTGACTGGATTATACCTAATAGTTAAAATGCAGACACATTATAGTTTTCTTGAGAAATGAAAATGTACTTGAAAGTTAAAAATACCCAGATGGAAATCCAGTGAGAATCTAACAACCCAGATTCAGAGTGAACCAGTTAGATGCAAAGATTAGAGTTGTGCTCATCTACAAATATCTGTTGAATTCTATATGCAAGAAGTACAGAAAGCTGCCTAGCCCTGCTATGCAATCCAACTTATACTATTAGTTTAATATTGCGTGCTTTTGTGTATAAGGTATGTACCATGTATTCTTCCTGTCAGCCTGGTCCCAGAGCTACATAAGTCCCTAATGAATACACAGGACGCTATATTAATTATTAAGCTGTTGGCCGTTTGTTATGGTTTCTTATCAGCTAGCTCTGACTTAATTATTAACCCATAACTGATAATCTGAGTATTTCCACGTGGTCTTCTCTAACTGAAGAAAGGGTCCAGACCTCTTACTCCTCTGGCATCCTACATCGTGACTCACTTTGGCTCTGTTTCCCAGAATCCACCTTGACCCTTAGTTCCACTTATCTTGATTCCCTATTGGCCAACAGTGCTTTATTCAACAACCAATAGGACAAACATATACACAGAAGGACTTTCCCCATCAAAGGTGTGTACACAATCTATTTTATTAAACATTTAATAAAGGAATTGTTTGCTACCAAAATACCTATATAAGTTAATATTTTATAGTAATATGATTAATATTTTTCACACTTATTATGATGCCTGGCACACCATTATTATTCCCCAAATTAGAAACTACTCTAGCATTGACATCTCACAGGTTCTTGCGGTAACAGGTGTCTGTCCTTTGGATGGGTAAAGGAAGTTGACTTTTCCTGGTAATTGGGATAATAGGGCTAGGATGCCTTGAGAGCAGATGTTCTGAGGGATTTTCCCTGTGTCCTCACTGGTGTCACTTGGGAACCATTTCAGGACTGTCCCAGGTGGAAGTTAACTCTCTCTTTATCTTCCTAGGGTTCCCTCTGTCCCTCAGGACACAGTCAAATCTGCTGTGGACATAGATGTTGAAAAGGAACGAACAAGGGTGCTGGAAGGAAGGACTGGAGGGGACATTCTTGTCTTGTGCAACCTCAGTAAAAGATACAGAGGTGTTTTCAGGTGGAAGACCACTGCCGTGCGTGACATCAGTCTGGGCATACCACGAGGCGAGGTAACAGCCGCACTTTTACTCGTCTCTCTTGTCAGCCTGTGAACTCTGTGGTTCTGTTTGGGGTAGTCTTAGAATATCTGAAATCACAGCAGAAAGCAGCCTCCACATTCCATAGATTCCCACAAAGTCACAGAGGCAAAGATGGAGACAAGGTCTCAGTGTACTGGAAATTTACAGATTGGTTTGAAATTTAGTTTGTTTCACTATTCTTCAATTTTTATATAGCTTGGGAGTTTGAAGTGTGGTTTGACTTTTGGAAGGACTTTTTATTGATGACAAATATTTTTAAAGATCCAGTTAAAGAAGGAACCCTCTTCTTCCATTTATTTAGCATGCAATTTTCCTTGAGTACCCAAGCTACCATCTAGGACAGTGGTTCTTGACCTCCCAAATGCTGCAACCATTTAACACAGTTTGGTGAACCCCAACCACAAAATTATTTTGTCGCGACTTCGTAACTGTTATGAATTGTAATGTAAATATCTGGCACGTAGGATATCTTATATACAACCCTCAAGGGAGTCTAGACCCACAACTTGAGAACCACTGATCTAGAAGCATGCTATTCTGTGGAGAAACCTTTAATCAGAACTGGCAGAAGTTGTATAAACTGACTCTTATTTGGACTCCATACATAGAGGGAAATCAATTCTGTAAATGATTACCTTTAATTAACTGCTAGAAATAAAGAGGCACCTTGCATGCTTGTGGTTCAGTCTCTGGAGAAACCCAGTGGTTATGTGGCTATTTTTGTTTGTTTGTTTTTTAAGACAGGATTTCTCTGTATTGTTTCAGAGGCTTCTTGGAACTTGCTCTGTAGACCAGGCTGGCCTTGAACCCACAGAGATTCGCCTGCCTCTGCCTCCGAAGTGCTGGGATTAAAGGCGTGCACCACCAATATCCGGCTATATGGCTATCTTATTGCTATCTATGCCCTTCTGCTGAGCAGATAATTCAGACATGAGTACCCTGGGTACATAGAAGCCTAGAGACCCACTTAAGGCAACATAGGAGTGACCTAGATTGGAACCATGACTTCTAAAACAACTCAACACAATATTAAGGATTATTTCCTTGCTATTGTTTCTATTGATTTTTATGCTAGTTCTGTGATCCAACATTATTGCATTTTGAATTAAAATTAAATCAGTGTAAATCGTGGTTGTTTTAAGCCAAAAAGAGAAGAAGAAGAAGAAGAAGAAGAAGAAGAAGAAGAAGAAGAAGAAGAAGAAGAAGAAGAAGAAGAAGAAGAAGAGAGAGAGAGAGAGAGATAGGGAGAGGGAGAGAAAGAGAGAGAGGCTCAGAGTGGAAAATAGACTAGTTTTAGAAAAGACACAAAAATGAAACCAGAAGGAATGCCACTGCTGCAGTGACATAACTTCTAAAGATGTTATCATGATTATCTCTGGGTAGCTTGGATTGTTGTTACTACTCATTCTGTTGTTTTATATACTCAAATTTATCTTTCTTTAAATTATTGTTGATGTTTTCATGCACAATTTCCACAAAAGTATTAAAAGCATAAAGTTCTTTTATGCAGTAGCATGGTTCCACCCTGCAACAACATCACACATCAGAAATACCAGGAAACCATTAAAGAAATGCCATTTCTAATATACTATTGGCTGTACTTCATACTTTGTGTCTAACATCACCTTTTATTCTTAGTGCTTTGGGCTCCTCGGAGTGAACGGTGCTGGGAAGAGCACAACATTCAAAATTCTGAATGGTGAAATTCCACCAAGTTCAGGCTCTGCCATCATCAGGACTCCTCAGGGGTATGACCTGGGCTTTATCATTTTTCTTGCCACTTATGAGGATATCAGATCCAGGGAGCCCCCATCAATCCCTCATGCCTGTGGAAATAAGTTTAGAAACACTGTTTTCCTCCAAACTCATTTTCTGTTTTCCAGTTCCAAAAGGGGTGGCCAAATCTCCCAGTATCAGTGACTGAATCTCATCCTTTATAGTCAAGAAGACAAGATATTTTTCTCAATCTTAAAGTCTATTGACAATACATGAATCATCCCTACCATTTTTAATTTATGCACACTGACATACATGTGTGTTTACATCTTGTTTTGGCTGTTATCAATGTGTTCATATACATCTAGTTTTGGTAGCTATCTATATGTGTAGAAAGATGTACCATGTCCATTTAGCAGAACAACAGAACTACATTCTCCCCTACAGCCTATGCCCTAGCTAACCACAGATTTCTGGCCCAACTAATGCTACAAGTTTATTGTCATGAGATCTCATTATTGTTTGTACTTTCCTTACTGTTTGCCCGATGCTTGTTTTGTTCTTTTAAAAATGATGTTATTATTATTTTGGCTACTAATTGAAATAGGCAATCTTAGTTCATGTGCTTATAATGCATTATGTCCAGATTTTATGTTTCCAGTGTTCGTTTTCAGTTGCCTTTTTTTTACATATATATATTCTCAATTATAGTAGAGTCAATTTTGTTTCCTTATCTTACTTGTGGCTTTTTGAATCTTGAGTAGAGTAAGTGTTACAGATCTGAGGGGAAAGGTTTCCCCAATGCAAATGTTGCAGCTGGGAGGGGAAAGGTATCCTAGCAGTCAGGATTGAGGAATACAACAAAGTCACACCGTACAACAAACCTCACACAAGTGACTGATTGGGAAAGACACAAAAGGGTGACTGAGTCTGCGCCAGGGAGAAGCAGCACAAAGCTGGGCAAGAGGCAGGCTTTATAAAGGGTTTCTTTGAGGGGAGGGTGTTGTTCTAGGATATCCTGGGATTGATGAGATTTTGTGGCAAGCTCAGAAATTGGTGGAATTTTGTGACCTGATCTTGGGCTTTGCTTCTGTAGCCTGCATCTTAAAGAGTTGGAACATGCTGTTATGGCTGTTAATGTAGTCTGAGGGGTAGGCCCTGACAACTCTTGCACCCCAAGGGGCTGGGCTGAGCCTTTAAAAGTCTGTGTGTGTGTGTGTTTGTGTGTGTGTGTGTGTGTGTGTGTGTGTGCGTGTGCGTGCATGCACGCAGAGGAGTGGACATTAACTAGCATGCCTCTAAGGGTTTGCAAGTAGTTCTTCCCTTTTTGAGGTCATAAAGCCGTCACCTGTCTTCTTTTCCAAACATTCATTGTTTTAATGTATTTGATTTATATGGAGTTTATATTGGGATCTTTTGTGTAGCAGAAATATAATTTGATTATTTTCCTATATGAAATACTTCAATGTTTTCTCAACAAAATACCTTTGCTCTTTAGTCAGCAGCATCTCTCTTTTCATAGTTGGTCTTTGTTCATGCTGGGTGTTTGGTGTCAACTGCATTATTCCAAGCAACATCTCAGTGTGTCTCTCATCTTCCTTCTCCCTTAGTTTTCATGTGGGTTCTTTGACTAAGTGTAGGAACCAAAGTAGCACAAGGCAGGTGGATAAGATTTGTCATGGAAGTTTTGATTTTTTAAAATTGAAAATAGATTCTTCTCTCCTGCAATACACCTCAATTACAGTTTCCCCTCTCTCCACTCCTCCCAGCTCCGTAACAGCCTTCTTGCTTTTCCAGATCTACCTCTCCTGTTTCTCTTCAGAAAAGAGCTGACTTCCAAGAGACAACAGCCAAACATAACAAAACAAGATACAATAAGACAAGGCAAAACCTTCATATCTTATCAGGGTTGGACAAACTGAGCAGGAAAAATAGAAACAAATGCTCCCACTGTGAGGAGTCCCACAAAACACCAAATTAACAGGCATATCATATACCCAGAGGACCTGGTGCAGACCCTGCAGACCCAGTGACTGCTGCTTTGGTCTCTGTGTGCCCATGTGAGCCCTGCTTACTTGATTAAGTGGACTGTGTTATCCTGGTGTCCTCCATCCCCTCAGATTCCTATAGTCTTTCCGTGCCCTCTTCTGCGGGGTTCCCTGAGCTTCAAGTGGGTGACCCAATGGAGACCTCCAATATAGACCCTTATTCTGCATAATGTCTAGCTGTGGTTCTCTACACCCTAAGGAAGTCTCTTAATTGTTAAATTAATAGACGATGGACCGAGGGATGTCTGCCATAGGAGACAATGGTCTAGACTTGGCACTGAGAAATATGTGGGCTTGTGAAATCTAGTGGAAGTTAAGGGCTGCAGGCATGGGATTGTTATTTAGCCCATGGCAGTCCCAGTTTCCAGTTTCTGGTGATACAGGGTATTTCTCTTCTTTCTTTTCCTTCTTTCATTTTTGTTTCTTTCTTCCCTTTCCCCTTCTTTCTTCCTTCCTTCCTTCCTTTCCCATCCATCCATCCATCCATCCACCCATCCATCCATCCATCCATCCATCCATCTGTTACCTAGCTGTGGATGATGAAGGCAGGCACAGCAGATGCTCTTTATTTTTTACAACTAAAGTAACTGATATACACTCCCATGGTCTTTTGGTACGCTTTGCCTTGCTATCTACCAGATGGTCTACTGTTATCAGAGTGTCTTTACTAGTTCCTTCTTCAAATTGTTTGCAATATTTTAGGGATTTTTTTGCTTCATATTTCATTACAAACTCAATGTGTTGACTATAATTATATCAACTTTTACTGCAACTTGAGGCAGAATAATTTCTGTGTGATATTTTGTCTTCATCATCTTAGACTATGGTGTGTACTGACCTTCATCCAAGTAAGTAGAAAAACTAGTCCTTTAGGTCTTGAAATTTTACTGATGAAGAAGTCCTTGCACTATCTTCTAGGTCATTGATCCATGTGAGTGTGACCTCAGCAGGAGTTCATTTTTCTCTCTTATGTAATTGCACATTTTATTTTCATTTGATTTTTCTCATGGACTGTCATATCTCTAGCTCAGTGAGTTTTGTGGGCTTATTCTTTCTCATTCTCCTATCCTCCTCATAAACCTGTCCAGCATTGTTTCCATACATTCAAGCCTTCTCTATATGTATAACATCAAAGCAGGTCTTTAATGGACAGCCGGGGTCCTCATCTCATGATTATATGGAGATTGTCCTACTTACAGACTCATAGCATTTGGTGCTGGTCCTGCTCCTGTCAGTCCAGTGAGGAAAATGGGTACCTTACTATTAATCCCCAGAGATATTCCCAGCTTCTTTAAATGAGGAGCAATACTTTTCCCTAACCCAGGACCTAGGGGCATCTCATTTTTAACTTGAATTTGGTCTCCCCTTCTATCACAGCCATAAAGGGCATTTGGGTCTTTTGTTCCTCATTGGGACCAGGTGTGTGTCTGTTTTCATTCAAATGTAGAAGGCAGACATAGGTGATCTTAAGCACTGCCTCTAGAATTTTCATAATTTCAGACTCACATGGGTGCTTAAATGAATGTGATTATTTATTCTAAAAATTATGCTTCAATGAATATGGAAAATAACTCACTGATCACATGTTTCAGATTTAGAGAAAGTCAAAGCATTGTATATGTAGTTCTCCAGTAGAATTTTGACTTCACATTGTACACAGATTTTCATGCAAAGAACTAAGGTTTTTGGATAATAGCATATTTTTCTCTTCTACAAATGAAAGATATATTTCACATCAAAATAATGTTAAATTAAAACACATTTCATTTTTCATTTAATGGTAGTATTTCATTGTTTTGGATATTGCTTGAAAAATATGTATTATTTGTCACTTAAAACATTGGAAATTTAAGTAATAGATTTATAAACTCTAACTTGCCTGTCCAAGGGCAGAGTATGCATTTATGCTTTGCTATTCAGAGCCATGCATGAACACAACATTCATAATAAAGTCTACCTGAGAACAAGAAGTCAAATTTATTCAAACTCGTGTCTGACAAACTAGATGTAGCATTCTAAAGTGGAGCCTACCTATATAGAGCTGAAAATCTCTTGAGAATAGGGTGTTGATTTTCCCCTATGGTCACAGAATTAAGAAGGAAGGCATTTTTGTTGCTTGTGGTGGCATCTGATTATTTATTCCCTCCAATTTACCTATTTACAAGACTATATAGACAAAAGAATAAGAATTTAAAAAGGAATAAAATATATAAGATTTACATTTTCATCCCTGGGACACTGATTCCATTCTTTATTATTCCATTCCTTCATTTGTAAAATAATTGGAAAATGAAATTCAAATAACTGCTCTTGAAAGGAAGAATAAATTTGCATTCACATAATGGTCTGTAAGTCTCTTATTATGCTACATATCTGTGTAATTAGTTTAATTATAACTAAATCACACTTGCATTAATTATATTTTTAACCCTGATTATTTGTAATGTTAATTGCACATTGGTATTCAAAGAATTAAGTAGGTAATTAGAAGCACAATAGAATTTTTAACTACCCAGAATACTGGAGTACCCCTACCTGCCCATGAAGCCAGGGCACTGATTGCTGTGCAACTGAAACACAGTGACTTAGACGTTCATGGCATTAGGCCTTATCTGTTTTGTCTCTTTCTGTGGTTACATTATCAGGAACAGTCCTGCTTCAGTGTTTGATTTATTAATTTTCACACATGAATAAGTGGATATCTCACACTTGAGAATACACACATGCACAAACACACACACACACACGTGTATGTATCACAACTCTTTTCAACCTATAATTATGATCTGGTTTGAAGTATGCCACTGTCATTGATATAATGATAGTGATCACAAGTTGATAGCCTGCTTGTCAAGAATCTCATACTTGTTTTTTGATGGTGATGATGGGTCAGGATCTCCTATAACACAGGCAGGCCTCAGACTTTCAATGCAGCTCAGTATAATCTTGAATTTCCAATCTTCCTGCCCATCCTCTTAAAGCTGAGATCACATGCCTGTTCCCACATGCAAATTTATGTTTCCAGCATAAGTCTAAAGTTTGGGGCTTAGATTTTTTAGGCCAGAATGTATATATTCCATGTTATCCCAGCTTCCTCTCTGCCATAGGGCCTCCTTTTCTGACATGGGAACCTGTAATTATTGGAAATTACAGCCATGGATTAAAAATGCTAATAACAAGACACTTGACTTGCTGTGACTCTATTATTCATTGAAGCATTAAAGGAAGGGGTCTTTAAATTCTGGGTTTTACCTAATACTTATAATGGCCTTGGGAAGAATATGTTACTCTAATTTTACTTACACGGAGTCTGAGAGTCAAAAACATCAACTCACTTTCCAGAATGCAAGCTCTAGAAAACCACAGTAGAGTTTTCATTTTTTTCAACTTTATTTTTTGTAATTAGTACTTAACTCACAAATTTACATCATTTTATGCCCTCTTTATTCTTGTGTTCCACCACTTCCTCACAAATTTCAGTCCTCTCTTTAATTATTATTGTAACATTTATAGAGACATACATGCATTCATGCATATATGGGTTTCCCATTGCAATTTATTCTTGGCATTTTCTAAAGTTGTATATCTATGTACTAGCCTCTGTCTAAAGCAGAAATGAAACTTCTTTGATGAGGGATGAGAGTTACACTTGCCTGAGGGCATAGGGGTAAGGATTTAGAATATAATTAGAAGCTATATTTGTTTGGGAAAATGTCAGTAGTAGGTACTCCTTTAGGGTCCATAAACTCACTAGACATGAGTTGTTGGTTAAGTTTCTAATACCAGCCATGAACTCTCTTCTAGTGAGTAGGCCTTAAATTCAATTAGACACCTCTTGGTTACTTCCAAGATACAAGTGCCTTCATCGCATCACTGGGGATAAGTTGCCAAGCTAGTCCAAGAGACTTCTAAAACGATATAGGGTATTTTCATTCCTCTTGGTTGTCTCCAAGTACATAAAGATAGGACCCTGTTGCTGAAGATACCACACACTTCAGATTGAGACTTGGAGGAACTGAGTAAGTACTGATCTGGCAGTCTGATTTCTGAGGACTAGCTCTCATAGTATCTGAATGCACGATGCAAGCTACCACACACTTCAGATGTGAGACTTGGAGGAATTGAGTAAGTACTGATCTGGTAGTCTGATTTCTGAGGACTAGCTCTCATAGTATCTGAATGCACGATGCAAGCTACCAAGGGAGAAAAGCAATCAATAGTTTTATCCAGCTGGAAAGCTTATGCATTTTTCAACTTTAAATTTTATGCCATTCCTAGCCTACTGTGCCCATTATTAGAGAAAACTCTTAAAGCAAAGGGAAAGAAATAAAATATGGAAAAGGAACAGGATGAAATAGTCTTAAAATAAATTGACAGACAGCAGAACAATACACAGTTTTTTTGCAATAAATGTTCCATCTTATTTAAAATTTAAATGCTCAGAAGGTGGGTTTCAAAAGCATGAATTGTACATGACACACTTAACACATTGTTACTACAATATTCCAGGTGAAGGGAGTGACAGTTTGGCAAATAAAACAGAAAACATAGACACATTAACACCTTTTAAATAAAATTTGAGGAAAATAGTCACAAAGATAGAGAGATATAATAATATATATCATCACTGTGAACATAAGCAGTAAGGCTGTATTTCATGCAGAGATCCTAAATAAGATCCCAAATATTGGTTTGTGAACTCCTAGAGTAACTACTAGAGTAAATAAGCAGAACTTATCCCCACTACAGCAAGCCATAGAGAATAGAATCTTAGCATCATTATTTAGTAATTTTATGGAATTTATGTCACTGTTATAAAGCATAGTTATGAAATAAAAGTAATTATATTGTCATAGTTTTCACATAACATATTTGTGTTAGTATGTGCAATGTGAAGACATTTAAATGCAATAACATGTAAAATTTTATGAATCAGGAATATGGTTTATGTGGGTGTTTAAATCAGATAACATGTTAAGAGTAATAAGCATGACTGAACACATAGTCATAGATTAGTATATATCATGTTGATAGGTGAAAAACACAATTGTCTTCATATTACTCTTTCTCAAAAAGTTGTATAGACTGATGGTAAATGTGATTTATTTAGCAGAGGGTAGAGGAGACTTAACACTGAAATTCATATGTAAAAAGAGAGGAGTTTTATATGGAATTTTTAAAAAGATAATAGACATTAAGTAGTATTTCAGCACATTGTATGGTTTTGTAATAAACAGTGCATTTCCAGTTGGATACCTTAATTCATGGAATCAGTGAGACAATAGATTAAGAACTAGATAGTATAATCTACAAATCTCACATTAGTTTAAAGGGAAAAGAAAACCAAGTAACCAAATTGTTCCAAGAATCCTGCTTATTATAGTATCATGAAAACTAAAAGTACTATAAACAAAGGTGAATTTCTTTTTTTTTTTTACTCACTGGGAACATTATTCTTAAACAATTTAATACAAAATTTATAACAAAGTGTGGGTGTGTCTAAAGATGAGATTTAAAATATTTATACACCACAACACTGCGTTTCAAGATCAGAAGTACTAACTAAGGCAGGGTTGATAGGCATATCTAAAATATTACAGTAATCTAAAATATCTAAAGAGAAAAGACAATAATCATATACAGTAGATAACAGACAAGAGAATTCAGTGCAATAGCTGGAGAGTTGGCTCAGGAGTTAAGTGGGTACTAGTCTTGAGGAGGACCCACATTTAGTATCCAGCACCATGTCAGACAGCTCACAACCAGTTGTCAGTCTAACTCCAGGGCATCCAGTGTCCTTTCCTGGATTCCCCAGATGCCTGCACTCATGTGTGCACATTCATACACACACTCAAAATTTCTTTAAAAAGTTAGCACAATATGAAAAATTACTCATCAATATTTAAAAGTGCTTTCTACCATTAATATTAAAATCGGGAGGGTAGGGATTTATACTTTCATCCATCATCATAATAACTTAGAAAGTAACCCACAATTTCATGAAGATGGTAAAACAGAATAAAAAATCATGGTGATATGTAGCAAAATGCATGGTGATATGTATAAAAAGTACTTGAAATAGTAATTTCTCTTAAAGGAATTTATTCCCTGAAAAGGAATGGAAATTTAAACAGAAGACTGAATGAAACTATCAATTTTTGTCTTATCTATATTAGCACAACATGGGAAGATGCTGTGCATTTACTATGTTTCATGATTCGATTCATTCAAAATATTATTGCTAAACTATGAGAAATGATATTTAAAAAGTTAAGGTAGAAGATTAAAATAAGAGGGACATGTGCCCATTATAAGATTAAACCCTAACCCAACTATTTCCTAAGTGCTCCCCTGAGGCTGTAAGTAGGAGGAAGATGTTCATAGATAAGGGAACTGTTGAGGCTGCTGTCATGGCTGCCTGAGACATGAGTGGGAGAGATGTGAAGGTGTGCATTGAAACCGAGGCTCCAGGGCTAGGGTGCTGTATCACTGCTCCTCACAGGGGATTGCTGAGGCAGGTCTGTAAAGTGCCACATCCGTCTTGAAGGCGCAGGTACTGAAACACCCCCAGCAGCATATGAAGAAGGCAAAAAATCTTGACAGCTTCTCTCTGGGCTCAGAGTTAGAAGGAAAAGTATTTGTAGCACTTTGGAGCCTCGGTTTACTCCCTGCGGTTTGGACTCCAGCATCTGCACATTCTCTCAGGAAGCCTATAGCACAAAGACAGGTTCTAGGATTTTGCATGACGTAAATACATTTTAATGATGTTGTACATGATAGAGACACGTAATTTTTATTTTTAAGTTAAAAATAAATTGATTTGACAAAAATTGACTTCAACCATGGGAATGTCCAAGAAGAAAATATGAGACTTCTTTGAAATACAACCCCTGTGCCAAGGTTTTTCAATTAATTTTAAAAAGTAACATTAAAGGAGAACATGAAATCAAACACTACAGTTCACACATGACACCTGTTCTGTGGATATAAGTTAAGTATTGAACAAAAAAGAGAATTGTCATACAGAGAATGCAATATACCAGAAAATCATTCATAAATAGTGTATGGAAATTATGGCAACAGGACAAGTAACATATTTGAAAATGGCATAATTTCTAAGGCTGAAAATGATATTTATTGAATTTAAAATAAAACATAATTGTTGGGTTAAAATTATGTGCTACTTATAGAAAACTATTAAAATGTGGTTGTTTGAAAAAGTAGGAAAGGGAAGGTCCAAGTCAGGTAGAATGGTTCACACCTGCAATCCCAACATTCCTTAAACTATGCCAAGGCAAATCCATCATCTGGAGGCCAAGGCTAACCCGGGCTTGTTTAAAAAAATAAGCAAATGAATAAGTAGCAAAGAAAGATAAGGTCCAACAGAAATTTAATTAGCTTTCAAATTGAAAATGGAGAGGACAGTGAGAGAGGCAAAGTGTTTGATGAAATCATGGCTGAAAGATTTCCAGTATTGAGAAAACAGATAACCATTAGACCAAGGAAACATACCTCTACTGACTAAAAAATAAGATGCTTCTCATGACCTTATATGGTGAAAAAAAGCCCCAATATGAAGGCAAGCAATGCAGAAGAAAGGACAGATTGCAGTAAAGGAGGGAAAAGTAGAACCGGTCTTCAAAATAGTGACCCCTATCTGCTTCAGGTAATGAAAATACCATTTAAGTAAGTTAAAGGAAAGCAAAGTTATTTTCTCAGTCACATCAGATGCAGCTCCAGAGCTCATCAGGCTCTTCTGTTTGGGCCAGCACATATACACACAGAAGGCCTCCATCGTTGCCTGGAGAGGGATCTGACAGTCCGTTTCAGAGCACAGATCAACTCCTTGTCTGACAGTGTAATCGGAGTACAGCACAGTAATTCCAAGGATGAACACGCACTCCTGTTGTCAGCAGCCATGATATCCAGGTGGGGAGTTACAGATTACATTTGTTTCTTATCCAGGCTTGGTTTTCCACGTCTTGTACCACTATTATGTACGAGATTATGAGGCAATTAAATAATAAATGGCACAAAAATTCCTCTGAAACACAAGACTTTGGTACTTTAGATCGTCATTTCTGGAGCTGCTTCCTTTTAGCACATGCATCTAGGACAGCTGTTTGGTTTGGACTGTGGCTTCCTCCTTTCGTAAATGACCACTATTGCAGAATTCATGTGGGCAATAACTATTAACTACTATAGCATCATCAAATTGCTCAGGGTTATGTGCATAGCACTACAGAATTTATATACAAATGAGTTTGCTTCCTATAAACACTTATAGCACCAAAAATAAAACACAGAGCTCACATACTGCTTGCAAAGGCCCAGTCCTCCTTTGACTTGCAGATCACATTAGAATTGCTGTGGTCATAAACTCACCACATTGGAGCTGCTCGTGAGTCATTCTTCTTTCACTTCAAGTGGATGAACGTTTAACAATGCTGACATGAAAGTAGGAAAAGAATGAAGGGAAAATCATATGCAATTTTAAGTGATTATAGTCCCCAGTTTTGAGAAAAAAATTCTGCATATCTATGTGTGCATGCGAGGGTGTGTCTGGACACATTTCTGTCTATGAACTCTTATAACCCCAGTGCTGGTGATTGAATTCATTTCACCCAGCTCCTTGACTGACACTGTCAGGCTCTGAGCCCTTCCAAGCCATCTTTACGTTATTTCCTGTCTGTATTCTAGGCCAGTATGCCCTCAGTCATGTGTCTGTCACATGATCATATTTTCATGTAAATTGTCCTTTATAGAACAGAGTACCAATCTAGCTGAAAACCTCTTATTCTGTGAAAAGAAAATATGGTACCTGTTCTGTCACAGTGAATATTTGATCAAGAATGTAAACTCGCACAAGGCTCCTGTGTTTGGCTGTTAGCACTGACTTCGCTGAGCACAAGGAAGATCACCAATGTGCATTAACTATCTCCCATGAACAAACTTATTAAGTAGGTAGCAAACAAATCTAAAAGAACAAATCATAAGTAGTTGATAGTATCATCAAATTGGGTATTTCCAACAGCCCACCAAAATGACTGGGGAAGCCCAGAAGCAGCAGCTGTCAAGAGGTCCTAATTGTGAGTCCCAGATGGAACAATGTTTCCTCTTAGTGGGCCTTCCAAGTGTGTGTGTGTGTGTGTGTGTGTGTGTGTGTGTGTGTGTGAGAGAGAGAGAGAGAGAGAGAGAGAGAGACATCTTTAAAGTGGGTGTTTACAAAATGCAGAAGAAAAGTGGCCTTGCCTCAACAGTCATGCTGTAGTTCATGATTGAGAGAGGTTTGGGGAGAGCATCCTCTCTATCCCCTCCATGGATGATTTTCAGGGCTCCTGTTCCCACTGCTGGCACAGGAGACTGTGTTGGAAATTATTTGCCTTCTACTATCTCCAGGTGGCAATGCTTTTAATAAACACCCTTGTGCTGTGCCACAGTGTCAGGGGAGCAACCTGCGGGTAAATGTTGTATGTGAATGGTGGAGAAAACACACTTGAGTCTCAAAATCAGCAATGGTCCCTTATTCTTAGAGTATGCCCTCAATAAGTGCTTACCAGTATAATTTATATTATGGTGTGTGGCTTTTTTGTCATGCAAAGCACACTGTATTTTTTGAAGGTCAATAGGGTTAGTGTGTGTGTGTGTGTTTGATTTTGTAGTAAATATTATATACGTGACTTTTTGTGGAAAATATCTTGTGTCTATAACATTCTGGTGGCATCTCAGAGGTATGTGCCACCTAATTTATTACTTTTCAATAGACCATTGTATTGAACCAATAAATAAATTCCTATATTTCTACAGTGGCTTGTCAGCATATTTAAATAATCTTGGGCAATCAGCTTCGTTATAAAGTAGTATGATAAAACTTCTGATAGTTCCTTGACAGATATCTATCCCTAAGCATTTTGCTAATTAAGGGATAATGCTCAATAAAAATTCATATTGGAAGAAATAGCTTCCTTTCCCAGACTTTAAATACAAAAGCCAAGTTGAGTTCCTGGTTTATTTAGATCTATATTCCGCTATTATCTAAGATTCTTCCAATATAGAACTACATTTTCTTTAATAAACAGAATGAGCGCCTGAGGATGGGAGGCGATTAAAACACAAGCATGAGGCAACTTAATTTTTTGTCTATGCATTTTCTGATGCCACAACCTATCTGAAAGTTTGCACACTGTATCTTGTGACATTTAGGTGTTGATGTCTGATCTGCAAATGAGAGTCTGTTGTATAAGCTTGGCACTTCATGGAAAGTACTCATTGTGCGAATTTATCTTTTGATGCCCCCATCCTTGGGGACTATGACACCTCCAACAAAGCATGGCGTTTCTGTATTCCTTGCTTAGTACACCTTGTGTTGCCCCATGCTCTTTTCTCTTGCAGGGCCCTACTGGTTTATTGGTGCCAAGCATAATTGCTTCTACTACCCACGGAAGCATTATTCTCAGGTCTGTCCTAAGACTGAACATTAGCCACATCTTTGTCAAATCACCACACTGTTTTGATTTTAATTATTGACTTTGTTATACTGTGAACTCTCCACTTGTGTGTGTGTGTGTGTGTGTGTGTGTGTGTGTGTGTGTGTGTGTGAATCATCCTTTTCCATGTTGCTGCAGGATACTAATACCTGTAAACACTCAGGTACTTTTCCTGTCAGTCCTCTTCACCCAACACACATGCCATATATCTAAGTGTGTGGTCCTCAACTGGTTGAATCCACGTTCATGTGGTGTATGTGAAAACGCTTATTATATTAGTTTATAAGTAAGTGATTTGTCTTTTTTGTTTCACAAGAGAAAACTATGTGGCCCAGAGAGGCAACAAGCTCTGACTTAATCGCATAGTTTGAAATTGTTGGCAACAAAAATTTCTCATTGTCAATTGTCTTTCCTCATACTCCTTTTTACCACTTATGGTAATAATAGTAACATTAAAGTGTCTAGTGTGGCTGAATTGATAATTCTCTTTGATGATTATGTTAAGGACTTGGCTGTTTTCCTGGACACCTATGACAAAACACCCCAGTTCTACCTAAGAGCCATTGCTTCACAGACTGATCCTAGTTAGTTTTGACTCATCACATGCAATGCTCAGGTGGCCAGTGCTGTAACATGAATGTCAATCATCCCCGGAGATGCCAGTTCTATAACGTGAATGTCAATCATCCCCGTGCTCAGGTGGCCAGTGCTGTAATGTGAATGTCATGCTCCATCCTCAGTGTGGGTCTGTTGTCACATGGTAGGACCGTCTTCAGTCTGTGGCATGTAGTGGGAAACCTGTAGGATCACTGGAAGAATATCTTCAAAGGGCACTGTGGGACTCTTGATCTCTTCTTTTGCTCTTCCTTCACTTAAGAATAAAATTGTTAGTTTCCACTGATGAGTTGAACGTGTAACCTAGGCGGGCAGGACCATGGGAATTGATGGGAGTAGCCTAGCTTGCACGTAAAGTTAGTGGAGGAATAAGAGTCATAAGACAGTGCTTTCTACACTGGAAGCACTGCAATTGCAGTGCTGTGCATGGAGAGAAGCCTGCTGCTGCTGCTGGGCATCTTCTACATATGCCTTCTAACAGTGGCTTTCTAGAATGTGGTGACACAGTGACTTAAAACTAGATCCTCAAGTCCATTTGTCATGACATAAGCTTTGATTTTGCCACTGCAGAGCTATGGAAAATTCACTACTTCTCTTTCCAGCATTTGTTTTCCAATCCTAAAAATGAGATAAAAGCACTTTTCTCCAAGTTTGGTGTAGAGTATTCTAGAGGGCAGGAGAGAGAGTTCAGCCATTAAAGTCTAGACTCACAACCAAAATGGTAAGAGTGTACTAGATAATCTTTGTCTGAAACATAATGAGTACTTGGCAAATTTTCACCATTTCCTTGCCTGATAGTTTTCTGGAAATATTAGTACCTGGTAGATTGTGAGAGCTTGCTCCACCAGAGGTCCTCTTCTGGCTACCCCTCACATTCTCAGCTAGCTGGATCAAAGCATCTCTTCCTATATCATGAATGCCCAAAATAGTCTGGAGTTTTTTCATAGAAAATTCAGCTTGTCATGTAGTTTTCTTTGCAGCACCTCCTCTTCTCACCTTCAGACAACAAATCTGTGGAAAATGTCTGTGTGTGTGTGTGAGTGTGTGTGTGTGTGTGTATACGTGCCAGACTGTGGATTTGCTTGCATATGCAAGTGTGCCCTTTTTATTTATAAAATAGATGAAGACACCGGTTCAGTCACAGTGTCTATATATCGTCTATCTGTGTTATTGTAGAGTCATTTTCCTCATGTGTAACATGACCAACAGCCATCATGAAGGAACATTACTGTGATGGTCCATGGTAATTATACTGAGATGCTTAATGTTCTCTTGTTGATGACTGGGCAGTCATCAATCCCTCACCTAAGATTATAGCTGTTGTTTCCTCGTACCACTCAGCTGCATGTGGCATTAGAGCACACTACAGTGTATAGGAGATGAGATGCTGACTGGGCATGGGGAGTGTTCAGTGATGCACTTGCCAAGATGCTCCTGGTGCTGGGGGGAACTTTTCAGTGCTGCAGTTGCCTTTGAGTCCCCCATACTCACGCCTATGTGTGGCTTCCCATTTGGCTGATGCCAGATAACAGATGTATTGGTTCAGCCATCTGGGCTTGGATGGAATTGTTTCTTTGGTCCCTTTGCCTGAGGTGGTCAGACACCTTTATGTCCAAGCAGGAACAGACATGGAACACTGTCTATCACCTATGTGCCCACGTAGACCTCATCTATACTGTACTCTCAGCGTGCACTAACTGGCATCCTGGGCAGCCACTTACAGTCAACACAGGGAAGACTAGTACAATCTTTTTGTCTTTTATCATCTCCTCCTCTCCTCCTGTGCTTTCTATTGCGCACTTTTCTCTTTAGTCCCATTTTATTAAAACACTAAAGTGCTTGAGCTTGCCCCATGTAGAAGTCTATATCTATTGGCAATGCAAAAGATAAATGTGGCCACATTATGTTTCTAGGCTGCTTTCAGAAGCATTGCAATGTGAAAAAAGACAAAAAAAGTCATAAATTCCTTCAAAGAACCACCAATGCACAAGACTGTACACTGTTTGTTGCTTAACACTAAATTATGATACTAAAAATTATGCTACTAAAGATCTAATACTGAGACTCTCCCTTTATAATGGAGATGTGATGATGTCAGTGAGATTTTCATTTTCAGCCATTCATATGTTTTCAATCTCTAGCTTGTGTGTTTTATTTATAACTGTAGCTAATGCTTAGGAAAGCTTTCTTACCTCAATAATGGAACTTACCCAAGGTAATAGTTCAGATGCTCTATTGGTTTTTGTTTGACTAAATCCTTATTAAATCTGTGTTACATAAAGAGAAGAATACTTGAATTTCAGTCTTCTAAGGAAGTTATCCATAAAGTTCAATAACATTGATGGAATAGTCAATCTCTGCTGATGTGAAATGACTTATTTACTATAGAATAAGCTACCTTCATATATACTCATATGTGTGCATGCGATCTTAGTTTTGAATTTATTTGAATACTTCTGGTTGTAGGTCTAACCTATTGTAGTGTGTTATATAATGAGATTTAACATCAAGCAAATGGCTGTGCCATTAGGTAATCTGCATTTGCCTGTTGTGAAATATATGAAGAATGCTGCAATAATCAGGCTGGGGACAAAGCTCAGCTTCATCACACAGGAATGCCTTCCCATTTACAATAGCTACTCTCTCTCTAATTCATCTGGTTGATATGTCCTACCCATTGTTTCTTCTGGCCACGTGTCCTTACATATGTGATTCATAGTGCAATGAATGGGATTTTTCCCCTTTATATTTAAAATTGCTACACAGGAAAACTAATATTTATTTTTAATTTTGACTAACTTGTTTATAAAATGCTTTTATTTCAATTTGTTTTTTTTCTTAATTAAACATCTACATTTTGAGACACAAGTGACGGTGCTACTTTCTAATTACTAATATTTACATATACACCTAAATTATTTTGTTGATTAATTTTACTGGAATTTCCAGAATTATCCATGAAAGTATAATTGAAATAAAATTGTTTTTACACGGTTTTTTCTTTGTTAGAGAAAACTGATGGGCTTGGCAGTGAATACAGGGTCTCATGTAGGCAAGGCAAACACTTTCCTGATAAGTTACAGTCTCATCACTGTTTTTAAAGAAATTTTAATCTGCGATTTTGTCAATTTTCAGTTTTTTAAAATATTGTTTATATTATTTCTTTCAAATAACTAATATTCCATGATTATTTGTTTCTACTTAATAGTTGAGCATTGTAAACTTAAAGCATAGGGCCAGATCTCGTTGACCTACTCCTCTGGAGGGCAAACCATCATTTTGATATAACTCAGGTTCCAAAAGTAAAATGTATAAATATACATCTTCTTTAATTAAATATCCAGTGTTAAGAATTAAAAAACATCCTTGTACTACAATGGTGATCCAAGTTGGTCATGTTCCTTTGGACTTTCCAAAAGTTTGACTTCCAAGAAACAGCAGTGAGACATTTTTAATTCTCCAAACCTGAATCTGGAGACTGCCACCTGTGTCCTTGTCCTCTTCCATCCTGACAATATGCTCTGGGGTTGAGACTTACATATTATCACATTGTTATACACACTCAAGCTGTCACACTGCTTTCTTTTTGTGCTATCATCAAGATGCATAACCAAAACAAAAGTTTAGAACAATGAGCCAATCGGTCACAGACTAAGAGCTCCAAAACTGTAGGCCTAGATAATCTTCCATTTTATCACAATAGTGGTGTACGTATCCGTTATGTGCAGTTTCTGCAGAAGCCAGAAGGGGGCATTAGATCTTTTCCAACTAGAGTTGCAGGTGATATGAAAGCTGATTAATAGATACTTCTCAGGGAGTATTTCTTAAAGGGTTAAATATATATATATACATATATATATATGTATATATATATATATATTTTCGCGGGCATATGCACATGTATTCAGGTGCCCAGAGAGTCCAGAGGCATTGTATTCACCTAGAGATGGACTGATAAATGGTTGTGAGCTGCCCACTGTGGGTACTGGGAGCTGAACTCTCTCAAGTGAGATACACACTCTTAGCCACTGAGCCTTATCTCCAGCCCTTCATGTAGGACTTTTTTTTTATATCCCATTTAAGTGAAAACAGAAATCTTGATGTCCCTGGCTCAATTTCTTTTAAGAGAAGCTTTTTCTTTTGCTAGCTGCTTTGGTTTATCCCCCGCCAGTCGCCTGGGCTCTGCCGCACCAGCCTGGTTCTAGATCCGCATGAGTCCCAAATAAACACACAGGAGGCTATATTAATTATGAAGCTGTTGGCCTTGTTTGTCTCTTACTGGCTAGCTCTGCCTTAAGTAATTACCCCATAATTGTTAATCTAAGTATGTTTCTTACCGGAGAATAGTTCCCGGCGTCCTACCCCCATGGTGTCACATGTTGACTCTCTTGTGTTTCCCCTTCCCAGAATCCTCCTCGACTCCTAGTCCCTCCTATCTAGGTTTTCTATTGGCCAGACAGTACTTTATTGACAAATGCACAGGCAAATAACAGGACTTCCCCAACAAATTTCAATATTGAAGTTTTTTTTGTTGTTGTTGTTTGTTTGTTTTTTCGAGACAGGGTTTCTCTGTATTGTTTTGGAGCCTGTCCTGGAACTCGCTCGGTAGACCAGGCTTGGTCTCGAACTCAGAGATCCACCTGCCTCTGCCTCCTGAGTGCTGGAATTAAAGGCATGTGCCACCACTGTCCGGTTCAATATTGAAGTTTCAATCAGGTATAGAGTAGCTGAACTGTCTTTTTTTCAATCTCCCGGTTTCTGATAAATGATAGCCTTGTTTGTTTATGTGAAGATTGCTCCTATCATTTTAAAGTTGATGTTACTCAAAAGCAAGCATTTAAAGTTTTAGAAACTTTCTGGGACTGGAGAGATGATTCTGTGATTAAGAACACATATTGCTCCTGCCAAGGGACCAGCATTAATTCCTAGTACCCTTATCTAACAGTTCATATCACCTGCAACTCTAGCTGGAATAGATATAATGCCCCCTTCTGGCTTCTGCGGACACCACACTCATGTTTTCATACACATATGCAAACACATTCATAATTTTAAAAAATTAATAAATAAACTTTCCTGGCAATACCTATTGTATAACTAGTAATGTGTATATAATAATTTGAATCTGGATAATATTTTTGCAAATAATATAAATGTGTGTGAGATGTGTTTCTGAAGATTATTACATCAATAGTGACATTCATGCTTATTATCCAGACACTGTCAAATATGATGATAACTTTGTATAATCCCTAACACTGACCTCAAAAAGGAGTACTTTTGGGTTAATGGGTACTGAGATTCTGGAACTAAGCTAATGTTTTCTGGATATTGCCTAAAAGTCAGCCTATATGCATCACTAATGATGATATCTTGACTCACAGCAACATACCATGACATTCTGGTAACAGAGTAACAGGTAATGAGCATATCCACCTTTATTTTTCTTTAAAGATAAGTCTAGCTCTTTCCTTTGAATAAGAGATTACACAGTATATCATGTCCCTAACATCTCATGTTTTCAACTGCTTGGTTTCCAGTTAGTGTTACTATTTGGGAACCTTTAGAAGGGGTAGCCTTGTTGAAGGAAGTATGGCACTAGGGGTGAGCTTTGAGGGTTTATAGCCTCACCCATCTTCCCATGTGTGCTCTCTGCTTCTCGTGTGTGGTTAGAAATTAGATCTCTCAGTTTCCTGATCTCACCTGCTACCATGCATATTCTGCTATATGGACTATCCACCTGAAACCATTAGCCAAAAAAACCCTTTTCCTTATGTAATTTGGCTTTGGCATTCGTTACAGCAATAGAATAGTAATTAATGCACATGGGAAATTTGCAACTGATATTCGAAAAGCATATGCATAATTTAATGAGATGTTTTGTTGTCCCAGATATATGGTATTCTCTTGATGGTATAGAAGGAAAACCATCGGCAATATGAAAATGTTGTTGTTTTATGATTTCTCTATTTTAGAAGGGTTGTTTATTAGTTTAATAGATTTTATCTTAGCCATGTTCACAAGAGTGAAATGCAGAAAGAGATAAAATTAAGTACCCCTGAAAGAGTGACTGCACTTTCCTGTTGCATGTACATTCATATTTAATTACCCATCTAAAAGACTTGAGAGAATCCCACCTGTCTTAGATGAGAACACAGGAGGTATAAGTGTGAGTTGTAGCTTAAACCCTGTATATGAATGCATTCCAGCCTTCAGTTATATGTTCTTGATCTATATTTAACAGGCAAAACATCATGAGTATACCATATTCTCTTTGAAACAAATTTAAACTCTGATGGCAGGTATAGTTCTCTGATGCCTGGTTATATAGTTTCCAGTTACTTTGTGGTAACCATGAAGACACACATAAACCGTCCATCAGGCTGGACCTGGTTTACGTGAACATAAGGTGTATGGCAAATTTAGGGTTAAACCTGCAGGTAAATGTGGGCAGCAGTAAGACTAAGCAAGTGCCAGAAAAGCAAGCAAGATACAAATGCTGGGAAGCAAATCACGCCAGGTCCCCCGAACGGCCTTCTGCTCTCATTAGCTGTTTGACATTTTACAGACTGCTGCTACTGTAAAGGAAATTAAATGCCTGAAGTAAGAAGGTTCTTGGCAAAGACCTCTCAGAGTGTTCTTCTGAATTTGTATCTAATTTCTAGGATTTTTTGAACTGTTATGCTGTTATGCCATTAATTAAAGAGAAAAAAACCCAGTTGGAATGCATCATGATAAAAGCCACTTGATGTTCACTTTTATGTCAGATCCAACACTGAAAAATGTCTTGTCTTTCCAAGTGGTGCTGAAGCAGAAAGCATGCAGAATGTTATGACCTTCTCTATTAGGCAGAGATAACCAAGTGTAAACGTGTAGAAACTGTGAAACGGATGGGGACATTTTCTAATAGCATAAATATGACTGATGGTGATTTTGATTTAATAAGTGTGTGGTTAGCATCCCTTGGAGTTAGATGAAAGGACTCAAATAAATAAGCTCATCTTCTTATTCAGTTAAGATGATCTCTGGAAGGGTCATTAACTGCTGCTTTGCTCAAGCTCCATTGTCCTACCGCATCTGTTTGTACACAGATCTGCAGAAGACTATACCAGCAGTGTCTCCACACGGACCAGCAAACTACTGAAAAGTAGTTCTGGTCACCCAGACTTTAACTACAGCTGCTGATCTCCCCAAATCCTTACTTTCCCAAAAATTCAGATGAGAAAAAATTTATAGAGGTTCAGACATTTAAATTAATTAGAGCCCGAGAGATTATTCAGCAGGTGAGACCACTAGCTGCTCTCAGAGACCTGCTTTCTCTCCCCAGTGGCCACATGGTAGTCCACAACCATCTATAACTCCAGTTCCAGGGCCTCTGATACCCTTTTCTGGACTCTGTTGACACTGCATATGCAGACATACATTTAGGCAAAATGTCTATACACATGAAATAAAAAAATAATACATCAAAAATTAAAGTAATGAAAGGCAAGTAGGAAAAATGCAGTGTGCTTGACCTGGCGTGCCCTTAGTGTGACTTGAGTGCTGGCTCTACTGTAGTGCAATAGACTGTGCACCTTCTCTATATGCTGTCTAGCAATCTATTCACAAATGTAGATATCATTTCAGAGCAACAGCTGCACATCTTGGGGCTTGGGGTGCAGCTCAGTGGTAAAGAAGCACTTGCCTAGCATTTTGTAGGTCCTCAGTTTTATCTCAAGTTTTTAAAAAGTAAAACGAGAAAAATACATAACTTTTGTACTATATGAAAGTGTTATACAATTAGGGGCTTCTACTAAGTATGTAGGAAATGCACCTATCTTAACTGCACATCAGAAGGAAAATGCCCTGCTCTGGGAACAGAAACAGTCCTCTCTATTCTAGTTCATTGTGAAATTCTGAACTTAGTTTTAAAGTACCTGAGTAGAAATAAGGCAGCCATTACTGCACTGGGTGATGGTACCCATGAAGAAAGGAAAACAGCAGGCTCATTCTGTAGCTAGGCTCCCAGCAGATCCTGGTTTCCCTGTTCTAAGCTATTTCCACGTTCTAGAGCTCAAAGGTATCCAATACCGAGAGTGTGTACTACCAAGTGCTAGACAGAGGCAGGAAGTGTCTAAAATCAGTTAACAATGAGAATACTGAGCATACATGTCCAATATCTCCCAGTTGGTCAGAGAATTTAAATGAAACCTCCTATCTTTAGTTGCCTAAGAGTGCTTTGAAGTTGACAATTGTAGAAGAATTTTAGTAAGGCCATTTATTATTAAATTTTTTATTATTATATTTTTTTAGTAAGACCGTCTTAACCTCAAAGGTTGAGGCAGATGTTTGCAAAAATAATACATGAATATTAGTGACAGCCCTTAAAACATTAGCTTTAATATTAAGCCATATAATTTCTTCACATGATAATTATATAATTTGGTAAATATTTATAATGTTATGTACTTTCTCACTAGCACCGGGAAATGTGTTAATGAAGGGTCCTCAGAAATTCAGTCATTTCCCCCTTCAAACCAAATATTATCTTAACTATCATAGATTATTATTGTTTGAAGATTCAATTATGATGAAATTATACTTTTCATTTTTAAAGAGATTTTATTTCTAGTTTTTTAGTCATTTGATGCAGATGTTAAAAAATGTGGATTCTTTTTTTTTTAACCTTTTTGGGTTTTGTTGGGTTTGACTACAGCACCATAGTTGCCATCAAATGCATAGATTATTTATCCAAATTCATTTCCTTTTCTGTCCCTTTTCTGTCTTTTTTATAGAATTTTTATTAGTTTCTTTTTTATTTTTAAATTTAAATTAGAAACAAGGTTGCTTCAAATTTCAATCCCAGTTCCCTCTCCCTCCCCTCCTCCCACCAACCCCCCTGTCCCCTCCCCCAATCTCCACTCCAATCTCCAGGGAGGTTGAGGCCCTCCATGGAGGATTTCTAGAGTCTGTCATTTCATCCAGGGCAGGGCCTAGGCCCCCCCCCCCAAAGAGTCCAGGCTGAGAGTGCATCTCTCATTGTGGATGGGCACCCAAAGTCCATTTGTATGCCAGGGATAAATACTGATCTACTACCCAAGGCCCCATAGATTGCCTAGGCCTCCTCACTGACACGCACATTCAGGGGGTCTGGATGAGTCCTGTACTCTAGTGACTGTGTAGCTGTTTTCTTTCCTTGTTCTTAATGCTTTCGTGCTTGTCTGGATTTTTTTCTTGTTCTGTTTCCAGCTCCTTTTCCTGTACCTGTGACCTTTGATTATTCTCATTCTATGAGTTGTTTTATTCTAGACACTACAGTCCTAGAAGTTGTCATTCACCTTTATATCTTTAATATTTTCCTCTGTGCTCTTATTCCTTTTAAATAGTTATTCTCTTGAAATAAATACTTTATTTGAAATGTTATTAGTTTTTTCACAGCTTCCTTTTTAACTTTATAAATCATACATAAGATGTTCATTATAGAAACAGGAGATATCTTTTAAACTAGATTGTGATTTTTCAAAATTTATTCTTCTCTCATACATTATATTCCAATCACAGCTCCTCTTAAACTAGAATGTGATTTTTTTAGATTTATTCTTCTCTCACATACTATATCCTGACCACACTTTCCCCTCCCTCCACTCCTCCAAGTCATACCCAACCACTTATCCCCTCTCCCCCAGATCCACTCTCTTCCCAGGGTTATCAACAAATGTGGCGTAACATTACAGTAAGATTAGATACATACCCTCATATCAAGACTGCATGAGGCAACTCAGTATGAGGAAAAGGGTCCCAAGAACAGGCAAAAGAGTCAGAGATATCCCATCTCCCACTGTTAAGAGTCCTACAAGAATAACAACAAGCTTCACAGTCATACTATATATGCAAAGGAACTAGTTCTGACTCATGAAGGTTCTGTGATTACTGCTTCAGTCTCTGTGTGTCAGTATGAGCCCTGCCTAGTTGTTTCTGTGGGTCATGTTCTCATGGTGTCCTTATTCCCTCTGGCTCCTACAATCCTTCCTTCCTCTATTCTATGGGGTTCCCTGAGTCCTAATGTTTGGCTGTTGGTCTCTGCATATGATCCCATCAGTTGCTGTTTAAAGCCTCTCTGGTGATAAGTGGGCTAGGCACTGATCTATGAGCATCATTAGGAATCATTTCATTGATTTTTTGCTAGTCTTGTTTGATTCTTTCCTAGGTCTCTGGGCTACCCAGCTTCTTGTTTCTGGCCCTCCAGGCAGTGTTATTCGTGGGCTCCTCTTTTGGGAGTTGGCCTCACATTGGACCAGTCATTAGTTGGTATTCTCTATGTCTTTTATGAGTAGATTATTTTCCATAATCTCACACTGGTGAAGTAGTTAGTACCCATATTGTTGAATGTTGTGATGATTTTTTTCATTACTATTGGCAAGTATTGGAATGAACAACATTGGTACAAGCATAAAGAGCCATCTATGTAGTGCAGGTATGAAGGAATACAAATACTTCCATAGAACATTTGTATATTGATCTTTTACTGATACTGTTTTGGTTAATTTAGATTCTATTCACATACTTCAGAATTTATCATCATAAATGTAACATTGCAATGGTTATATTCATAATTGCATGATGATTTTTAATATTTAACCCCAGAATATTTTATCACATTCAAAACAGACTCTGCACACATTAATCTTTCTACTTTGTGACTACCTTCCATCGTCATCAATTGTCATGAATCTACTTCTGCCCCTATAGATATGTCTAACTGTATACATGGACCAAATAAATGGAGAAGTTCTTATAAATAGTATCATATAATAAACATGTTTTATTTCTAGCTTGGATTTTATCATTGTGGTATTTTGTCTGTTTGGATGGTATATGATACTTGTTCTCTATTAATTTAGTTTTTAATGATTAACTCTAGCATACTGAACTAACTTTGTCTTTCTTGGGTTTATCTTACTTATATCTAATTCTCATGTATTACTGGATTTGATTTCCTTATATACATGGTTCCTGACTTATTAGATTCTAAAAATAGTTTTTCAGCTTTATGGTGATAGGAAAGAAATAGGCATTAATTAGAAACTGTACTTTGAATTTTCATCTCTTCCAAGGCTAGTAATATACAGTCATAATACTTCCATAGTGCTCAACTATAGGCTAATTTGAATGTTTAAGGTAGACCAGTTGGAGCTATAATGTTCCTTCAGCAACCAATTGAAAAGTAGTAATGCTTTCCCCCTCCCACTCCTGGATCAGGATCTCCTTACAATAGCCTGTATCTTAACATATAGTCCAGGCTGGTCTTGAGCTCATGATTGTCTTGCCTTTACCTCTGAATGCTAGAAATACAGAAATGCATAAATAAAGCTGGCAGTAAAAGCAATTTTGACTTATGATATTTTCAGTGCACATTGAGTTTACTTGGGCATAACCCCATTGTTAGTTGGTGAGAATGTGTATTTTATAATAATTTGAATGCCTGTAGTTCTAATAAATTGCAGAATTTTCTTTCCTTTTCATGTCTTTGGTTTCATTATCAGGCTGTTTTGATTCCTAGGAATTTAATTCAGAGTTGTAGTTGTCTCTTCTTTGTTTGAAACAGACTGTGAAGGATTGATGTTAGTCTTCCAACATTCATTAGAATTTACTATTGAAATTATCTGGTCCTCAGGTTAAATTGTGAGCACTTTAAAAAGTACTCATTCAACCTCTTTCCTTGTATATCTGTTGAAGTTTGTTTGCCCTCATTCAGACACATTCAGTTGTTTTTTTCTTAGATACCTGCTTTCCCCTATGGATTTGTCCTCACAAAGATGTTTGTGCTGCTGTATCATAAGTCTCGGTTTCTGTATCTTAATAGAAATGCTTGCTGCAATTTTTTTCATGTGAATCTTTGGGGGTTTTTGTTGTTTGTTTTGTTTCTGTTTTTCTTGGCTGGTATAGGCTTGACATTTTTACTTCCCAAAGAATTAACCTGTGACTTACAAGGTTTTCATTATTGCTTTGTCTTTTCTATTTTATCTATTTCTTTAATCTTTGTTTTGTTATTCCTCATGATCTAGGCTTACTTTGTCTCATTTCTTTTATTTTCCAATATAGTTCATATACTTTTTACTGAGCCTTCTAGGTAAAAGGAAAAATAATTTTCCGTAGTTATATAGTAAAATATTTGAGGTTTCATGAAGCTTATGAGGTGTTACATTTCTCAGATGTTGGGATCAAAGTTTTAACTCTCTGAATTTTCCATTTGACTTTTCCTTTCCACAGTAACAAGCTCTAATTCTGTTACTAAGTTTCAAGGCCAAGGTCTAATTGTTCCTGGTGCCTTTACCACTGCTGTTTCCAGGAGTATCTAGTAATTCTACTTCAAAGAGGAGTTTTACATTCAGTGAGACTGGAACACTAGCCTGCATTTTTCTTTTTCTGTCCATCCCATCACTGTCCCTAGGTAGGAGAGCCCAGTTATAGATTCTCTTCATTTTCTCCTGTGTATGGGCTCATCTGGCCTTGTCTGAATCTGCAGTTCCACACTTATTTTTATCTCTAAAGAATAATATCAGCTCTGCTTAGCCTCATGGCCTCTCAGCAATGACTTTCTGTTTCTAGTTGTCATTGTCACAAAGACCCGAGCTTCAGGAAGATGAGAGCACGTGCTGCTTATCTCGGTGATTTTACCTTCTCTTCTGACACACACCTGCCATGGCTAAGCTTTACCTGGATGTGTCCCGCATTTGGTTCAGTTGTTCACTGTCTCATGGGCCAAGACGTTCTGAATAGTTTTCATTAAGGATTTGATTTCTTTTTAGTTATAAAACATTTTAGACTTCCAAAAAAACCAAATCCCAGGTTGACATCGCCTCAATAAATTAAAATAACGTGCTTGCAGCTACAGGTAACACACACACATATGATTATAAATATACATATATACAAACACACAAATTATGTGTAGATAATATATATTAGTCATTATATTTTATTTATACACATATAATATGCATTATATTTTACATATAAATATACATTATACATTACATAAATATATAATTATATACATTGCCTAATGTATATATAGAAAATTCTATTGAGTTATCTACCTGTTAGTTTTCCAGCATTAGTAACTAAATATACAGGGATTATTAAAACTTGCATTTTCATTCAACCTTTGTATTTTTGCGTGAAAAAACAAATACCCCCATGATGTAAAATGTATTTATTTTTTGTCAGACTACAAATTCAAGAGGACATCATCCTTGACAGTCTCATTCCTATTCAAGTATGAGTAAAGGACACACATGTCATGAGAATGACTTTGTTACAAACATAGTATTATTACACACGGCAGGATGAACAAGATCCTACCAGACATAGGTCAGGTGAAGACTGCCTGCTTAAGAGATGAGGATTTATTGCTGTGTTTTTCCATGGTAGAAGGAAAATCTGGACTATGAGATCCCCCAGGTGGCCTTTGTAAGAGCAATGAACCAGTCAGAATATTTCAAAGTATGGTAGGGAAGGAAGGGGAAGGAGGGAGGAGGGGAAGGAAAAGAGAGGAAATGTATTGCACTATGTGAATTGTAGAGCTTGAGAAGTCCTACAACAAGCCATTTGCCATTCATAAAGTGAATACTAAGGGATGCCAGTAGTATGGTTCAGTTCAAGTCCTCAAACCAGAGCCAGGGAAATGGATGTTAGGCCTCTAACCTGAAAACCCAGTGATCAGCTGGCTCTACTTCAGCCTTCTGAAGTCTAGAGTGTTCTCATAGTGCTCTCGTACCCAGGGGTAGAAGGGAAAGAATATGCCAGCTCTGGGAAGGAAAGAATGGTAGAGGAGAGGAGAGTTGAAGAGATAAGGAGAGAGGATGAAGAAAGAAAAGAGGAAGGGAGAAGGGAGGGAAGGCCTTCTACCTTTTTGCTTCATCTGGCCCTCAAGCAGGTGGGCGACACTCTCCTGCTTTAAGTGTGCCTCCCTGAACCAGGGATTTTCTGGAGACACTGTCACAGACACACTCAGAAATAACACTTTCCCAATACCTACCTATCTAATTTATTTATTTACTATTATTTTTCCTTTCTTGTTTTTGAGATTATAACATAATCACAGCATTTCTGCCTGACAAAACCCTCCCAAAAATTCATCATTGCTTATTTTCAAACTCATGACCATTTTTTCATTATTTTTAATTCAGTCAAATTAATTCTTATTAAACATCACAATCACCCATTTTTTGAGACCCCTGTGTTTCTGACCTAATCCTCCTCTCAAAGTTGCCATTTCTTACTACCATTACTTTGAAGACTAACTTTCAATGTATAAATTCAGGGACTTCACAAGAATACTGGACCTAAGTGCATGTTGTTAAGAGAAAGAATCCATGATGTGTTCCATGTGTTCCTTCAACTCTGTGACATTTTGACAAAGGAAAAGTCACAAAGAACAAGAACACCAATGCTCCCAAAGCTTGGCAGGAAGACTAGAAGGGGCTTGGTAGACTTTAAGTGAGTGAGATTATGTTCCTTTAAATAGTGTACACCTGATATGGTGCATTATAAAATATAACTATAGCACACATTACACACCTGCCTTAAATACTGGACTTAGCTATTAGATCAATTATAGTGAGTTTGTCATGCTGGTGCATGTTGATCTGAAAGGGAGCATTGTGAGAAGGACAATGAGATATGGAAGCTTATGATGACCTTTGCAATTTGGCCCATTAACTCTTTCTACTTTTCATATATTCAGTGAAAATTTATGTACAATTGCTATGCTTGAATTATAAAAGCTTCAACTAAATTTTAAGGATTGATATATTAATTATCTACAGTTTAGTTTCTTTGTGGAAACATTGCTATGTTAGCCATTATTTAGAATATATCATGTGCTAAAAATGAAGCTCAGTGCTAGACACACACACACACATACACACATATACACTATATGCTCTCTCTCTCTCTCTCTCACACACACACACACACACATAAACCCATGAGTGTGCTGGGCTCATTGGTTGCTACTGGGAAGAAAGAAGCAGCTTAGTACTCTACCATCTTAGGCTCTTTGCTAGGGCCCTGGAATTTAAACTAACAAAGGCATACTTGATTGCATATATACAAACAACGGTTTTACAAAAAATCGCTTACATGTAATTATATGTAGAGATAAAAATATAGAAAAAGAAGCAGAGGAGGAAAAAAGAAAAATGGAAGGAATATGTCTTAGTTAGGGTTTCTATTGCAATGAAGAGAAACCATGGCCATGGCAACTCTTATAAGGAAAACATTTAATTGGGGTAGCTTACAGTTTCAGAGGGTCAGTCATACAGCAGAGAGCAGTTACAGAACCGACGCAGTAGCTGAGATTCCGACAACTTGCAGGCAGCAGGAAATGGTCTGAGGGTCTCACTGAACAAAGCTTCAGCAGAAGAGACCTCAAAGCCAACCCCAATAGTGTCACACTTCCTCTAACAAGGCCACACGTCTTATTAGTGTCCCTCCCTTTGGGGGTCATTTTCTTTCAGACCGCCACAGATGGATAGGAGAGAGGGAGAATCAAATGATGAGCTAGAACAAAGAGGCTTATACACATGTGTTATCAAATGGAAAGGGATTGGAGATTTTGGAAGGTGTGTACTGAGGAGGAGAGAACGTGTCTTGCAAAGTAGTCCCCTCTCCTTGTGTTTCTAGGTGATCAGAGCAGTCCCTGTAAGTAGCAAGTGCAGAGATTTCTTCGCAAGTTGGCATGTCCTTTACAAAGGAGAAGTTTATCAGAGAGCTAGGGACATTAAACAACTTTCTTGGAGTTTGCTGTTTTAATTAGGCTAAGTTTAGCTGCATAGTCCATGGTCCGGGATGCATACTTTGGTGCGGCATTTTCTGATACCCCTCGTTTGTCATTAGATGAGAGTATTTGTGCAAAATTGTTAGCTATAGGAAACATAGTAGAGCAATTGAGATCAATGAGTTAGATTTAAGGGATGGGTTGATGTGTATTCATGAAGCCTTTGGTCAGCTAGTTCCTACTTGTGTCTGCAGAGATATGGTGGATCTGACATCTGCTGGCAAAGTGGGCATTCTCTTTGGCTACTGTCCACAGCAGGATGCCCTGGATGAGCTCCTGACTGGCTGGGAACATCTCCAATACTACTGCAGCCTCCGTGGGATTCCAAAGCAGTACATTCCAGAGGTAAGCAAACTTGGCATTTTCCGGAGGAAAAGGAGCCACTAGAGATGCTGTTTCATCAACTATGACTCCAAAGATGTTCTCTTACCCAGGATAAGACAGGAAGTCATATCACCAGACAAGTTCAAAGAAGTAATTTTCTAACATTAAAATTTGTATTGATATTGTATATTTAAAAATGTGTCAGTGAGAGTTTTATGCAAGGAGATAAGCAAAAATAATATCCTCTGTTACTTTGTATCTCTAAGCTTACTTCTTTTTCCTATAAATGTTTGTATATTTCCCAGCCTGTGGACTTGAGGTCAGGAACAAATACTGCAAGCCTGGAAACAGTGCTTGTGGAACTTGAGAGTTATTGGAGTGGATAGCTCCCCTGGAAGTAAGCAGACAGTTTCCTTTGAGAAGTAGCTTTCTGGGTGGTCTCAGGAGAATGAAGCACCTACAACTGCCAGAACTCTCAGGCCTCCCTGCATGCTACCTGAGAGTGATGGAGAGCAGGTGAGACACTGGGCAGGGGAGACTTGTCTCTTCTCTTGATGCAAGCAGTGGTCAGACCAGAGATAACAGCCTTGACAGACATCTCAGAGGAATTCAAGATAGAAATGCATCAGAATGGAAGATGCTCAAGGGACATTTTACCCTTTGCACGCTTTTTTGTAGTATGTGAAGTGCTGGCGGAATTTCTAGTTCTGCAAAAGAAGCAGGACAAAATGGGGTGGAGCTTATTGGCGTATCATCAGTCAGAGTCTATATGTGTCGGAACTTCCTAAGATTCACAGTTGACAAAGCCAATAACCACTGCCCTTAGTGGTCCATGACAATTCCTTTTCTATGTTGTTTTTGTAATGCTGTAGTCTTTCTTTACTTCTGTTCCATAACTTATAACTGCTCCAAAACCAGAATAAAAGCTCTCCATTTCATTGTTCAGATCCATAACTCTTGACCTACCTCCCATCTTAATAAACAAAGTTAACAGACTACCTTGCAGAAGATCTACCACATGAAGTTGAACAGCTCTAAGCATTCATTCCTAATGTTTGGCTCTATCTTTAATAGGCATTTTCTCTGTCAGTTCCCTCTTGTTAGTTTTTGATTGAAGAGGTGGATTCTTGGCAGTGGCTATAAGCTTGCCCCTTCTGTCTGGGTGAATGCATCTATGAAGTCTCCCTTAATAAGCTTGGTGCTCTCTGCCACCCAGGCAATTGCCTTCTGATAGTCCACTGTCCTTTAGTCTGTGTTCTTAACTCCTCCACCGAGAAGTCACTATAATGCTCACCAATTAGGAACTAGCTTTATTTCTTTCATGAAGTGGTATCAGATTATGCAGATGGCATTGCTACATGCTCATTCAGCAATTTTAATAGATCAGCCCATTTTCTACATATTCCTAAAGGACCCAGTGCCTCTCTGAGCCAATTTCCCACTACTGTAAATTGTGTGATCATTTGAAATACAGAATAAGCATAGGGTTCTGAGGTACTTATTAGAGGATATTAGTGTTAGGTAACACAAAATGATGATCTAGTAAATGTAGTCATGAGCCATATCTTAATGTTTAGTATACCATGGATCCAATAATGGTGAGGTTACAAAATCACCATGAAAAATCCCAGTAGCTTGAGGCCACCACAGCCACCTTAAAATTGCATCATGGCACATCCCTTGTGTGACTGTGGTGATGTTAAAAAAAACCTCTGTCATTAGCTGTATAAATGACTCCTGTACATCATGCTTGACTATTGCTGGTGTATATATTCGCTGCACTATAGTGCGTTTTAGTTGTGTAGGATTATTTCTATTTACAAAAATGGGTTACAACCATATACCCTGACAACAGCCTCATGAACCTTGTATTTATCATATGTCTCGATTGTTTTGAGAGGTCATATCCATGCCCAGTGATTGACATCTACTACTTGGGATTGGGAGAGAGTTCTCTGAGGTTCACAGCGTGAATGAAGCATCTGAAGATTCACTTCTCAGAATGGATACTGTTCATAAGTGACACATTACTATTTTTCTGTATGCCTGTCTCACACACTGACCAAAGCAGTTATGATGGGATTTCCTGACTTTACAACCTGGGGAAATGAAAGACAGAATGATCAGGTAACAGCTCTGGAGCACAGGGTTTGACTGACACCACCCTGACTGTTGCTAGTGGACTAGAACAAAATATCTTCCATCATCGATATCTCAGGCTTAGTTCTCCAGATTTTGGTGCGATCAAGGAAACAGAAACTGTACTCAGTGACTATAGGGCTACTCTAGCCTGGAGCTTTTCTCAATTATTTGTTTTCCATTGTGCTCCAGTGAGCTGGGGCCAGAAGGCTACTTCTGTTCAAGCTTTGAGCCATAGATACAAAAGAGTCATTTTCACCACCTAATATATCTGCCACTCAAATTAGTTTTCTTCTCCAGGCTTCCCTCTTGTCTTTGGAAATATAGACAGTCAGCCAATGTGCCCTCTGATTCAAGGAGGCCTCCTATGCTCGCTGAAAAGTCTTTTCTGCCTCATCCTCACAGTCCTCTCCTCTTTCTCTCCTGCCCTCCAACTCAGGCCTTGTACTGAGTTCTGCCTATACTCCAGGGCACTCAGTCCACCTATTCCAAGTTCACTGATCTGCTCTATCTATAGTCTTGTCCTTTACACTTGCAAACCTTAAATGTTTACTAAGGCAAGAAAAGGTTACCCCTTCATTTGACTTGGATTTAGGCTCTGTTGTTGAAAGGCTCCTTTCCAGTTTCGTAGTCACGCTGTACAGTTTATGCAAAGGGTATACTTTAAGCCTGTATTCAGCTGACCAGTTTCGTGAGACATTTGGTATCAAATCAGAGCCAAATGACTCTGGAATGCATTTATAGTTTGAAAGTCCAGGGGAAGATAATTTTCTGATATTTCCTGAGTTAATATATTCAAACAAAATTTCAAGTTGGGATGAAACTTGGTAAAATCTACATTTTGATCATCTCTGGGATAGGACTAGGTGCCTTACTGGTCCTGTCTTTGTAAATACCTGCACATTGCTCTTGAAATACATCTTTTTAAAAATGATCTATTTTATTTTATTTTATATGTATGGATTCTTTGTCTGCATGTATGACTTTATGCCAGGACAGGGCATTGGCTCTCACAATAGATGACTGTGAGCCACCATGTGCTTGCTAGGAATTGAAGAACCAGAACTCTTGACCCATTGAGCCATCTCAACAGCCCCATTGCTGGCTTCCTTCCTTCCTTAATTCCGTTCTTCTTACTTCCTTTCTTTTTTTACAAAAAAGATTTGTTTGTTTATTTTATGTATGAGTATTCTATCTGCATGCATAACTTTATGCGAGAAGAAGACATCAGATCCCACTATAGATGGTTGTGAACTACCATGTGGTAGCTGGGAATTGAACTCAGGACCTCTGGATGAATAGCTAGCACTCTTAAATGCCAAGCTATCTCTCCCAGCCCTAAGAGTACTTCTGAGTGTTGCTTTCAGCACCATCTTTGTAGACATTGCTTACATCTTAATTTTCTTTTTAAAAATATTTTATTTAACTTTTTACACATATTACTCTCAGTTCCTTTTCTCTCCCCTCCTCCCCTAGCCCCCCATTCCTCCCAACTCTCCATCCCATTCCATCTCCCTTCTGCTCTCCAGAGAGGGTAATGCCTTCCATGAGGAATATGAGTCTGTCATATAATCTCGGTAGGTCCTAGGTCCTCCCCCATATGTCCAGGCTGAGAAAGCATCCTTCCATGTGCTCCCAGAGTCCATTTGTATGCCAAGAAAAATACTTATCTACTCTCCAAAGTTCCTTAAATTGCCAAAGCCTCTTCTCTGACACCCAAAGTTTGGGAGGGGGGCGTGTGTGGATCCGTCCCATGCTGGGCTCAGTCATTAGTCTGGGGTCCATGTGTTCCCCCTTGTTTAGGTCAGCTGCCTCTGTGGGTTTCACCAGCCTGGTCTTGATTCCTTTGCTTATCATTCCTCCTTCACTGCAACTGGGTTCCAGGAGCGCAGTTCCGTTTTTAGCTGAGGGTGTCTTCCTCTGCTACTGTTAGCCACTGGATGAGGGTTCTAGGATGGCATATAAAATAGTCATCATTATCAAGGGAGGGCATTTTAGTTAGCCTTACTGATAGTTGGTGTCATTTTTGTAGATCTGTGAAGATCTCACTAGTGCCAGATCTCTCATTCAACTTACAATGGCTCCCTCTTTTTCCCATGCATTGTGGGTTTTGAAACAAGCTAAGTTTTGAAAGAAGAATAATTGTCTAGGAGGTCACTGGCAGAGAGAAGGTCACATGATGGCCTTTTCCTTGGAAATCCTTGGCTTCTTTTTCCTGTTCAGTATCTCATTTTCATCTTAAATTTCACAGAACTGTTTTGATATGGTCATCACACTTGCACATGGACAATTTTGGGCTCAGGAATCTGTTGAGTGTGTATGCTTTTCTGAACAATCTATGTTGGCCACAGGATATTTTACAAAGTTCTACTGGGCTGAATGTATTGCAGCCTGGACAATAAAATAGTGAATTCCAGTCTTCTGCTCTAAATGTGGCACACTTTCTAGAGCTTTCTAAGAGAAAAGCATGTGTAATTTCAGGTGACTTATGACATTTTGTTATTCTGGGACAATAACTGAGAATTTTGTGACTAATGACATTTTGGGGTCTAGGAAGCATTTTGCCAGCCTTGATTTCCAGGTCATTACATTTGCCATTATTTTGATTGTGGCACAGAGCACAGAAAAGATGGCAGCAGAATGCTTCCTATTAGATCATTTTTGTTTATTTTCTGAAAGTGACATTCACAGAGCATTAGATCAGACATTTGTTCCTACACATTCAGGAATCTTCTCTATGATTAACTGCTGTGGGATTTGTAGTCTGCACTATTTAACCTTTTGTGAAATTAGGAAAATATGACAAACATTATCTGGTTTCATAAAAGTAACCAACAGCATTTGGCAAATTTATTAAGAATGTATTTACTCTGAGGCATGTTGTATAAAACCAGGGCTTTTCATCATTGTTTTGCTTTGTTTTCTACTTTATTAGCCTCTTTTCATTCCTCTATTGAATAAAATACAGTATATCACAATAAATGTTTGTAATGCACATACATACTGAATCTTTTCATAATTCTAAAATGATAATCAGATTTTTCACTTTTCCTATTTCTGTTTGTTGTTCTAGTCTCACAGTTCTTTGGGTCTGTATTTTCTAAAGCTGTGGATTATCTCTGTGGCCACAGTGCTGCTGACACTGAAGCAAAAGCTTCTCCTAAGCATCCTGCCTCTTCCCTCCATCGTCCCTATGAACACCACCCAGGATAGGCTCACACTTCAGCTTTGTGATTCCATGGGTACCATGGGTTGTCGCTAAACTCCACAGCACAGGCTGCCTGCCTTAGCCTTTTTGCTGCAGGCCCCCAATTACTTATTTATGCTTGTTTGCTAATCATGGATAAAATATTTTGAAGTTTTTATTTGCTTTAAAAGGCTTTTATTCAATTTATTTTAATTGACATAATTGGACTAAATGAATACAGGGGAAGGGAGGTTTCCTGTGAGACAGTCTGAAGAAAATAGCTTGAATATTTTCATTGAGAACAAGGGATTGACCTTGAGATGGCTTTCTTAAAGACTGTGGGAGACTGAAGACTTATTCTGTATCTGCCTCTTGGGCCTTGACTTCTCTTCCCTTGACTTACACTGTCTGAGTACAGATCAGCACTTGTGTCTTTTAGCTTATCTAATGAATTTCTTTGAAGCCACACAAATACAGACTAGATAATTTAAGTTAAAGATATTATCATCCAAAAGTTTTTGAGGTTTGTGACATATCATGATCATCATATTATTATAAACATATCTTATATGTTTATAAAAATATATAGTAGCTTAATACTGTCTTATTTGGTGCTTTAAAATACACAATTAACAACTCTCATAGTTCTATATAATTTATCCTTGTAAATTTGAACTAAGTTATGTTCCTCCCTAGTTTGGTTATGTGACCATATCTGAAAAAACCCTGCATTTATATCTGCATTAATACCTTAATGTGTGTATATTCTTATTCATACAGCAACTATATGAAGTATGTGTTTTTAAAAATTGTGTGGACAGTTGGAAACAAACAGACAAAATTCCTAGCTTGGGTCTCACATAAGAGACAGAACTGCAAAGAGATAAGAAGTATTTTAGGGCAAATTATGCTGGGGAAGAACAAGCTACGTGTAGTCTTAGAGACTCACTTGATGCACATCAAGGAGGATGGCGATTGCATTAAAATTTAAGGGTAAGCGAGCTCCCAGGATGTGTGGTAAGACACAGAGTGGCATGGTGGAGAGAAGAGAAGCTGTGAGCATGAGCGTGAGGGCTTCAAAGGTAACTGAAGTGGCTGAGGATGTGTGTGGATTCTGCTGAATGAAATCACACCCTCATGAAGCCATCAGATAGTTCCCAGAAGCTATGAAGAAGAAACTGGTCCCATATTTCTTCAGTCTGCATACTGAATAAACTCTAAATGTGTAGATGCTATCAGTGGCCTATTTCCCTCATTCTGTGTCATTTCCCTTGAGGGTTTGGTACCTCGTTTTTGTTATTTTTTTTCCTATCCAGCACTTTCTGAGTCTTCCTTTGGGCCCCCTTTACTCTACTCATCTGAGTGCAGATGCTCATCTGGACTTAGCATCGATTCAGAGTCCTCTGACCTCCAGACCCATGTTTGGTCATCCCAAGTGTCCACAGACATGGGACTCTCTTCCCCATGCTCTTTCCCTGTTGTTCCCTTTTTCATAAAGTGAAGTGGGATGGGGAAGGCCTTTGGTCCCTGTGCCAGAAGAACACAGGTATAGTTGGAGGAGACAGGAAGCAACCCAGCTCAAATGGGCATCACAGAGAAAGGTTCATGGACAGATTTTGTCTTTCAGGTGGCTGCAGACCTGGTAAAGCGCCTTCACCTTGCACCTCACGTGGACAAACCTGTGGCCATGTACAGTGGAGGCACCAGACGGAAGCTCTCCACCGCCCTGGCTCTGGTGGGGAAGCCTGACATTCTGTTATTGGTGAGTAGCTGAAATATCAGTGTTGAGTTGATGTTGGAAACATGCTGAATTTATTTCAACTTTCTGAACTTCTCTCAGAGCTTCAGGACTTGAGACATCAACTGTTTGGATTAGTAGACACTGACCTAAGTGAATATTCTTAAACATATTAGAAGATACCAGTGCTATTTTACAAAAATCAGACCTTTTTATGATAGATTCACATAAAAATGTTAACATTAAATGAATGTTGAAATAATAGCATTCACCTTTTATCTGAAAACAGATGCATGTTTTGCTTTTAATTTAGTTAGGTTTAGTTTTGGTTTATTTTTGAGATTATAATAAAATTAGAGCATTTCTTTCTCTTTCCTCCTTTCAAATCCTCCCATATACCCCTCCTTTTAAATCTATGTCATCTTTTCTCCTTAATTGTTATTGCATGCACGTATGCATATTTATATGCATACATATTTTCAAATATAACATGATAAAATGTGTAAAGTAATTTGTATGGTATATGTTTTCAGGGCTGATCACTTGCTATTGGATAACTAATTGGTGTGCTCTTCCTTATGAAGACTATTTCCTCTGACAAACTGCTTTGAAGTTTTAGTCTGCTTATGGGTTCATATTTATTGTAGCTATCCTGACATAGGCCCATGGTGAATCATGAGGATGGGCATCAGAATTTGCTGTGTTTAGTTTAGCATCTCCTAAAATCCATGTGCTAACAGCTTCTTTTATAGGTCTTACTGATATGAGAGGTAGTAGAATGTCTAAGACAGTGGTTCTCAACCTCCCTAATGTTGTAACCCTTTAATACAGTTCCTCATGTTGTGGTGATCTCCTCACCATAAAATTATTTTGTTGCCTCGTCATAACTATTTTTCCACGTTATGAATCATAATGTAGTTTGTGCGGTATATATAATACAAGGCCCCTGTTGGGGTGGAGACCCACAAGTTGAGAACTGCTGCTCTAAGGGATCTTAGCAACATGTCTTTAGGACATTGTAGGAGTGTTGTAAGTGGGCAGGAAGACTCTAGCTCATTCCTCTTTCTTTTTTTCAATTTCTGGTCATGAAGAGAAATCTCAAACACTCTTGCCTGCTGTGATGTACTGCCCTGTCTTCACAGAAAAGCAATAGGGACAACTCTGGGTTGAGCATCTAAAATCAAGTTGGGTGAAGCAGCCCTTCTTTATAATTTGATTGCCTTGGGTATTTGTTATACTGATGGAAAGCTATCTAGCACATCCATGCATCATGGGCACAGAGGAAGGCAGGCGTTCCAGCAAAGGATGAAGCAGGAGCATGGCCTTGGGTAAGGGCAGTCTCTCATCTTTCTGGGAATAGCTAATTTAGGTTACCTTATCTAGGGGGAGGAGATTGGTTATCAATACACAGAGTCAATTGCTGTGTATTTAAAAACCATTCTAACTGTGCACAGGCATTTAAACAAGTGAAGAACATTCTTCCTGTGCTGTTGATAAGAATTTAAACACCATATCCACCCAGAGTTTCACCTTTGAAGACAGCCCCAGGGGAATTCAAAGTCTAGGAAATAAAAATGATCTTATTATGTTGTTCATACATGAAAACAACATTTCCCCAGGGAAGTTAATGGAGATGCAGCAGAATTGTGTTAGAAAATGATTTTGTCATCTACTGGTTGGATCTTAGAAACTCTGCTTGCTACTAAAAGGTTCAGGATCAGGACTATTTACTTGTTATCATGGAATCTATCTATCTATCTATCTATCTATCTATCTATCTATCTACCCACCCATCATCTATAATCACTTGCCCTATTCTGCTATGACACTATCTTGTCAAGATGAGACAGGCTGTGTTGAGAGGTCACTGGCATTATCTGCTTCTGACCAGATGTTCTTACACTCATGGTGTGTTTCCTCATTCCACTGAAAAGATCTGTAATCTGGTGACATTTCCTTGGTTCATTGTGTACCCAAGGTTTTCTTCCTTCACATACCCCCATTCCCACTAGTCCCGAGTGCTCAGAACTATGGCACAGCGACCAAGTGACCAGGTTTAGATGTGCTATTACAGTTCTTCAGTGTGTCCTTGAACATTGTGCCCATTGTCTCCTTGTCTGAAAGCAGTACTCTTAATTGTGTCTGTCTCATGGAGATGTTGAAGGCAGTAAATTAGATAGTCCATATTAAGCTTGTCACCCAGTGCTTGTGGAGCTACTGTGGTGATGGTGGTGTTCAAATCATCAGATTAAAGCAATACCTTTGACATTCTCCACTGAGACAAGAAGAAGTGGCCAGGAACCAGGAAGCTTTAAAATCACCCACTCAACCTTCTGCCTGAGCAATACCAGATCCTACTTCTTATTTTCTTACTTTCTAATCAGTACACATACATCACTTGATCTTCAGAAAAGGCCAAGCATTTGCTTTCTTGTTCAGTGTTCCTCCCCCATCCCATCCCCCTTATGCTTTCCTCTTTGGGGGAAGTTGATAGCCAGAAGCTCTTAAAAGATATATGCTTAGTGTTTCCTGACTGCAAAAAGCACCTGCATGCATCACACAGCTGGGCAAGACTTCTCTTCAAAGTGCCTCAGATAACAAGTATTTGGGAGTTTATTGAAGAGGAGAGCTTCAGGTTCCAAGAAACTTCAATTTATTTGCTCTTTTTCAATAAATGATGTCCTTTCTACTATCATATATCTTTCTGGTGGAGGCCATTCTGAAAGTTTATGGAAGTAGAAGTTTCATTTTTAAAACATCACATTTGGCTTGCTTTACCAGATTGCCAAGGGAAACTAAGCTGGTGTGAAAATGTGCCCCCTTGCTTTTACTGAAGCATCATTGATGAATATGAGCTGTATAAATCTGAAGTATATGATGTGTTGTTTTACTATAAACACATGTGTAATGATGACCACAGCTAAGCTGGTTGCCTCACTTAGTGATGTCAGTTGGTGAGGAGGAAATTCTAACTGCTCAACACAGAGTTGTTGATTACAGACCCTGCCTGTCTACTTTTCCTACCACCAATCAGGTTGTCTCAGGTTCAGTCACTCAGAGAACAGAGACTCATTGTTCAGTGTTCTAGAGGTTGGACGTCCTAGATCAGGACACTTACAGGTATGTGGTGACAATCCATTTTCAAGATGGCTCCTTTAGAGGGAAGGAATGCTGTGTCTTCATGTGACAAAAGTTACAAATATAAAAGCAGATGACCTTTCTATCACCCTCTTTTATAGTCAAACCAATGGCACCCATGAAGGTGGAATCTTCATAACACAGTCACTTCCCAAAGCCATACATCCCTACTGAGCTTTGTGTCTTGCTCATATATGCATTTTAGGGATGACTACTTGAAATTGGATAACTTATCAGGACGTTTGCCCCTGAAGAAAATTTATTCTCCCTCTCTCAGCAGTAGTTAGCTACCCATAGCTCTTCATCTACGGGTAGAACCTTATGGAACATTTCCTGTCCACATTGATATCTAGATTGCTGTGGTCATTATACAAGTGTCTTACTATCCCCCTTGTCTAGAATTCCTCATTTTTAATCCATGCATCTGATGTTGTGCATTTCCATAACTGGCCGGTGTGAGTGGTGATGCAGCAGATGTGTTAGCGCAAGCCTGCAAGCTGCCATCCGTCTCATTGCCTTTGGCTGTGTACACACAAGTGGACCTGCTGGGCTATATGATCATGCGGTTGCTCCTTCTGCTGTCAATCTGTAATGACTGCTGTAAATTACCTCCCCTGCCCCTGAATGCTTTCTTCACTTCTTTTCTGTCTCTCTCCCTTTCTCCCATGACTGGGTAATTTTAAGTAGTCTGTGTTTGTGGCTCCTTCATTGCCTGGATGCAGTCTGCAGGAAAAGCTCTGTCACACTTATCATTTTGCTTTCTGAACTTTTCTGCTTCAGAACCACCAGCTCCTGACACCTGATTTTCAATTCCTTTGCAGCCACTGTTTTGTTCATGTGTTGTTTTCCTGATTCTCTTGACTTTCTTACTTGTAATCACTTGTAGCCCACTGAGCTTTCCAAAGATGACTATCTCCAAGTCCTGTCACTCAACTCACAGCTCTTCACCACACTGAGGTTGTTACTGTAATGTTGCTGTGTGCATTTCGTGGTGTCATAGCAGCATGAAATCTCTCGAATTGCTGTCTCAGATCCAAAGCAGTCTTCTTAGAGGACTGTCTGAGTACTTATAGGAGGGACACCTTCAGCAGTCGGTCAGGTGAATAATTCAGACCTTTCCTCAACATGCGCACATGCAACTTGGACCACTTGTGGCAGGTATGTACAAATTCTTAGGGTTACCTATCTTTTCTCATCACACAGAAGTGGAGCAAGGCTGAGAAATTTCTCTTGGTCTTCTTAGGGCAGGTCACCATACATTCACTCTTGTGTGCTCTCATCCTACCAAGACATTCTAGGTGTTCTTGGGAGCATCTGTGCTTATTCTATAGGGTACCCCCAGGCATTTACCAAGATGAAGGGCAATTGAAGCATGCAGAGTGCCTGGTCTCTCTGTACTGTGTAAAGAGGGTTAGTGGAAGCCTCATGCCATGGAGACTCTCATCTTTAGCCTCTCTGTGCTGCCTCTAGCATTACTAAGCATTGCAGAGGGCCAAAGACCTTGGGTAAGACACAATGAGAAGGCTTGCGATTAGTAACAATAATTAAGGCCCCTTGTGTGACTCCCTGCAGGAGTGGTAGAGCCAGGAACTCGTATGTGTCACTTCTCTTCCTGCTTCATCCCTGTATAGCAGGGAACCCAATGGAGATTTCCCTGTTAAAATCACAATGAGGGTTTCCTCCTTGCCAGGCTCTGTATCCATGTGATCGTAGATGTCCATTCCTGTCTGTGTTCATCAAATGACCATCACTGTGTATTCTCTTCCTCTCAGGACGAGCCCAGCTCTGGGATGGACCCCTGCTCTAAACGGTACCTGTGGCAAACAATAACTCAGGAGGTTCGGGACGGCTGTGCGGCAGTGCTAACCTCTCACAGGTGATGTTTCCTCTCTGATTGCCAGTTCCTGAGCAAGACTCGGTAGCAATTAGGTCACACAGAGAATGGCATAGAAGTGCCTCCCTTAGTCTTCAATCCCAGGAGCCCTTTGGGAGACTAAGGCAGAGAGGGTCATGTCAGGTGGTCAAGGCCTGCAGAAGAGCAGAGTTGCAAATGGAGCCTTTCCAAGACCAGTGTCTTTAGATTCATTCAACTGTGATGTTCAGGTGAGGGCTTGACTCTGTCTGCCTTTCCTAAGGATTCCCTCTCCTTTCTACCCAGGGTCCCCAATTCCCACCTGCAAATCACCTGAAATGCATGCCCAACCCACTACTGGATCTCTTTACAGAATTTATTGTGTAGTTAGTATTCTCCACCAGAGTCCCCCTCTCAGCATAACGAAACACTTACGTGCCATGCAGCAATACAAATGTAGACTTCTTGAAACCATTACATGGAGAGAGATAGTTTGGTTAATGACAACCCTGAAGATGGAATGAAGAACATGTTATAAATCTAGGCTTGATTTTTCCTTCCGTGTTTAACCAAAATATGCTATGAGCAAGGCATCAAGAACTGTTGAGATCTGATATTTGACTTTTACGGGCACTTCATATTAATAGAATTATATAACACACACACATTTGTATCTGGCCATTTTCATTTAGAGGGTATTCAATGCTTACCAAGGCTATAATAACACACATCAGTAAGTCCTTCTCTATTCTTGCTGAGTAGTGCATGATTAGTACTCCAGTTGCAAAAGGGAGGACTGGTGAGCAAAGCGATCAAGACCAGGCTGGAAAAACCCACAAAAACAGCTGACCAGACAAAGGGGGAGCTCATGGACCCAAGATTGATAGCTGGGAAACCAGCATAGACCTGATCCAGACCCCGTGAACGTGGGTGTCAGTTAGGAGGACTGGGCATCTATAGGGCCTGTGGCAGTAGATCAGTACTTATCCCTAGTATACGAAGGGACTTTGGGAGCCTACGTCACATAGAGGGATGCTCTCTCAGCCTAGACACACAGGGGAGGGCCTAGGCCCTGCTCCAAATGATATGACAGCCTTTGAAGATGACCCATGGAAGGCCTCACCCTCCCTGGAGAGCAGAAATGGCATGGAATAAGGGGTAGGTGAGGGGCGAGGGGGTGGGGAGGGAAAGAGAACTGGGATTGACATGTAAAACAAGCTTGATTGTAATTTAAATTTAAAAAAGGAGGGGGAAAGAAATAGGGATGGCAGTGTGGCTCAGTGGGGAAAGCTCTTGTTGTGCATGTCTCGGGCTCAAATTTGATTGCCCAGACTCACAGCTGAAGGAGAGAAGCAACTCCTAAAAGCTGTTTTCTGAGCTCCATAAGCATGCCATGACATGCATGTTCCCATAGTCACACACAGATAATATAACACACACAGCATCAAGCATGCCATGACATGAATGTTCCCATAGTCGCACAGAGATAATATAGCACATGCAACATCTCTCTCTCTCTCTCTCTCACACACACAGAGAAATAAGAAATAAAAATAAACAAGCATAAAGAGATTAACTATCTACACTCACCCATATGTGTGGACACATTTAATACTCGTCTAGAGTAGTACATTTACTACAGTGAACAAACCCTCAGAGACACATACTTACAATGCCTCTCCTCTTGGTGTTTGGCATTCCATGACTTTGGAAAAATACCCAATCTCAAGATATAGCCTTAGCTTCCTACATTGCATGTAGAGTTCCTCAATTCCCTTGTTCACTCTTCCTTCTCCTGACCTCTGCCAATCTGATATTTTACTGCCTGTAGAGTTGTGCCTTTTCCAGAAGTCACACATCTGGAATGCCACCCAAGCCTTTCAAGGCTGGATTCTTTCCCTGCTTCCCTTGTTTGTAAGCCCATTGCCTCTCAACAGTGAGCAATATTCTATTGCCTGGCTATGCTGAAGTTTATTTGTCTGCTCACGCACTGACAGATGCTTTGATTACTGACAAGTCTTGGTAATTACGAGCAATGCTGTTATAAACATCTATGTGCAGGTTTTTATGTGGATGTTTTTCAGACCTTTTGAGTAAATGCCAAGGAGCTTGATTGTTGGACTGCACAATGAGCTCATGTTTGACTTGCAAAGAATCCCTTTTTCCTTTGGTGGCAATACAAATTAAACCTAGAGCCTCATACATATTAGGCATGTGTTTTGCCACTGAACTACATTCCCATCCCTCATTTCCCCTTTATTTGGAGGCAAAGTCTCAAAGTTGTTCAGCCTGGCCTTCAGTTTCCTCCATTGTTCAGGATGGCCTTAAAATTTTGTTCTCTTTGTGTTAGCCTCCCAAGTCACTGGGGTTATAGACCTTTACGACAGGGCCTGCAGTATCATCTTTTCCTTGTTATGTTTTTGGGAACTTATATTTCCATTTAATTATTTAGGTAAAAGAGGTTATGCATAGAGTCTTGTTAGATCCTGTGTTAAAGTCTCCTGTTGTATATATGATTCCAAATGCTTTCTCTTTGTCTGTGTCTGTCTTTGGAACATGAATATTTAAAGCTTTTATTAAGTTTTACTGTTCTTTGTTTCTATGGTTTGTTCTTAGAAATTATAGCTAAGAACTTTGGGTTCTCAATTCATGAGAATGCTAGTACTAAGATAGGTTAATACTGTTACCACTTAATAATCTTTTCGACACTTAAAGCTATTTCATATATAGTATAATAAAAGAGTCTCAACTCACTGCTACACTTGTGGCTATCCAGTTGTTCCAGGACTGTTTTTGGTGGGACAACTTCTTGTTCCCCATTGTATTATGGAGGATGTGCTGTGAGAAATCTAATTGGCTCTCTGTGTTGGACAGTTTTCCTCTTGCCTGGTGGAATGTGCTCTTGCCCTTAGCACACAGCACTGTTACCATTACAGGGCTTTTTGTGAGGATTGACCAACAAGCTATGTCACTTTACCATCTTTTTTCTATTACTGAAGCTTTCATTTACTCAAAAATGTTTCATAGTCTCCCCTGTGATTTACTCGTGACACATGGTTTATTTAGAAATCTTCATTTTCAATTTTTTTTGGAAATTTTCCTAGTTTCTTCCTGTTGATACTTTTAAACTTAAATCTAGAAGGCTTTAAGAAATTTTCTTTTGTAATTTCTATCATTTCAGATTTATTAGAAGACTTTAAGTTATCTATAGAAGGGGACAATAAAGGAATTACAGTATTTTTCCATAAAGCCGTTTTGTTGAAGAGTGGACATGTTAGATGACACTGCATCTCTGAGCACTGAAAATAAGTGTGCACTTATTGCCATATTTTAATTCAGTATTTTCCCAGTTTTGTTTTATTTTCTTTGCTGGATAATTATTCCAAGATTGTATAATTTCTATTGGTCTCTAATTCCTGTGATCTGTTTTTCCTCTCTCATCTTGAAACTGGGTGTAGGTTCCTGTCGAATTCCTCATCTCCTGACCTGCCATCGCCTGCCCTCAGTAGCCATTGTTGAAGTGAGGCAGAGAGATAGTAGCCCACTGTGGGGCACAGATTACCATATTCTTATGTACCAGTGGCTTTTTGGCATCATCTTCACAGAGTCACATGCCTACATGCCTTTCGTCCATTCCTGGAGTTCTGAAACTGCTGTTTTCATAGTTATGGCTTTGAGGACAATTATTTGATAATTTTCTCACTCAGATGGAGCCAGAAAGATCACCCCTGGGTTTTTGCTTTCATTCTGTTTCACTCCTGAAAGGATTTTTTTTTCTGAAACAAGTGAAATTGATACTTACTTGTCTATGTATTTTTGCTGTAGATGTTCACATTGCTCTGGGATTTTAGCAGTTGCATACAGATATTCTGAGTCTTCTTACAATCTGTCCCTGGCAAGGCATGGTCCTTGATGTCCAACTGTGGGTGTTTAGATGGGTAAAGTTGTATAATGATGAAAATTCTTTTTATTTTTCATAATATATATGATTATTTTAAACTGTTCTCTCAAAAGACCACTTGCCGTTGAGATTTCTCCTTTAAATCCTCCCATTCATTTGCTTTCACATCAGTGTTCTACATTTGCATGTATACAGAGTGATTTCTCCCTATTCAGATAATACAGGGATGTTAATGGCTCAGTGTGAATGAAGAAAGATGTGGGAGGCCTACATGGTTGTGTGATTTTAGTGCGATATTTTCCTCTATGTATGCCTTAACACACAGCATTCTTGGGAAACCACGAGTCAGAAAATGAACTGATAAGCATCCATCCTGGGAATGACTCCTGTTTTTCCTTACACCTCCAACCCTGATGCCAAAGCTCCAGTCCAAGGCTTTAAATCCTGTCTCACCTCACCACGAATCTGTACCAGGCAGGATAACCATCCAGGGAAAAGAATCCATGTTTACTTTATTTTTAAGTAGATGACCCATGGTTGTTTTCATTGTTGACCAGTCTCAGGTTTTGTGTGTTCTTCTTTCTTTGAGAGATAATCAAATTAAATTCTCCAACCTGCGTTCTGAACTCCAATTTTGTTATACCCACATGCTTTTGGGTTTACTTGTTGAACATGTGGTACAATCCACTTAGACTTGCCACATCATTCACTATGAAGTTGGAACTCAGACAATGACATAATCATCCATTTGTTCAAAGTACATTTCAGAAATTAGAGTAGAAACGACTTCATGTTTTTCCCATGACAGCATCATAAACACGATAAGACATGTTAAATTAACATTAGTTAATGAAACAAAGGCTAGCCCTGGTGACACTGACCTATCATCACAGTGAGCTCTGGAGGATGAAGGATTGAAATTAATTTGCACTGCTCATAGTGAGTTCAAAGCCAGCTTGGGCAATTTAGTGAGATTCTACTTCAAAATGAAAAGCAAAGAGGGAGCTAGGGTTTCATCTGGTGGTACAGTGGGTGTCTAGTATACACAAGGCTCTGTATTTAGTTTCCAGTCCTACAATAATAATAAATAAGCAAAGAAATAGTCATATAAAAACACATGAGGCTGGTTTAGACTGTTCATAATATACATCCTGTAGACCTCACAGTAAGCTGCTACAACAAACAACTTCAATTTATGGCATCTCAGACAAGACATTTCATTCTCTCACTTAACCATTTGTATTGTTGACTATGTTCCCTCAGGTCAAACCAGGGGCATGTGGTTCCAGTCTTGAATGTGCCTCTCTGCCTTCTTAAAAAACTTTCTCGTTTGCTTCCCCTGCCCAAAATTTATTCCTATGAGGTAGTCAAAGAGTGAATAGACCTGAGTTGAGGTCGCTACAGGGCAGGAACTTCCTGGACTCCAAGAAGAAGTCCTGGGGTTATGCAATTCTCCGCTTGCATTTTCCATGTCCTAGAAAAGAAATCATGGTCAAATATAATTTTCAAATTTTATGGCAGTTTTACTCCATTGCTTATGAGATGACCCATTTTGAATTTCTGCGAAAATGTCTGTAGCTAACTGGGTATTTATTGATTTGACTGTTTCATTTGAAACGGAATAGGGGAAAAGACATTTGCTTTTCAACACAGAAGTAGGGATTGAACAGCTCTTGGTCTGTCTGTTGCTTTGTTTGTATGGTTTATTTTGTTAGTTGTTTAGTATCTATTTAGTTTGCTAAATGGGATTTTTCATTTTTACTGATCCTTTGAGAATTGCGGACAGTGGATTGATTACAGTCATTCCCCAGCTCCTCACAGACACCCCTCGGTGTGCTTACCCATTCAACTTGTGTCCATTGTTCTTCAGTCTATAAAGCCCAATTCATTTCATTTATACATTGTTTTGGGAGGCTGATCACCCACTGGAGCATAGCCGCCTTTCTCAGGGCCATACCGTTAAAGGAAACCTAGCCCCTAGGAGTAGGGCTGCATGCCCACCTTTCCCTTCCATTTTGTCTGGCTTGGACTGCATGCTATTTAATCACTGTAAGTTCATGTGTGCAACTGCCCTCTTGTGTTTGGAAAATGCTGTTTCCTTGCAGCCATCCACAACCTCTGGCTCCCACCATCTTCCCCATCTTCCACAATGATCCTTGAACCTTGAGAGAAAGGATGTGACACAAACGTGTCATTAAGGATCTTTTAAATATTATCACTGTGTTTTGACACTTTTGTTACAAATCTGGGATTTTGGATTGTCAAGTGTATCCAACATCACCTCCAGAGTTTCTTCCACTACTGTTATGTTTGGAAAGTGCACTCCATGCTCAAATCACTTCTGTATTGATACTAGCTATGGTATGTTCATGGCTCTTGTTCTAATGCCATTTCTGTGGCATGAATTCAGTGTGTTTCCTCTTTGTAATTCAGCATTGTAGCAACCTCTTCTAGTACTGCCTTTTCCTAACAACTATTCCTACAATTTTTCCTTCTAACTAATTTTAAATAAAAAATTTCAGCATTTTCATGGGGGTGATTGCATTTTGATTTGCATTATATTCCATCAACATTGTAATTTATAATCATAGTTATAATAATTATGCATTATAGATCTTTACAATTTGATACTGAATATTAAAATAATCTTATAATTTAAATTATAGTTACAATTTAAAGTTTATCTCTAGTATTTTACATCATATTTTATGTGTTATAAAACATAAACCTTTTTTTAAATTGTGTGGTCTTTTGCCTTAATGAAATGTTATTTTTTTAATTTTTATACCTTTTTATTAAAACAGAATTACATCACTTTGCACTTTTCCTTTCCTCCCTCCCAACCCTACACAGGTAGTCTCTCGAAAAATCTCTCATGTCACCTCTTGACTTTTATGTTGACAGACTTTTTCTTTGATCTTATTGATACACTCATACATATTATGTATGTATCTTCACAAATATGTAAATACAACTTAATGAATCCATTTTACTGTTTGTGTGTATGTGGTTTCCAGACTGACCCTTTTGTATTGGATAACCAATAAGAGGACTCATCTTTCATTATATTCACTTTCATAACAGTTTCCTATTTTTGAAATAGTCACTGTTTTCCTTGTTTTATTGATTCAAGATTTCATTTTCTCTTGTCAGCAAAGGTTTGGCATTCTTTTTGTGAAGAAATCACATATTTGTTAAGATCCCCTGTACATATATTGTTGTAGTTTTGATGATTATAAAAGGTTCTATTTTGTATATTTTGTTATTGATCATTTTTCCAGGCACATAGATATGCTAACAACCTTCATTAAATTAGCTACCTTAAAAAATCTCAGGAATTTTCAAATGACTTTTTTGCTTTCATGAGTGTACTATATTAAAAGTTACTTAATTTGGATCAATGTATTTTTGCCTCCTTTTTATTTCTGAAGCTTGAACAGGGCTCATGCCTTTATGACATGGCTCATTTCTCCTTGTTTATTTCTTCACAGCATGGAAGAATGCGAGGCTCTCTGTACCAGGCTAGCCATAATGGTAGATGGCAGCTTCAAGTGTCTTGGCTCCCCTCAGCACATCAAGAACAGGTACTGAGCTTCTTTGTTTCAGTGTTTTCCTGTCAACTCGGCAACATGATGCCTGTGTTGTAACAAAGGCTCTTTCCAAACTCTTTGCTCCAATTAATTCTTCCTGACATCTTAGAGTGAATGGAGGTTCTGGGAAACTTACGGCCAGTTAAAATAACTATAATTATTAAGTCAAAAACACAGCAATTCTCAGGCAGTTTCTTTAAAACATTTTGCTTCCTTTTCCCCAGGAGGCACTGTGCCCTCATTTGTTGTGACAAAAGGAGTAAAGAAAAGATAATTGCAGGGTCCAGGTAAAGTCTAGAGGGAGAGTGACCACGTTAGACACAGAGTGCTTCGTCAGAAGGTAGTACCACTATATGCCTCGTCCACAGTCAAAGTGCATCAGAATGCCCACTTTACCACAAGGTGTGTGTTTATAAAGGTGTCTGACAGCATAAGAAGGTAAAAGAGAGTCACTGTGGTTCCTTCTGAGGAGTGAACGAAAGTGTGTGTGTGTGTGTGTGTGTGTGTTTGTGTGTGTGTGTGTAAGGGCATGTGTACAAGTGTGCGCAGGAGTCTATAGAGGTCACAGGGGATGCTGGATTGCTTGGATTTGGAATTACAGGTTTTTGGTGAGCCAGTCAGTGTGTGTGTTGTCATCTAACTCTGGCATTCTGATAGAGTAGTGAACCCTCTTGACATTTTCCCATCTCTCCATCTCCATTGAATGATTTTCTAATTGTGTAATCATAACTTTTATAGAGAGTAATGTAGTCTTTTCCCCTTTTTATTGAAAATAGATTCTTTTATCATATAATACACCTTAATTATAGTTCCCCTTCCTCTATTCCTCCTTGTTCCTCTCCCACCCTGCATTCGGATGCACTCCCTTTCTGTACATAGAATAATGTAGTCTTTTAGGTTGATAAATCTTTTCACTTCCCTTGAGTGTTTTTAGGTTAGAATTATGTAACATTCTTGACAGTTAAATGTAGTTGCCAGTTACACATATATGTAACGTGTATCTACCGTATCACTCAGAATGTCAATAAAACATGAGGGGTGAGTGACATACTCCCAGCTGCTCCAAGTAAGGCAGTGTCATGCAGGGAAAAAGAGTCCACCTTGCTGTTTCTCACGATTTTGGCCAGTATTTTGCCAGATGACCTGTTACAAGCTTCTGTCACTGTGTGCTCTGCCTACCCTTTACTATGTATCTTCGGAGGAAAACAGCTCTTCACAGTCTCCTACCTTTATGAATGTTCACATAAAGCTTTATAGCCTGCTCCTTATTGTCAGGTGATTTATATTCAAGTTCAGCTGCCTGCCTCTTGCTTCTTTGCTAAAGTTGGCGACAGAACTCAGTGCAAAGATGCCCACAGAAAGAGTCATCTGCTAACTGAAACCATCTACAGGCTCAACAATTTCTACCCATTTAAAATTTGGGTCCTGATGTGAGTTGTAGGTTGAGGCTGAATTATTGGTGGCTATAAACTATAGAGTTTATTCAACAAAAAAATGGTTTGTGGTATAGTCACTAGAATACTAAAGTTAATATAGTTTTTAAGAATGTAGTTTTTGTTCTTCTGTAACAAATAAATGTATAAGAAATAGACACATGCAAATCTATCGTGATTAAAAAACTGAAGTTTTTGGTCCTAGATTTTTATAGCTAGGAGTCAGGAACACCATGTGAAACTGATGTGGGAAAGAGAAACCTATGTAGGGATCCTTCCTCCTCTTCTCCATCCTTGGAAATAATGAGATTATTCCCCATTATTAGTAATTAGTAGGAATTAGTAACATTCTGTCAGGAACAAAGAACTCACTCTTTTCACCCCAGCCCACCTCCCTGACTCTGCAGGGGCACAGGAGCAGGGATATCTCCTTTCCTCACTCCATGGCTCTGACTCTCCTGCCCATTGTTTGTTGGTAGGTTGGCTGAACTTTCCCATACACAGTTTCCCATTGCTATCCTGGCCATTCATTCTATCATGTATGTATGACTTCTTTCCCTAGGATCTAAGCACAGCCCACATGTATCCAGTAATCAGAGAAGGTTCCCTAACAATACATACCCATTTTTCTGCTGCCAAATAGACACCAAGTCTCACCCGATTGCTTGCTTAAACCACCTTTTCCTTACTGCACTGGGTTTAAAGTCATATAGGCTAGGAAACAACACCTTTCAAAAGATAATGTGTTATTCAAAGATCATAAAATAGGGACCACACTGGCCAGATGGGAAAACATACAGGAGTTTCAAAAATGTATACAATGAACTTCATTGTGTTTCCATTGGAAACAGGTGACATGTTTCAGTCAGGCATATGACTGGCTGACTAAGGCATATGAGGCATAGATAACTAGGTGAATGGGGGCCTTGTTTTAAAGGACAGATAGATGATAGCCCAGTTATGAACTCCCAGTTGGAAGATGATGGGATGGTGAGAGCTGTTAGCAACTGGTTTCCTTTGGCAAATGAATTTGTAGGAGATACTTTGCTATCTTGAAAAGTTGTCCACTTATGGAGGGCAAGTCCATCCAAAGCTAGTGAGACTTCCCAGTCACCATAACATGGAACAAATACATAAACACAATGACCTGTCCCAGGATCATGGAAGCTGAGCCTTGGGGCCATTGATGTAGGGCCATCACCTTCTACCTGTCCCCTGTGGCCAATGTACAGAGGAAGTCAGGATGCTTGGGATTTTTTGGGGTCCTGGGATTGTCCCTCTTTTGATTGGTGGAGTTTAATCTTCCTGACAACAGTGACTATCAACTCATTACTTTCTAAATACCATCCATTTGTCACATTCGGAGGTTGTGGATTTGCAGCATGGAAGACCATGCTTCAGGACTGTGAGCCACTCAAACAGAACTCTGTGTGATAGGCCCAGAAGGAACTGCAGTAGGTGACCTCCCCAACAGAGGGTGTGCATGGAAAGCAAGCTCTTATTTTCACTCAGATGTTGGTTTTCACCCAAGTTATAATTTAGGAAATGTTATCAACATGAGGGCTTTCAGTAAGATTGAGGCTCTTTTGGTTTTGACATTTAATAATTTCTTTCATGAAGGGTCTGGAAGCTGCCCAACAGCCTATGTCCACTTTAGTGCTCACAATTTGACAGAATCAGACCTGCATGTGGCAGGTGACATCACACAGGTTCATAGGACATGTACCCTAGAGAATCTACATACTATGGCCATCTACATACAGGAAGCAAACTTAAAGTTTGAAGAAGGTAGATGTCTCTTGGACCTTGAGGTAAATAAAAGTTTGTCAAAAGGAAGATTAAATACTAGATTACATTAGTTTATAAAAACGAAAAACATGACTGGAGAATCTTAATAGGAGAGCAAGCAGAAAAAAAAAAGATTTCAAAGTTGCCATGAAAGGAAGTCCTCAGGCAGAATAAAGTAAAGATAGCTGTGCAGAAAATTCCTAGAACAGCTCTGGGCTTTGGGGCCATCACTAGGGTTTTGCAAATGGCATTTTTTTCCTTTTGGGTCAGATAATTCCTATTTGTGCTGTTTGAGAGAAGCTGTCTTGTGCATGTGAGATGCTTCAAAGGTTCTGCAACCCCTGCTGCGCCCTACCCAATTGTAACAAAGAAAAACATTGACAGATGTCTCCTGGGGCGGGGGCTGCTATAGGCTGACCTTGACTGCTTCAGCTGCTACATTATTCCATGTTCTCATAAAACATGCAGATTTAGATGCATCTCATTGGAAGGATAAGGACTTACATTTCCAGAAGTGAGTTGGGCAGTGGTTTCTGCTCCTTAGCTTGCTAAGTGGCTGAGAGGAGAAGGGATCATGTCAGGGCAAAGGAGCAATTGAATGGGTGTTTTTATTTCAGGCTTATGTTTTTTGGCTCTGGACTGATCTTTCTTTACAGTTCCTCTAGGTCCACAAGAGAAGTGTACTCCTTTCTTCTCTCAGCACCAGTGCAGTCTTTGTGTGTGGTTTAAGGACACTCCCAGAAACCAAAGGACAGATAGGTTTGGACACTGTCTTGGTTAGGATCTCTTGAAAGCCCTTCTCATGCTCTTCCAAATACATCTTCAGTCTGTTCTGATTTGTACTCTCTCATGGACCACATCCCAGCAGGATGATTCTTCCTGACCTATTTCCTGGTCTTGCTGATGCCCATCATTTTCTCTGGGTGCATTTTCTTTCTCCTTGTAGTGCTAGCCTCCTTTCCTCCTTTGGTATATGATTGCATCTCCCTTCCAAGTTCCCTGCTTGACTGGGTTTAATTCCCTTGAATTTTCTATTGAATCTGCATTCTAACATGCTACGGACATGTTCCAGTAGCATGACACTAGCTTTGATTTGATCTCTTGGCTTCTGCTTCTGCCATTTGCTTCTGTGCCTCCCTGCCCTTGGACTCTCATCCCTCTGGAAATACAAATTCTTCCTTCAAGAAGTTGTTTTTGGTTGCACCAAAAGAATAGTAACTGATACAGGAGCCAACAATAGAATTCTGGTGGTGGGAATTAATTTGAAGACTTTATTGAGTCTTCCTGGTTTTGATTGTCACTCGCTGCTCCCAATCCCAGGGTGGTGGTGACAGGAAAATATTGGACAGGTCTCATAGTGCAGTTTGAGAGGTTAATGCTCCTAGGGGAAGCTACATGTTTTTCTCCCTACAGACTATGACCACCCTGTTTCCCCTTTCTCTCTAATCCCTGTAATCATTGGTCAAGAAGTCCCTCCGTACATAGTCTTTCCTGTAGAACTATGAGCATAGTTGTGGGGTCTTCCCAGGGACCTTCCCATATGTGTACTTGGCATTCCTCTTCTTGGCTGTTGCTAAAAGACTCTTCTTACCAGAATTTGGCTGTTTTTGGAGAATGTTCATTCCCTTCCCTGATCTATCTTCTCTTTCCCAAGAAGCTGGCTTCCTCTTAGCTCCCGATGGAAGGTTGTCCTGGTTTTTGTTGTTGCTGTTGTTCAACACAGGCTTTCTCCGTGTAATAGATCTAGCTGTCCTGGAACTAGCTCTGTAGATTATGCTGGCCTGGTACTCGCTCTGTAGGCTAGGCTGGCATGGAACTCACAGAGATCTGCGTGCCTCTGCCTCCCGAGTGCTGGGATTAAAGGCATGCACCACCACCACCGAGCTCTCCTGCTTTCTTACACAGAAGAAATTGTTCTAATGTGATGGGAGGATCTTCCTGAGATTCAGCAGACCCGGCAGGTGTCCCCTTCTTTTCTCTTTGGCTCACTGACAGAGGAGACACCCATCTTGTGAAAGCTCAAGAGCATCACTAGGCTCTGATGTGGGCTCTTGTGTTTACCGTTTTCATTCTTTCCTCCCTAGTTATGCAACCCCTCCTTTCTCCTGGTGCTCAATTTTTTTTTCTGGCTGATACACATTAGCATCTATTACAATACAAAGTACAGGATACATGCTGGTAAAGTATTAGTAATGGATTCTTAACAGTGTTTGGTTTGCCAAGTGCCAGATTTAGTGCTTTATGCTTGTCTTAGTTAGAGTTTTTGTTGCTGTGAAGAGACATTATGGCCATGGCAACTCTCAAAAGGAAAACATTGAATTCAGGTAGCTCACTTACAGTTTCAGAGATTAAGTTCAATATCACCATGGTGGGGATCATGACAGTGTGCAGGCAGATGTCATTCTGGAGGAGTAGCTGAGAATCTTCTGTCTTGTAGGCAACGGGAAGTCAACTGACACATTGGGCAGTATCCTGAGCATAGGAAACCTCAAAGCCCACCCCCACAGTGACACACTTCCTCTAGCAAGGTCAAACCCATTCCAGCAAAACCACACCTCCTAAAATTTCCACTCCCTGTGAGGTTATGGGGGCCAATTACATTCAAACTACCACATCTGTAGGAAATAATTTATTCCTCACTCTCATCCTTAACTATTTATTGTGACTCCGTTTTGTAGGTACACAGTGAGGATGAGTCACAACAGGGTTGAGTCAGTTTCTCAGGGTCACCAGTTATTAAATGGAAGAGCTGGAATTTTAACTGCTGCACTTTGCCTTGACTTGATTTTATTTTTATTTTTTTGATGTGTAGCCTTTTTGATCCTTCTTTCAGTGTGTCTCATGACTTTTGGGGGTTAAGATACAGCTACTCTAGAGCTCACAGCTTAGGCACAGAGTCTTCCCAACTGCTGGAGCACACCGCAGAGCCGTTCAGATGTGGGCTCACACCTGCTTTCTTGATGAGTCTACAGTTCCATGTATGCCAGCATCTCGTCTTTGTTGTTCTGAATATTGGTATGATTTCTACTCTTTATTTTTACCAAGACTCCACCCTTCCAGTCATTTCTTAGTCCGCAAAGAGAGAGAGAGGTCATTTATAAGTTATTCACTTGAAACGATTTCCAAAAAAGTTAGACACATTCATCATTCTTTTCTTCATTTCCCATCTTCAAAAAACAAATTTTTCTTTATATTCTGTATCTTTCACATGCATTTTTATTATTTTTTAATTATGTGTTTGTTTTCGTATCTGTCTGTTATGGGTTTGTACATGTGAGTGCAAGTGTCTGAAAAGGCTAGAGGCTTCAGGTCCTCTGAGAACTGAAGTTTGATTGAAGTGATGCGAACTTCCTGAGAGGGTGCGTGTACTGTGCTGAACTGAGGCTGTGCTGTGTCTTCTAAACCTTTGAACCTCTCAAGCCCCCACCTTTTACTTTTGGGATAATAACACAACCTCTTTGGGACTTCCTCAAGCAGTTTCGTCCTTTCCATTATATAGTTGAACATTCATTTTGTAGTAAGCTGTGAGCCATATTTTTTTCCAAGTAAAAGTGCATCCCACAATCTGTTATAGGCAGGTTCATTGACTTGGCCGTATTACTTTTGTGCATGATGAAAATCCAATAGCTGGATATTGGCATCGGTTCATGGCTCTTGTCTCCACAGTTGTGTGGCATTCTGATGAGCTGCTGTTGCTCAGCTTATTGTAGGCTGCAGATACTAGAGAAGGAGAAAGCCCTGGGAAAGTATGCAAACAGTGTGCCCACTCTTACAATTTCCCCCATTAAATCCATCTAGCTACTTTGGATTGGCTTCTCTTAGTTTCTTAGAGGTAATAAGTCTTAGGAAATATAGACCTGAAGCTGCATACCTTGCCACTTGAGATAAAATTGGATTCCCATTACTGAGAGGGATGCAAAAACCAAAACCTCAAACAGTTGTTTGATGGGGTTCCAACAATATGGGCCATTTTCCCAATTTTCTCAGTTGAAGGCGGGTTATTATGTTGAACAACCTTAAGCTCTAGCAACTCTGGAGTTTCCATTTGTGGTCAGTCTCAGGATTCTGAATAGCCCTGTGTATTGTGCAGACAACTTTATGAATGAGCTCCTCAGAATCAGTCTGTCTCTGTTTCTCTCTGTCTCTTTGTACGTGGTGTGTATGTGTGTGTGCATGTGCATGTGCATGTGTGCATGTGTAAATGTCAACATCTTTGGATACTGATACTTTGTCTCAGGCAGTTAGGGATTAATTCTCCAATCTTCTTCCTGTTATATGCTGACAAGTCCCGACAGCCCTGATAGCTGCCTTCACTGAGTACATTCACAAAGCACCTTTAGGGAGCCAGCAACAGCTGCAGGCTGCACCTGCTTCCTTTTCTGGCCTTGGAACCAACTTAAGAAGACTTAAGACTGACTGTCGTAAACAGTCTCCCAGGAATGGAAAGCCATCATCCATCTGACAGTGGAGTTTATAACCTGGAGTATACTTGGCCAACTCCTGATCTGGGGAAGAATGAGATAAAGGTTGTTTAGTTATAAGTTATAACAAAGGTTTTAAAAATGTAAAGAAAATCTTTGTGAATATGAGAGATTTCATTGTCTTGAGCTGCCAAACATAAAGCTTGGAGAAATGATACTACTGAAAGTATGTTTGTTAACCATTTAACATGAAATATAGTCTTTTGCAAGGGGGTTGGTGTATTTTCTTTTCAAAACTAAGAAGAATGGTACTGCTCTTTGAGCGCCCAAGCTCTAATTGTTTGGGAAGCTGCAAATTAATACATCACCTTATGTGACACCATATGCTCCATCGTGGTGACTTTGATTTAATGCTTCCATAAAACCTTACTATAAACATAAAAGCTCTGATTAAGACTCCATCACCAAATCATAAACTGTCTCATTTGAAAGTGAAGCAGATCATTCAGTATGCTTATGTCAGTTTCACAGATGGGGACAGAAGTTGCTGCAGGAGCACACGCAGTGCCTTGTGCTGGGATGCAGAGCTATGCACTCATGCACTCTGGAATGCCACTCTTAAGCGCTTCACTTTGGTTCAAAGCATCCTATGACTCAGTTGCTACAGTGAATCCGCAATTGACTCTCTTTAGTAAGTTTTATTAAAGGAGAGACATGTGACTTTGTGTCCACAATGTATTCTGAAAGCAGCTGACTCATGCCTTATCTCATTTGCTTTCAAAGCATCAGTTTGCTTGAACAAAATTAAGTTGTTCTAACCTAATCAACCAGGAAGATATTCACATCCTCATGCCTTTCTCATGCTGGATATTCTGGTGGGACACTCCATTCTTTGCAATTTGTTTATGTGAAATGTCACCTAAAGCTGTCACTTTACCAAGGGGGAATACTCTGTCTTTATTTCTCAGTGTTTTTCATTAAAAAAATAAGCCGACTGCTTTTCAGTCTCAATGGGGATGGGAAATGAAATGAGGGAGGCCACTGACAGTGTAGATGTATGGAAATTTTGTCTGGGGACCCAGCCTCCCTGTGGTTCCTGAGAATTAACAGACATTTGTTAGTCTCCTTCATCAGAGATGATGACATGATGCCTGCTAAATAAAAAAGACTGAGTAGTGTGCCATCAGGCATAGAACAGAGTGCATGCTATCCTGTGACATGGCTCTAAGTCAGGAAATACCATTGCACATGTGTGCAGTTAGCTGGAGACTGGGTGGCGAATGAGGCATGAGCTCTATTGTATATGGAGTGGAAAGACCAATGAAAACTAGAAAGCTTCCATGCATGTGGGTTAAGAGTGAAGAAAGACAGGAACGCCTAAAAAACACCTTGTGGAAGGGCTAGTAGGAGTGACTTTTGGGGCAAGGAGGCATCCAGTCGACATGTGCATCAGAGAGAGGCATAAGAAAATATAGTGTGAGCCACATTCCTAACAGCTAGACTATGAATGGGGTACAAGTCAATTAGTGTGGCACTCACTCCAGGATAATGTTTAGATCAATTCTTCAAATGGGAAGCTATAATTCTCGGGTTAAAATGAGAAAACAAATGAATGCAATGAGAAAAGGGCTAGGCAAGAGAAAGTAGCTTTTACAATTCTCTAGCTGGACACTAAGTACAATGCACTGAAGTCACTGTTGTCACAGCATGGACTAGACAGTGCTGAGTAGGAGGCATCTGAAGACAGGACAACATTCTAGGACGCTGGTGGGGATTAAGGAAAGGTGACACCTGGAAACCTGAAAGATGGGGAGATACTGGTGTCACTAAATAAATGACCATGTGAGGAGAGGGGAATTCCGGGTACTGGGCATGCTCACTGGTAGGTCTTGGTGGGCTACTGGCCTGATTCATAGTGAAGAAGGGTTGTTGGGATTCCTGTATCAACGCTTTCTCTTACAGCAGGAGGGCAAACAATGCAGGCTGGGTGCTTAGTGCCTCTGCTTACCTCACTAGAGCTTTGAGCCAGGGATTACAGGCTCTGCAGTCCAGTGAGGGCAGAGCCACACCCCTACCATGTCATATGTTAGTTGCTAAATGTTTCATGTGTGTTAGCCCAAGTAATCCTTATGGTATGAGCAGTTATCTTTATAATGGGGGAAGTGTTGCCAAAAGCACAAAGCAGTTCGCTCAAAACACAGTTGCTATTAAAAGGAGAAATGCTGAGTCTCACACTCTTGCTTATGAATTTCTTTCCATGTTACTTTCATATTCTTAAGCGATTTTACCTCAGTGAAATATATATTTGTGTGTGTGTGTATGCATGTATGTATGTATAAGGAATATGTAAAGCAAAGTCTTGTTTCAACCAGTGCTATAGACCTAAATGTGATGATAGTCATGATATTCTCCTGTGGTATTTCCTTTCTGTTGCATTTCCTAAGGAAACAGCTTCTTAGATTTGAGCACAGGAGCACCTCTTTTATTATTTAAAAATTCATTCATTTTGTATCCACAGCATTTAAATTTGAAACCGCTAATGGGCATGAGAAGTGGTTATTTTTAATCCAATGGGGACAATGGTAAACATTTTATATTATTTTGAAAATATACTAGGGAAAACACCCTTGCCATTCTCCAATCTGAGGGGGCAAGGCTTCTATCTACTACTGAAAAGTTCATTCCCAAGAAAAGCACAAGTCTCCCTCCTTCAGTACTCTCCTTTCCTGTGCAGGAAAGTTTCTGAAATACATTCAGTCTTTTCACAGAGCAGGAAAACTGGGAAGTGAGCAGAATATCTAACAGAAAAAAGGCTACATTTCCCAGGGTGCACTGCCACCTCCTATGGCCAAAGGGACATGAGTAGAGAGATGTAACTTTGTTGAAGGGCCCACGCATGTTTAGTCTCTTTCTTCCTTCAATCTGGTTCAAATAGAGATATGCTAATTGGGTCAGAAGCAGCCCCAGACTCCAGACATTAAACCGGCAAACATCCCTTATCTTTTAGGGTATCTATCACTAAGACAAGGACCTAGTCATGCTACATAGTAAATAGTGTTCATTTTGCTTCCTGTTGTTTTCAACCTGTGTCCATAACACTGTGGGAGCAGATTTTTCTTTTGTTTACCTCTCTGCCATGTTTGGATAGAACATGGTAGGTAACATAGACTCCAAGTATCTGTTGAAGACATGAATGAATGAGTGAATGAATGAATGCATGTTCATCAGCTATGGCAAGCCTATGCTTAATGAGAATTCTTTCCAAGTTACAATGACTGGACTCTAAACAAGGAATCGATCAGAGGCAGCTTTGCAGGCAGTGGGCTCTGTCTAGTGGAATGAACACTGGGTATTAATAACAATAATCAATCTCTTCAGTAAATGATTCCACTCTGATCCCATTTATCTCTAGACAGGATGCTGCCTGATTTCTCTCAAAGCAGTGTGTTAGCCACTCTTACTTGCTGCTTTTAGAGGCAGGACCACATCTGTCTGTATGCGGCATCTCCATTAGTAGGAACTATCAGGTGTGTGATTCAGTCCTAATTGCTGCCACGGCCTTGGCAATATTCTGCTGTTTCCTTCTCTGCTGGAAAGCCAGATTCTGTGTAGATGTACTCCAGCCTGCCGTGAATTAATGTGCAATGCAGACTGCAAAAGGGATACAAAAAGTCCGACCCTGTAGGATTGTGATTCCTGTCTGGAAATATAGTCAAAGCACAAGAAAATGCAGCTTAGCCCAGAACATGAATTTCTATTAGGTCAGAGCTATACAATAGATTTAATGTAAATTCAAGTTGGGATTGGAAAGATGCACTTATTCTGGGTCCAACCCATCACCCCACATTTATTTGTATGGAACTGCATGAATCTGTAACCTTTCTTTGTTTCATAATTTGAAACCATTTTGCTAAATTTGGTTTTGAGTTCCATTTTAATAATGACATAAAGAAAATATGGACGGTTAAAACTTGTTACAGAATAGCTGCAGGTTTCCTGAGGATGATCGACTAGGCAAGGTGCAGCTGGGATGCAACTCGACCAAATGGCCTCTCATTATCCTTCTGGAATCAAGGAAGTCTGAGGTTCAAGAGTGGGCAGTCAATGCCCACAAGAAGAGCAGGGCTTTGCTCACACCACACCTATTACTGTATATCAGGAAAAACAGAGTTACATTGTTAGGCCCTAGGCAATCAGGAAATCCTGCCCATAGTAGAAGAATATCACAGTTACTTGCAAAGATCATAAGTAACAGAAAAGATCAGGGTCCTATTTACAATCTACCATTCTTCAAACATTTTGTAAAAATTTCATAAACTTGTGTTTATCCTTCATGGCTTTTTAGCAAATGCTTTTGAGTTATACTTAGCATCTCTATGCTTTAAGAGATTTATTATTCTTCTTGTATATGTGAGGGTTTTGCCTGTGTGTGTGTGTGTGTGTGTGTGTGTGTGTGTGTGTATGTGCATTGCAGTGCCTGAGAAGGTCAGAAGAGGCCTCTGATACTCCCCAAATGGAGTTACAAATGGTTAAAAATCTCCATGAAGGTACTGAGACTAAAACTGCAAAAACAACTAGTTTTCTTAACCACTAAGTCATCTCTCAAATTTCAAGATTTTTTGAGATATATTTCCCATATCACATAATTCATCAATATAAAATACATAGCTCAGCATTGTAATAGGTTGGTAAATGTGTGCATCACACTACGTATGTTAATTGTAAAACATTTTAGTATTCATGAATGGTGCTGTTCCGTTGTGTTTAGGTACCACACTTTTATCATCAGCTTATCAGTTGGTAGACACACATGCTGATTCCACTTCTAGATATTGTGAGTAGAGAAGTTGTGAACATGGATACATAGGCTGGGACTGATAGTTCCTTTAAGGTCAGGAACCTGAGGCAGGGACTGAAGCAGGGGTCATGGAAGCACACTGCTCACTGACATGTTCCCCATGGTTATTCAGTCTACCTCTTATACTATTTAGAACCACCTGTTAAGAGGTAGCGCTACTCAAAATGGACTGGCCCTCCTCTGTCAATCATCAGTAAAGAAAATGTCCCACAGATTTGCTCACAGTCAATTTGGAAGATTTGCAAGTATCTTATTGAAAATTTGTATCCATGTCCATTAGGACGGTGTGTGTGTGTGTGTGAGTCTGAGTGTGAGTGTGTGTGTGTGTGTGTGCACGCGCATGTGTGCTATTGTTAGTTATATGGTTCAGCTTTCAGTGTAATTCTGGCTTTGTTAATAAGTGTAAAAACAATCTTTTCTTTCTATTTTATGGAATAGTTTGAGAAATGTTGGTTATAGACTTTTTGTTTTAATTCCAGTAGAATTCTGCAATGATCCCCTATGAATCTAGACTTTTTCTGAGTTTCCATGATTCCTTATTATTAGCACTTCAATCTTGTTGCTTGTGGATTTTTAAAATGTTGTTTTATATATGATTTTGGGATGTCATATGCTTTTAGAAATGAATTTCATTTGTATTTTACTATTTGGTAGAATGTAGGTTTTGGAATCATGGCCTTAAGTTTTGTATATTTCATTTATATATGTTGTGATTGCGCCATTAATATCTCTAAGCTTACTGATTTAGAACTTTCTCTTGGTTAATTCTGCTAAGGGTTTGCTAGTAATTATAAGTTTTTCAAAGAACAAACCGTTTCACCTTTTTTATTTGTTTAATTTCTAGTTCATTGATTTCTGCCCTGAACTATCTATCTACCAGTCTGTTTGTCCATCTGTCTACTATCATTATAGTCTACCTATATATCCATCCCCCCTCTTTTGTTGCTAATAGTTTTGAGGTATAATTTGTTCTTGCCATTAAGAATGTATTTGAGACATCTCCTTTCTTGCTTCCTGCTCTCCTCTCCACTCCTCCCCCTCCCCCCCTCTCCCCCTCTTCCCCTCTTCCCCTCTTCCCCTCTTCCCCTCTTCCCCTCTTCCCTTCCCACCTTCCTCCTCTCTACCCCTGTACACCCAATTTGCTCAGGGGTTCTTGTCTCCCCTCTGCTTCTTCGGGGGATCATTCGTTTTTTTCTCTTGGGGCCCTCCTTGTTTCCTAGTTTCTCTGGTAGTGTAGATTGTTTGCTGATAGTCCTTTGCTCTATGCCTAATATCCATATATGAGTGGGTACATACCCCACTTATCTTTCTGTGACTGGGTTAACCCACTCGGGATGTTTTCTTCCAGTTCCATCCATTTGCCTGTGAATTTCAAAGTTTCATTGTTTTTTTTTCCCTCTGGGTAATACTCCATTGTGTAAATGTACCACATTTTCTCCATCCATTCTTCGGTTGATGGGAATCTAGGTTGTTTCCAGGTTCTGGCTATTACAAACAAGGCTTCTATGAACATAGTTGAACATATGTCCTTGTTGTTTGAATGTGCATTCTTTGATTATATGCCCAGGAGAGGAATTGCTGAATCTTGAGGTAGACTGATTTTTTTCCTGAGAAACCATCATACTGATTTCCAAAGTTGGCACACAAGGTTGCATTCCCACCAGCAATAGAGGAGTGTTCGTCTTTCTCCACATCCTCTCCAGCATAGACTGTCATTGGTGGTTTTGATTTCAGCCATTGTGGCTGGTATAAGAAAGTATCTCAGAGTTGTTTTGAGCTGCATTTCCCTGATGGCTAAAAATGTCCAGCACTTTCTTAAGTGTCTTTCAGCCATTTTAGATTCCTCTATTGGGAATTCTGTTTAGTTCTGCACCCCACATTTTAATTGGATTGTTTGGTGGTTTGGTGGCTAGCTTCCTGAGTTCATTGTATATTTTGGAAATCATCCCTCTTTCAGAAAAGAGATGCCTTGATAGAGGGAGCCAATATAGGTTTGGAGAGAAGTCTGTCAAATGGGAAATGTTAGGGGATCCACAGGGATGACCCCAACTAAGAATCTAGGTAGTGGTGGAGAAGCTGCCTTTAATGCCCTTCCTTTATAATGAGATTGATGACTACCTTGGTTGCCATACCTAGAGTCTTCATCTAATAGCTGGTCAAAGCAGAAACACGAACCCACAGCTAAACAGTGAGCTATATTCCTGGAATCCAGTTGCAGAGAGAGAGGAGGGATGAGCAAAGCAGCCAAGAGCATGCTGGGAAAACCTGCAGAAACAGTTGATCTCACCTAGTGAGTGCAAGGAGACCCTAATCGTAAAGCTGGGGAACCAGCATTGGACCCAACCAAGGCCTGCTAGTGAGTGCCAGCTAGGAGGCCAGGGCAGTCTATGGGACCTCTAACAGTGGAGCCAGGGTTTGTCCCTAGAGCACAAATGTGCTTTGGGAGCCCATTCCATATGGAGGGATACTATTGCAGCTCAGATAAGGGAAGGAAGGTCTGGGCCCTCCCCCAAATGATGTGATGGACTTTGATGAACCCCCTGGAGGGCCTCACTATTCCTAGGGAGTTTGTGGGAGGTGGGTTGGGGGGTCGGTGGGGAACATGGGAGGATGAGAGGGCAAGGGAATTGGGTATTGACATGTAAATATGAGTGCTTCTAAAAAAAGACTCAAAAACAAAAAAAAATGATTTGAGATCTTTTTGACTCTGTAATATAGGCTGTTAGAGTTATAAACATCCCTTTGAGGATTCTCTTCATAGTATTCCATAGGTTTTGTTATGTTCTGTTGTCATTTCCATTCAGCTCTAGGAACTTTTTAGTTTCTTTCTTAAATATCCCAATGAGTCATTCAATAATATACTGTCTAGTCTCTTTGATTTGGGGTATTTCCTGTGGTTTTTCTTACTGCTGACTTGTAACATTGTATGTTTATGGGCATATAGAATACAGGAAATCATTTTAACATTTTTGTATTCATTAAAACAAGTTTTCTGTCATAGTTTGAGATGAATTTTGCAGTAAGTAAAGCCATTGAGAAGAATTTGAACTTTACAATGTTTGGGTATAATAGTCTATTGATGTTTGTTAAACCTATTTGATCTATGGATCAGAATAATGACACCTGCTTGTTTCCCAGTTTAATTTGATTGAAATATCTTTGTTTATTCTTTCACTCTATTGTAGTGTCTATGTTTGGTGGTGGGATAAATTTCTTAGAAGAAGAAAAATGAGATATTCTGTTTTTTTTAAACAAAATCAACTAATTTATATCTTATTTGGGAAGTTTGATATTCAATTGTTATTGAAAGATACGTATCGATTTTGTTGATTTTGTAGTGTTCAGCATTTCTTATTGTTAAGCACCTGGCAAATACCTTAGCAATATTTTTATGTAACTTCTTGTGCTTATCATTCTCTACTATTTGAAATATCTTTTTCACTATTCTCTGTACAGATGGCTTGGTGATCATGAATTGCTTTAGCTGGTTGTTTTCATGGAAAAATTGTCTTTGTGTTGCTATGACAGTGTGTCTGGGTAGAGTGTCCTGGCTTGGCAGTTGCAGTCTTTCAGAAATGGGACTTCATTCTTCTATACAGTTCTGGCTTTTAGAACTAGAATTTCCATAAAAATTCAGCTTCTGTATTCTGATAAGCCTGGTTTCATATGTGGCCCTTCTCTTTTCCTTCTTCCTCTTAAGTTTTCTTAAGTTTTGGTAAGGGGATGTGGGAAACCTCTCTTAAGTGTTCTATTTGCTGTTCTGTTTCTCTTATACTTTGATTGGCATCTCTTTTCATAAATTTGGAAATTTTTCTCCTGTGATTTCATTGAAAAATATTTTCTGTCTTTTTAGACCAGTAATATTTGGTTTGCCCTGTCTCTATGACATCTAGACTCCTTGGTCATCTAAGCTGTGTTAGGTATGGGCTCCAACTCAAGGAGTGGGTCTCAAGTCAAATCAGACATCAGCTGAGCTCCCACAAGCTTTGTGCCAATGTTGCCCTGGCATATATCTCACAGGCAGGACAGACGGGAGACCAAAGGCTTTGTGGTTGGGTTGATGTTTACCTTCCTCTTTTGGTAGCCTTGCGGAAAACCTTTCTGTGTCATAGACACTAAAATATGGGGTGAAGTTTCTATATAGGCACCAGCTCAACCTCTCTACGTTCAGTGAGTTGTGTGGGTGTTGTTTTTAACAATGGAGCCTTGCTGTTAGCTTGTGGAGAGGAACTTATTATCTTAGCAACAGCCTGGGTTGTTTGAGGATTTCCATGGTACTCTTTCTGCTCACAAATCGATTGAATGAAACATAGTCCTAGCACAGGAAACTTCATTTGGTGACAAGAGATGGACAGTAGGGGTTCTGTCTCTCTCATTGTTTGTAGGCTTCATTTAGAATCACCTTAATATACTATAGGAAATTTCTACTCCACTAGGTTTCCTTATGACACCCCTCAAATTCTAGCTGTCTCTCGTTCCCTCTTCAAATCCTTCCCACCTGATCCTCCCATTCTTGTCCCTCCCCAACCTTTGACTTCAGTCCACTCATAAAATCTATTCATTTTTTCCCTTCCAGGGAGCCCCATTTGTTACCCCTAGATCCCTCCCCTTTACTTAACCTCTCTTAATCAATAAATTGTAGCTTGGCTATAATTCATTTTATGGTTAATCGACAGATAAGCCATCATATACATATATACATACTGTGTTTATCCTTCCTTGTCTGGATTACCTCACTCAGGATGATTTTTTTCTACTTCCATTTGTCTGCAAATTTCATGATGTCATTTTTTAAACAGCTGAGTAATACTCCATGTGTAAATGTATCAGATTTTCCTTATCTGTCATTCTGTTGAGGGACATTTAGGTTGTTCCCAATTTTTGGTTATTTTGAGTAGAGCAACAATGAGCATGGTTAAACAAGTGTCCCAGTGGTAGGATGAACTCATAGATTGGTTTTTATTCAGGTATTATCAGAGAAGATTCCTCCTGTAGCAGAAGGAAACAAATACAGAGACCTACAGTTTGATATTATGCAGAGAGAGAGAGAGAGACAGAGACAGAGACAGAGACAGAGACAGAGACAATGACAGAGAAAGAGAGAGAACTTGAAACACATAAATCTAAATGAAATGTCCTCATCAAACCCCTCTCCTCAGAGCTCAAGAAACCCTCACAAGAGGACACAGAAGGAGTCTGGGAGACAAAGAGGACAGAGGACAACCGTGACAAAAAGACCTTCTAAAACAAATGAGCAAAACTCATATGAACTCACAGAGACTGAAGCAGCACTCACAGGGCCTACATGAGTCTGCACCAGGTCCTCTGCATATGTACTATAGCTTTCAGTTTAGTAGTTTTATGGGACTCCTGAATGTGCAAATGAGTGGATCTCTGATTCTTGTGCCTTCTCTTGGAACTCTTTTTTTCTTGGTTTGTCTTACCCAACTTGGATGTGGTGGTTTTTCATTTTATATTATTATATATATTATTTTGTTATGTTTGCTGTCTTTTAGAAGCTTGCTATTTTCTAATGGGAGGCAGAAAAGGAGATGATCTGGATGGGAGAGAAGTTGGGGAGAAACGGAGCAGTAGAGAGAGTGAAAACTCTATTCAGATATTGTGTAAGAAAATAATCTAAGTTTAATAAAAAGAAAAAAGAAAAATATTTTCAATACTCCTGGTATGGATTTATTTCCTTCTATGCCCTTAATTTGTAATTTTTAATATATATATTTGTCTCACAGGTCTCATATCACACACACACACACACACACACACACACACACACACACACACACACACACTTCATCTTTGACCTCAACTGAACTATCCATTTTCTTACTTATCTTCAAGCCCTGATTTTTCTAGCTTCCAAAATTTCAGTTGTATTGATCAGAATATATTGGGGTTTTCATTTTATGACTGCACTCTTTGTTTCCATTATTATTCTAGTTTGTTTTTCTTTTTTGTTTCTGTCTCTTCACTGAATATGATTTTTATAACCAACATCAACTTCCCAATTTAATTCATCTGTTTGTTTCTGTTCTCTTGGATTTCATTCAGATACTTACTCATATCACTTTAAATTCATCCATTCTGTTATTTGTGTCCTGTTTGGATTGTATTTTGATCACTTTTGAATTATTTGTCTGGAATCTCATCTGAACCACTCTTCTTTGGTAACCATGAGCATGAGACTGATAATTCTTGGATGAGGTATTTTGTCTAAGCTTTCCATGCTACTAGCAATTCTATATTGGGAGTTACCAATCAAGAATCTGTTTGTTGATTAAGTACTTCTGGCAGTCCTGTGTTGAGTTTTACTTTGGTTCTTGGTACTCCCTCTGCTTGGTGAGTCTAGATTCCTTTCAGTGTTCCCTGAAGTTCAAGTCAAGGACCGTCTTGGTGTTGCTTTGTGAATGTGGTGGCTGAGGTGGAGAATACGGATTCTGTCCTCACAGACTGGTATTACTTCAGCATAGCAAGGGGTATACACAGGAAAAAAAAAAGTATAGAAGCTTTGTGAACAAGCAGGAGATGTGTCTATGCTGAGAGAGTATCCCACTATGGAGACTAGGCTCGCAAAGGTTATTCTTACACTAGGGATAAATACTGTTCCACTACCAGAGGCTTTGTAGACTGCCAAGGCCTCCTAACTGACATCCACGTTCAGGGGGCATGGTTCAGTCCTATGCTGGTTTCCCAAATGTCAGTATTGGGACTATGAGCTCCCCCTTGTTCAGGTCAGCTGTTTCTGTGGGTTTCCTCAGCCTGGTCTTGACTCCATTTGCTCATCACACCTCCCTCTCTGCAGTTGGATTCCAGGAGTTCATCTCAGTGTTTAGCTGTGGATCTCTTCTGCTTCCAACGGCTACTGGATGAAGGCTATAGGATGGCATATAAGGTAGTCATCAGTCTCATTATAGGGGAAGGGCATTTAAGGTAGCCTCTCCATTATTGTTTAGATTCTTAGTTGGTGGTCATCTTTGTAGATTTCTGGTCATTTCCCTAGTGCTAGATTTCTCTTTAAACCTATTATGACTCCCTTAATTAAGGTATCTCTTTTCTTGTTCTCCTCTATTTTTCCCCTGACTCAATCTTCCTGCTTCCTCGTGCCCTCCTCCCCTTCCTCTTCTTCCCTTTTCTGTCTCCTTACTCCCTCTCCTCTCTTCCACACTGTGTTCCCAATTTACTCAGGAGATCTTTTTCCTTTCCCATTCTCCAGGGGACTATGTATGTCTCTCTTAGGGTCCTCTTTATTTCCTAGCTTCTCTAGAGGTGTGGATTATAGGCTGGTAATCCTTTGTTCTACATCTAACATCCATATATGAGTGAGTCCATATCATGTTTGTCTTTTGTAATTGTGTGATATTTTCTGAAGATAAATGAACAAATGCACATTTGTGCCCAATAGGTTCTTGATGACAGTACTAGTAAAAGATCCTTCCCATGTCTAAATGGGTAAGCCAGTGAAAGTATTATGGTTTCTTATGGAAGTATAGGTAAGCCATTAACTCACAGGAGCATGGCTACTCAAATGCTGCTGCTTTATCCAAGATCTGATACCAGCACAGTGATAACAACATAAGCTGTGTTCCTGAAGCTTACCTGTGTGGCTTGCAAGCAGCTTAGGTGGCCTGAAACTCTCTTCCATGCACTTTTACTGCTTGTGCAACTATGGAGAAGGTCTCTTTGAATCTCCTAATTTCCTTTAGCTTCACAAATATCATGAGCCTTCTTCCTTCCTCCAGGAAGTAAGGTTTCAATTATAAGAAAATGGTTTCACAAAATTGTATATGTACTTGGAATCATATATGAGTGATAAATGCAAGGTTTATTTATTTCTATGTAGTATATGTTAGGGTTTATCCATGGCATAACATGTACCAGTATTTGTTTCATTTCATGTTTGAATTATACACGCATTCACTGGCATCTGAGTCACAGGAATAATTTTCGTATAAGCTTTCTTTTCTGAGTTTTTGTGTGAACAGTTTTTTGTTGTGTTGGGTATGTAGCTTGAGGAGATTTCTGGACTATATGTGGATTCTTGAAGTCAAGATGTTCGCCAAACGGGCTCCAACATTTTGAATTCCAGTTACTAGTGTAGGTTTTGACTTTTCTCCATCCTCCCTGTTACTTGCTATGCTCTGATTGTTTAAAATTTTACCTGTCCTCATGGAAATGATGCAGAACCTGATCTGAATTGCGATTTTTCTCATTCCTGATGTTCCTAAGCAATCTCACATACATATTGACATTTATACATCATCTTTTTAAAAAGATTTTAACTTTATTTTCTAATTATGTGAATGAGTGTCTGTGTGTGCACTCGAGTGCAGGTGTCTACAGAGGAAGGAAGAAGACATCATATTTGAAGAATTTAGAATTTGATTTTGAGCAGCTTTATGTCAGTGCTGCAAATTAATCTCAAGCTACTTTAGGGTTTACCTGCATTTTTCTTCTATTTACACACAGGTGTTAGGATTCATTGCCCCATAATCGCCTTATCATTTTTAACAATACTGTGGCTAGTTATTGGGATAACTCTTTTGAGTCTGGTAGTGATCCTAGATGGTTTTTCCTAGTTGTCTCCTTGGGCTCTCTCTGGAAAACTAGATGACCTATAGTTACCCTATTTTTCTGATGATTTATTAATCTCTCCCATGCCTTTCACCATAACCCCCACTGTTATTAAGATCACTCTACTCTGTTCTTCTATATACACTGTGAAATGAAGTTTGTTCTTCTTTGGGGAAGATTAGAAACTATCTATTTTATGGTCTGTCTTCCCCTCGAGGCAAAATATCTGAACTGGATCTCTTAAAGGAGGACTGGGTGATGCTATGCTTCTGCCAGAGTGACATCCCACTTGAGAAGTTTTGTGCTCATTAGAGATGGAAGACCGTGGATTCATAGTTTCTCAGGTTGTTTTTCGAGTGTTTTCAATCCTCACATTGAGTTGGGGTAAAGCCAGTGACATTCTACAGATTCTTAACAGGGTTTCTGTTGTATGAAGTAGAGCCAGGTGGACAAAGGAAGCTTTTGCCTCTCAGCTGTAAATATCAGCAGCTTGTTGTCATTGACAGGTGATTAGTGCTTTATCCTGATTTTCTTGGAAAATAGTCTTAGACACCAGGAATGAAAGACCCTGAGTTCTTGGACACACTAGTGTGAAGTGGAATTCTTTCCCTGAGATGAGAATTGTGAAGAAAATGGTTGATCGAGTTTCAAATGTGGTAGGCTACTGCTGACCACTATTTTGTAGCAGATATTATGAAAGGCTGTTTTATTTCTGTTTCTTTGTGTAAAAAGACCATTATTTTTGTACCTTTCTAATGGTTACCTTTGAAACAAATTTTCATCAGTTTCCTGGAGAATGGATTCCAGACTATTTTCGCTGTCCTACCAGAAATTTGTTCATGTCTACACCTGTTTTATCCTGTTATTATGCTTGCATCCAAAGAGACTATACCCATCCAATGACCATGCCAGGTTTTTGATGGATGCCATTTGACTCTGCTTTCTCCTAAATATTTTTTTTTGGTTTTTCGAGACAGGGTTTCTCTGTATTGTTTTGGAGGTTGTCGGTCCAGCCTGGCCTCGAACTCACAGAGACCCGCCTGCCTCTGCCTCCCGAGTGCTGGGATTAAAGGCGTGTGCCACCACCGCCCGGCCTAAATAATTTTTTGAAGTATTTTATTCTTTAGAAAAGGTATAGTTGCATATCTGAGTGGTGGTACATAATGCACAGGAAATTTTATTAAACACTAGGAATTACTCCAACACAAATACTTGCATGGGCAGGAAGGAGCTGATCATGTTTGTTGTGTGCAGTTCATGTCTTTTTTTTTTTTTTTTTTTTTTTTTGCTTGATGGTATCCTGAGTAATGTTAGACAAATTTGGCCTCTTCATAATTCATTCCCATACTTCAGCTACCACTAGTGCCTATCTTTTCCACGGGAGATTTTTGAAATCTGTGATTGGGTCCATACCAGGATTCTTGTATTAGGGACTCTGTGTTCCAGGTGGGAGCGAGGTCAGCATGAGCTGCTCTGCCTTTGTCCCTGGAAGGCTTGCTTTGAGTGTGTACTCCCTGGTGAAAAGCTGGGGAAGTTAAGAATTTTGTGAGTTGTGTGATTCATTGCTGTGTTTTGTAAAGGTTTGTTATTTATGTGCACTGGAGTTTTGGGGTATGTATGTCTGTGTGAGAATGCCTGATCACCTGGAACTGGAGTTACAGACAGTTGTGAGCTTCCATGTGGGTACTAGAAATCGTACCTGGATCCTTCGGAAGCCGGTGCTTTTAAATGCTGTCATCTTTCCAGCCCCCTTTGCTGCTGTTTTTTAATGTGATGTGGAAGGATGAAATGATTGCAGAGTGCTGGGTTTTCTATCCACGTGGCCCCAACGTGTGTGATTCCTTTCTGTCTTGGTCACTAACTAATAGTATAATATCCTTATCTTTCTGACTAGTTGGAAAATTCTCAAAACACATGGGCCAGAGGCTTGCCCAGAGTTTCCTTTATCAGAGCATTTCTATAGCACCAGGCACAGGTCACTCCTTACAGCAATTCCTGCCTGCTTCGACAAGTATTTGTTTACCTCATTGCACCTTTTTTTAAGAAGAGCTTAATTTTTTTGAGAATCTCATGTTATAATGGTTAACAATAAAACCTCTGTAACTTACCTCAAAAAGTGACCCAAGCCAATCTCCTAAAAAGACAATGTGCTATCACAGGCTTATGACCACAAAACAGCAGAATGAAGTGCCTGACTCCCCAGCCTACTGATGAATGTTGCTCTTTTACAGGAGATGGCAGCAGTCCCTGTAGCTTCCATCTCTGCACAGATGTGGCTGTGCAGGTACATATGGATGACTTTAAGGCTCCTTAACTCAACGGTGGCTTTTCCTTCTTAGGTCTGATGCAACAAAAGCTCTGGTAGTCTCTATGGCCATCCCTCACCAAGCCAGAAATGAGCTCACTATCACTTTTCTGTGGGGTGTATTCTTAACCTTACTCATAGGCTGTGAGATAAAAGATTGAAAGGCAAAGATTGAATTGAATTCTGTTTTCTCTGTAGAGATAGATGTGAGAACTTCTTGGTGAAAACTTCTGGTTTCTGTTGTATGAAATAGCTTGATGTAACTTTCTTATCTCCTTGTCTTCTCAGAACTCAGAACACAGAAGTTTGTGGTTTCACAACCAGATCTCTGGTTCCTTTGCTTTAAGAAAATGAGGTGCTAGGTATTATCTTTACTCAAGGGCCTGTGAGCATCAATGGGGTTATACAAGATCCCTGAAGAATCCTAAGATCATGTTGGCTCCTGCTTGGTTGTTTGCTTGTTTCTATTAACATCACTATTATGTTTTCTCTAAATAGAACTAGCCTAGTCATTAGAATAGCATTTTAGTGACTTAGGAATTCTCCTAGTCATCAGCCGTTGCTCTAAAATGAATTTCAACTTAATGCATAATCTTTGTGTTACATGCCAACTTTCTGTTTTAAAAGTGAAAGGAACTTTTCTTTAATATCAATAAATATAAAAATCTTATAATATTGTCAACTCTAAAGATATATTTTTAGTATCATGATTCTGATGTGCCTCTAAAATGAAGGAAATTTATCAGAGACTTCCATGATCACAAAACCAAAGAAGTCAGATAGGGGCAGAGTCTTTAGGTTGTCACCTCACCACCCTGAAAAAAAATGGCCAGGCAAGTCATGAGTTGAACAACAACTGGATGATACTGGAAGGGAGGCCATGTCCGATTTCTGTCCTGCTGACTTCAAATGATCTCCTTTGACTGCTCTGAAGAAGAGAAAGAAAAAAGAAAAAAAGGAATTACATTTGGCTCTTTAATAAAGAAGAAATATATTTTCCATTAGCCTATACTAAATTCTAACAAGGAATCAGATACTAAGGTACCTGCAGGGGTGTTAGGGACAGTGGCAGGAAAACCCATGGTTCTGTCTCACACAAGGCAATGATGTCCTCATTCTGAGTCCAAGGTTGCACTCAGCACCAAGAGATCAGACTGAAAGGGTGAAGGAAGAGTCCTGCTGAGAGCAGCATGAGGGGCCCTGAGGTGAGACATCTGATGAAGGCAATAGCCATCCTGGGGAGCCCCCAAGCATGAACAAGATTTTGATCTATGGTTTGTTTGTTATGTTGGAATCACACAGATGACCTGTGTGTACTAGGCAAATGCTCTAGTACTGAGATATACCCCTTGCCCAAGTTTGACTTTTTACATTTTTTTCTTTTTACAAAATGTTTTCTTAAATTTCTTTTTTAGAATTTCATGCAAAATGTTTTTTGGCATGTCTGACCCCCTGGTTCCATGCTCTGCCTTTTGGTCTGGTGTGATATGAACAGTTACTGATATAGGATCCTGCAACCATGAGTTGCTCTGCCAGACCTGCTCTGCTATGATAAACAGAGATCCTCTGTAACTGAACTGAAACAAATCTCCCCTCCCCTAAGTGTGCCTGCCAGGTATCAGGGTCGCTTTGTCTGCATGATCAGAAGAATTTTCCTTGAGAGGCATGCTAATGTGGTCCAATCTTTCTTCCATTGAGAAGTCTACCTGTATGATTTTTATCTTTAAAATCAGATGCTTTCTGGGGCTCTTTTCAAAGAAGTTTCTCCCCCAGAAGGAATGCTGTACTGGATGGAAAACATTGCTTTGTTTTGTTTCATTATATATCCTTGGATATATAACCCTCACCAATGTGTATATAAGTATTTTAATGTTTTCCAAGCTCAACTTTAGGAAAGTTGGATAACACAGACACTTAAGGTGAAGAGATGTGCTTGTGGAATAAATACTAGTCTGTCCCAGCACTGCAGGAGATAAGACAAGTGACAACAGGAATGGCCTCTGAACTATTTGTTTGATGAAGAAAATATTCCATTTGCTGTCATAGCGCACAGGTGGCTATGGGGAGTGAAATGAACTTACTGTTCTCACAATTGTTGTTTAAAGACAGAGGTGTGATAGCCATTAGAAGACACTCTGCTATAAGCTGTGATTTTTAGTTGAACTTATGGATGCTGAAATTGTGAGTTTTTCTACTACTTTTGAGCTGTGTGAGATAAACTATTCCTTTAACACCAAGTGAGATTCTAGTTCTATGATTGTGTTGCAGAGCTACAGATGGTGGTATATAAAATCCTGGGGAATTAAATGGAATGATAGGTGCTTGGCACCTCACTCAGGGTAAATGAAGACAGAACTAGCCTCTGTCTAATCTACTGGTTCCTTGTCTCCCTAGAAGAAGACTGTCTTAGGTACTGTTCTGTTGCTGTGAAGTGTCACCACCACGGCCAAGGCAGTTTACAAGAGAAAGCATTTAGTTTGTGGGCTTGCTTACAGTTCCAAAGGGTGACAGTGACCGTCGTGGCAGGGCTCATGATGGCAGGCGTGAATGGTGCTGGAGCAATAGCTGAGAACTGACATGTAGTCCACGAGCAGGAGAAAGAGGGAGAGAACCTGGGCCTAGCAAGGACTTTTGAAATCAAGTGACACAATTTCCCCAACAGAGGCCACATCTCATAACCCTTCCCCAAGTAGTCCACCAGCTGGGGAGCAAACATCCAAATATATGAGCCCCATGGGGGCCATTTTCATCCAGATCACCACAAAGAGCCCACAGGACTAGTACAATGCTGAGGGAGTTTCTATACAGATATGCCAGCCTCATGTCACAAAGCCACCTATATATTTGTTACCTACCCAACGTTCTATCACTTTTCCTTAGAGTCACTCTCTACTCTGTCCTTCTCTTCCCCTGCTTTATATAGATAAACAATTGCAAATCAGTTACTGTGAGTGAGTGAGCTGGATGCAGAGTAGTGGGACAAGCAAGTGTGAGATCAGACGACTTGGTCTGAAGCTCTGCGCTCCTGCATCTCCTGGGAACACTGTGATGCACATGCTTGATGGGAGCTCGTGTAGGAGCCCAGGATCTAGTGGTCCCTGCTCCATGTGCTTTATTCTATCATGAATAGGAAAACATCATTTTAGAAAGATATTTTGTATTCCATTTGTTTATTGGGAATAACATACCAATGGATGTGTGTGTGTGTGTGTGTGTGTGTGTGTGTACATGGTCATATTCCTTATGAATTAGATGACAGAACTCAATTGTGTATAAAGAAATATCTAAAGAGAATGCTAAAAGGATGTTGCACTTCTATAGTACTTATTATTTGAGCTCAAATATTAATTTCTATGCCTAGAAGTTTTATGCCTGTAAATGTTAGAAGGCATACTTAAAACCCAGAATGGCAATCCATTTTAGAACTTGACATATCAGAGTACTTCCTTTGTATTTTTTAGAAACAGTTTCTAAAATGCATATATGTTTATAATTCTGATGGCGGTATGAGTTCTTTATTTTATTGTTCAGAAGTAGGTAAAGAAATAACTAATAGTAACTAACAATAATAGAATATTCTAATAGTAGTCTAGCATTTTGTTGGAAATTTTTATGTTTATACAATTGATAGCCTACCGATTCTAATATTTTCTATTTTATAATTCATATAATAAGAAGCATTTTCTCTCTTACAATTCATTGTGGATATGTATTTTATTGGTTGAGAATAAAATTAACATTTAATTTTAATTTGGGAAAATATTTTTAGAAATGAAATTTATAGTCAGGAACTGTCAAAGTCCAGGGCTTTGGCTCTAACTTTAAGGGTCGTTTAGGCTTCAGTACCTGCTCACTCACAGTACTCTTTACTGTGTGTTTTTGGTGTTCCATTCCGTTTCTGTGCTATTCATGCTTCTGTTTTAGCATTTTATACATATTGCAATGAATAAGAAGTGTATCACAAAGTATTTTTACATACAACCTTACCTGCAGTATTACTATTCACTTACCTTTACGTGCTTTGCTGCTACACCAATGACGGCACATACTAGGTAATCTTGAAGTGCCGGATCAATAAGTGTATACACCAACATGTGACTCACTGGCTACGCTAAAACCTTTTAATCTTTGAAGAAACTTGGTTATCAAATAAGTACTCTGGGAAATTTATATCTTTGATACACTGAGGCAAAAATGAGAAACTAAGCATAAATTAAATATCTGAATTAGATATGTGGCAAATTAATGACTTGTAAAGATTTTCTTAATTGTTAAATATTCATGCTTTTATAATTTTATGACTACAAAGTATTGCTGAGCAATCTAGAGAAATTCATGAATATTACCTATGTACTAAAGTGATATTTTCTCTTGAAAACATTTTTTCTTAAGTACTAAATGTTTTCTTTCTTCTGTTTCTCTCTAACCAAGCTAGAAGTATGTTACTTCAAATGAAATGTAACTTCACATGAATTTAAAATATTACCATGCATATGTGCTTATAGAGAGCTTATCAGACAACTTTTGGAATTTGGCACGAATTTTTCAAAATACATTAACAAAATATGCCCATGAAGGTTGTAAACTATTTTAGCAAGGAAAGTGGCCGTGATGTTCTCTTTCAACTCACTGGCCCCTACACACACCAGCCCACAATGTATGCTCACATTGTCTTGTCTGCATTCATGGAACTTTCCCAAATAAACTGTGGGCTTCTCAATATCAAATAGAATAATGTTCCATTCTGGCAAAATTCTGCACAGAGCCGAAATTACACTTTTTATTTATTTACTTATTTACACAGTGCCAAAAGCTGTTCCAAATGACTCACAAGGATGAATTAATTCTGTCCTCCAACAACCTTATTAGGCAGTCCCTCTTCTTAGCCTCATCTCTACTGAGCTTTGAAAATTATCCTGGTTTTCCAGGGTCAGACATTTTGTAAGAGGAATGCAGGCAGTAAAGATCCAACATCTTTGTTAAAGATCTTTGTTATCATTTCAGAGTAACTAGGAACATATTGCCACTCAGAGTCCCTCCACCTGGATTCAATGCCCAGTCACAGCTGGGAACCTACTTAGTGGAGATGCTTCAAAGCTCCGGGGACCTATCTCTTGACCTTGGGAAGTCCTTTCAACCATCTGGGCTTATGCCTTTCTTTATTGAAGTATGGAAATGTCCACCCACTCTGGAGTCTTGGTGAAGACAGTATTGGTGGTCAGTGTCAATCAGCTGATCAGCCTCTTGCTACCATTAATACGAATCCTCTGTATATCCCTGTTGTGTGAGTGTACAATTTCTAGAGCTGGCCGGATACGAGTGGTAGGTAGTTCATCTTTGTGTAAGTTGGTGTCTGTCTATCAACGCCCTTGGCGTCGTAGCCATATGTAAATAAGAGGCATTAGCCAGAAAGGATGGAGGCTGCGGTAAATAATGGTAGGAGGGTTTCCAGATACAGAACTTCCCCTTCACTGCAGAGCTCTGATGGGTAGAAATCTCAAGCCTTGAGGAAAGAGCAGACTGCTGTCAATACAGCAATAACAGTCACTAAAGAAACAAAACTCTGACTGTATAAATGTCCTGCTTTTGACAGCCAGAGCCCCAAGCACATGAATGAATAGCAGCAGTCAGTAGCCTGCAAAGGCCACCATAGCAACTGGAACTGATGGTAGCTTTTTGATAAAACTTTCTTCATATGTGGTTAGAGATCCAGAGATTAATGGTCCAGATGGTCCTCAACAAATCTGACAATTCTCAGACTTCAACATGCTTTAAACATGGAATTCAAAATTCTATTGGAAGTGGACACCAAGAATTCAAAGCCTAAATCTCAGTTCCAACAGAGCATGGCAGCCTGAAGTATTTCGACAAGATACCTTGGAGACCTAAAAAGGAATCCCTGTTTTCCCACTCCTGAGGCTTTTGCTCTATCAGGAGTCTTACTGGAGCCAGCCTCCGATTGATTACAGGCAGGGGGAATTATTCCTGTCATAGCCACCAAAATTCTGCTCTTATTTTCACAACTGCAATGGCTGTAATGGCTCTAGGTTATACTTCTGCTGCTATCAAGTTCAAATTTGTTTCATTTTAACCCTACAGAGCAATCTGTTTACCCTGAAAGATTATCAATCTTAAACTGACAACAAAGTACCTCTCCAATTTATACTGTTTGATGTCTACCTGCTCCATTCTTGGAGAAAAGGCAGGCAAGAACTAACTTGCTTTGCCTCAAATGGCTCATGTCATTTTAACAATGTATATCTGAAGCCAAGGCAGCAGACAGGATGACAGCACCCTGGACACAGGTCTCAGTGAATGCTCACAAGGATTACCTGTGTCCCTCCAACAAGCCCTTGTAATCTTAAGCCATCTGTCCTTATCACACAGACTCAAGGTATAGAAGCACAAATATACTCTGGTCAGGCTTACCACTGGGGGAAATTTAGTAAAATGTCCATTTTCCTCTAGTGATGCTTTGTAAGTAAATGAAGATCATAAGAATTGGATATATCATTTTTTTTCACTCTTTAAGCTAATTATAAGCTAATTATTTTTTCAGTTTGAAGTAATATGCTTGATAGTGCTGGAGACTATATTCTGTACTTGAGATTGATATACCAATATGCAAAACATATGGGAATGTCAATTATTAGACTGTCAAATAGCTCATTGGGTAAAGGTTCTTGTTGTACAAATCTGCCAACCTGAGTTTTGTCCCTGGAGCCCTCATAAAAGTGGAAAGAGAGAAGTTATTTCACAAAGTTGACCTCTGATGTCTACAGATGAGTTATGATATGTGCCATTCACCTACTCCCCAATAATAATAATAATAATAATAATAATAATAATAATAATAATTTTTTAACTTTAATTTTATTTTTTTATTTTTTTCCCATTTTTTAAAATTTTATTTTCCAGTTTAAATTTAGATAAGAATCAAGGTTGCTTCACAAGTCAGTTCCAGGTCCCTCTCCCATTCCCTCCCTTCCTCCCGTGCCCTCCCCCCCCCCCGGTTATCCCCTCATTTCTCCAGGGAGGGTGAGGCCCTTCATGGGGATGTCCATAGTGTGTCATTTCATATAGGGCAGGGCCTAGACCCTTTCCCAAGAGTTCAGGGTGAGAGTGCACCTCACATTGTTCTATTGGAGTCCAAAGTCCGTGTGTATACTTGGGATGGGTACTGATCTGCTGCCCAAGGCTCAATAGATTCCCTAGGCCTCTTCACTGACACCCAGATTCAGGGGGTCTTGATCAGTCTCATGCTGGCTTCCCAGGCTAATGCCTGGGATTCAAGAGTTAACCTTTGTCTGGTCAGCTGTTTCTGGGGGTTAAACCAGCCCAGTCTTAATCCCTTTAATCATCAGTCCTCCCTCTCTGTTACTGGCTTTCTTGAGTTCAGCTCAGTACTTAACCAAGGGAGTCTGCCTCTTCTTCGATCAGCCACTAAATAAAGTTTGTTTCCCAGACTCTCTGGCCATAGGATTGTAGGCTGGCACTCCCCAGATCTATGTCTAAAATCCATATATGAGAGAGTGCATGCCATGTTTCTCTTTTTGTGACTGGGTTACCTCACTTTCTTCTAGTGTCATCCATTTGCCTGCGAATCTCATGATTCCATTATTTTTTTCTGCTGAATAGTACTCCATTGTGTAGATGTACCACATTTTCTCTATCCACTCTTCAGGTGAGGGACATCTAGGTTGCTTCCACGTTCTGGCAATTACAAATAAAGCTGCTATGAACATAGTGGAACAGACATCGTTGTTGTATGAATGGGCATCTTTTGGATATATGCCTAAGAGTGGAGTTGCTGGGTCTTGTGGTAGGTTTATTCCCATTTTTCTGAGGAATCTCCACACTGATTTCCAAAGTGGCTGAACCAGTTGGCACTCCCACCAGCAATGGAGGAGTGTCCCCCTTTCATCACATCCTCTCCAGCATAAATTGTCATTGGTGTTTTTGATTTTAGCCATTCTGACAGGGGTGAGATGGTATCTGAGAGTTGTTTTGATTTGCATTTCCCGGATGGCTAAGGATGTTGAGCACTTTCTCAAGTGCCTCTCAGCCATTTTAGACTCCTCTATTGAAAACTCTCTATTTAGTTCTGCAGCCCACTTTTTAATAGGGTCCTTTGGTGTTTTGGAGACTTGCTTCTTGAGTTCTTTGTAAATTTTGGAGATCAACCCTCTGTCAGATGTGGGATTAGTGAATATTTTTTCCCATTCTGTGGGCTGCCTTTTTGTCTTGCTGACTGTGTCCTTTGCCTTACAGAAGCTTCTCAGTTTCAGTAGGTCCCATTTATTAATTGTTGATCTCACTGTCTGTGCTACTGGTGTTATGTTCAGGAAGCTGTCTCCTGTACCAATTCGTTCAAGGGTACCACCCACTTTCTCTTCTAAGAGTTTCAGTGTGGCTGGATTTATGTTGAGGTCTTTGATCCATTTGGACTTAAGTTTTGTGCATGGCGATAGACATGGATCGATCTGCATTCTTCTACATGCCAGTCTCCAATTATGCCAGCACCATTTGTTGAAGATGCTTTCTTTATTCCATTGTATATTTTTAGCTTCTTTGTCAAAGATCAGATGTTCGTACGTGTGTGGGTTAATACCCGGGTTTTCAATTCGATTCCATTGGTCTACCTGTCTATTTTTGTGCCAATACCAAGCTGTTTTCAGAACTATAGCTCTATAATAGAGCTTGAGGTCAGGGATGGTGATGCCTCTGGACATTGCCTTGTTGAACAGGGTTGTTTTGGCTATCCTGGGTCTTTTGTTTTTCCATACAAAATTGATTATTGTTCTTTCAAGGTCTGTGAAGAACTGTGCTGGGATTTTAATGGGGATTGCATTGAATCTGTAGATTGCTTTTGGCAGGATTGCCATTTTTACCACATTGATCCTACCTATCCAAGAGCATGGGAGATCTTTCCATTTTCTGAGGGCTTCTTTAATTTCTTTCTTTAAAGATTCAAAGTTCTTACGATACAGGTCTTTCACTTGTTTGGTTAGCGTTACCCCAAGGTATTTTATGTTGTTTGTGGCAATTGTAAAGGGTGATGTTTCTCTGATTTCTCTTTCAGCCATTTTATCATCTGTATATAGTAGGGCTACTGATTTTCTTGAGTTGATTTTGTAGCCTGCCACTTTGCTGAAGGTGTTAATCAGCTGTAAGATTTCCCTGGTAGAGTTCTTTGGGTCATTGATGTAAACTATCATATCGTCTGCAAACAGTGAAAGTTTGACCTCTTCCTACCCAATTTGTATCCCCTTGATCCCCCTTTGTTGTCGTATGGCAATAGCTAGAACTTCAAGTACCATGTTGAAAAGGTATGGAGAGAGTGGACAGCCTTGTTTTGTTCCTGATTTTAGAGGAATTGCGTTGAGTTTCTGTCCATTTAGTTTGATGTTGGCTGTTGGTTTACTGTATATAGCTTTTATTATGTTTAAGTATGTCCCTGTTATCCCAGATCTCTCCAAGACCTTTATCATGAAGGGGTGTTGGATTTTGTCAAAGGCTTTTTCAGCATCTAGTGAGATGATCATGTGATTTTTGTTTTTCAGCTTGTTTATATGGTGGATTACTTTGATGGATTTTCGTATGTTGAACCATCCCTGCATTCCTGGGATGAAACCTACTTGATCGTGGTGAATGATTGTTTTGATGTGTTCTTGGATCTGATTTGCCAGTATTTTATTGAGTATTTTTGCATCAATGTTCATGAGGGATATTGGTCTGAAGTTCTCTTTCTTAGTTGTATCTTTGTGTGGCTTGGGGATCAAGGTTATTGAAGCCTCCTAGAAAGAGTTTGGCAAAGACCCTTCTGCTTCTATTGTGTGGAACACTTTGAGAAGAATTGGTTTAAGCTGTTCTTTGAATTTCTGGTAGAATTCTGCAGTGAGGCCATCTGGACCTCGGCTTTTTTTGGTTGGGAGACTTTTGATGACAGCTTCTATTTCCATAGGGGTTATAGGTCTATTTAAATTGCTTATCTGTTCTTGATTTAGTTTTGGCAATTTATAGCTGTCCAGGAAGTCATCCATTTCCTTTAAATTTTCGAATTTTGTGGAGTACAGGTTTTCAAAGTATGACCTAATGATTCTCTGGATTTCCTCAGAGTCTGTTGTTATGTCCCCCTTTTCATTTCTAATTTTGTTAATTTGCGTGTTCACTCTCTGCTGTTATAAAGCAGCAATACTTTGAGTAATCATGGTCCATTCAAGTCAATGGATTTAATTGATCAGAACTCTATTGAGCTGCTGTTTTATTCTCCATACCTAGGATTAAGTAAGCTACAGCATAAGACACACAGTTTCCCCCCTTTGCCCTAAACAATAAAGGCTATGGTCTTTGCTTTTGCTTGATCACCAGAATTTTATAGAAAAACCCTACTGGTGAAAGGCATTGGTCATGTGTTACAGAGCAATACTGTTGGTGCTAACCAATAAGTGCTGTCCCTCCTGCTATATTTCATAGCACTGGAAAGTGCTGAAAAAGGTTCATTAACAGGCTTACCCTGGAGACCAGCCTGGAACACTGTGAAGTACAATAACTGCCACCGAAGAAAGATGCACCCATGGGTACAAATAATGGCATGAATGTTATAAGGCCAACCAACTATTTTCTTGTGGGTTTAATGTTTGCTCAACAATGAAAAAAATGTGCCTGGTATTACAAATTCTGACTAAGAAACCGTGATTAAGGAGCTCACAGGCTCTGGGTGCAACAGACTACTAGTATTCTACTAAATAGCATAGTATCAAAGCAACTGACTCCTAGTACTCTACTAAATGGCATAGTATCAAACTACCTTCTAAAAAGGTCTCTCTCTGCCAATGAATTAGGGCTTCTCTCAGAACTCACCAGAAAGGATTCTTTGTACAGTGCACACTGGTTAATGAAGAAAATCACAACTCAATGAAGTACCAAGAATATGTGTCAATGGCATGATAAACTACAAATGGGCCATATATGTCAACCTCCCTAAAGCCCAGGGGCCATCGTGAATGGGAGGAACACTGAAGTGAAGCAGCATCTTCTGACCGTGACCACACAACTGCATGCATGAACTTATAGCAGTTGTAATGGCCTTCACAATATCTGCGCAAGACCAAGTCAATCAACACTTTATTAGGGAGGGGAAATGAGTTTTTGAGTCTCCACCTCTAAATGAGGACCTATGGACAAATGATGTCTTCTGGAGGAGGGAATGTTAGTTTTCTTGCAGACCAAGCTCCAGTCACTGTCCTCACACCCAGGACTCTACTGGTAACACAAATTAGATTCAATTGTTTATTAAAGATTCTCTGCTGAGGTTGACATAAACCTGGAAAAGGTTTTTACATAACAGACAAAAAGTCCTTAGATTGCTTATGTATTCCTTTTCATCCTCTTCCAGTCACGTTTATCACTGCATACCTTGAAGCAACAAAGGCAGATATGTGCTTTCCCGGGCTGGTCTCCAGGGCAACCTCTGACTTCCTCTAGCTCAGCACTCTGTATTTGTATTTTCACCCTGGTTCTTTTATCAACTATGTACTGATTTCCAGAGTTGCTGATTTGTTTTTAAAGTTACACCAACGTCTCTGTCAATGTAAACATGTGAGAGCAACAGTACAACGGACTTAAAGTTAACTTCTCCATATTGTATATTTGAGAATCAAATTTCCCCAGCAATTTAAAGTCATTACCAATATACTTTAGGTATGCACAAATTGCCTTGTAGCACCCTCACCGTAAATCAATATGGAACAAATGTGTAATGCTACCCATATCTTTATTGGACTTAGGTTTGGTGATGGTTATACCATCAAAGTTTGGCTCGACAAGAAAGGAAGCCAGCCTTGTGCCGTTTCAGACTGCTTGAAGCTCCATTTTCCAGGAATCCAGTTTAAGGTATGTTGCATGACCTCTCCAGAGAATTCAAGAACAGATGTCTGTTCACTCAAGACAAGGCAGTGATGACTAGTTAAAGGAAGGATACCCCTTATGTCTAACCTAGTCAAACAGTGAGCTTGTTGGGGTTACTTACAGGACTGTCGGTTATTCAAGGACAGTGGTATCATTAAACCAGGTACAGGATGAGTGGCTAGTCACTCAGACTTTTTGTATTCTCTGTACCACTTGAAGGCAGTTCTAGGGGAGAGAGTTCCCTCCATCCTGTTATTATTTTCTGCTTTTATAACCTTGGGGGAAGCGTTCATGAATTTTGTAACTTTCTGTTTCCTGAGCCTTCTGAGTTTCCTGAGTTTCTTGTCTTACAAGTTTATCCTCCCTCCAGGAGGGGACATTTCTAGCGGGATCAAAGAGCTACCTACACAGGGAGGTAATCCTAATAGCCTGTGTTGTTGTTTATAACCAAAAGCACATTATACACATATTAGTCATTTTTCTGTTTTATTCTATACTGCAAAAAGACGAAACCTGTTGTCTTTTTGCTTCTTTTTGAATTACTGGCAAGATCTCAACCAAAATTACCATGGATGGTAGTCATTGCTCAATCACTCTGAGGCAAGACAGGGCTGCTTGCCCACTTGCTGGACATCCCAAAGAAGACTACGATTGCACATGCTCCCTTCTTGACCTGCTCGGTTCCATTTTGTAGCTCGTTTCATTTGGATGGAGGATTGAAGAAATCAGTTTCTTCTATACATTTGCTGTGGAGTTCATAAGTTTGGTAATTTTCGCAGTATACAAGCTTGGAAATTTCTACATTTTTCTAAATGAAAAGAACCTTAATCTTTTCATCATGGAGTTGATGTGGTCAAATTTGTTGCATGGGCCAGTAGTATCTTCAATAGGTGATATCCTTTAGGTACGTGAAATGGCAGGCTCCAACCCACTGAATCTTAATGAATATTTTGACAAGGTAATTAGGTTGTCTACATGGTCAAGTTTTAAATGCACTCAGCACAGAGCTTCCTCATCCTTTCTTTCTTATTTGTTTATTGTTTGCATGCTCTGCACAATCTTGCTATGTAGCCCGACAAGCCGGAAGCACACCATCCAGCTAAGGTTTGACTTGAATGCGGACTAACCCTCTTCCCTCAGTCTCTCAAACATGAGCTCACAGGTGTGGACCACTACACTTGACATATAATCATTTTTTCAAGGTTTATTTATTTCTAGTTTATGTGTATGGGATTTTTGCCTGTGTGAATGTCTGTGCACCAGGTGCCTGCAGTCCCCCTATTTCTAGAGATCAGCAAAGGAGTTACAGACTGTTATGAGGTCCGATGAGGATGCTGGGATTTGAACCTAGGTCCACTGGAAGAGCAGCCAGTGCTCTTAACCACTGAGTTGTCTCTCCAGCATGATTTGTAATTTGTAAGTAACTATTTTTCTTGTGCATTATAACTTCCAACAAGTAATAGACAGTAAGTTGCCATTCTTGATTCATTTTAACAACTAACCCTTGAGACAGTATCATTTGTGTTCCAGTACCATTCTTAAAGACACAGTAAAAAAAAAAACACAAAGAGCAGGTTTTATTATCTCTATGGAAAAGCATGAAAACAAGAATCAGAGCTAGTAAATTTCTTACCAAAAGTTTCTCAGCTAATGGAGAGCACATGTGGGACCTAAGAATCCCATGATGCGTGTGAAGTTCAGGGAACCCTCAGATCTGTCCATTATGCTACATTTACCACTTCTTTCTGGAGCATCTGTAGGCAACCTCTGGCCACTGAAGCTTCTTCTGGTGCTTCCGGCATAGCCAGGCAGAGTGGTGCAGGGCACAATCTCAATGCAAGAGGACACCACTTGTCTAATGTGCCTCAGGTGAACAGTCAGCAATAAGTGTTCATTAGTAACTCCCAACATTCACCTACACATGTCCCTGGTTGTGGCCGTAAAAACACATCTGAGTTAATGATTTACAATGCAATGTAGTCTAATTAAGTTTAATCAATGACTCCTATCCTTGATGCCTCTTATTTTCTGATTTTTAGGGACAGCGCCTTAATTTATTGGAATATCATGTACCAAAGAGTTGGGAGTGTTTAGCTGATTTGTTCAAGGTTCTGGAGAACAACAAGAGCCTCCTGAATATCAAGCATTACTCCATCAGCCAGACCACTCTGGAGCAGGTAAACTGCCCTGAACAACACAACATGTTGCTCTTGGATATCATGATTGAACCTTATCCAACAGACTTTGAAATTAATTAGGTTGCTTCTTCAGCACACTCCCTCTTTTAAAATTTGCCTATATTTTTCAAAAGCCTAGTGAGGATGGTGAAAGTTGGGAGGCTTGTCTATCATATAAGCTTCACTCAGTGTACAGAGCTTTCATTTGCTCATGGAGGCACTGGACAGTCCCTTCTGGTAAACTTCCCTTCTCTGCCTTACTCAGTCCCAAGCGATGGATTTGATTCTGCAGTAGGTGATAACTGACTTGGAGGAAAATCAGTGCTTATTGTTTGTACTAAGAGCACTAGGATTAATCCCAGCACTCGGGAGGCAGAGGCAGGCGGATCTCTGTGAGTTCGAGGCCATCCTGGTCTACAGAGTGAGTTCCGGGACAGCCTCCAAAGCCACAGAGAAACCCTGTCTCGAAAAACCAAAAAAAAAAAAAAAAAAAAAAAAAGAGCACTAGGAATGTAAAGTTTTTGAAACTACAAGGTATTGATACTTTCCAGGTGACATATCAATCCTCATTCCTAGAGCTGACTGCTCAATGAATTAGGGTGGTATAAAGGCACAGTGTCTGCCTTTTTCAAAAAAAATATTTTATTTGTAATTAAAATATAATTAATTACACCATTCCTCCCTCCGACCACTCCCATGTACCTCTTTCTGGCCCCTCTTGAATACATTATCATTATTACGTAAGCATATGTGTAAATATATAAATTGATCCTGCTGAGCCCATTTAGTTTTATTTGCATGTTTATGGTTTTAGACTTGAACACTTGATAACCAATATTCAATCATGGGTCTCTCTTCTGGGGAAGACTGATTCTCCCTCTCTCAGCAGTCACTAATTGCCTGTAGTTCTTTATCTCTGGGTGGAGCCATGTGAGATTTCACCTATCTATGTTGGCATGTCAGCAGGGGTTGTCATTATTCAGGCCTTGTTTAGCCTTCCATATTGTGTAGATTCCAGGGATGTAACTGAACTTCCCTCCTGTAGCTAGCTGTTCGGTTACAGGGCTACAACACTTCACAATGATACCAGTGAAGGGCTAAGAATGTAAATGAAGACAAAGACAGCAGCTCATTCTTACAAGGAGAATGGGGTTTATTTTAACAAGAGTGGAGCATTATATACCAATAGCAGGCGTGGTGGAAAACCACCAAGGTCAGAAGCCTACGTTCCACGGGCCCTCCGGCAAAGGATGAGCCAATAACAGGAATTAGCATTTAGACAATAAGGATGGACAGAAAACAGGAACTTGCATGCAGGCCTTACTGGGAAGACCGGACAAGAGGTGTTTTGCTAGAATTAGTAACTTTTCCCATTTTTTCTTTCAGGTTTTTGTTAATTTTGCCACTGAACAACTGCAAAGTCCATATTTTCCTGTTGATTCCCCATCCACTGGTGGCCACCCTCTGTACCATTCGCATATCTAGGCACTAGAGGAGGAATCCTGTCTTTCATGATAGTTCATCAAAGACTAGACACAGGCACAGCTGCGGATTGGGAAGTAATGCTTTGACAGTCGTGAATTCTCTCCTTCAGTTTCTAACCTGAAACTCTTTGCTTATTAATAACCAGACAACTGAAAAGCCATTCTCCAACGTAGACTCCTTGAGATTTTTTTTCCCTCTGATTACAAAGCCAGGCGGGGCCCAGGTTCTCTGTGACAAATACAGCAATGAACTGACAGAGTCCAAACTAAGAAGCTCAGGAGCCAAGAGGGCCACTCTAGACTATCCAAGCTACACAATGCATCTTACTTTTAAATAGGCTGAGTAGGACTTTTTCTACTCATTTGTGTAGAAAACTGTTATCATGAATTATTTTTATATTTTCCCATTTTTAAATAAACACCTGGCAATTTAAAGAGAAGCTCTTCCAAAAAACAAATGACAATATGGTGTGACCTGAAAAAATTGCCATATGTTTTCCTGCTTTATGCCGATTCGGACATTTTTCATTTATAACTTGCTTAGTATAATCTTACAGAATTATTTTGAGTGCTTATAAAAGGAAATAAATGAGGATTGTGTTGTTAATTTGAATGACTAATTGTTGTCTTAAAATTCTGAGCCCATTGTTTTGAATTGCGGAGAGTTCCATATTGACGGCATTAGCCTCACTGGAAGGTTGGTAGAAATTCATGTGCTCAGGCTACTTCTCTGAGAGAGACTCAGATCCCTGGGGTGTGACTAAATGCTCTGGTTTAAACATGCACAACTCAGGTTGGCAGCCAGTGGTCCTGGGCAAAACTTAGTCCTAGAACGATCATAGACAGCACATAGTAAAACAACATGGAGCTTTCAGTATTTTTCAAAAGTTCTATAGAAAATGGCACTCTCAGAATTGCTTCCCTCAAAGATAGAGCTTCCATAGGCTCCATTGAAATAATAAATAACATCGTACAGTTAATAAAATGTGTAAAATCAATGTGTCTACCATTGAATGGAATTTCCATTCAGACGCTATTGAACATTTTCTAACAATATTTTTCTAAACCTAAATGATGAACCACATTAATTTCATTGCAGAATTTGGCTTTAGCCGACATTAGCACTGGGTAAGAATAGCTGTGTTATATTGAAAGTTCTTCATTGTGCCATTTCTTTTCTAATCCAGGACTTCATTAAACCTGTCTTTTCAGGATGTAATTTATATCTGAGATACTTTGATAGTAAGGATTAATCCCATCATGGACAGCATGGATGTCATTGGTTTTGATTTTCATGTATCAATCTTATAAATTATGCTATTTGGTAAAGAAATTACTTCATGATTTTGCTTTCCCCCTGTTCTTACGTATTCCATTGTGAAAAATGAAAGGCACAGCCTTTTCTGTTGTTGAATCAATAAATACCAATTTGTGAAACATGAGTATACTTATACTGTAGTGAATAAATGAGACGTGCCATAATTTAACCTGGCTCTCGAAAGTCATTGTGTTTGTGCCAATGAATTCCTTGCATCTTTATTTGTGTCTTTGGGGATCCAATTTAATTTGGGTAAGGAGGAAATGGAACAATTCCACATATTTTACAGTTTGAAAGGTTAAAATTTAATTGAGTTTCGCTCTGCGATGTCCTCCTCTTAGGGGTTCTTTTCTGTCTTTGAACTGCTGTATTCTTGAAGTTTATGCTTCAAGGTATGCCTTTGAATAAGGAGCAGAAAGAAGAAGAAGCCCAACATGTTCAAGTGGCACATCCCAGAAGACTGGACACAAAGGTCAAATCTTATGCTAATGCTGAAAATGCCATTACCTTTAGAAGTCACGCCGATATTTTATGCCTTTGCAGTTAAACACTTGTCTTAAGACTTTTGAGCTGAAGGTCACACAACTGAGACTTTTAAACAAACTGTCTTCTCTGGAAATCATCCCAAGCAGATACTTTACAGGGCAGAGATAACCCCGGTAGTTCCTGTTCCAGTGATGCAGCTCTTTCTGCATGCTTTCCTGGCCCTCATGCCTGCTTCATTAAAATGCGTACACAAAAGCCTGAATGCATTCAATGACATGCACAGTAGAGCTTGATGGCTTAAGGTTATAGTTTGGTTTGTTTATTAAATATCATTTGCCCTCCCAAACCAGGGAGAGGGACACTTTACATTTTCCAACTGATTTGATTATGTATCTTTTCTTTAGTATAACTTAGTTTTATACCGGAAAAATTCAGAGGTCCTTCATACATTTTTACCACACAAAAACAAACAAACTTCCAAAAAAAAACCCAAACCTCTGTACATAAGCAGATAGAGGAAAAGCAAATATGGGGCCAGCAGAGTAATAGTTGATAAAGCCATAGCTGTGTCCTTGAGGGTGCCAGCAGATGGAGAGGTCACAGGAAGAGTACTGCCTGCTGTGGACCACAGAGTGGTCCAGTCTGGGATTCTGGTCACAGACAGGCTTCTGAGATGGAGAGTGGGGGAAATGACATCTGCAGTTAAAAGAGTATTTAATAGGCAATGACTTCTTGCCTATGGCTTTGGTAGACTTTGATATAGTGAGACTATGTATGTTAAGAACTTCATCATATTCTAAGATGGTGGCTACATTTCTTGTTATCTCACTGTTAGAGGAGCAGGCAGAAAAGGACTGTGGGGAGTGAAGGGAAAGGGAGAAGAGAAGAGTCAAAGGGGAAGGAGGGAAGGGGACAGACTGGGCCAAGTACACAGCTATTAGTCTAACTCCTTAACACAGTCCGGAAATATTCATGTGCCCATAACTACTTGCATTATGCTTTTGGGAGGTTGTTAGCCAGGCTTCTGACCATCCTAGGGTGAAATGGGGTTCTAATTTTGTGTAAGGAGAAAACTAATGGATATTATATAGATTACCAACAATGTCTTCTACATGAACACAGACAGAGGCCTTGTGGTAATTTTGCATGGGAATGGAATGAGTTGAATTTGGACTTATTGAGTACCATGAACTATGTGGCTATCTAGGTTATATGAATATTTTCAGGATTGAAGATGTGTGTTTAGAGTTATAGAGCAGAGGTCACTTTTGTTGGTAGTGTAGTAGATAAGGAGAATAGTTTATGGAGATAGAGATTTCCATTTGGATTAAATAAATAGCCCAGCCATTTTCTCACAGTGAGATTCCTATGGAGATCTCTCATGGATAAATGAGTCCTGTTGGGAAAGTCTTCCAGAGGCTGAAAGCAGAAGCATTTTCCTCAATCATTGGCTGTTGTTTGTTTTCATAAAAGTCATATAGCAGAGCTATGTTTACTGTGGCACTACTGGAAGTATCCATGTTATAAAGTCAGCAGGGCCGTCTACCAGCTGATGAATGGAAAAAGGAAATGTATCTGCAAAAAGGAATTCTGTTTTCCATAAAGAAAAAAGTAAAATTATGTCGTTTGTAGGAAAATGTATGAAATTTGAGATCACTGTACTAAGTAGGATAAGCCAGCCTCAGGAAGATAGCGGCCAGGTTTTCTCTTAGTTGCTATCCTATGTTTTACATATGTGCATAAATATAGACAAATACATATGCACATACATTCAAATACACACATGAATATATACAGATATACACACACACACATATGAAAGTAAAAAGTGTAAAAAGGGAGGAGACTGTGAGAGGTGATGGGAAGTCAGAGTTGAAAAAGGGAAAGTATGGGAAATAAAATGACTATTGTGTATGATATCCTTGAAAGAAACAGGCTTTCTGAACTATGTACAATGAATGTATGTCTAAAAGACATGTTCTACTATCTTATAAGTGGGTGTCTGACTTCTTTTTTACATATAAAACGGTTTTGAGGAAAATGAGATCCATTGAGCTAAATCTAAAATAAATAAATAAATAGACAACACTGGCAATATTAATAGTTTAAATCATATGTGTATAAACCTCACCTGCAAATCCTTCTCTAAAATGGCATGGTCTGTGTCCTTGTGCTCCCTTCTCCAGAAGCTCCAGTCTTACAGATGCTCTGCCTTGTGATCGGTCACTTCCTGCTTCATCTTTCATCTGTTCTAGTCTGGATGAACCTCACTTTGTCCCTCCAGCATAGACCAGACAACTCCATTTTCCTAAGTGCCACCGGCACTTGAACACTCCTGTCTGCTCATTTCTCTGTTACTATACTTTCCATCCTTAGAATCCATGGTTCTATACTTTGCTGGCTAGTTCACACTCTTGCATTTCATTTTGAGGCAGTTGTCCTTTCCATGGGATGGAAAGTTCCAAACTGGTTATACTTTGTAAGCTTAGTTCTTAGAGCTCTGTTTCTGGATTTTTTTTAATCTACTACTATTCTTGATGCCTCTGCATCACCAAGTGCCACAAGGAGCTAATGACTCCTGGTTCATTTACTCCACAGAAGTCCTCTCAGCTGAGCTGCAGATGAGTCTCAGCACCCATCTGGCTCTCCAACCACGTCTCATCAAACCGTTCATGTGAACCGTGCCACAGGGGACAGCCACCTACCTTGTGCTAACAGGAGCTGTTCTTGCAGGGTTCCTTAACATCTGATGCTTCTCTCATGACCAAGACTCCAGTGTGTAGAGGACTTTCGGGGGCATATCTTTCTGGTTGTCCTTTTCTGCTCTTCTTTCACAATCACAGCAAAATCTTCCATTATTTCTCTCTGGCACTGTGGCTCTGCTTCTTTCTTGGGACCACTGGTTACATTGGTCCACTGAGGTTGAAGGGAGAAGAAGTAGGAAACGGGGTTTGGGCTGCTGTGGGTATTATGGAGATAGCACTCCAGGAGGCAGCCTTCAGTGGATCAGCTCAGTTTTTTCCCAGAGTATAAGGAATATATAGTATTGGGAAGCCTGGAGGCAAGGACTAATTTGTATTAAGTGGTGTCTCCTATCACAATGTTTTCGTATGTGGCAGTACGTTCCTATACCATCACACTTTTAGCAGGAATCCGTGCCAAGGGTTAAACTAAAGATACATCAGGAATCTGGCTAAGAGACATCTTTCAGATAAGGTCAGTCCTCTGCACCCAGGAACATTCTCCAGATAAGAGCAGGTACAGAGTAGGCAATTTCACTGGGGAGGGAGGGAGTCTCCATGTTGCCAAGTTTTGGAAAAAACTGCCAGACCATGATAGACTGCAAACTCTGACCAGCCATCAAAGCCTTTCATCATGGCACTACAGGTTGAGCACATCAGTAGTACCTGATCAGCTTTCTCTTCATCAGTTTCTGCCTCCTTGGTTTCTAACGGTGTGATGTGCCTCCTTTCTTCCTCAACCATGAAAATCAGACAGATTTCCACTCTTCATGACACTTGGATGTCTTACCAATGTTTTAAGAAAGAGAAGTGATTTTTTAACCATGACTTGAGGTCTCTGAATTATTCCTTCTCCCCAGCTCTTTAAGCGCCACTGCTGTGCTTAGATAAGTCCAGATGAAAAATGAGTAGGCAGCTGTGTCTCCTTGTGCCTCTCATTGGTAAAATTAACTTCTCACTATTGTTTAGCTTGAATGTTCCTGAAAGCTCCATATGATGAAGGCTCAGGTCCCAGTCAATGGTATTTGGTAGCCATGGGAACTGTAAAAGTGGGATGCACTGGATGTCTGCAGATCATCATGGTGATACTTCAGAAGCCTGTTGACATATTCCAGACCCCTGGGATCATATGATCTCTCTTGCTTCCCAGGTATGAAATGAAAAGTTTTCTCTACTGACTGCTTCCACCATAATGTACAACAGGCCCAAAACAACAGGACATTAAATTATGAATGAACCTCTAAAAGTCTAAGTGTCTATCTTAGCATTTGTTATAATAGAGGAAAGTTCTCTGACTCACTTCCCAAGTTCCTTTGTCAGTCTGAGGATTACTCTTTTGTTACACTTTCTTTAACACTGGTTCCTTGTTCTTTCTACAATTGATTCCTATTTCATTCTGTGAGTGATTATAAAGACTATAATAATACAGGTATTTTAAAATAATACAGGTTTTTTAATTTTTAGAAAAAAGGTTTGTAAAATATTTTAATTGCTTTTTAAAATGTTTATCCCCTCCACTCAGCTGTATGTTTTAGCTTGCTAATGACAATGTGTGCTTTCTCTCTCTCTGTCTCTCTCTATCTTTTTTCTCAATCTCTCCTTGTGTGTTGTGTCCATGTATGTGTAAGTGTATTTGAGTGTATTTTCTTTTCTAAACTTTATTTTCAATGACTGGCACTGAATAAGTGATTACCAGAAATTTGTTGAAATCAATCAGTGATTGATGAGTGGCAATTGATTTTGTCCTCAGAATAACCCAGGTTTCTCCGGTCTTCCATGGTCATGTCTATCAGGGAGGCTGAATCAGCAGCATGAAGCACCAGTTGAAATGACCAGAAAAATCAAGGAAAGCTCTCTGTAAAGAGTGCCAACTGAGCTGATGAGTGCATGCTGATTACAAAAAGTAGCCATGTTCCAACAGAGGACTTAGCCCTAGAAGTACACAGAAGGGTGAAGGAATTCATTGCTTGAGCATCTGCAGACAAGTTTCTTTGGCTAAAGATTGGCTTTTAGGTGAGGAACCACTGTGGATTAGGATGGGGTATTCAAATGATGGAAAGGTACTTGCCCTCTAACCTTCAGGAGCAGACACAGAGGGCTTATAATAGGGCATAGCTAAGGTCTGTAACTTAGGAGATGACTTGCCCCACCACCACCCTCATCATATCCTGCTGTCTCTGAAGACTTGGATCCCTGATTGGGCTTATAGATATCAACATTGCCTTTTCTGTTGTCCTCCATGCTGTACTAGACCAGCTTCCTTCAACTTTATCACAAAAAGCCCCTACACCAATCACTGTTTACCCCAGTGCATACACACTAGCTGCTTGCAAAATAGCCTCAGTCTCTCTACCCTGCATCATCTCCTTGGACATCAGCAAACAATGATCTCATATGATTTAATGTAGCCCTGTATATTTTCTATATCTGTGAATGTTCTTCTTTTGCATTCCAGGAGCTGTTTTACAGAAAAAATGCAATAACCTCTCTTATTTCTTTGACTCCCTTCCCTGGCACAAAGAGAGAGGTGTCCTCCTCTGGGTGCCTCATTTGTTTTTCATTCCTTATATATGCTGTTATTGTTAAAGACAATAGTTCCCACACTTCTTTCTTTCTTTCTTTCTTTCTTTCTTTCTTTCTTTCTTTCTATGATGGACTTACAGAAATAATTCCAGAATCATATGCACTGTTGTACTCTCAGAGCACAGTAATGAATTTAGTATGAATGTTCATATAAAGGTTGCCCAGGGAACAAATGAGAACACTGCAGGGGGTGTGGGACAGGAATCCCAGCAATATTAGACACCACACAATCTTTCAAGACAAAAATAAGATATAATTTATTCAAAGGAAGAATCTCCTTAATTTCTCATTAGGTTCTGCCAGTTCTCAACAGTCCCACTCACAACCGTTGCAGCAGGTGCTGATTGACTGTCAGGGTGAGCGGCTCCAGCCTGGGCTCTGCAGAAGCACCCTGATTGTGAAGATCTCAGCTTAAAGCCCACAGGCACCTGTAGACCGAAACCCCAGCCTTCAGCACTAGAAAGGCCACTTGCGTTATTAACCTACTTTTCTTGAAAACTACTCATTTTGTGCTTACAAAGAGAAACATTTTAGATGTGTGAAAAGTATGTATATTTTCTGCAGTTTATTCAAAACAAAAACTACTGTATATTTTCTATCCATAAGGATAAGAAAATGCCAATAGTCCAGGTCCCAGGAGCCCAGGGGTGGTTAATGGGATCATTAGGACTTGTTCCCCCCACACCCACTCAATTCCCAACTTCCCTCAAGCAAGCCAGTAACAAGATTGTAATAGAAACTTGGCATCTCCAGAGACGAAATATTATCCCATCAGAAGTAAACCAGAAACACCATTATGGCTGGCATGACACTATCTATGTGTTGTTCTCTGTGTGACTGCAGGAGAAAGGAGAAGCCATACATTTGCAAGCTGATCTTCACAAAATACCCAAGTTTGTGAGAATGTAGGACTAAAAACTTTATGTGGGCCATCGTGAGTCTGTCTTCCCTGCCCATCCCAATTCCTTTAGGACTCGACACAGACTTTAATATGCTTTCTTTTTGGAACGCTACAGCCACCATTCTTAGCTGGTGCATGAGTAGGCTACCTGCACTTTCCTTTCCTACCTCCATTCTACTGTTCCCAGAATCCAGAAGTTTTCTTTGGGAGACAGTGTAGTGCCAGCAGCTTGTGAGATCACTCAAGCCTCTGGGAGGGAGGGCAACACAGGGGATAATAAGACAGGTGGACCCCAGCAATGTGCAGGAGGAGCCCCGTCTCAGAGATCTCTTCACCCTTCCAGTTCAGTTGGCCACTGGCTCACGTCTATGGTGGATGAGACCCTGTACAAGCGTAAGATTATGACAACCAAAGGAGCTAGCAGAACCTGGTCCAGAGAAATGTATCACAACCAATGTTTTTCTGGACATTTGCCTTTCTCTCTAACGTGTGTTATTATGAAGTTAAAGAGAAAAATAGATCTACAAGACTGGCTGGCTGATATGAACATTCTGTTTGTCACCTGTTAAGAAAAAGGTGCATCTGTGCCTGCTAGGCTTTCTCTTTTCTAACTTGATGCTGCTGCATATTTCATCGACAGCCACGCAAAACCCTGCTCCACAGCCATGCACTGCAGTCGACTATTTTTAAAGTGCTGTTTCTATGTCTGAAGATCCCCTCCATATGCTTCTTGAATGACTTCTGGTTGTGATGCTCATTATGCCAAAATCTGCTTTGTGAACTCTCTTGTCCAAGATTGATCTGTCCTGGGCCACGTGCTACCCCTGCTAGGTCACAGGATAATTAAAAGATATTTTATGGTTATGTGGGAGGGGCCGGGTGCAGGCTGTGGCATGCATGTGGAGGTTAGTGGACAGCTTTTTGTAGAGACTGTCTCCTTCCATGGGTTCTAGGGATCAACTCAAGTTGCCAGGCTTGCACAAAAACACATTTGCCAGCTCAGATCTAGGCCATTTTGAAGTTCCCTTTTCTTTCTCTGCTAAACAGCTCTTACACACCTTTGCCTCATGTCTATCTTCACGGTGCGCATTCCAATCCAAGTAGCCTTCATTTCTTATCTAGCTGATGCCCAAGGCTTCATGTCTGTGTACTTGGGTCAACAAGCTAATGACTCCCTCAATCCCTGACTCTGCAAATATGCCACCTAACATGGCAAAAGGAAATTTGAAGACACAATTAAGTCAAGGATATGGAGAGGTATCCTGCATTATCAAGCTACATGAAACCATCACGTGAACCACCACTTCTTATCCTGCTTTCCTTGTCTCACACATTTCCTCTTCTTGTCCTTATAATCACCAATGATATTTTTAATTCTTTAATTTACATCTGTTACGGCCTGGCCTGTTGTGGCTTGCTTCACAATTTTGTCAACAGTGCTTTTTTTCTCCTCCTCTACATGATCCCTCCAACTATAACACAGAGAATGACTGGGGGAAGAGCGTGTGCACAGAGCCCAGTGGCACCATTTTAAGAAGTCCAAGTGGCTGTCTGGCTGCTGAGTTCATTTTCAGCTTTGTACCATGTTTGCCCGATTGAATATGGTTGTGTATAAATGGTGTAATAACTAGGCAGCTTGCGTCATTGCTTCTTAAGTTTAGGAGATGGATCTCTCATAGAGTTTTCAATACCTGAGTGTCAGGGCATTTAGAAGAATTGAAATCATTGACTGTTGGGCACAGAGGAGAAGGATGTTAATGTTTAAAAAGAACAGGAAAATAATTTATTTTATTTCATCTCTTTTACTTATTTTTATAGTGTGTGTGTGTGTGTGTGTGTGTGTGTGTGTGTGTATACCTGCATGCATGCATGTATACCATGTGCATGCCTAGTGCCCATGGCAGAGACCAGAAGAAGGTATCAGATCACTTGGAACTTAGGTTATAGATGATTTTATACGTGTGCTCTGAATTGAAACCTAGGTCATCTGCAAGAACAGCCAGTGCTCCTAACCACTAAGCCATCTCTACAGCTCCATAGTGTCTCAACTTTTAGAATCGGTAGCTTTACAGTGATGATTCTTCACTTTAAACTTTTGTGTCTCAGGAAAACAAATTGATACAGGAAAATTCAAATAGAATGGAATGAATTTCTAACTGGTTGGGAATAAGAGCTAAGATGAGTACCTTTAATTCACCATTCCTAGTTCAGTTTGCAAGAAGAATAGCTACAATCCAGAAACACGCTCATCCCTTGCCTTTAAGACAAGCATGGTGGCACCCACCTTTAGTACCAGAACTCAGAAGGGACATGGGGATTTGAAGCCAGTTGAGGAAGAAATTGCCTCCCCAAACAAAAAGAGTACTTTGAATGTTCTTTCCCTGAAATCATTCTTGTCTTTTCTATGTTATAAGGATATGGTAGCTGGCTTTCCTATGCAACAAACCCAGTGGCCAGGCCTCGTATAAGCTCTCCCTTATTCAGAGAGCTTGACCCACAAACACCAAATAAACCTAACTCATAGGTATTACATTGGGCTGAGGAGAGAATCTGGCTAGTGTCTGAGGATCAACTCATCATGGTCCTTCAGGAAAAAAATAGGCTTCCCACAGAATGAAGGCAACACTGGGTGGGGCAGAATGGTACTTAGAGAACTCTGTTCGCATGACTAGGACATTGTATAGGCTTAGTGAAAGAGAAACCTTCTGAAGAAATTGACTGTCCATAAAACTAGTCAGGAGGGACTTAGGCTTGGCTTGCATGAGGAAGAGGAGAAGGTTGTGACCTGTGAGTGTTGGCTACTCTCTGACCTGGAATCCATGCAGACAAATATTGCCAGTGGATGCTCAGCCAGACGGTGGTTGAATCCATACATAAGTGCTCTTCTAATGCAGTATGTTGTGGTGTTACCAATGGAATTAGTTAGGAGGGCATAAAGGATGCTGTCTGTGCAGCAGCCACACTTCATGTATGGTGTGCATGCAGAGGCCAAGGTGTGGCTACTGCCCAATGGCCCATGACCAGAAAAACATGATTTGGATCTGGGAGTGTGGTTCAACACTAGGAAATGGGACTAACTGACAGCAACCATTATTAACATCAGGGTGTAATGCAAAGGTTTTTCTACAACTCCATGAATTGGAATTGGAAGAATCAATTGGGTCACCTGTTTCTGGGTGAATTTCTTTGAGCTACAACAGAATGGAGCCAGAGCCAATCAATCTAGTCTGGCTTTGTTCTCTGAAGGGTTTAGAAACATGGCATGTTTTCTTGTTCTGCATATTTTGTCCTTTTCAACAAAGCTGTTTTTAGTTAAAACATTTAGTTTGGTGATGGTGGAAATTACTGAGCAACAACTGCCATAAGTAAGTATGGTTGTAGTTCATGGCATCTATGACCTGCCATAAGTAAGTATGGTTGTAGTTCATGGCATCTATGAACTGCCATAAGTAAGTATGGTTGTAGTTCATGGCATCTATGAACTGCCATAAGTAAGTATGGTTGTAGTGCATGGCATCTATGAACTGCCATAAGTAAGTATGGTTGTAGTTCATGGCATCTATGACCTGCCGGAGTATGTGAAGAGACTGGTGTTGAGAAATCTCAGCCACAGGGTATCCACAGCTCAACATTAACAGCAGGATATCTAAGAGAAGTTTCTGTGAGGGTCCAGTATTGATGGTACCAGAAGCCAGAAGCCCTGAACCTGACCAACAACTCATTGCAATTAGCATTTGTGAGTAAAACTGTTTGGACAAAGGGGTGTACTGCATGATACAGAGCAGCTCCCAATGTCTCTGAGACAAATGAAGAGGTGATTGAGAGTCAGGAAAGATGGTGAAGCAAAGCAGCCTTTTGTTTGTTTTTTATTTTTATTATCTCTTTGTAAGTTTTCCTCTTGGGAAGGATGCTACAAGGGTAAAGGGTAGATACAGAGGGACTTGGAAATGAGTGAGATTGGAGTACATGATATGAAACTTCCAAAGGATCAACAAAAAATTTATGTTTAAAAACAAGGAAGGAAAATGGTCTTTGAGCAGCTGACTTTGGAGAGAAACCCAAATGGAAGGTTCCTGTTTTGCCCTTAGAGGTGATGCTTCCTTTAGCAGACTCTTCTATAACTGTATATGCATGGATAGATGAGAATATATAGTCTTTAGGCCACCAGAAGAAGCAGGTAGCATTTTAGCATTTGATCACCATTTGGATAAGTGACTACATCAGAATTTCAGCCCAAGAACACACACAGACACACAGACACAAAGACACACACACAGACACATACACACACACAGTGAGAGAGAGAGAGAGAGAGAGAGAGAGAGAGAGAGAGGAGTAAGTATGCAAATACATTAGTACCCTTATTAAAGATTATATGACTAATACCTTTATGGTCTAATCTTGGAATATGCTTCAGATTATTTTCTTCTAGTTTTTCTTTTACAGGGGCAGTTACATGTGCATGTGAGTGCAGACATATGTGCATGTGTGTGTGGAGGGAGGCTAGAGATCAAACTTGCAAGCCATTCCTCGGGAGCCATTCACCTTGTGTTTCATGCAGGGGCAATCTTTGGCCTGGGGCTCACCAAATAGACTAGACTGGCCAGTCAGTGTGCCTCAGGGATCTGTCTATATCTACAACCCCAACTTTGGGACTACAAGCACAAATCACATCCACCCTGTCTCCATGGGTTCTGGGGATTGGATTTTGCCCCACATGCTTGAATAGCAAACAGCTTCCTGATAGTCTAATGCTCTTACTTTCGATCTGATGTTCTTGATAACTGTGCATGTGTGTGCTTGTGTACATGCATGCATGTGTGAATGCATGTTGTTTTCCCATGAGACAAAGTCTTCCTATGTAGCCTAAGTTGATCTGTAATTCTCTCTTGAGTATTTGGATCACAGGTGTTTGCCCTGATGTCAAGCTCAAATTAGTTACTTGGAATCAATTTTAAACACATTTTAGGAGGAAAAGCATAAGCATTCTTCATCTTTTTTTACATGTCTCCAAATGGCCATGGAGAAGGTTCATGGTCCGCTGTGCTTCTTGCTGCTCACTGCCTGGCTTGGGTGGGGTGTGGATAATGAAGTGTCTGGTGCTCTTACACTGCATCATTGTGTGGAGCTCTGACTGTCTCTTGATAGGTGAGGATCCGGTGGGACAGCAGCAGAGTGTTTCCACTTTAGTTTGTCCACTGTGGAGCACAGAGAACAGTGGTGAGTGTGTCACCCAGCAGAAGGCCAGCATCATCCTTAAGGGGTTCACTCAGGTGTTTAAGTTGCTGTTCTCAGACCAATGTGGCCCCATTACACAGATGGGGTCTGGGAGGCCATTCTTAGTATCCATAGGGGATTCTATGGGGACAGGCCTTGAGCAGAGAGGGAAGAGACTGGTATAGGTTAAACTCAGACTGCTCAAGCTGCTAACAGGATGGGTGTGATAAAATATCTACAACATCTGGCAGAGAAGCACTAAGAATATGGTAATTAACTTCTGGAATAAAAACTGTTGGAGGGCAGTGAACTTGAACAGACTAGTGAGGCATGACCATGAAAATCCCTCAGAGCTATGCATCATGGCTTGAACTTAAATTATGCAGAGACCATCTCTAGGGTCTTTCTCAATGTCTCTCAAACAGTGTGATCTTATGTGATCTGCCTCAACACATCTGGAATACTGCACTCTTTAAAACTCCCCATTACTAAAAGTAGTAATTGAGCAGGACTGTTAATGAAGTTATCCAAGCTGTGTTTTGGAGTGATGGCTCTGGGCCTCACCAGGGTTACCTTGGAAATAAAGTAATGAACATCCATGCTATGGAGCAGGCCTCAGCCTGTAGTGGAAAGTGGGAAAATCTTTAAAAAGCAAAGTAAAGTGAGGGGATTGTTGTATATATTTCTCATTGGAGAGATCTGGACTGGGAGAAAAGTTGTGACAAATACAGACAGTGACAGTCAACCTATAAAAAGGTTGGCACAGGTAGTAGGCGGGTGTGGGGGGGGGGAGAAAGCTGGCAATGTGCCGAGGAAAACCAGATTCAGAAGAACAAAAGAAAGGACTGAGAAAAGAAGGGAATGATGCTGAAGGTGAAGAGCCAAAGGAGACAGAAGGGAAGAAGAGTACATAGAGCTTGAATGGGCCACTGTGTTCAAATAAGGAAGCATGGTTTCCTCTCAGCCCAAGGGTCCCCCCCACCACGGCCTCTGTTTCCAGGGACTTGGCTTGATGCTGTGGGTTGCAGCAGTAGACTTCTCCTTTTAGGTGTGTTACCTCTTAGTCTAGTTTTCTCAGTCCTTACCCATGACCACGTCACTCATCTAAGATCTGTTGGACAGACACCTCTCATGATAGTCTATATCTACTGCGAACAAGAAGCACTGGCATGGAAACACCCATCACCTTTTCAATGGACTTTGCCTAAGATAGCTACAGCTATGTGAACGAGGGAGGTAATTCAGAACTATATGGAGTGACTTACTTAACTGTGTAGTGAACTGTTTAGGCTAGCCTGTTTGGGACCAATGGAAATGGCCCTACTCCTTCCCATGAAAGAGTGAAGTCAGATCCCAGAAACTTCCAGATTTCATGATATAGCTGCAAATGAATTTAATGTCATGCATTTGGGTCTGCATGGTTTTCTCCTTATGCTGTTATGCATCTAGACAAGCCTCTCTCAGGTATGCTGTGAGGGCCTTGATGGTGGTATGCAGAAAAATTTCCCCACATTTGCAGAGAATAGGGCTCTCTCAGTTGGAGCATAGCAATAAAGGGCTCACAGGCCTAGCTGAGAATGGATAATGCAGTCTATATCCAAATTACTCACCGTCCCTAAACTGTATTCTTTGTAAGCCTGCTGCATCTGCTGATCGGCAATGTTCTCTGAAGATGAGATGCAATGTGGAGTTGGTTATCTTTGTGCTTGGCATTTGATTCAGCTGTCACTCATAGAGCAGTGTCCAACAGGAAAGTGATTTTCATATTGAGGTAAGAATGCATGAGTGATTGAAAGTGAATTAGCCCCATATCTCCTTGTCTGAATTCTGGAATGGTCTCCAAATGTGTGAGATGCAAAGACCAGAACACGTTCCTCCCAGGATGGCAGTCTATTATTCTCACTCAACACCACCATGTCTAACACTCAGGATTGCCACATCCAGATGAAATGCAGAGAAAGGAAACCATAGTCTTTGGACTTAAACTAAGTTTTTCTTGTTCATAGTGATTTTTGGATACCAGTGAGAAGAACAAACCAAAATGGGTTAACCTGCACTTTAAATTTCCCAATAGCCAGTGGGTCTAGGAAAGACCCTGGATTTTATCATAATTGAAACAAAAATCCTTGGCTGGTTATTGTATCATGGACACTGGTAGAAGGCATGGCACATTCAGGGGCAGAGGACATAACTAGTCAGGGCAAAGCAAATGGCATGAGAGTCACATGGGCTTGTTTGCTTTCCCATTTTTCCCAGGTTTTACAAACCATCGAGAGGGTACCTCTTGTGTGAATGTAGCTGGATGATAAGAGGAGGATGCTAACTGAGGAACCTGCTTCAGGTGTCATCACTTCAGGTATTATCAGTGAGCAAGCCTCCCCTTTATGAGGTGAACTCAACGTAGTTTCCTGTAAGACAATCCTGGAGACAAATAACCAAAACTAATTGGGGATGCTAGGGCATCTGGTGGATTTCTCCCCAAGCAGTGGCTACCTTAAACAGGATATGATAGTATATTTCTGAGTTATTAATTAAATTATATATTAAAGTTCTATAATAATGTGTGGCATTTGTCATAAGCTGCATTTTAACTGAAATACATGATGCATTTGTGCATGTGGTTGAAATTCTGTGAAATACAGAGCAGTTAATTTCTTTTTAAAATGTTTTTGTTGTTGTTTTCCTGTAGTTAAGTTTTGTTTATTTCTGTATTATTCTCTTTTTAGATTTTTTTGTCATTTAAAAAATTTTAATTTACATTCCACTTACAGCTCTCCCTCCCACACCTACGCATGCCCCCCTCCCCCACTACCTCTGCCAGCCCACTCCCAGTCCACTCCTCCTTATGGGTAAAGTCTCTAATGGGGAGTCAACAAAGTCTGACATAATAGGTTGGGCAGGGCCAAGCCCCTTTCCATGCATTAAGGCTGAGCATGGCATCCCACTATAGGGAATGGGTTCCAACAAGCTAGCTCATGTACCAGGTTGTATCGTGGTCCTACTGCTAGGGGCCTTTCATCTAGTCCAAGCTTCACAACTGTCTCCCACATAGGGTGGGCCTAGTTAAGTCTCATAGAGTCTCCACAATGGTAGGCCTAGAGTTTATGCATTTTCACAAACTTAGTGCAGCTGTCTCTGTAGATCTCTCCATTTTGACCTTGACCACCTTTTTGCATATATTTCCTCCTTCCTCTCTTCAACTGGATTCCCAGGGCTCGGTCTGGTGCTTGGTTGCTTTTCTCAGCTTCTGGTTCCATCAATTACTGGATGAAGTCTCTGTGATGACAGTTGGTATTCATCAATCTGATTACAAGTGTAGGTCAGTTCCAGCATCCTCTCCACTATTTCTAGGAGTCTTAGCTGGGGTCCTCCTTGTGGATTCTTAGAAGTTATCCTAGCACTAGGTTTCTCCCGAAGCCCATAGTGGTTCTCTCCATTAAGATATCGCTTTCATTGCTCTTCTACTGCATTCTTTCCTGCCTCTGCAGTCTCATTCCCTCCTGTTCTCATCCTTTCCCCTTCCCCTTACTTCCCCATCCCATGGAGCACCCTGAGAAGGGAAATTAGATGAGATCTACAGAGCAGTTAATTTCATCTTGAGACTGCCAATGCTGTGTGAAACTAGTATGTCATTCTCAATACATTTGCTCTTAAAAACAGTCTGACTAGCATGCCTCCTTCCACTCTTCAGGTGTCGATCAAATACAAGAGCAGCACCTTTGTAAGAGACCTGTAGCCTTTTCTTAAGCATTCCTCAAGATGTTTCATGAAGATTATACACTTCTATATCCTCTAAGCATGTAAACCAGTGTGGCTATTTCCTTGACTTGTGAGTATGAATAACTGGATATTCTTGTCCCTGTGTGTTCAGCATCTTTAGGTAGAGTGTATCTGTCTGATGATTCTTAGCAGAATAGCTCCATTTCTATTGGTCCTATTAATTGAATAACTGGTCCATTTTCCCCAATGGTTAAATTTGCTTATAGTAATTTGTTACTCATTTGAAAAGAAACCTGCTTTCCTGCTTCTGGGTCCTTCCTCTGTTACAGATACCTTACCATTGTCTCTACCACCCTGTGATCTTGCTGTAACCAAAGGGAGTGGTATGATTTCTAAGAGGGTCTGTTATATGTCATTCCTCACATCTGTAGTCTAAGTAGGATTTTGGTGATCAGAATGAAGCACTGGCAAATGTCAAGGATGACTACAGTTGGTGTAAATAATAATAATAATAATAATAATAATAATAATAATAATAATAATAATGGAACTGTGTACTCAGACTCAGAAGACATATTGCCCTGATATAGGAACATTCTATAGTGTTCCAAATGTTTCGATATTGTCTTTAAACAGGTAAAACACAAAATTTTGATTCAGTTCTCAGATGTTTGCCTTCTGGTGTCCTTTCTCATCATGATTCTTTCTTTTTGCATGTCTGCAGCACTGAAAACACTACAAAGTGATGGCAACCTTGAGTAGAACAACAATCACAGTAAGACCTTCTCCTCAGACCCTCCTGCTCTTCCTTCATCCCTGCTGCTTTGAATGCCTACAATTGCTTATGTGAGTTCCCCGTGTTTCTGGCTTACTGACCCCTTTCCCAGTCAATTTCATTTCATTCCCTTCTCATTTTTGGTTTCTCTGCCTTCAGATTTGGATTGTGTGCTCAGTGGTTGTCAATTCCAATTTCCCCTATTTGTGGTGGCCTAATCTTCACATAATTAAGTGAAGGGGATTTTGGGTGTAGAAGAAGCTTTGTTGATAAGAATGATAGAGATGTGGCCTCTGGATTCAGGAAAAAGGAGAAATTGTTTTCAGGCAGAAGTTGGGAAGATAGTACTGACGTAGGAGCTATTAGCTTGGATCCCTGGAGATGTTTGCCTTTGGAATAGTGGGAGGTTGGAGCTATAAGGAAAGGCTTATTAGCATTTCACCGGTGGACTCCACAGCAAAGGGAGGAGGTTCACCTTCAGGAGAACAAAGCATTGTTATGTGCTCTGAGTGCTTAATCCTCAGACGAAATACTTTTCGAAATGTGCATAGCAATTCTTTGAGATCCCAGTGCATGCAGAGGGACATACTCATTTCATCCTCCCTACCAAGTCTTTTTCTAAACAAATATCTTTGTATTTTCTCCACTAAATATATCTGACACCAGCAGATTACTTTCTATTCCCCCTGGATCATTTTGAAATGTTCTCAAAGTGACTTCCTCAAAATTTACAACTTTTCTTCTCTTTCTATTTGCCCAGATCCCTGGAAACACCACAGAATTATGGTTGGGCGATCACTAGACCATAGAAATCCACCCCTTGTATATTTGTTTACATCATTCCTGCTTCTTAGGAAGAAAGCTAGGAAATAAATCAAGACATCACAGGGTTCTCTGGAGGCTCACCAGTGGCTCAACATTCTGTAAAGAATAAGTCCTGCTGCTTATATATTCCAGAAGTATGGATGGCTCCCTGGGAATTCACTGCCCATTACCACACTGGAACATTGCCCCACTGAAGAATCCATCACTTAGGGACATAACCTCATCTGGGAGAATTTCCTCAGCTGTTTTTCTCATTAGTCTTGAACTTGTCTGCAGCTGCCTCAGAGAAGGTTTAAATGCTCTCTATTTAAACCGCAAGTATGCAGCAGTGGTCTTTCCATTTAGTAAAAGAAACTTCCAATCGCCGCTGACAGGATTGACTGGGAAATACAAATTAAAGAGAAAAGGATTAGAAAATGTGATGCTGTAGAATCCAATTGCATGTATATGATAATACACAAGGCTGGGATTAGACTATAAACTTAACATTCTGTTCTGCAGCAGCCTTTATTTCGAAGCCAAAGCTTTAGCATGCAATTAATTTTTCATTGAAAATTCTTTGATTAAATATTTAACAAATGCTAACTGCCTAAAGTGTCATAAGCACTCAAGACACAAACAGGGATAAGCACAGTAACTGTTTTTGATGATCCTTTATAGTAGAATAACAAGATTTAGGAAAGTGGTCCTGATAATATGTCAAAAAACATGTGTCCAGATGTTCCTGTCAGCTGAAGCCTATCGTTGCCAATGTACCTGCTAGGATTGCAAGCTTTCTGTAACAGGACCGACTTCTGGAAGCAGGAATTAGATTGGGGCAGTTAATTCCAACAAAGATCTGTTCAAGAGAATGAGTACCCATCAATATTTAGATGAAGCTGCTGTCAGAATATGTATCTGTGATTCTATCATAAGGTCATCTGATTATTGTATATTTACACATGTAAATATACATATTAATTATATATAGTATATATTATATATGTATATACTTAATTCTTGAAAAACAGTATAAGTAACAGAATAATAATCTAACACACGTGTCCATAAAACAATGTATGAAAATTAAGATTAATTTTGGTTGATAGTACGGGGTGAAAACAATGTTCTGGTTTTATCAGTACCATTTAGAGCCTATAGAAAAAAAAAGCACTCATCCTACAGATCTCCAGTAGAAAGGCTTTAAGAAAGAGACAAAGTCTTGTATAAGGGAAGGGGCACTTCCAGATGAGTAACAGCAGCAGAAAAATGGCAGTATGACTTGCAATACATACAGGATGGGTATGAGTGGAGTTGCTTTTGAGAACAGAGGTCAACAGTATGAGTTGGGTTAATAGTGTGAATTCATGTTTGGTCTCCGAACAGATAAGAGGCAAAGAAATGCCTTAATATTTTTTCAGCCTGTGCTCCTTGCCAGGTCTTCCCATTATCATGGTCAAAGATGAAATCATTTGCCAAAGGAATTTGGATGAGTTCTTAAGCAGCAATATCGTAGGAAAAATAACCAGACAGAGGAAGGAGGGCACCTGATGAGGGAGTAAATAGGGAATCACATGATCTAACACGTATTAATTTGCTACATAAACAAGCCAAAGGTGTTCAGATAGTAACAGCTATTTACTCATTTAGAGTTCATAATTAATACACAAGACAAAGAAAAAGCATCATTTCCCCCCCTATTTGCTAGAATTTCCAGTACGATCCCAACACTCATGTGTGAAGCTTACTGAGGAAGAAGACCTACAGGGGTGAGCAGTTCATTCCTGCAGGTGATACTATTTTCCTTTGCAAAGTCCCATCAGTTCCCCTTGAACAAATAAGCATATGTGAGGGATAGCAGTTCTGAGCATCACATTTGGTGTAGAGTTCATTCATCTCAAGTTGTGTGTTTGTGTACAAGTACTCTTATGTGTGCCCATGCACATGTGTACACACGTGTATTCATATCACATACACTTCTGTATGCTGAAAGCAGTCTATAAAAGGAAACAATTTTTCTTTGTATTTTCATAGGAATTTATGATAATTACATATGCAGGCCTTCTCTAGTACACGGATTTATTTGCATTTTGATATTCATGACGTCAAAGTAGCTGCCTCATTAAAAACTACAAGAGAACGTTGTTGAAAGAATGGTGGAAGAAGCAAATTCATGTGGAGATGACATCAGACTCACTTTATGTGACTGTAGATGGCAATCTTATAGTGGGAAGAAGCCATGTGGATTCTAAGTTAATATTGAAAACAACTTTTTCACAATTAATGCTGCCTGAAATTGAGTCATTTGCATGTTGTGGTAACATTACCAGTTCATTCAGTCACTTAATTCTAAGCAGACATGCTCAAATGATGTGTTCCCAGCTAGAAACAACCCAAGTAACCTGGGGCAATGCATTTACTCTTCATGGACCTCATGTATAAAGTGAGGATGCTGGCATATGTGTCCTTTCAATTTTTATATACTTCTTTTATTGCTATAGGTACAATTTTTCTGGAAAAATATAAATATGAGTCAAATATAAAGATGAGCTCTCATTTTACTCCCTCATTAAGTAATCCTTATGTTATATATTTCTAGACCATCTTACTTAGGATACATTTACTTGAAGGAACAGATATTCACTCTTGAGTATCCTAAGAAAGAACAGATTTATTGTAAAGTCACAGCAGGAAATATTGTGAGTATCCTATAATGAGAAATAGATAAATAATGGTAAAAGGACATATCCCAAATCTTGTTCCCCCAAGAGGAAGCATAATATTTTATTTTCAATTTTATGCTTACCCATATGTTGTTTATTATTACTGACCTCCACTTCAGGATTGTGCTCAAACCAAAAGGGATGTCATCTTCTCATTCACTTCAAGAAACAACAAAACAGATGGGCTTTGGTGGTGCATGCCTTTAAAACCAGTACTCAGGAGACTCAAGAGGTAGACGAAGGAAGATTTCTGTGAGTTCGAGGCCAGCCTGGCTTACACAGTGAGTTCCAGGACAGCCAAGGTTATATAGAGAAACCCTGTCTTGAAAAAACAATAAAAAGAAAAAGAAAAAGAAAGAAAAGAAACAACAAAACACAGACAAACAAAACCCTCTAAATAGGGGACAGACTGCAGATCCAGGCTTCCTTTAGTGCAGTTGCTTTAGATGGGAAGCCCAGTTTGATTTCTGTTGCTGTGATGAAACACTCTGAGCAAAAGCAACTTGGAGAGGCCTGGGGTTTCTTGGCTTATGCTACCAGATCACAATGCATTATTGAAGGAAGTCAGAGCAACAACTCACGGCAGGGACCTGGAGGCAGGAACCATGGAGGAACACTTCTTACTGGCCTGGTCCCTGTCTCTCTCTCATGACCAGTTAGACATCAATTGATAATAAGACAATCCTGCATACACATGCCCACAGGTCAATTTAGTCTAAGTAATTCCTCAGTAGAGGCTTTCCTCTCAGATGGCTATATCCTGTGTCAAGTTAACAATTAAAGCTAACTATACTACTTGCTTTTTTGAGGACAGCCTTACAGATTAGTCCTTGGTCTGGTTTACCCTGACCCAAGAGCTTATCAAATGGTTTGTATCACAGCTTCTAGGGACAGAATGCAGATCAAAGGAGTTAACTGATCGGACATTCATAAAAGGAACTGAAAATACACAAAGAATAAGATGATAATCTGTTATTAGGTTCCACCCATGCAATACACAGTGATAAAAGACTTGGAAGTAGAAAAGAGACCACCCTATGAAATCTTCAAAGTGCATGTAGGAGAGCATGGAATATAGCAGGAACACCAGAGCTAAGAACTTTTTGGACACAGGAACTGAAGGGATGGGTGTGGCTTCCTCAACTGGACCCCATAAAGATGATGACATCTAATACCATCATGGCAATGACTCTGTCAGCCTGTTGTCTGACCACCCCATGTGTGCATCCAATGACTGACCCATAGGCAGAGAAGTCCAGATTACCCCGGGGGTTTACCTCGGCTATTTCACTACTGTTGATGCAGTCTACTAAACTGTTGTCTGCCCATTCTCCCTTCCATTGGGCTGGTCCCACCATGCATCCATCTGCCCAGGAGTGTTCCTGTCATTTCCTTTGCTTCTGCAACCTCCAGCATGCTTCACTCCTGCATCTAGCTCTGGCCCTCTGTATCCCCTCCATGGCAGTAGTAACTGGTTCCCTTAAGCTGCTTCTGTAACTTATTCTTAGAGATTCTATTTGCATATTTACCAATTCCCAATCTCTCTGGCCTCTGAAATCTCTTTTTAAAATAATTTACCTCTTTTGATAATCAGCACACAAGGTTTTACATAGCATTGTGGCATTTTTTTGAAAAAGTTTGTTTTGGTTGATTTTCTTGTTCCTCTTCTCATCCCTGTAACCTCCACCCCAGTCTTTTCCTCTCTCGTATCCTACATAGACTTACTGTGGCTTTTTAATCATTTGTGGCACCTCGTGTGTGTGTGTGTGTGTGTGTGTGTGTGTGTGTGTGTGTGTTTGGTGGTCATATATGTATGCATGAATGTGCACATGAAATATACTTATGCATATATTGTAATAATAATATATACTTACATATTACTGAAATCTATATTTTATATATGACACAGAATTATATATTATGTATATTTACAATATGTTGTGTGATATAAAAATTAATATTGTAGTTAAGATTGGAAAAGCATAACCTGTGATTCCTCACCCACCACTATTAAGGAAATCAGGAAATCTGGCAACTGTTGCCACTGAAATGGCTGTAGCATATAAATTTACTTGTATTCGATAAATTCTGATTCTGTATTCCTGGCATAGAGTAATCTCAATAATTCTGCAGCTGACAGAGGCATGTTCAGTGCTCAGGGCTAGGCACTCCTCTGCTGCCTGGTAGGCAAATCTTCACTTGTCTAGCCCCTAAGTTCAACTTGTTCATCCTTATTCCCACAATGGGTTAGGGAACAGATTGATATATCATGTGCTTCTATAGCTATTGCTTTCACTTTGTTTATTACAGCCTTATTTACATACAGTAGCTACACAACTCCTTTTCAAGTTTAGACAAAAGCACAAATTTTAATAAACTTTAAGAGGCAAGATGTAAACATTACAGTCACTAAAATTCCAAAGAGCCCATGTGTTGCTTTTTCCTCCATCCTCCCTGACCTCAGACCCTACAAGTCAATGGCCTGTCTCCAGTACCCATAGTCCCACTTGTGTATACTCCTGGGTGTAATGTGTTTGACCACATCCTTGTTGCTTGTGTCAACCGTTGCTTGGCCCCCATGCTCACTGGCTCCTACTGTAGCCACATGGCACTGTTGCCCATTTGATAGGGTAAAAATGCTTTGGTGTTTGCTAATTTCTGTTTGCCTATTAATATTATTTGTAGGTTTTGATATTAACAGATATTTCATTTTAATATGATCTTAAAAGCTGAGGCATGAGGGTTTTTTTGTATACACAGCATCGTTTGCTTCATAGTGAATCAGACACATATTTTGTGAAGGGCTTGCACCCTTTTACACTCCTTAAACAATAGGTGGTGTTCCTGCGACTTTGCACTTTTTCCTTGGTGACCGTTATTTTAGTGATTTTTTTTAGGGACACAATACCTACACAATGATAACACCTCGTCTTTTACTTCTTTTAGAACTAATATTGATGCATTTGTGTGTGTGTGTGTGTGTGTGTGTGTGTGTGTGTGTATGTTTCCCATATTTATGCTGTGCATTTTCTTTCATGAATTACATTAATCCCCTAAGAAGCCTCACTTCTCGGGGTGCCTTTGTATTCTTTGATTACCAAAATCATTTTTACATATTTTATAGGCACATTCACAAGTCACAAGCTTCATCAGTTTGATCATTTACACCTATTTCTTGTGTAAAACTTGTAGCTTTCTTTTTTTGCTTTTTATTTTTTCTTTAAAATTTTTTGGTTTGTAATATAATTATATCAGTTCTCCCTTCCCTTTCTCCAAATCTTCCTATATACTTCTATATGCTCCTCATTGCTCTTTTTCAAGGTCACGACCTCTTTTTTTCATTAATTTTTATTACATTCATATACATAGGTTCTTAAAATCAACTTTAATTTTAAACTTTAGACTTAGAGTAACATTCTAGAATCACAACAATGTTTTCATAGCTTTCTCACTGTATGTTTTTATAGTCTTGCCATAGTTTTTTTTCTGTTATTTGATAAAACACTATGACTAAAAGCCGCAGGGGTACTAAAGGGTTTATTTCATCTTTCATCTTGTAGTCCACTGTGAAGGAAATTGGTGCAGAAACCTTGGGACCTGAGTGGAAGTGGAGGCCATGAAGAAATACAGCTTATTGGCTTGGCTTTCTATGGCTTGCTCAGTTTTCTCTCTTATATACTCCAAGACCACCTGTCCAAGGGTGGTTTAAATAGGTATCTTTTGGGTTAGAAAACATCATTCATATGGTTTACCTAAATTAATCCAGATGTTTTGATAACCCAGGATATTTTGCACTTTGAAAAATATTTGCATACATTAAAAAAGTTTCCTTTACTGTTTGATGGATTATTTGATAAACATCATGTGTGTTTTTGAATGTCCACTAACTTATATTAAAGAAAAAAGATATTTAATGTTTCTAGACATTGAAGAAACACCACAAGAACACAGCCCATAAACTCAACTCACTGAGACTCATGGGGGCTCACAGAGATCAGAGATTAGGGAACCTGTAGGGGTCTGAGCTAGGTCCTCTGCATATATGCTATGACCGAATAGTTTGGTGTTCTTGTGAGATCCTTAACAGTGGGAGTGGGGGCTGCCTCTGACTCTTTTGTCAGTTTGTAGGACCCTTTTCCTCCTACTGGGTCGCCTCATCAGCCTTGATATGATGGTACCTACCTGGTTTTATTGTAGCTTTTCATGCTGTCTTTGATGGATGGCTGTGGGAGGTACGTTCTTGTTTGAGTGGAGGCAGGGGTTAGTGGAGGGTGTACCTTGTGGAGAGGGGAGTTGGAGGGAGAGACTAGCGGGAGGAAAGGGAGGGGCATCTGTAGTTGAAATGTAATATATGAGAAAAGAATAAAAAATTAAAAAAGAGAAACTAGATATTATTTCCTTTGATGTTTTCCCTCTTCCCATTTTCTTTTTCAATGATTTTTCATCACACACATATAGTCCAACTGAAGTTTCTCACGCAGCTCAAGAGGGATCAACCTGATCTTGCTGCCTTTTGTTAATTATGTCCTGGAGGCTGTGTATTCACTTTTATAATCCACTCCTCTGCTGGGTTAAACTCTTGCTTGAGTCCTGTTACCTTTGACCTCCCAGGTACAGGTTTCACTTCTAGGAGTTTGACTTTGGTTTTCTATCTTCTTAAATCATGCTAGGCTGTACTATAAACTATACAAAAGAGAATTATAAAAATCATACAAGCATCTTTGTATATTAATTTATGAACTATTTTTGAGTTAATTTTGAGAGGTTAATTTTTCTTGTTACATTCTGTTTGTGTCTAAAATATATCCAATGGATGCTCAGTGTAGTGGTATTTACCTTCCTGTGCATGGGAGTTCCTTTTGTTTTGAAATAATTCCTGCTTTGCATTTACCTGAATGACTTTGAACAAGGCTGATGTTTCCAAGGCTTGGCTGAAAGTTTTGTTAGATTGGACAGAACTGGAATTTAGTGTAGACCTTTAGTGTAGTTTCCTTGTTTTTTTTTTTTTGTTTGTTTGTTTGTTTGTTTGTTTTGTTCCTTTTTTAGGTCAAATCCTTAGATTTCCTACTTCCCACACTCTATGCATATTGAAGTGCTTCCATTTGTGTGAGAGGAGCATGCTACTTCTGAAGATTATCCACCTGCTGCTTTTAGGTTTGCAGCACTGTATGCATCCTCCTCACTGCACCAGTGAGCTCTCTGCTCAGCCCTGAAGGACACCTGCATGTCTGCAGCGCACTCCACATGCAGCCACCACCTGCAGTGTCTGTCCTAGAGCTGCTATTGCATTCTCCAGTATCTCCTGCCTCCAAGGCAGCCAGCCATCCGTCCCTGTCTTTTTCACTCCTGTCTATGCTGAGACCCGGAATTTCTCTACAGGCAAGAAGCAAAAATGGTCATGGGCTCCCACTTAGCCTTTGATTTTCCACTCTCTGGGATTTTCAATATCTGAAAACACCACTCCAAACATTATTCTGTCCATTAGCTGTTGAGGATGGGGGACATTGTGGGTCTTCTTATTTTATCTGCTTCTAACAAAAGCCCCCACTTACATACAGTTTTGATAAAAAAGAAAACAGGTAAGGATATAAGGACTTTCCACAAATAAATCACATTTTTCAGAGGCCATCTCAAATACAGATGTGACCATATAAAAACAACAGGCAAGTATTGGAATCATGCCAAAATTAGAATCAAGGGATGCACTTAAATAACTAGCACTGAGTTTGACTTGACTTAGGGTCTGTAATATTTGAGGCGGGAAATAGACTGTTGACTGTTCTGTTCATTTTCTTCTATTGAATCCACTTGTGTTCCTGAATCAATAGTCACCCAGAACCAGTAATCACACAGTTATAGATGTTGCAAGCTATAATATGACTTCCTGGAATACTTTAGGAAATTCTATATAAGTTACTTTGAACACTGAATTGTCTATGCTTCTTAGTCAAGGTGAATCATTCTGTGTCAGGAAATGTGGTTTATAGGCAGAATACACTTTTATCAATTTGAAATCGACATGAAACCACAACATGCAGGTATTTGTGAGGCATGAGTTCAGGTTAAAGAGAGTTAATTTTGTAGCAAATCTTTCAGAAGAGCCATGTACAGGTAGATTTTCACCATATACCCTTTTTTACACTGCTTTCAAATAATGAAGCAGTTCTAATTGTTTTCCATGCATATGGATTAGAACATCCAATTGGATTTGAAATATGTACTCAACTTCATTTAAGAAACTCCCAGTATTTACTGTAATATCATCAGCTCTTTCTTTATAATCTTTAACAATACTTTTAAAAACTTTTACTTTGGAGTGCCTGGGGACTGCTACAGAGCCTCCCCTCCCAGAGGGAGCCACACACACCAGATTCCTAGTCTTCTCTTCCACCAAGGAGACCAGGGGACCAGGTAAACCAGGCCCTGCCTTCCTTCCAGTGTCTGAAGACTGCTATAGAGCCTCCCCTCCCAGCCGGAGCCTACACACCAGGAGCCTACACACCTGCACCCCAGATTTCTGGTCTTCTCTTCTACCAACGGGACCAGGGGACCAGGTAAATCAGGCCCTGTATACGGGGCTGCCTTCCATTGCCTAGGGACTGCCTGGAGACTGCCAGAGAGCCTCTGCTCTCGGTGGGAGCCTACACACTCCAGTTTCATGGTCTTTTTCACCACCCACTGGACCAGTGCCTGCAGACCGCCAAAGAGCCTTCCCTCTCAGCACGAGTCTACACACCCCAGTTTCCCCATCTTCTTCTCCACCCAAGGGACCAGGCAATTCGGGGTTTGTTTCTGGGAACCTGCTCCAATGCCAGGAGACTGCAACTAAGACTCCCCTCCAGGTGGGAGACTATGCACCACAAATTCCTGGGCTTCTTCTCCACCCACAGGACCAGGTCTAGGACCAGGAAGAAGAGAACTACCAGAGTTTTGGGCTTGCTTGCACCCGCCGAAATGGAACTCCTGTCCCACAACCACCAGGCCAGGAAGTGGCTCTTTCTGCACCCACTAGAAGAAGGGAGGGGAAAGAGACAATACAAAAACACACTTAGCAACAGAAAAAAAATATGACACAGCCAGATTTTAGAGACTCCACACCAGCAAGATTCCAACATTCCAATGCAAATGGAGCAGAAGAGAATGACCTTAAAAACAACTTCATGAAAATGATAGAGGCCCTAAAAGAGAATATTGGAAAATCCCTCAAAGAAATCGAAGAAAAAAACAACCAAAAAATGCAAGAATTGGAAGAAAAAGCAAACCCCCAAAAATGCAAGAAATGGAAGAAAAAACAAACCAAAAAATTCCAAAAAATGCAACAAATAGATGAAAAGACAAAGCAAAAATTTCAAGAAACAATTCAAACAGTGCAAAGGATTAAAACCAAAATAGAGATGATAAAAAATCATAATCTTAAGGAAGGCTGGAAATAGAAAAGCTGGGCAAACCATCAGGTACTACAGATGCAAGCATAACCAACAGAATAAAAGAGATTGAAGAGAGAATCTCAGGTATTGAAGATACACTAGGAGAAACTGATTCATTGACCAAAGAAAATCTTAAGTCCAACAAATCCCTAACACAAAACATCCAGAAAATATGGGACACCATAAAAAGACCAAACCTAAGAATAATAGGTATAGAAGAAGGTAAAGAAAACCACCTTAAAAGGGGCAGAAAATATATTCAACAAAATCATAGAAGAAAACTTTCCCAACCTAAAGAAAGACATGACAATGAAGAACAAGAAGCTTACAGAACACCAAATAGAGTGGACCACAAAAAAGTCCCCATGCCACATAATAATCAAGACCCCAAATATACAAAATAAAGAAAGAATATTGAGAGCACCTACGGAAAAAGGCCAAGTAACTTATGAAGGCAAACCTATCAGAATTACACCTTAAATCTCCATGGAAACTCTGAAAGCCAGAAGGTCCTGGATAGATGTTCTACCAACATTAAGAGACCATGGATACCAGCCCAGACTACTATACCCAGCAAAGCTTTCAATTACTAGATGGAGAAAATGAGATATTCCATGACAAAACTAGATTCAAGCAATACATATCTACTAACCCAGGCCTACAGAAAGTTTTGGAAGGAAAACTCCAACCCAAGGAAGTTAACTACAGCCAGAAAAACATAGGCTGTAGATAATCCCACCTTACCAACAGCCAAAAGAAAAAGGGGTGGAATTCCACACATAATTCCAACAACCATTCCAAATCAAAGAAGGATGAGCAATCAATGGTCACTAATATCCCTCAATATTAATGGTCTTAACTTGCCCATAAATAGACACAGGCTAACAGAATGGATTCAAACCCATAACCCATCCTTCTGCCGCATACAAGAAACACACCGCAGTCTCAAAGACAGACATTACCTCAGAGTTAAAGGTTGGGAAAAGATTTTCCAATTAAATGGAACCAAGAAATAAGCAGGGGTAGCAATCCTAATATCTAACAAATTAGGCTTTAAAAGAAAATCAATCAAAAGAGATCAAGGAGGTCATCACATACTCATCACAGGAGAAATCAACCAAGATGAAGTTTAAATTCTGAACACCTATGCCCCAAATACAAAGGCATCCATGTTTGTAAAAGAAACATTACTAAAACTCAAATCACATATAAAGCCCCACATATTTATAAGGGGAGACTTCAACACCCCACTGTCACCACTAGACAGGAATACCAGACAGAAACTTAACAAAGAAGCAAAGGGTGTAATAGAAGTTATGACCCAATTGGGATTAACAGACATCTATAGAACATTCCATCCAAATAAAAAAGAATATAACTTCTTCTCAGCACCACATGGAACCTTCTCAAAAATTGACCACATACCTGGCAACATATCAAACCTTAGCAGGTACAAAAAACTTGGAATAACTCCATGCATCTTATCAGACCACCATGTGTTAAAATTACAATTCAACAACAACACAAATTGCAGAAACCCTACAAACTCATGGGATTGAATAATGCACAACTGCACCTTTCCTGGCTCAAAGAAGAAATAAAAAAAGAAATTAAAGACTTCCTAAAATTCAATGAGAATGAAGACACAACATACCCAATCCTAAGGGACACTGTGAAATCAGTGCTACAAGGGAATCATAGCACTAAGTGCCCACATGACGAAACTGGAAAATAGTTACACTAGAGAATTAACAGCACAGCTGAAAGCTCTAGAACACAAAGAAGCAAACTCACCTAGGAGGAGTAGATGCCAGGAAATAATAAAACTGAGGACTGAAATCAATAAAGTAGAAACTAGGAAAACAATACAAAGAATCATTGCAACGAAGAGTTGGTTCTTTGAGAAAATCAACAAGATAGACAAACTTTTGTCCAAACTTACCAAACGGTAGAGTGTGAACATGCAAATTAACAAAATCAGAAATGAAATGGGGGACATAACAATGGACACTGATGAAACCCAGAAAATCATTAGGTCATACTTTGAAAACCTGTACTCCACACAATTTGAAAATCTAAAGGAAATGGACAATTTTCTGGATACCTATTACTTGCTAAAATTAAAAAAAGAACAGATAAGCAAATTAATTAGGCCTATAACCCCTAAAGAAATGGAAGCAGTCATCAAAAGTCTCCCAACTGAAAAAAGCCCAGGTCCAGATGGCCTCAGTGCAGAATTCTATCAGAAATTCAAAGAAAAGTGTATACCAATTCTTCTCAAAGTATTCCATGCAATAGAAGAAGAAGGGGCTTTGCCAAACTCTTTTTATGAGGCTTCAATAACCTTGATACCCAAGCCACACAAAGACACAACTAAGAAAGAGAACTTCAGTCCAATATCCCTCATGAATATTGATATAAAAATACTCAATAAAATACTGGCAAATTGGATCCAAGAACACATCAAAACAATCATTCACCATGATCAAGTAGGTTTCATCTCAGGGATGCAGGGATGATTAAACATACAAAAATCCATCAAAGTAATCCACAATATAATCAAGCTGAGAAACAAAAATCACATGATCATCTCACTAGATGCAGAAAAAGCCTTTGACAAAATCCAACACCCCTTCATGATAAAGGTCTTGGAGAGATCTGGGATAAAAGAAACATACCTAAACATAATAAAAGCTATATACAGCAAACCAACAGCCAACATCAAACTAAATGGACAGAAACTCAACATGATTCCTCTAAAATCAGGAACAAAACAAGGCTGTCCACTCTCTCCATACTTTTTCAATATTGTTCTTAAAGTTCTAGCTAGAGCAATACAACAACAAAAGGAGATCAAGGGGATACAAATAGGAAAGGAAAAGGTCAAGCTTTCACTATTTGCAGATGATATGATAGTTTATATAAATGATACAAAAAACTCTACCAGGGAACTCCTACACCCGATGAATACTTTCAGCAGGGTGGCAGGATACAAGATCATCTCAGGAAAATCACTAACCCTACTAAATACAGATAATAAAAGGTCTGAGAAAGAAATCAGGGAAACATCACCCTTTACAATTGCCACAAACAATGTAAAATACCTTGGAGTAACGCTAATTAAACAAGTGAAAGACCTGTATCACAAGAACTTTGAGTCTTTGAAGAAAGAAATTAAAGAAGACGTGAGAAAATGGAAAGATCTCCCATGCTCTTGGATAGGTAGGATCAATATAGTAAAAATGGCAATCCTGCAATAAGCAATCTACAGATTCACTGCAATCCCCAGTAAAATACCAGCACAATTCTTCACAGTCCTTAAAAGAACAATAATCAATTGTGTAAGGAAAAACAAAAGACCCAGGATAACCAAAACAACCCTGTTCAACAAAGCAACACCTGGGGGCATCACCATCCCTGACATCAAGCTCTATTTTAGAGCTGTAGTCTTGAAAACAGGTTGGTACTGGCACAAAAATAGACAGGTAGACCAACGGAATCAAATTTAACACTCTGATATTAACCCATACATGTATGAGTATCTGATCTTCAACAAAGAAGCTAAAATATACAATGGAATAAAGAAAGCATCTTCAACAAATGGTGCTGGCATAACTGGAGGCTGGCATGTAGAGAATGTGGATAGATCCATGTCTATCACCATGCACAAAAGGTAAGTCCAAATGGATCAAAGACCTCAAAATAAATCCAGCCACACTGAAACACTTAGAAGACAAAGTGGGTGGTCCCCTTGAACGAATTGGTACAGGAGACAGCTTCCTGAACATATCACCAGTAGCCCAGACATTGAGGTCAACAATTAATACATGGGACCTCCTGAAACTGAGAAGCTTCTGTAAGGCAAAGGGCACAGTCAACAAGGCAAAAAGGCAGCCCACAAAATGGGAAAAGATATTGACCAACCCCACATCTGACAGAAGGCTGATCTCCAAAATTTACAAAGAACTCAAGAAGCAAGTCTCCAAAACACCAAAGGATCCAATTAAAATGTGCAGTACAGAAATACATAGAGAATTCTCAATATAGGAGTCTAAAATGGCTAAAAAGCACTTGAGAAATTGCTCAACATCCCTAGCGATGAGGGAAATGCAAATCAAAATAACTCTGAGATACCATCTTAATCCTGTCAGAATGGCTAAAATCAAAAACACCAAAGACAGTTTATGCCGGAGAGGTTGTAGAGAAAGGGTAATAGTCCTCCACTGCTGGTGGATTTTACACATAGATCTGGGTAGTGCCAGTCTACAATCCCATGGCCAAAGAGTCTGGGGAACAGAACCTTCCCCCGAGGCAGACTCCCACAGCTAAACACTGAGCTGAACTCAAGGAACCCAGTGACAGAGAGGGAGGGGTTAAGACTGGGCTGGTTTAACCCCCAGAAACAGCTGACCTGGCAAGGGTTAGCTCTTGAATCCCAGACTGATGGCTGGGAATCCAGCATGAGACTGGTCAAGACCCTATGAATGTGGGTATCAGTGAGGAGGTCTAGGCAATCTATGGGCCCTTGGGTAGTAGATCAGTATTTATCCCTGGCATACAAATGGACTTTTGGTGCCCATCCAACAATGAGAGATGCACTCTCAGCCTGGACTCTTAGATGAGGGTCTAGGCCCTGCCCTGGATGAAATGACAGACTATGGACACCTCCATGGAGGGTCTCACCCTCCCTGGGGAAAGGAGGGTGTATGAGGTGGGTTGGTTGGAGGGAGTGGGAGGAGTGGAGGAAAACAGAGAGGGACCTGGATTTGACATGTGAAGCAACCTTGTTTCTAATTTAAATTTAAAAATAAAAATTAAAAATAACTTTTACTTTGAATTAGCTCTATGTCTACCTGAATGTGGTATGTGCAGCTCCCAAAGAGGCCAGAAGGGAGCTTAGGATCCTTTAGTTCTGGAATTACAGACAGCTGGGTGTTACGAACAAAACTCTGGTCTTCAATAGCTGCATGTTGTCTTAACCACTGAACCATCTTACCAGCCAATATTCAACAACTTAAAGGCATTATATTTCACAGTATTATAGCATGTCATGAACTAAGGTGGGAATATTTCATGCAGTTTCCAATTAAAGGTGAATAACAGATTTCAAATGTGACACCCTGATCTCTGGCCTTGCCCATCAGGAGTGTTACATGCAGAGAACTAAACAGAACACCTCTGAGTGCCCATGTCCCAATGAATGAGAGATGCAGCTTGCCACAGGACTCAGTAGAAGCTGTAGGAACACACAGGGCCTATGCACTGTGTTCAGATGGAACCAGGAGACAGTTTACAGAGTTTTCATCAATTCATTCCTTTCTCTAATCATTCACTAATAGTTGTCATATGAAGACATATGCTAAAAATGAGGCAGAACTATAGAGAAACAATGCTAAAAGTATCAGACGTGAATCTGACATTCACAGGTCAACTGAAGGGATGAAAACTAATCCAATTTTATCAGTCAGAATAAAGATGCTTGCCTTGTAAACACTCTCTCTGTGCTGGACATTTTCACCTAACACAACAGCTCTGCCAAGAAGTTACCATACCCAGTTTACATATGAAACAATAGTGCTACACAAAGTAGCTAAGGAAAGATTCAGAGTTCAAACCAAGATCAGTTTGATTCTAAAATGGTTCTTTCTCTGCATTATGATGGACAACTCTATCCTTTAAAGATTTATCTCCTGAATTACTACTTCTGATACTCTTGTCAAGAAACAAATACAGATAAAATTTCTCCTAGATTGTGCCACATGTCTCTCTCTATAAAGTATTCCTTGTGTGACTCCACTCAAATGTGCCTCCTTGGACACAACCCTCTATCACTATTCTTCAACCCATTAATAACATGATCCTTTCTGATATTCTGGACCCCAGTGGCTGTCTTGCCAGGTCATGTGGGCCTCTTTAGACACTCCAGCATGTCTGCATCTCTGATCCTTTGTTCTCTCTCTTCCCTGGGGATTCTTTCTCTAGACATCCTCTCAGCTCACATCCTTTCCTGCCACAAAGTTTTGTGAACATGAAACCACTGCAGAGAAATCTTTCATGATCACATGACATGAAAATGTAGTCATTTCACTTCAGAAATATTGAGTACCCACCCTTTCTGGCATCATTTTTTTCATGGAGTCTATTCATCTAAAATGGTTTCTTTATTTGGTTCATTTTGTCCTACACAACTAGGAGATAAATTTCATGAGGTCGATACTTTGTTCGGTGCTGAATCTCTGCTTTCAAGTAGTGCACATTGGCTAATAGCACATTACCACAAGCTGGGGCCTGAAATCAGCAAGCATTTATTTTTGCAGGGTTCTTGAAGACAGATCCTGAAATGAAGGTGTGGGGTCAGCGTGCTCTTTGAGAAGGCCCTGAAGCAAAGGCCTTCCTTCCTTCTTCCCAGCGTCCTGGGATTCCTTGGCCTGCAACTGTGTTGTGCACACCTCTGACACAGCTGTCACAGGGCATTTTCTCTCTGTGCATTCTTCCTGTGCATCAGTCATCTAGCTGAGGACCCCTGGGAACAGCAAATGTTCTCATGTTAGCTAATTACAACTGTGGTGGCCTTTTCAATTAAGATGGAATTTGAAGTTCTAGGCTGACATAAATCTCGGAGCTACACTAGTCATATTCTTGTCATTTTATGTAGCAAATGCTGGCTGAGCCAGAGACTGTATAGATGCCTGGCAACATTTATGCCTCAGGCTCCTTACGATCATCTGTCGAAGTCTTTGCCTTCAGCAGTTCCTTGAAGAAATGGTGCAGTTTATTCAGACACATAGTGTGCCTTTGGGTTTGGCATGATTGTAGAGTTTGCTGTAGCTAAGGCAGTTTGACGAACTTGAAGCAGAGATCTAGAGGCTCTTGTGCATTTTGATTCCTTTTCCATCTAAGGGTGATTTGTTTCCATGTCAACATATCTGTGGAGAGTGAGGTCACATGGTGACCTTCTCATCTTACTAGATGTGCCTTGAGACCATCTGAAAATAGAAAATTGCCACCTTTCCAGGAAGGATTAACTTAGCTAAGCACAAGCACCATCTAACTCAGCCTTACTAATTGACCAAGCTGTAGCACATATCTAAATAAAACATGTATATGACTTTTTATTCAAACTTTTTAAATTTTTTGTGTGCATGGGTGTTTTTGCTACATTCATGGCTGTGTGCTGTGTGTGTGTCTGGAGGCCAGAAAATGGCATTTAACCCCCTGGAACTTAAGTTATTGATGGTTGTGAGCCACTATGTGGGTACTGAGAATCACACCCAGTTCCTCTGAAGGACTGTAGCTGCCAAGCCATCTCTTGAGAATATAACTGATATTTCAATTCACTAGGTGAACTTTGACATTTTAAATAATTGCCTCTTTTGTCTATACAAATAAATGTGAACATATCTCTATCTACATCATATCTATGTATGCCAATATCCTCCTGATTTAACAATATTTTAAATTTTATTGAAGATGTCCAAGTATAGACATCTACTTAAAGTAGACGATCCATCTGAAGTTTAGAAATTCTGACTCTTAAGCACATTAAACAAAGCAAAGGATTTTTACAGGATTGTCAGCTTGATATTCTTTTATGTTGAATAATTGTGTAAGATATTCAACTGATTTCCAAAATAATTGAACAACAAACGAAAAAGTTGGTGTCTCTGTCATGAGGTTGCCTATAATTATGTTCAGATATGAGCACTTGTTTGGGTGAGGAAAAAAAACAGACCTGTGATTATTCCTTAAAATATCTCAAATATAATTATAGTGTATAAACACTGCATTATATAAGTTATAGGAAGCATATGTTAAATTTTTAATATATGACTCTCAATTTGATTATGAGGCTGTAATAAACTTCTTCAAGTCATAGAAGAATCCTAATGGATAAAAACCATCTGTGAAAGGCAACAATAATTGATAAAATTAATAGCATTAGCAAATGTGTTAGGTTACCATTATTGAGGTATCTGTAGATAGTATATGGTGGCTTTGGCATTTTTTTTTCCCTGAAACTCTTGTGAAGTCAAAGTCATAATGCCTCAGTGGAAACACTGTCCTACTTAACTATCATTGGTGCTTGCTTTTTTGATGGTCCATACATTGTCTGGGCCAAATTGCTAAAATGGAATACACACACACACACACACACACACACACACACACACACACACACACACCTGTGTATTAAACCATAGGAAATTTTTCTGAGAGAGAAGTTAAATGGTAGACTCTAAAGAAGAGTGCAGACTTCCTGCGCGGGTTAGAATCCTACGAAATTTCATGCCCAACCCCAAAACAGCTCCTGAGGCCCACGCAAATAAAGAGGGTTAGGAAAAGCCTTGCAAAATACCAACTTAACTTTGCTTTCCAGATTTCCAAAGAGGGCCCTGAGAACCAGCTGTCAGAAAATAAGGGATGCAGGAGCTTCTCTTTGTTATATTTTACTCCATTTCTCTGGACAGGTCATCTGTGCGTGCTCAATTTTGAGTCATTCTGTGGCAGGTGTCAGTATGCTTGTGTGTACATGTACGAACTTGCAGTGGAATGCTGTTTTTTTCTGCACAATAAGACCACTAGGAGGTTCTCTTTCTGCCAATCTTATTCATCCTTTTGTGAGAGAGCAGCAGGAGAGAACTTTGCAGGATGTTTGTTTAAAGCTGTGTTTCATCAGCTTAGTTCTGTTGAATGCTTGTAGCCACCTGCAGCAGACACCCTTGCCAGACTGAGAAGTGGAAGCTTTCTGATTTAATCCCATCTGTCGTAAGACAAACATTTTTTTTCTGAGTTTTTTGACAGGGGGAAGAATTGAGGCTGACCTTCAGACTTAGATATTCTATTAAATATAATGGGAAGATATATGGTTAGCAGAGGGCTGGATGCTTTTTATTGCCCACTGCTTCCTTATATTTTTCCCTCATTAGAAGATTTGAAGAATCACATATTAATACAACTATGGCCAAAATGTTAAGATGAGTAGGTCACGCTTCTCTGGAAAATATCATAGTGCATTTTCCCTGATACTGAAATTAGAATAGCATTTGGCAGCTGTCTGCCCATGCTCTCAGAAGCCATTGTGGCTTGCGTGGTCACTGCAGCCTTTTTGCTCTTCACTTGTTATGGGATTTAGGAATAATACACATGTTTGTAAGCAGATATCACTGTCAACTACTGTCTTCTGCCTTTATGCTTTCTACGTGCCATTGAACCACACAAAGATACTTGTTCTGACTTGGAGGTCTGTGAAATTTAGTGAGAAGTTATTATATAGTGAGCATATTTTATTGAGATGCACAAAATATCACTACATTATATTACAACAATGATTTTTAAATTTGTTTTTATGTTAACTTTTTGTTGATTTAACAAATATGTGTACAAGTGTTTTCCCTGCATGTCTGTGCACCATGTAGGTATCTGATGCCCATGGATTCAGAGGTTGGCATTGGAATCCCTGGAACTGGAGTTGCTGTGGGTTATTAACTGCCATATGGGTGCTGAAAACTGTATCCAGGTCTTCTGCAACAGCGTTACATCCTCTTAACCACTAAGTCATCTCTGCAGCTCCTAACTTTTCAGCATGCATTCAGCTCAAAAAGCAAAGCAAGTCCGAACACCTATAATAACTTACCAGACTTGTGCAAAAGTGTTGAGGGACTTTGGTATAGCTCAGTATCACAGAATTCCCTAGTATATGTGGTTTAATCCCAGTACCATACACTGAATGAATGAGTGAAATAACTCAGAAATTTCCTGGGAACAAAACACCATTCAAAGCATTTGACTTTGATTTATTTTATTGTTTTTATCTTATAAGGAGAGATTCTGTGATAATACTTGTCAAATATGTTTGACATAGTTTTGGTTAGCTGTGTACTGATTTAGATATACTGAAATCTACTGAGTGTCTGACTTCAACAGATTCAAGATGCTTCTAAAATCTAAAATATTCTTCAGAAGCATTGTCTAATTTACTCCAGAAAGCACCCCAGTTTGGTGAGGAGAAAGACAGGAAGAATGCCTGCATTAGAAGCTGTCAGTCTCACTCTGGGTGCTGACACCAGTGCAAATGCTTCTCAAGTTTGCTCAGAATACAATAATGCACGATGGAAGGGTATGAAGAGATGAAAGCTTTCCTGACAGGCCTGGTGCCCACTTAGCCGTATCACAAACTTAAACATCCTTGCATCCTAGTAACTAACCATTTTTCTTTGCTAAGTAAGACAAAAGATGGGTGTTTCTAGTTTCAAGTGTACTATCTGACACATCATAGGTAGTTGGTATAGTCAGTGCATTTTTTAATAGAAGTTAGCAGTGAACTTGTGGCCTCTCAACTTGGCCACTGGCCAGCACAATTAATGAGTTTATTCCATGTCCTCTTTTCCTTTTCTCTTACTATCTTTGATTCTCAGTAGAAGCACAGTTTTACTTACATAGAGGGAGTTGTGATCTAACACTAGTTTTAAGTTAATAGCCACAAATTTAACATTCTTTTTATTAAGACAAATAAATATCAATAAACTATTTCTAGGGAGTCAAAATCTAATTCACCAGTGTCTTTGGACAACTAAAAATGAGAAGAAGGGGCACAGGCTTTTAATTCCAGCACTCAAGAGGCAGAGGCAGGCAGATCTCTGTGAGTTTGAGGCCAGCCTGTTCTACAGAGTGTGTTCTAGAACAAGGTCCAAAGTTACAGAGAAACTCTGTCTGGAAAACCCCCCAAAAACATTATCAATCTCGTGGTTTATGACATATTTGAAAAATGAGGAAAAGTTGTTTAAAACATTTCTGTAGAATTATATATTTTGCTTTGTTATTATTATTATGTGAATCCTAGAGGAAGCATCACAATCTCACTGTCAGGATATGTAAGACTTACTTAAAGAAAGTGAGGAATATACCATATCAGCTAGAAACACTGCTTAGGCAGGAGGGGGCAGCAGCAACAGGAAATTCTCTGGGGCATCTAATCCATGCTATGTATCACAACAATGTCTTTATTTGGAGTCTATCAAAAGAGACCTTGAAGTCTGGCATGGTGAGGCATGCCTATAATTCCAGCATTTGACAGGGGCAAGCTAGCCTGGGCTCTGTAGTAAGATTTTGTTAACAAACCACCACCACCACCACCACCACCCATATCATACCCTGGAACACACTGTACTGGTCAATGAACTGGACTAAAGTAATTCATTTGACTCGAGATTATGGGATGTGGATGAAGACATCAGAGAAAGGGCAAAGGGGTTTACACATCAGGCCCACTGAGCAGTCTCTCATGAACTGTGTCGAGCTATGTCATGGGAGGGAAGGTGTCAGAGCTCCTGTATTCACGCTCATGCTTTACTGGTCTACACGAAGGCTGAATGTTCACATCTATTCTGTCCTGTAGTTGCTTGTTTCTTTTTTGTCTTTCTCTTTTCTTTTGGGGGGCCCACCACCCAGATCCCAAATAAATACACAGAGACTTATTCTTGTTTATGAATGCTTGGCATAAGCTTGGATAATATCTAACTAGCTTTTAAAAAATTATTCCATCTACCTTTTGATTTTAGGCTTTACCTTTTCCTATTCTATATACTTTTCTTTACTTCTTACTCTGTAGCTAGCCATGTGACTGGGTGGCTGGCCCCTAGCATCCCTGTCTCCTTCTCCTTTTCTAGCTCCACAATCTTCTCTGTTCCTCTCTTTACTCTCTCTGCCCGGCAGCCCTACCTATTTCTCTTTCCTGCCTCGCTATTGGCTATTCAGCTCTTTATTAGACCAATCATGTGTTTTAGACAGGCAAAGCAACACAGCTTCACAGAGTTAAACAAATGCAACATAAAAGAATGCATCACACTTTGAATCATTAAACAAATACTACACAGCATAAGTGAATATAACATATCTTAAACTAATATTACACAGCGTTGTCCCTGTGTGTGCCAAACGCATTTCTGGATGAGTGTACCCTTGGAGTGGAAGATGCTGAGCATTATTGGCAAGGGTGGAAACAGTCCCTGCGAGCTCCTGGGTGTGCTGAGGAAACACACAGGGGCCATAGGCTTCAACTGCATTTTCTTGTTTTATCTCATTATTTGAATGAGCTATGGTGTTGGTCAAACTAACATATTGGTTTATTTGCTCCTTTGTTTTGAAAGCAGGTCTCAGTAAGCCATTCAGGCTGGGCTGCAATGTGAAATGCCTTGATCAGCCTCTAGAGTGCTGGGATTAAAAGTTTATGCTAACACATTTGGCTCACTGTGCCATTATAAAAGAGAAATGAAGATAGTAACTTGCCCAGATAGTAACTTGTCACAATAATTCATGATAAAGCAAATCCCCAAGTGAAACTCCACAGATCTTTAGGCTTTTTAATTTTCTCATTGCACTTTACTGAAAACATAGAGATGAAATACAAGGGCTTCAAACATGATAAATCCGATGCCTGTAGCATAGAGGAGTGCTATATTGCACTATCATAGTACAATGTTAACATTGGTGATCATATAAAAGAATAACTTCCCAGTTGAGGACCAATAGGCAAATAGTGAGGGCTGGGAGAGGGAGGATCAGTCTTTTTCAGGATGAATCCCCTGATGTGTTATCTGATGCCAGCTACTCAACATCAAACATACACCTATGATTAAGCTAAAAGGACTCAGCAGGTTGTATTTATAGAGTAATTTACGTAGGTATATATGAAAAATAATAATTAAAGAGAAAAAAGCCATGAATTTGAGAGGGAGTTGGTAAGGGTAGTTGGAAGGAAGAGAGGAAGGGGATGATTTAAATATAGCATACAGATTTAAATTTATATATGTACATGCATACACACACACACACACACACACATATATATAATTCTAACAAACACTTAAAAAGAAGCAATGACTAGTCATTTTACTCACAGATGTATCTTATGAAGATCTGAGCTGGATATTAGTAAACCTTCATGAAAGGAAAAAAATGAAGAAACATTACTTACAAGGATTTGAATTTGTACCAAAAAATTAGTTCTATAGGGTGTGTTTCCTTCTCACATGAAATGAAAGGGTCTTCTTTTCCCCTTATTTCCTTGTCAGTAGTTCCAGTGCCCTCCAAAGGCCTCATGCTGCATGATCCTGTTAACCAGCAGTCAGAAAGTTTACCGTTGAAAGAGACCCTATCTCTTTGCAAGCCATTTCGCGTGCCTTGTCTTGCTGGCCGTTCATACACACACTGCACCTACTTCGCTATTCATCTGTTCCTTGCTGCATGGTTGCATGTCCTGTACAGTCAACAAGGAAACATTCTCCATGGCCCAGTACCAAAAGGTAGCTGGATGTGATGGCAGGGGAGGCGTTCCCTTAATAAACGGCCCCTTCTCCTTTCCCTAGCAGTTTCCATAAAGATGCATGTTAGGGGAGTGATTTCTTTTTCCCCAGAACTTCTGACTGATTATAATTTAAGGCTGCAGTAATTGAGGTGCTCTTGGGGCTGTTGAAAGGAGGGTGGCACTTGCAGAGATGAGCTCTGACCCAACATGCTAATAATACACTTGACCACAGTCTGAGAAGCTGGACCGTCTTGCTATTAATGGCAGAAAAGAAAGGATTTGTCTTTTTGTTTATTTATTTATTTCTGAGCCTAAAATAGTAGCCTTGGCTACTGAAGGAGCAAGACAGGAAATTAAAAAAAAAAGATGCTGGGCTGTGTGTTTTGAGAAAACTGCATTAGGCTTTGGTAACAATGAAATCTGCAAGCTGATGATCTGGCCCCTGTGTGAACACTGCTGAGACTTTCCCTTCATTCCTGTGGCTGCAAGAAGGTCCAGCTCATACCCAGGTTCCAAACTCAGTAACTGCAAAGGACCTTATGGCACAGTGACATGTGTTAATGACTAATTACCAGCATCTCTTGTTTACTTGTGCTCCTTACTCTTAGCTGTGTTTGGCATTGTGTATTTCTTTCTCAGATCATTTGTGGACATGTGCAGTATATCCATTATTTTAAATTGCATTTGGATGAAAATATTAAGCTGATAAAATGAACTGTGCAGTGGACATATGATAAACATGCTGGATATTTTAAAGTAATTCTGTCTTTAACAGAGACAGGGTGATAGGCGTCTAGATCTTTTGAATTTTAATACACTTACCTTTATTTTATTTTATTTTTTTGGTTTTACGAGACAGAGTTTCTCTGTATTGTTTTGGAGGCTGTTGGTCCAGCCCGGCCTCGAACTCACAGAGATCCACCTGCCTCTGCCTCCTGAGTGCTGGGATTAAAGGCATGCGCCACCACCGCCCGGCTACTTACCTTTATTTATAACCCTTTTGCTGTATGGACTAGGTAGATGTTTCAGTGGGTAACTTACTTGGAAGACCAGCATGAACAGCTGAGTTTGAATCTCCAGAGCCTACAGTGCCCTGGATGTGGTGGTGTATACCTGTAATTAAAGTGTTCCTACAGTGAGGGGAGACAAGACAGGATGCTCCCATCAGCTAGCCTGGTATACTTAGCAGCAAACAGCAACAGCAGAAAGTAAGAACCAACACCTGAAGTCAGTTTCCAACCTCTACATATGTGCCTTTACATGTGCACACCCATATTTTCACATGAACACACACACACACACACACACACACACACACACAAGGATTAGGGGGAGGAGGAGGAAAACTTTTGAATCACAGCATATGTCACACATAAGGACTTGAGGGTCTTTTATTTGCTACAGAGGGTCAGACCCAAGGCCGGGCCCATGTTAAGCAAGTGTTCTGTCTGTGATATATACCACTAGCCTTGAGTGAAGTTTGTACTTATACTTACAGATTTGAAATTGTGACAAACTAACACTGTTTGTCCTCACAGAGGGAGCACCAGGAGGAAGACGCACACCATACCTGTATCAGACAGTTCAACAAGGATGTGTCCTTGTCTTAGACAGGGTCCATGTTCATAGACATGGCCCACACTAGTGACTGGTTGTGTCTGCACAGCACTGAGCTGTGATCTCTTTGGGCTGGAACACTGACTTTTCCCTGTCCCTCCTGACTCTGAAGGTGTGATGATAGCATCTGTCTCTTCACAGACCTGGCCGAGAGCAGAGTCTCTGGAAATAGTGGATGGAGTAATGTGAAGTTAGTTGCTTTACCATCAGCTTCTCCACTGTCCGTGTGATAAATCCTGGCAATTTTGTGCTTTTCTGTTTTTATTGACTCCTGTATTACTTTGCTACATGCTTACAGTATGCTGGAGGTAAACAGGGAAGCATGGGTTTAACTGTTTTGTTTTAGAAGTTGCAGTCTGTGTCTAGGTGGTTCTTGGTGGTCTTTGGACAGATAGGCACACAGGTGGAACATGAGATAGAGTAATCTGCTCTCCTCGTGGCATCTGAGTGGCAATGGGAGACACAGGAATGGTTCAAGGTATCAATATGCCTTACAAGGGCACATCCCCAATGACTAACTTCCTCCCACCAGTGCCAGCATCTTACAAACTCCACAAAGTGCCATGGCGTCTCACAGATGGGCCCTGAGGGACAGTTACCTAAACCACACAAATTGCACATTTCCGTTTAAAAAGGAAAAAATCCTTAACCCTCCTGATTCTTCCTTAGGAAAGTACTTTACAAAAGACCACTTTTTTTTTATGAGGGATCTCACAAGTAAATTATTTTTTTTTAAATTTTATTTTCCAGTTTAAATTTGGATAAGAAACAAGGTTGCTTCACAAGTCAGTTCCAGGTCCCTCTCCCATTCCCTCCCTTCCTCCCGAGCCCCCCCGTTATCCCTCATTTCCCCAGGGAGGGTGAGGCCCTCCATGGGGGTGTGCATAGTCTGTCATTTCATATAGGGCAGGGCCTAGACCCTTCCCCAAGAGTTCGGGTGAGAGTGCACCTCACATTGTTCTATGGGAGTCCAAAGTCCGTGTGTATACTTGGGATGGGTACTGATCTGCTGCCCAAGGCTCAATAGATTCCCTAGGCCTCCTCACTGACACCCAGATTCAGGGGGTCTTGATCAGTCCCATGCTGGATTCCCAGGCTGATGCCTGGGATTCAAGAGTTAACCTTTGTCTGGTCAGCTGTTTCTGGGGGTTAAACCAGCCCAGTCTTAATCCCTTTGATCATCAGTCCTCCCTCTCTGTTACTGGCTTTCTTGAGTTCAGCTCAGTACTTAACCAAGGGAGTCTGCCTCTTCTTCGATCAGCCACTAAATAAAGTTTCTGTTTCCCAGACTCTCTGGCCATAGGATTGAAGGCTGGCACTCCCCAGATCTATGTCTAAAATCCATATATGAGAGAGTACATGCCATGTTTCTCTTTTTGTGACTGGGTTACCTCACTCAGGATGGTTTCTTCTAGTGTCGTCCATTTGCCTGCGAATCTCATGATTCCATTATTTTTTTCTGCTGAATAGTACTCCATTGTGTAGATGTACCACATTTTCTCTATCCACTCTTCAGGTGAGGGACATCTAGGTTGCTTCCAAGTTCTAAAATTACATCTAACAATATCTTCACCTGTGAACTTATCAAATTCAGTACTATATACAGATATCACTTTGGGACTCCTCAGGTATCTCCAGCTATCTCTCTTGGCACTCTCTGGCAGAGAGCAAGTCAAGCTCTGCCTGGAGTCTACATCTCTCTTCCATCCAACTCTGTCTCAGCCATCGAAGTTTGCAGTGTGGTGCGCAGTCTGCCTCTCTAACTCTGTTCACACTCTTCTTCCCTTTGCTGATTCCCATGACATCCAGTTTTAAATGTTCACAAATGGTTCTGCACTACTCTTATCCTTGTGGCTTTTCCATCCCCATAGCTGGATTTCCAAGACATATTGTGGGTAGTGTAGAAAAATCCTGGAAAATATTTTTATACATGTAAAATAAAACAAGCTTGAGTCAGATCCTGCAATACCACTGTTGGGCGTATACCTGAAGGAGGCACATTCATACCACACGGACATCTGTTCCACTATGTTTATAGCAACATTATTTGTAATAGACAGTTCTTGGAAACAGCCTAGATGCCCCTTAACTGAAGAATGGATAAAGAAAATGTGGTATATTTATGCAATGGAGTACTACTTTACGGTAAGAAACAATGACATCCTAAAATTTGCTGGCAAATGGGCAGAATTACAATAAAAATCCTAAGTGAGGTAACCCAAAACCAGAAAGACAAATATAGTATATAGTCACTTACAAGTGGACACCAGACATGAAGTAAAAGATACCCAGCCTACAATCCATAAGCTTAGAGAAGCTTGAACCCTCTTCCAGAAACAGATGGAAACAGATGCAGAAATACGCAACTAACCAATGGGTCAAGCTCCTGGAAGGCAAGCGAAGTGAGGGAGGAGCAAAAATATGAACAAAGGAGTCAAGACCATGATGGAGAAACCCACAGAATCAGCTGATCCAAGCTAATGAGAGATCACTGACTCAGGTCTGACAAATGGGGAATCTGCATAAGACCGAACTAGACTCCCTTAATATAGGTGATAATGGTATGACTGAAACAATATATGAGGCCACTAGCAGTGGGTCCAAGATCTAACTCTAATGCACAAAGTTAGTTAGTGGAGCCCATTCTATACAGAGAGATACAATGCCCAGCCTAGACTTAGGGGTGTGGGGGTGGAGAGGTGCCTTGGTCCTACCTCAACTAGATGATGGGACAGACTCAGTAGACTTCCTATGGGAGGACTTACCCTTGCTGTGAAGCAAATGGGAGGAGGGGAAAGTAGAGGGAGTGAGAGGAAAGGAAGGAGGGGCAACCTGGGATTGGCATGTAAAATATAAATTAATTAAAAAGAAAAAATAAGCTTGAATCAGTTTGAAAATGCGAACACTCAACTCAAAATCTAGAGTCTTTCTTATCTCTGATTTCACTATAAGATTTAGAAGGTGGTTAGATTTTAATACATCTTCACAGGGATTTCCTTCACTTTGGGAGATGCCACTCATTTTTACCATTAGATGTGCTACCCATCTATACTTCATACTGGCATTTTGTTATTGTATAGCCTATATGTTCTCATAGATTTTAATTTAAAAGTGTACTTTTCACCTTCCACGTAGAAGTTTTCCACTAAATTTTTCTTCAACAAAATGTAAAAAGAGGGTGAGATATACCATTATAGAGGGAGCCACTATAGGTTTGAGGAGAGATATGGCACTAGTGAGATTTCCAGAGATCTAAAAGGATGATACCAACTGACAATCTAACCAATAGTGGAGAAGCTACCTTAAATGTCCTTCCCCGATAATGAGATTGATGAGTACCTTATATGCCATCCTAGAGCCTCCATCCAGTGGCTGATGGAAGCAGAAGCAACACCCACAGCTAAACACTGAACTGAACTCCTGGAAACAAGTTGCAGAGAGGGAGGAGCGATGAGCAAAGGAGTCAGGACTGGGCTGGTAAAACCCACAGAAATAGCTGACCTGAGCAAGGGGGATCTCATGGACCCCAGACTTACAGCTGAGAGGCCAGCATGGGACTGATCCAGACCTCCTGAACATGGGTGTCAGTGAGGAGGCCTCGGCAATCTTTGGGGCCTCGGGCCCAAAAAAAGTATTTATCCCTGGCATCCAAATGAACTTTGGGAGCCCATACCACATGGAGGGATGTTCTCTCAGGCTGGACACATGGGGGAGTATCTAGCCCCTGCCCTGGGACAATATGACAGAATTTGGAGACCCCCCATGAAGACCTCATCTTCCCTGGAGAGTGGAGTTGGGGTTGGGTGGGAGGTTGGGGGATTTGGGGGGAGGGAGGAGAGGGGGCTGGGATTGACATGTGAAGCATGCTTGTTTCTAATTTAAATAAAAAGCAGGTTAAAAATGTAAAATGAGGAACAACAAAACAAAGGCGGTATGGGCCCTAGGAGACTGAGCAGAGGGAGGAGACAGAGGAAAGTGTGAACACAGAAGCAGTGGCTTCCGGTGTTCAGGAAGTGGACAGATTTTAATTTTAGACTTGAAAGAAATATAGCACATAGTGCAGGAGTAATATGAAAGACCTTAAGTGTAACACAATAAATAAAAGACCCAGAGACAGATATTGGGGTTCAAGCTGAAGATCAGAAAAGCAAAGCAGCTGGCCACTAGCTCTTACTCTACCTCAGATGAAAAGGCGATCCTGGCTTCACCAAACCTTAGACTGTAACCTCTCCTCAGTGTGGCTGGAGACTGAATGTCTGATACTGAATGCCAGCTCTGGGACCTTGCACCTGTCCTATGTACCTCCCTAATGCTGGGAATAAAGGGGGGTGATCCCAGGTGCTGAGATCATTTTTGTGTGAGCTGTTTCTCTTTAGGACTGGATACCTTTCTTGTAACTCAATGTGGCCATGAACTGACAGAGATAAGCTTCCCTCTACCTCCAAGTGGTGGGATTAAAGGTGTGTACCACTACTGCCTGGTTCCTATAGCTTGTGGTTGACTTTGCTTTCTGAATCCTCAGGCAGGCTTTAATAAAACGTAAATAATATATCACCACAGGTAAGTAGAAAACATGAGGAGAGAGAGATCAAACATATTTATTCAATCTGTTTTCAAAAAAAAGGCAAGATTAGGGTAAGTAAAACAAGAAAAATAAAAGCAGAATTATTATAGGGGAGATAGAGTGATATACATCTATCAATAACGCCCTTAAGTCACCATTTAAAATTAAAAAGCAACCCTTACTCCAAACTCCCAGTTAGGATTAAATAAAACATATTCAGCTACAAGACAGTTAAAGGTAAGGATTATATGTAGGAAATACTAACCAAAAAAGTTGAAATAAACCTGGATAATGAAAGTTCTGTTAGACATGTAGAGAAAAAATATGATAAATATTTTAATTACTTGAAAGACATAACAGTAATGTTTTCAATAATTGTTTTTCTATAATTCATAATTCAGGATACAATTAAATTATAATAATGGTGTTTGTGTAGATCTCTTAGTTTTGTTTATTTTTTGTTTTTAAGAGAAAAAGAAAGAGTACATGTAGTCGGGTGGGGAGGGAGGGTGAATGATCTTGGAGGAGTTGAGGTAGGAAAAGAATATGATAAAATGCATGTAAAATGCAGCAAAACATACTTTTAGAAAATTTCAAAGAGAACTACATCAAAATAAATTTAGGAGGAAATTTCATTTTTGAAATGAAAACCATATGTAATAGATCTCAGAGGTAATGTAGAATTATACCTAGACATCCAATATAATATAGAAGAACATTTATCAAAGATATAAAAGATGAAGTTTTTTGAGTGGTAAAGAAAAGGAAATGATGAGCTAAAAGAGAGCATTGAAATGAGATAAACATCTTTGTCAGTCTAAAAGTATTAATATATAGAGTATATGGAGAATTCCAAAATAATGAGCACAAAAGTCATCCAATCAATAAAAGGACAAATCAACGGAACACCCGTTTCTTAAAAGAAGAGGTACAGGTGGCCAATAGATGGCCAGTGAAAATATATTTAACTATTTTAGCCTTTGGTAAATTCAAGTTAAAGCCATATTAAGATTTTTTTCTCAAAGATAAGCAATGGGACCTCATGAAAAGCTTCTATAAGGAAAAGACACCATCAACATCAAAAGTACGAAACAGCATCCTAGAGGATGGGAAAGGATTTTCACTAACCCCTTATCTGATGGAGGGCTAATATCCAAAACATACAAAGAATTCCAGAAGCTAGACACCAACAAACTAAATAATTCAATAAAAAAACAAGGTACAAATCTAAACATAGAATTCGCAGCAAAGAGATCTCAAATGTCTGCTCATGAGGATGTGGAATACTGAAGCATTCCTGTTGCTGGTGGAGTACAAACTTGTACAGCCACTCTGGAAATTAGTACACAGTTCTGCAGAAAACTGGAAATTTATCTACCTCAAAGCCCAACTATACTACAACTGGAGATATAGCCAGAGGACACTCCATCCTACCACAGGGATACTTGTTTAACTATGTTCACTGTGACTTTATTCATAATAGCCAGAAACTGGAAACAATCCAGAAGTCTTTCAATAGACAAATGGATAAAGAAATTGTGATACATTTACACAGTGGAGTATTACTCAGCTGTTAAAAAAACAACATCATGAAATTTTCAGGCAAATGGATGGAGCTAAAAAATTACCTGAATGAGGTAATACAGATCAAAAATGAAGAACATGGTATGCACGCACTTAAAAGTGGCTATTAGCTACAAAACAAAGGATAATCCTGCTATAATCCATAGACCCAGAGAAGCTAAGAAATTTAGAGGGTCTAAGGAGGGAGTGCATGGATATCCATGGAAAGGGGAATAATTGTTTTTTTCAGTAGACTGGTGGCATGTGGAGATGGAAACAGGATGGTTTAGGTGTGCGGTTGAAGGAGAGAGTACTGGAAGAAACAATTGGAACTGGGGTGCACTTCAGAGGCAAGGTATAAACCTAGTACAATGGAAACTCTGAGCAATGCACAAGGGTGACCCTAGAGGAGACTCCTAGTAATAGAGGATGTAGAACCTGAGCAAGCCATCTTCTGTAACCAGGCATGGCTTTCAGTGAGTGATTGAAACACCAACCCAGACACAAAACCCTCCACCTACAATTAGTCCTGCTTGTAATATGCACTGGGAGAAAGATGGCACAGAACTTGTGGGAGTGGCCAACCAACAACTGATCGACACTGAGACCCATGCCATGAGAGGGAGATCACATCAGACACTGCATGGAGACAAAGGATGGAACCAAACACAAAGCCAATTAAATGATTCCTAACAAAATACTGCTATACTCATACACTGGAGCCTAGTATAATCGTGATCAATGAAACTTCATCCAAGACCTGATGGGAGCAGATTCAGAGACCCACAGTCACATGTTAGTCAGACCTCAGGGAATCCTGCAGAAGAATGCCAGAGGTGTCAGGACTAGAAAAGAAAATGGCCCTCAGAGTCAACTAACCAGGGTTCATAGGAGCTCATGGAACAACAATCACAGAGCTTGTGTGAGTCTGACCCTATGTCCTCTGAATATATGTTATGATTGTTTAGTTTGGCGTTCCTATGGGACTCCTAACAGTGGAAGCGGATCCTGTCTCTGACTCTTGCCTGCTTTAGGGACCCTTTTTATTCTACTGGGCTGCCTTGCCCAGCATTAATATGAGCGAATGCACCTACCTTTATTATAATTTGACATTTTTGGTTGACATTACCGCCCTTTTCTGAAGAGAAAGGAGCAGCATTGGACTTGGGGTAAAGGAGATGGGTGGGGGACGAGGAGGAGAGGAGGGAGGGAAAACAATTACATGGATGCAACACATGAGAGCAGAATAAATTGTAAAAAAGAGATTGTCTCACCTTAGTGAAAATGGTTATAATTAAGAAAACAATTGTTGCTGAGAATAGAGGGAATGAAGGGGCCCCATACATTGCTGTAGAATGTCTCTATAGAAATCAATGTGGAGGGTCAGAGGACACGTATCTAACCACAGAACAACTGTAGGACTCAGTCATACCACTGCCAGTATCTCAGGAGGAATATAAGTCAGCCCAGTATAGGGTTAAATATACATACATATTCACTGTAGCATCATACACAATTACAGCAAAGGGATTAAGCTAGCTGTCTGTCTACAGATGAATGGATAAATACGGTGCAGTACATATATCTAAAGCAGTTTCACTGATTTGTAAATGGAAATAAAACTGTCATTTATCAGGAAAACGTATACAGGGGAGGACCATCATAACAAATAAAATGAGCTATATATGGAAAGACAAATATCATTGTTTCTTGATATGTGCAGTCTATATTTATAGCTGATATGTAGGTAGGAAGGTCAGTAGGTAGGCAGACAAAGGAAAGGAAGAAAGAAAGAGAAAAGAAAGAAAGGCAGATGGGTGGAGAGGTAAGATGTGAATTCACAAGGGGAGAACTGAGAAAGGGGGAGGGGATCAGAAAAAAGGACAAGAGAGAAGAAATAAGACTGGGAGTACTGGGAGAAGATACTGGCAAATCATGTTCAAAAGAAATTGTCTTAAAAGAACTCATCATTTTGTACAAAAGTATATGGTAATAAAAATTAAAAAGGAATTTCTAAAAACAGAGATTTGGAAATCATTTTTTCTAAATCATTTTGTGGTTTTGGCAGGCCTTGAAGTGGAACCTAACAGAGAGAGTGCTCCCAGTACTATCAGAGAGTGCTCCCAGCAGAAACATTGGAAGAGAAGCAGACAGTTGAGCTAAGCAACTATATTATAAAATTGTAGGGGTTCAGTAGAGGGAGATAAAATTGTGATTATGATAATAAAAGTAATGAAGTAAGAGACAATATTCCAGAAAGGGTTAGGAGAGTTAAATATTAATAGGAAAACTAAAGTTAATGGAACCAATAAATATTTAGGAGGTCTGATATACTATAAAGGAAAATAAAAATGAACAGACAATATCGGAGAACATGGCCATTTATCTTTAAGCATTCTTTAAAGACACTGTGGCACATTACATGACTATCACAGATTCAGTTCATAACATCAAGGCTGATACAGTGCTGTTAGCCAAACCCTGGAGTCTAATCAGTTCATTTTTTTCATACATTCTTGCATCTGCTATAGTTTATATAGTTTTATAGAATAAAATAATTTTCATAAGCCTCAAAACAAAGCAAAACTACTTTATGTGTACATATGTAGAGATATGCATAAGTGTATCTATCTATATCTGTCTGTCTATCCATCTATCTCTGTATCTCTCTGTCTATCTAGATCTAGATATAGATATAGAATGAAAGAGCTAGAGACTGTTACCACATGTCACAAAATATAAAGTTATAAAAAACAAGATAGGAGATGGTGATAAAAGAAAGACACATGCAGTTAACAATTGGAACTTTTCATATTTTAACTTTTAGTTGGGCAGTAGGTTCTCAAGTCTTTAAAGTTTTGTTTCTAATGTTCATATAAGAAGTACAAATTCTTCTATATATATACTAGTTATTGTATATTAATATGCTTAACTGGGTAAAGACATTTTAAAGTCATTGTTGGTCTCCTGATGAAGGTTACAGAAGGTGTCCATTAATAAACACCTGCAAAATACTTGAGAGATGAAAAAGAACACAGGCTTGAATCTATCTGTTGGTGTGTCTATTTATCATCTAAATATGTATCGTCTATACATTTATCTATTATTTATCACAATCTATCATCTACATAGCTAGCAATCTGTTTACCTATCTACCTTATGTAAGCAAGGTGGTATGATGTAGTTTAAGTTGAGAGTGTTGATGAGCCAACTTAGCAGCGACAATATCTTTGACTTTGAAAGGATTTTGCAGATCAATGGTGGAAACAGACAGATAGAGGAACAAATTGAGGGAGCCAGCACAAAGCTAAGTATAACTGGGTATGTGTTGTTGATAAATATGGCCAGCTATAAGTTTACATAAGGAAGACAGTGATTGTAACTCACTGTTTTGAACACCTATCTTACAGTAGTTCTGTAGAATATCTCAAAGATGTCCATATCTCATTTTGTTTCAAAACTACAAAGCCTTTAAGGTCAGAAGTCAGGTAGGTTCTCTACATCAAGTGTAAGCCAGGACTTCCCCTAGTTCCTAACTTATTGAAAAATAAACACATAGGTAGTCATAGTAAGCTAGAGAATTGAGTATGTGCACCACTCTCAGATGGCTTTTTGTGGAGAGAATCATAAAGTTAACCAAGAGAGGCATGCTTACCCTTGTTGCCATCCAGGCCTAGAATGACTAAACCAAGTAGACAACACTGAGTTCTGTCCCACGGGTCCCATCCCATTGCTTCATCCCTAGATTGACTACCTAAGAGTGTCTAGTGTGCCGCAGTTCCTGATCAGTACTAGTCATTGCTGCATTGACCAGGGAGACACATGCAGGTGGACACATTTGCGAGTCCAAGGGTAGAAGGGAATCCTGCAGTTCCATCCATTGCTGAGTACATATGCCATTTGGAAAACAGTGATTTGAGCTTTTCAAGGTATATAACATAGCAGAAGGCTTCAAAGCAAAGGGAACAACTTGGGAGAGCAAACAAGTGACAAATGCATGGAATAATTTAAAAAGAAATGCATGAAAAACATATTTTGAAAAATTCAATAAATAGCTCTTTCCCCTTCTAATTTTAAGAGTTGAGTTATTCATTTCCCCCAAGACTTTCATTAGCCTTAGCAAATGTGCTCTGTTGAAGCCGCAATTCTTGTCATAAGTGCTATTCAGAGAACATCTGCGTGGAACAGTTCTTTCCCCATTTGCAAGCAGAGCTTCGATGCTTGCTGAAGCAAGCTGCCAAGCGGTGGGTTGTTTTCTGGGCCCAATCAAGCTGCCTCTTTCAGATGTTGAAATCGCATGTTTTCTGTATAAAGCAGATGCTTCCATCATATAAGACTAAATTACCCTAAGAGGTTGAGGGAAGGGTCTTAGGATGAGCCAAAACAGGAAGCTCCGCTGTATGTTTAAATGGTGCTCTAATCCTGCATTTGTTTATGTTGAAAAGAATACAATGAACGAATGGGACAGATGATGAGTGGCATTGAGTTCCAACTGAAGCTGAGAAGAGATGAACTCATAGCTAGCTGTTCTATGGATTGGCACTGTATGAGTGAGTTAGCAACAGAGACTCAGGACTGAAGCAGCATTCTTGCTCAGATGGTCCACAAAGCCTCATCTTGCAAAGTGAAGCTGTCTGCAGAGGATCCCTGGGGGATGATCTTGGCAGACAGGCACTCTCTGAGTCTTAAGCTATGGTTAAAGTAGCATTAGTTGCAAAAGTGCCTTACTTCACTCAGGACAAATTAGGCATGAAAATCAAGGAAAAGCCTGTTGTGCATAAAGAACTAACCTGTCCTGCCAGTTGGATGAACTTCAGCATCTGGTGATGCTTTCTGTTTAGGGCCCTGCTCTGTAGATGAGGATGTGAAAAATTAGTCTCTTGGGCTCTCTGAGCCAGTATTGGATTCTGTCTAGGGGAAAGTTGCCCAATAGCTGGTTTCTAACACTGAGATTCTGCTGTATATAGGACAAACCCCACTGCAAAGAATCAGCAATACAAAGTGTTAGTAGTTTCAATGTAGACAAAAACTGTATTAATGAGACCCTCCACATTTAGCAATTAAAAGCACAAAATAGCTCACTAAACTTGAATTTCATGTAAATGACAAATATAGTTTGGTATATAAATGTCTAATCATGAGTAAGAACCAGAGACTCACGTTGCTTTGTCTTCCTACAAGAGAGTACCACAGACTGAGCAATTCATTGTGAACAGAAATGAACTTGGCTTATGGACTGGAGCCTCGGGTAAAAGTAGCAAGGCAACCAAGAGCAGGGGCTATCCTCTGATGAGAACATCAAGAATATCTCTTGCTGGAGGGTTAAAGGGGAAAATGCAGGGGAATGAAACGGTAGATGGGGTAAGTGACTGGTTTTTATAATAGCCACTCCTGGATGAAATTACTACTCCTGTGATGGAGACATTAATCACCATGCCATAGGCTTTAACACAACACTGTTGCCTCGAGGATAGGCAATCAATATGTTAACATTAAACACATTCCAACAGCAGCTTACCCCATAGTGTGTTTCCTATGTTAGAATTTTTCTTTAAACAGAATGACAGAGCAAGTATTCCTTTGTGTCTGGGCTTACCATTGATTTTGCCTTTTTACTGCTGTGACTATGATATTGCTCAAATTGTTACATAAACCAGTGATATTTTATTGTTGTTACCATTTGGCAATCTGTGGCAAAACACTCCAGATTTATGCCTCCATTCAACTGTTTATGGGTAGTTTCTATTTGTTGTAGATGGTGCTTCCTTCTGTATTTTCTAGAAAATTGTGCATAATATATTAATACAGTTACTTTGGATAGAGCAGTGATGTCACAAGGTTTGAATTTACATGGAGTTACTCAGTTTGGCACGGAGAATGTGCAAACACATGGTCCTATGGGTATCATAGGAATGTTTAATTATCCCCTAGTCTCTACACATGATACAGTACTTTTAAATGAATGTCATCCTTTATAGTGGCTTGGTAATATTATTTCATTTGGGTTTGAGTAACACTTTCCTGACAGCAAAGATGGTGACATTTCTAGTTTTCCTTCTGTTACTGTAATGAACACCATGACTAAAAGCAATTTAAGGAAGGGGTTATTTCATCTTCTACTTTCAGGTCACATTTGACTCCTGAAGGAAGTTAACATAATGGAGGACAGTGGAGATAGGAATGGAATCAGGTGACCTTGATCACGGTAGGCTAGGCCCTTCTACCCTATTCATTAGTCAAGGAAATGTACCTCAGATATGCCCACAGTCCAATCTGATGGAAGCAATTCTGAAACTGAGGTTCTCTCTTCCCTAGTTACTCTGTTTAATGGCAAATTGACAAAACAAACAAACAAATAAACAAAAAACCCTAATAGTCACAATCACTGTTTTGAAATGCTGACTGGCAATGTAGTGTAGTTGTGCTTTTGCTGTTGTTTGGTCTCTTGTAGTAACTCTGGACTTATCACCTATCTTGAGCTAAGTCCCGACTCTGTGCACTCTTCCCTAGATAGACTGCTAGTACACACAAGAAGCTAGATGAAGTGGATTCCTTACATTCAGATAGGTAGCAAGAGACAGTGGGAGCCTAGAACTCACGACAACTTTTAAGACTTAGGAAAGCTGCCAAACAGGTGGCACCTCATCTGTATGAATCACACATCACTGAAGCCATGGCACCCTAAAGACCCTTGATTCTGACCTTTGCATACCAAAACCACTTCTTTTCTCTGATCAAAGGACTGATTCAGGAGAGGCCTCCAACACATCAAAGACAGCTAAGTTAAGGACTATATGATCTCTCCCTCTAAGGAAGACAAAAGATAGATGTAATTGAACTTTAAGCAAATAACAACAGTTTTTACAAACTACAGTGTATTGACCATTAAAATATATCTAAATTACAAATACTGCTATAAGGTTTTGGAGTTAAAATCTCCAGTTAAAGCAATTGGTGTTTTATTTTTCTCTTTGCAGAGTATATTTTTGTTCATTATTTTAGTTTCAACCTACTGCAGTGCTTGAATTTAAGCAGATTTCTCTTAAATAGCATATGATTGACTGGCATTCTTTTGAAACTGAAAATCTCAGACTTCAATTAGTATATTCAGATCTTTTAACAATGATTTAATTGTTATTTGGATTTAAAAGTTTTAGGATTAATAAAAAACTTCAGATAATCATCGTTAACTTACACACATATTATATACTTAGACAGTGTTTTAAGGTGAAATTAAATGAAAATACATGATTGAAATAAGTTTATTTTAAAATTATTGTGTAATTAGATATCTACATATCTAATTTGTATTGGAAAATGTTATCATATACTATACCTTAAATTGTTATCTGATAACTTCTGTGTGATTCAAGGACTTCAAAACACTTTTATTCCACTAAGACACCTTTCCTTCCTTACCACTTTGGCAAACTATTTTAATTGAATATATTTTAAATATGCTAGAAAATATTAATGCTTGAAGCAGCCAATATGCACAGCCTGCGGTGAGTCTTCCCTTGCTTCTGGAACCATGACCGTGGGCCATCTTTTCTGTGATGCTCCCAGGAGTAATTGTTTCAGTGTTATTTTTCCCATGATGAATTCTTTCAGTGATTGCCGCAAGAAGACTTTATTTTTTCCCTTCATTTTTGGAGCACATTTTCAACGCATAAAGATTTTCTAGCTGGTCAGCTATTTCATCACTTTAGGAAAGTCATAACATTTCCTTTTTTTTTCCATTGTGTCTGTTGAAAAGTGAGCTGTCAGTCTACTGTCACTTCTTGAAGCTTTTATCTATATTGCTCTATGATTACTTTAAAGGTTCTGCCTTTGTCTCTTGTGCCTAGTGTCTATGATGTATGTTGCTATGGTATTTCTCTGTATTTATTTTGTCTGAGATTTCTAAAACAATGTTTTTGTTATATGCATTTTTAGAAAGTTTATTGCAAAGAATCTCTTCAAATATTCCCTTCTTCCCCATTCTGTTTCTTTCTTTGTTCTACATTCTATATTTCTTCTATTTACCCCATTGCTTCTTATTTTATTTTCTATCGTTTTCCTTTGTTCAGTGTGGATGTTTCTATTCACTCCTCTAGCCCACTGATATTGTTTTTTTGTTTCCTGTTTATTAACTTGTCTGCATTGAACTGTTTTGTGCTAAACCCTTACTTTTATCTATAGTGTATCCGCTATATAGAAGTCACTATTTTACAGACTATAACTCTTGTGATATTTCATCCTTATCTCTTTAATAGAAGATATTAATTGTAGTAATTTTAAGTGCTCACATGTGCAAACTCCAGTGCAGTCAACAGTACATGTTTTTTGTGAAGCTAATATGAGTTAATTAAATTTAAAAATTAGATTTCAGTAGAATTGTAATTAGTCTCAGATGATTCCTTTTTTTTTTCTTGATTGGGTTAAGGGATATTTGCAGCCCATGCTCACAGCAGGCATCCTATTTTGCATGACGCCATGTTACTCAGGAAATAGGAACATGTGAAAGAGTTTGTTTTTAATACCTTGGGTATTGAATTTGGATATCTCACTTTTTCAACACCATCTAGTAAGAGACAATTATGAGTAAGTGCTCATAATGCATGTGTATAAATATAATTTTATCTTCAGTATAAATATTTAAATTTATTTTAATGAAAATATGATTTTGATTTCAGGTCTTTATTTTTAAGCTCTTTCTGACTGAGTGCCACTAGTTCAGGTCAGTTGTTTCTGTGGGTTTCCTCATTGTGATCTTGATGCCTTTGCTCATAATCTTCTCACTCCTCTCTTTCTACGACTGGACTCCTGTCTGTGGATCTGCTTCCATCAGTTAGTTACTGGATGAGAGTTCTGTTAAGGTTTGCTATGTTGCCGAGTATGTGGTCGATTTTTGAGAAGGTTGCATGTGGCTCTGAGAAGAAGGTATATTCTTTTGTGTTTGGATGGAATGTTCTACAGATGTCTATGTTAAATCCAGTTGGGTCATAACTTCTAAAAGTTTCTTTGTTAAGCTTCTGTCTGGGCAGATTCACCAAGTAGCACGTACTCTGTTACTGCTGGTAGTAGAACTCTCGAGTTTGGGATTGGTGCTTCAACGACTTAATGCTCTTCACATTCAGTTGATTTGAGTGCCATTAAAATGTGTAAAGATGTAAATCCTCTATTCTCAGAGTCAGGGCCTTAGCTGAGGCTCTAATGCTAAAAGAAATGATTTCTTAGAAGCTTCTAAGTGCTATGACTATGGCACAGAAGCAGCTGAGAAGAGAGATGAATTCAAGGAATCTTAAGGTGGTTCATAATAATATGAAAGGAATTCTATCCTTTAGGCTAGTTTTTACTGACATTATCTTAAGAACAGCATATCATGTGTTTATTCACCTATCTCCTAACAACCCGGTCTAAATTACTGCTGTCTGCCCTTGTCTAGAGATGGCATAACTAAGCCAGAGGCTCTAAAGTAAGCTATGCAAGACCTTCACAGGGAGCAAGTAATGAAGCCAGTGAAACTAGGCAGATCATATATTTTAATATGAAAATATAAATCTAATGCATTGCTATTACTGTTACTAAAAACGGAGGATGGTCCCAGCATATCACCATCAACTAAATTTAAATCATCTTCTGCTCCACCACAAAGTTCCAACCAATCAGAAACAAGGCAGATATTTTCAGTCGAGGTCAGATATTTGAGTAGGTGCCAGACAGATTGTGCAAAATTCAGGCTCTGTCCACACCCACTATAGCAGAGCCTGGAAAAGGAGTGAGCTCTCAGAGCCACCTTATTCAGAAGAGCCTTTGTTCTTGTTTGGGTTAGGACTGGGGGCTGTCTAACCAGGTAGATCTAAAAGAAGCTCTAAGGAGGAGAAGCCTTCTCTCTAGGGCAAAGGAAATGCCAATTGTTCTTAACAGATCATTCAATAGGGTTAGAGGTCACCACCCAGAGGCTGAACCATGGTCATGCTATTTAGGAATTGCTAATGTTTTACCTGTGTTTATTTTCTGGAACTATGCATGAGTTGGTAGATTTATGTTTTATGCCTCTCATCTTTCTCTCCAGTAACAGATTACCAAGGATCATGTCAATATGTATGAATAAAGAGGTATTAGGAATTGAGAAAATCATAGAATTTATTGTCCTGAATCTTCTCACTGGGGATGAGGCAATAAATTAAGAGGAGTAAATACTTACAGAAGGATCTGAAGTAAGCAGAAAACTGAAATAGCATTTGGAAGCAATAGAAAATTTAAAACTGAATCAAGAGTATAGAGAAACATGAAGACAATTGTAGTTCAAATGAATATGTACTAGTTTTCAGTTCCATATTATCAGAGAAGACAGGCAATATACATGAAATTAAGAAACACCAAAGATGCTATAAAAAAACAAATCACTATAGATGATTGAGAGCTTTTGAGATCTTTTAAGTTCATAAGAGAACTAGGCATAGTGATGCACAGCTCTAATCCTAGAACTCAGGAGGTACAAGACAGAGGATCAATTTTGGCCATGTAAAAATATGATGCTATATAAGACATACAGTCTCAAAACCCAAAAGAACTTTTTAAGCTCATAAGAATGTATCATGGTATAAGGAAGATGAGCCAAACCATTCTCTTTCTACAGATTAGCGTTTTCTGGCTAAGTTTTTCCCATGGAAAAAGATTGCTTTTGATATGCCCTTCAAATAACAATTATAAATTGATTGACCAAGCAGCAAACTATAAAAAATGACAAACACTGGAGTTTCCCAGAATGACACTCAATAGTGTATACATGTATATAAGTGGTAGATAGGCACATGTTAGGTGCATACACACATATGTGTATGTATGATGAGTTGATGATAGACAGATAGATGATAGACAACAAACATATATATATATATACATATATACATATATATATGAGATGATTTGTTAGGGGGAAAGATTACACAAGTATGAAGGCCGAGAAATTTTGCCATGGGAAATTTTCAAGCTAGAGAACCTCAGTGAGAATAGTTTGGCTCAGTTCATGTTTGGAAGTAAAATAACCATAGAGCCTGACTTTGTAATCTTAGCAGAAGCTTGAAGTACTGAGATTTCAGGTAACCTGGACTTCAAAGACCAAGGACTCAGGGGAAATGGTGGACAGATTCATGGAGCTTGCTGCTGGGTCATATTCTGGATCTCTGTAAGTTCAGCAGTCCTGCCCCTTCTGGCTAAGGCAGTGATTCAAGTGACAGTCTCTCTGTAAATACATTACAGATGTACTCACAAATAATGATTTACAAGTTACCCGGTAACCATTAATCCAAATGCAGATGCCTAAAAATAACAATTACTAGGAGTAATCCCTGCAATGATTGCTTGCTTAATTAAAATCATTACACTGGAGGGCCTGTGAGATGACTCAGTGGAGAGGGTACTTGCTGCCTACAAAGTCTGATGAATGGAGTTTGACCCTAAACGCTCACATTCATGGAAGTAGAGCACTGGTTCCTACAAGTTAGTCTCTTACCTTCATACACGTGCCATAACACATGTGCATACATGGATGAGCACACGCATGCACACACACACACACACACACATGCGCGCGCGCACACACACACACACACATTGAATGAGTAAATTTTTAAAAAGCTTATACTGGACATTAAAATGGAATCCAATACAAGCAACTATGTGATGATAATATATTTGAGAGCTAGGTTATAGAGATTAGACTCTGGTAAGTGCTTTCACAGCCAGAAAGTAAGGTTTAATCAGGAAACATATCAGATACATTTTTGTCGGGGGCCAAATATTTTTTGGATATAGGCCTCAGCTGAATTCCAGGAACTCGAATTTCCCATTTTCTTTTAGATGTCAGCTGGTTACCTCCGGATGGTCTGGCCACAGTGGAGAATGGCTTCTAGTTTGTGTTAACAATAGACCTTGGTGCCACGCCCATCATGAGGGCTAGTGGGATGTGCCTGAAGACTGGTGATATGTGCCATTATGGAATGTCTGAGGGCTTGTGAAGGGTTTCCCAGTCAGCCCTATATACATGATAATAGATGTCTTCTGCCTTTACCCCTTTTGGAAAGCTACTTAAGTTTCCTTCAATAAACCATGACTTCTCAGTATCCACTGGGAGCCTTCCTGAGATAACCTGGTGTTCCTGTCTCATCTTTAATGTCAATGGGTAATTAGCTTTCCTGAATCTACACACCCCCACTCAGAATTGAACCCTGGGCTCTAGGAAGGTTCTGTTCACAGCCCCGAAGACAGCAATCCAGGAAACATTTTGAACCTGAAAACAGAAACAAAGGATTCCATATAGTAACATAATCCTGGAAATAACATAATTACTCGAATTTTAGAATAAAATCAATTACAGAAATCTGTCTATACACCCTCTTAAATACTGCAAAGAACTTCAAATGGGTTAATAATTAAGAGAGAGCTAGTCTGTCAGAAGCTCTAGCCATTGGCCAACAGTTTATAAATTAATGTTAAATCTTGGTGTGTCTATTTGGGGGTAATTGGCTGCAGGACCAGACTAGAAAGAAACTCCAGCTACAGTCTCTGGCCCCTAACAGACCAGCTGCTTTAACTGCTTCCTTCAGATGCTGCAGGTTTGCCCAAGACCCTGGTAAGCTACCTGGGCCCTGCCTTAGAACGCCAGCTCTGTTTGGTCCTGAGCCTCTTCCACCCCTGGACTGCATTCATGAGCTGCTGCATATGGTCTCTGGAGCAATACATCCTGACTTATAAGAGGCCTACAGAAAAACAGATAGGCAGAAAGAGAAACAAAATTCCCCATAGGATGCAGTTATAATACTAAAAGCACATACTAGGAAGGGAAGGGGGAAATAACTAAAAAAGTGTTTTGAAAGCTTAGCCATATAAATGCAGGCCCATCAGGATAAAAGATGATTATTTGATGGAAATTTTAAAGGCAGAAGGCTTGAAAAGATGTATTCCAATTTCTGAAAGACCAAACTTGTTAACTAACACAGAATGTAACACATAGCAAAATGTTAAAAGTTAGGAGAAATAAAACTTTAAAAAAAAAAGGACAAAACAGGATTAAAAGTCAACTGTAATGATGACACTGGAAAGAATGCTTTGGACTGAAGAGAAGGATCGGCACACTCAAAGGAGCCGTAGTGGGGAGAAATAACAGGACACTTAACTAAAAGTGCTCCCAAAACAAGACCAAATATTCATAAAAAATTACTCACTGAATGTTCCCACAATAAGCTTAACATTAATGAACTCAATTCCATTTTTGAGTGGCAGATTGGATCTATCTTTTTGCCGCACCTGATAAGCTTGAATTACCATGAAATTTTGACACTGACTTGGGGTAAAATGATAGAAAAAGGTATTCTAAGAATGTGGTACTATGAAAGAGGGAATCACAGCTTTTCTTAGTATCTCAGAATAAAATACACTTCACGTCAAATTCTTCAGAAGGGATAAAGAAACTCTCATCATGCTCATTAAAGAACTCTGCATCAGTGGAATTCTAAGCAGCAGAATAAAGAAGAGTGCTGAAAGCTGCCAGAGAAAGAGATCAAATCGCTTAAAAGGGCCAGTCCACCAAAAATAACACCTGACTATTGTACAAAATCTTTAAAGTCAGCAGGGCCTAAAAAGCTATATTTCTAAACTGAAAACACACACACACACACACACACACACACACACACACACACAAACACACACACACACCTGCCAGTCCAGAATATTATACCCAACAAAACTATTAAAATTCTTTATATCCACAACAAAGTTATTTCTAACAAAAATGTGTGATCATGTGCTAACTCTAGAGAGGATATTGGAAAGATTGCATCAGTTCGAAGAGAAAGATAAACATAACTGAGAGGTCACAGGGAAGAAATAAAAAAAAGCCAGAACAAGTAATCACAGAAACATCTACAAATCAGTCCTCCATTCAAGACTCAGGGAACACTGCTGAAGAGAGGGCAGAAAGATGTAAGAGCCAGAGGGTCAGGCTGTTTGCTTTGAGATTGCGTATCCTGGGAATATCAGAAGCTACACTCATAAAGTCTCACCAACATGACTGCCTAGACATGAGCTGAAGGAAGACAACAGCAATAAATAAACCAATGTGGATGATGCAAAGTCCAGGATGTTTCAAGCCTACACCAGGAACTACAGGCAACTGGGGAATTACAAGAGTGTTAAGAAAGCCTTGCTCAGAGAACACACCAACTGGTTATCCAATACCAAATTATCAGCCTTGGAAACACAGATACAAGTAACTTTATATAGACTTAGTAAGTTACATTTGGGAAGTCTATTCATATACATACACTTGTATGTATGTAACAACAATTAGTGAAAGAGGCCATGAATGTGAATGGCAGCAGGAAGTATATATGGGAGAGTTCAGAACAGAAAGGGGATGGGAGAAATGATGTTTATACCATAATCTGAAAAATTAAAGAAAAAAAAAGAGATCTAAGAAACTACCACAAGAAGCAACAAAATGATAGGAATCAATACATATCTTTCAATAATAACTCTTTATATTAATGGATTCAATTACCAGGAAAAAGACTAGCAGACTAGATTAGAAATTACTCCCTCGAATAGACAGCACCACAGAGTAATGATGGGAAAGATATTCTAAGCAAATAGAACTAAGAACCAGACAAGCATAACTATTTTAATATCTGACAAAACAGATTCAAACCAAAACTAATGAGAAGAGATAAGGAAGGCCACATCACACTTATTAAAGGAACAATTTTCAAAGGGGATATTACAATTCTAAATATACGCAACACAGCAAACACAGACCCATTCAACCTTATAAAAACATTCTATGATGTCCAAAACTGCAAATTAACTCCAACACAGTAATGTTACTCGGCAATTTAAATAGCACACTATCTCTAATAAATAGATCCTCAGAACAAAGTATAAACAAAAACATTAATTTAAATAATATTGTAAATCAAACATACCTAACAGATACCCACACAACGTCCCACACAAATATTAAAGAATTCTCAACAGTCTACACACCTTTTTTTCCCCCAAAACTGGCCATGTATTCAGACACAAATATTGGAAAATCAAAATAACATTGGGTGGTCTATCTGACAAAAAATGGAACAAAACAAGATGTTAACAGTAGGAGAAACAACAGGAATCATACAAACTCATAGAAATTAAACATCACACAACAAAACCCATTGATGAATGGTTCAATGAAATATATAGCTAAAATACATATTAGAAAAAGGAGAGTATTAACAATATGAGAAATGCCACAAAATATTATCCCTCAGATATGTCACAATCTTTACAACCATAAATTCACAACAGATCTCATTACTTGTACTGGGGTAGCTTAGGCTGTCAACAATTAGTCATGAATGGAGGGTTCGTGGAGTCTTATATTTTACACATGGACAATTTATGAGCTATTGCCTATTGGTAAAATTTTGGGGAAAGTGTGTCACTGTCTTTGTGAACTTACTGCTGAGCTCAACAAAACATAGTCACAGAGAAAAGTCTGGTTAAACACACAGTGAATCACAAAGCAAAATGAAGAGGAATGAAAGAAATTTGTAGACAAATGTGTGTGTGTGTGTTTGGGTGGAGATACAGGACTGGCAGTGGGGTAAGAAAGTATCTTAGTTTGTTCTGCAGTTCTGTGACAAAGACCTTGGAAAAAAAGCAACTTGGGGAGGAGAAGATGCGTTTCAAAATGCAGCCTAGTGGAGAAGAACTCAAAACAGTGAACTTGCAGGCACAAACCGAAACAGAGACCTAAAGAAGCTGCTCACCGGCTTGCTCCTCATGGGTTGCTTTGCCTGTTTTCTGATATAATCCAGTGCCACCTGCCCAGGTGTGGCACCACTCGTAGTGAGCTTGACCCTCTCGCAATAACCATTAATCAATAAAATTGAGCTAATCTACACCAATCAGATTGGTGGGCTGCAAAAAGAGATTTTTCTCTGTCTAGTCGGTCCCAATGGACCAGTTTCTTTCCATGCAATCAGGTACCGCAGCCACCATGAAATAACCACTCCTTAGACTTAATATCTATTTGTAATTGTTGGGCCATTGGCTTAGGCTTTTTACTGCCTAGCTCTCTCTTAATTATTAACCCATCTCCATTAATCTGTTTATCTCCATGTGACCTTTGGCTTACCGTGATGCCTGGGCCTCTTGACTCCCTGGTTGTTACATGTCATTTCCTTGACTTCACCTACCTCTATCCCTGTTCAGATTTCCATTAGCCAAAATGGTTTTATTCATCAACCAATAAGAGAAAAATATATTCACAACATACAAAAGGATATCCCCATCAGTTGGTGGCATTTTTTTTAGTTGAGGTTTCCTCTTCCCAGATAAGTCTACCTTGTGCAAGTTAACCCAAGACAAAAATTAAAAACAGCCAACCAAACAAACAAAACAAAAAACAAAAAACTGATTAACCAGGCCGGAGAGGATGGGAGTTGAAAGTAATTAGTATGCATTATATCCCTTCATAAAATTGTCAACTGTAATAGTACTTTGCTGTCGTGACTTCCAGTACACAAATAATGATACAGGGAAATATTATTAATTATAAAAGCTTGACCCTAGGTTAGGCTTGTTACAAAGTAGTTCTTATAATTTAAATTAATCCATACTTCTTGATCCAGGTTCTTACATGAACCTTGTTACCTTATCTCCATACTGCCCATCCTGCTTCCAATGTGTCTGGCTGGTGACTCTACCTTTCTTCTTCCCAGAGTTCTCTTTCCTTGTGGAAGTCCTGTCTATACTCTCCTACCTAGCTATTGGAGGTTTGGGTTTTTATTACACCAATCCTTGCAATATATCTTTACACAATGTACACATATCCCACAACAGTCAACAAATTTAATTAATAACAGCAAAGTATACAAACAAACACAATCTTAAAAATTCATTAATGAAAACTTCCCCCACATTCTACCACAGTTTTCAGATGGCTTTTGGGGAATGGCTTCATGGAATGGTGACTCCCATAGTGACTGTTTCAGATATATTTTTGTTTTGTTTGACACTTTATACAGTCCTTGCTACTTGGGACCTTGCTATTAATCTTGTGTCATTTTTTTCCTTTGTAGTTTTTGATCAAGACCACCAGAAGCAATTTTCTTTCTAGTTGGACCTAACAGCAATATGCTCTACTATTATATCTGGACAATAGATGAAGTCTTCCACATTGTTTCATAATACAGCTGTGTTTCCTGCTGGAGGACCTATCCCAGCCTAGAATATTGATGGCATTGAGCTGACCATACCTGCTGAAACAGTTTAAGTAGCAAGAAAAGACATGATCCCACCAGGAAACACAGCAATGGTTCCGTTTAGAGTGCAAGCAAGACTGACACTTGTCACTGGGAGATTTGGGCACTTCCACTGCATGGGGCTGACTGACAGGGAAATAGGTACTGTGTCTGATGGGATATTCGTTGTTAAACATAAATTGGATTCCTTCTATAATTGGGGAAAGAATGAGAGTGTTTGAAATATTGTTAGCATGGTATATTCTATCATTATGTGAGTGAAAATGACATGTCCTCAGCAGGGCTGCAAATAGCCCAGTCCTTGCAAAGATAAAGGGTTGCATGACCCATTTAGAAAGGAACTGTGACCAGTTAAGTGGTGCTGGGGTAAAGGGATTGCACAATGTATAGTTAAGAATTATAAATGCCAGCACTGACTTCATGGTCAGAAGTGAGAAGAAGTAGGATGAGTACGTCTTCCTTCTTTATTTCAACACATCAATAATAATGATGAAAAAAATAGCACATTAAGTCTCAAGTCTTTAGATCTATGCTGAAAATTTTAACCACATTTTCATCTTCATTTATGTCAAGATTCACAAGCATCCCCAGAGCTATACTCACATTTGTTCCTCAGGCTTTTGCTAATTTCTTCTTATTCTTTATGCTTTTCTCCTTGACATATGCTGTTGTTTAAGTCTCCTTCTGAGTTACAGGCTATAAGAGATAGATGAATTAAGTAGGGAGGGTACCATAGCCCCTCTCTTCATGGAGCTTCTAGCGACTCTTTAAGGGCATTTTACATGGTTGAAAGATACAGGCAGGATGATCCTCCCCTTCATAGATTCATTTACAACTGATTTGGAGCCTTAATTGTATTTGAGGAAAACTTCACTTTTGATGTATAACAAGATCTGAATCCTTGGGATTATTGCCCTCACAATTGTAGATTGTATTGTCACTTAAATGACAGCATAGATTTCAAGGAAGCACAGATTGCTGACAGAATGGGTACATAAGAAATCTTGGGAGACATCTTTGACTCCTGGCTGCATAGAGCTCCTTGTATATTATTTATCTCCCCCACATATGTAAGCAATTTTTGCAAAGGACTGTCACTGAACTCCAGCTCTACCAATGGTTATGACTGTCTATTTTTAAGATAATTTCTTTAAACTACCAGTCCATTATCCCAGAGCTCAGGGTCAGGATGCCTGGGCCCACATATACATGCCTTTTATTTATTCAAGCTTCCTTGGTAGGAGAAGAAATTGTACATATCAAAAAGAAAGTCTTACACTGCACCACCAAGCTATTCTGTTAGTAGAAAAGATGCAGTTAAATGACCATTGCCAATGTCTAATGAGTGAAATAATTAGTGGCATGGGGGAAGCTAAGAAGAGATGGCAAAACAATTTATAGTATGGAAGCACTTTTCCTTTCCATGTAAAAATTGTGTCTTACGTATGAATCTGCTTAAGGGGTTCTCAGTGAGTTGTTACTTGCAAGCACACTGCTATCCACAGTGAAGAGCAATGTCCTGAGAGACTTTGTGGTAGATAGATTATTATCTGAATAATCTACCTATAATTCTGGAAGGGGTGTAGTGCGCCTCCTTGATAGGTTGGGTATTACAAATGGTGTCATTCAATTACTTTAAGTTTGTCCAGGCTCCCTGACACAACTGAGTGAATTTGAATTATGAACTGTGAACAGATTGTTAATGCCAGGATCTAAAGCTTAACACCCATGTCTCCTAAAGTTATCACTGGGGTTTTATTTAATGACCTACCACTCAGAAACTCTGGAATTTTTCAGAGGGTTATTTGAGGTACACTGTACTGTTAGCTGAGGATAAGGGAAAAAATAGAGACCATAAAATCTTAGCCTTTCACTCACTGCTCTGCAACGAAAGGTTTGATGCTTCCGGTGCTAATGTGATGGATGTGGAAACTCTTCAGCAGGGTACTTCACCTTCCCTGTCCTTAAACCCTTTTGTTTAAGAAACAAAAGGCCCAACCACCATGTTTTCAGGCAGCATTGTCTGCCTTCAGGTCAAAAGTAGTGTGGCTTTTCCCCCTGTTTTATTTGGCTGTGGTTTTGTTCTGTTTTTTAAGGTCTATGCAGTAAGATCATGTTGAAAGACAACCACAAAATTGTTTTCTATTGAATGTTCAGCTGAGAGTTTCTGTCTTTAAATCAATTAAGAGGCTCTAGTTTTAAAGTTTAATAATATTGCAGACAAGAGAAGAGGGCTAAAGAAAGCCCCTGGGACCAGCCTATCACTCAGTCTCTCTGCGGCTTGCACACACCGATGAAAGATAACCTTTCAGGTTGGGGTTATGTACTTATAGAGCAAAGCAAAAGGCTCCATTGAGGCATGACACATACCAGGCTGTTCCTTTTGAAGGATATTTCTCTAATATTTCTAATAAAATGAGAGTCTTTCATAATCCCCTTTTGGAAGAAATATTGCTGCCCTAAAATATTACTCAGGATAGAGAACCAAAATTGCACAATTCCACTCTTATTTCTTGTATTTGTGTTCAACAGTGTGGCAAGGTTCTAGAAATCCTTCCGAATACAGATTTTCCAGTGTTGTGTCTTTGATTGCCTCCCACCCTACACACACCCACATGCACAATCATTTGATTTGTGATCCTGCATTGCTAGTCATCAGCACAATGAGGGTATCTGAGCTCAGCCCTGGTCACTTCTTTCACAAGGCAGAACTGGAAGTTTCAACATTGAAAAAGAAAACCATACAAATGGTCAGCAGTAACTGTCTTGTGAAAGACTGATGCCTATTCTTTAAGAGGAGCCAAGATCATGGTCATGTCTCCACGGACCCTATTACTTTTGTACACCATTTTACAAAGAAAGACAAAAGTAAACAAAATATCAACATTACTTTACCAAAGAGGAAACAGCCCCAGGAAATTTAGCTTCAGTAACATTGTGCCTCTGTGACATATAAACATTGAACCTAGGCCTTCTGACTTTGTAAACAGCATTCTTTCAACATACCTGTTATACTATAGATATTTATTTTGCTATTTAAAAATAGTGTGTAATAATAGTTAGTGCATTATGAACCACATTGGTTAATTCATGTTTTTCCTAAAGCAATTCCTGACACTTATTTCATGGTAAAAATAATACTGAATATCAAAGACATTTCTTTACTAATTATTTATTTATTTATTTGGTTTTTTGAGATAGGGTTTCTTTGTATTTCTTTGGAGGCTGTCCTGGAACTAGCTCTTGTAGACCAGGCTGATCTTAGACTCACAGAGATCCGCCTGCCTCTGCCTCCCAAGTACTGGTATTAAAGGCATGTGCCACCACCGCCCAGCTTCAAAGACATTTCTACTACTATTTTCTTCCCTCTCCTTTGGGGCACCTATATCTCTTCTCTCTTAAAGGAGCATAGCTGCAGGAAGGCATATATGTGCTGTTCATCTGGTCAGAGAAGACTGTAGAAAAGTTGTGTTGGAGAATGCTTACTGCTCAAGGTTGTAATTCACCATGTCCGGATTGCTCTCTGAGTTTGGAACAAAATGGAGGACTCCCTTTCTCAGTGTGGCTTCCTCTTCTCTGTCTAATCTTAACGTGAGAGTGTCCCTAAGCTGAGATGCCGGACCTTATTTGGAGGATGACCCTGCTCAGAGCTCCCTATAAACGCTGTACGACCCTGCAAATGCGTTGCACTCATTCCTATTTCTCATTTGATAATTAGGTGCTGTGTTAAGACCAATCAGTCCTTCCTGCCTATAACCCTAAAAACCCTTATATGCCTTACCTTTGAAACAATACAATGAGCTGTCTCTCTCAAGCTAATTCCCAGACGTTCTTTCTTTCACACTCATGCCGTGCAACCCTGCTTGTGCCAATTCTACTCCTCTCGCCCTTGTGAGGTAGTGGCCAGCAACTCCTGAGGAAAAGAACACCCACAGCTGGCACCCAAACAGGGGCCTCTGGAAACTGAGAATTTTGTGAGTATCCCCGTGCTGCCCCCAGAATGTCACCCCTTTACTTTCTTTGTTTCTTTTCAGTTTATGCACTAACTGTTTCCTTGAGTTCTACATCCTGGTCCACTCTCACAGACATTACTTCTCTAGCCTCAGATGGTCCCATGCAACCTAGACATCAGCTGACATAGCCTGTTCTTCCCTGCCTTGAACAATGACTGAACTCCCTTGGGTGCCCAAAGAACAATGCCCCAATGTCAGCAGGAAGCAGCCAGAGAGAGCAATGCCAGCTTACACAATGCCCACTTATGCAACACCCAGATACCCAATAATAAAACAGATAGGTGAGCATGAAGGGACACTAACCCATTTGAGCATGTCCCTTTGGAGTTCTTGCTCTTTCTCCCTATTCCTTCTGTCTTGCTGAAAAACGATTAGATTACATTCCTGAAGCTAGTCAGCAAGGTCTATTCCCTTATCTGACCACTTTCTCCTTCTGTGGCTGATTACCAAAGCCCGACAATCAGAAGCCCTATTTGGGTGGCCTTATTAATATGTTCAATTAAAATTAAATACCTCATCCTTACACCTCATCCTTTACCTTTATAAACCACCATTGCTAAAACTACCAACCAGATCATTGCCTACTGTCTGACCCTGGACCCCTCTGATGCAGGTATAAGGCTCTCAAAACCTATGATGACACTTCTCCATTATAAAAAAAAGTCAGGGGAGATGTTGGAGAGCCCTGCTATTAAGGTTAAAGTCCACCATGTCCAGATATCTTTCTGAGCTTGGTGCAAAATGGAGGACACCCTTTCTCAGTGGCACTTCCTCTTCTTTTTCTAGCCTTAATTGGAGAGTGTCCCTAAACTCAGAGGCCTGACCTTATTTGGTGGATGATCCTTCACAGTGCTCCCTGAAAAAACTGTATGACAAGACACATGAGTCTCACCCTTTCCTTCTGCCCATATTATGATCAATCAGCCCTCCCCACCATAACCCTCAGAAGCCTTACATACCTTCCCCCTGGAACAATAAAATGAGCCATGTCTCTGGAGCTGACTCCCAGAAGTTCCTTCAGTCATACTCACAGCTATGAAACCCTCCTTGTTCTGCTTCTGCTCCATTCACCTTGTGAGCCAGTGGTGATCAATGACCCTCGAAAGCAGATCTGCGAAGATGTGTGGAATTAACCAGAGAATGAATTTGAAACAGATGAGCTGAGTTAGGAAATTTCAAGGGGCATGGATATGGGACAATGTAGTGAACCCATGTAGCTTCATTTTTGGCCGTATCAGACTGGAAGTGCACTCCACAGTGTGATGCATTGGTGGCTTCCTGAGGCATGCCCTAATTCTCAAAACACAACACTCCCAAAGCACAACAGTCCTGTAGATTCTATTCAGTCACCCAACATGTGCTACATGTCGACTATCCTGTGCTTTTATTTCTCATCGCTTCCCTGACAAATAACAGCAATTGAGTTGCTTTAAAGTGCATTAATGTACATCCTTCCAGTTCTGGAAGCCAAAGTTTTAAATGCTCTTCTGAAGAATTCATGTGAGAATCTGTTTTGGTGACTTCCAGGGTGTATATCCATTTTCATTTCTGTGACTGCCAGAGAGGTGCTGAAGATTTTTAAAGAAATATAGCTTCCTCCTTTCTTTCTTTCTTTTTTTTTTTTTGCATAACCCAGTCACTCTTTATTGTTTTCCTTTTTTTTTAATTTAAGTTAGAAACAAGTTTGTTTTATATGTCAATCCCAGCTCCCTCTCCCTCCCCTCCTCCCCATCCCTCCCCACACAACTTCTACTCTGATCCCCATGTAGGGTGTGACCCTCCATGGTGGATGTCCAGAGTCTGTCATGTCATCCATGGTAGGGTCTGGGCCCTTCTTCATGAGTCCAGGCTAAGAGAGCATCCCTCATTGTGGGATGGACACCCAAAGTCTATTTGTATGCCAAGGATAATTACTACCCAAGGCCCCATAGATTACCTAGGCCTTCTCACTGACACCCACTTTCCTCCTTTCTAAGACAACAGGACTTTTGGCCAGTCTGGAGACCAAGCTACCCAAAAGAGAAATGTAAATTAAGTTGAGTTGTTCATTCACCTGGCAGAGAAACCACCACTCAGGAACGCTGATTCACCTTTAGCCATGGTAGGAAGAGGGGAAGAATAATTGTTCCCTTAGTGAGAAAATGTACATTTTTCTTGCCAGAATCTCATCTCTCTAGGCAACCTCCCATGGCCCTATAGCCGTGAGGCTGAGCTGGATCTGCGTACATTTGCTCAGGAAAGGATACCTTCTCCTTTTCTTTTATTATCTTATTCCCTCTGTCAGATATTTGCCAGTGGCTCAGCATGTGTTCCTGACACTCTGAGATTTCCCACTCCCTTTCCATGAAATTATTTCTTCCCTGCCCAGCCCACATGGCTGCTTAAAAAGAGTGTGGCTTTCTCTCCCCCTCTTCTTCATCTCCCTCCCCCAGGCTCTGCTTTATTGTCCTACTTTATTTAAAACTCTAATAAAATTGTCCTTGAACTTGATCTTGTGTCAGCTCTTAAACTCTTTTACTGAGAAACCTGAGAGGGTACCTCCCAGGTATGGCTACCTCAAGCACACCCATAATACTTCCATCAGCCCTCCTTCCCTGTTCCCTCTTTGCCTTTAAAGCATCTGTCCCATTTCTTAGAGGTACACAGGGCAATTTTCTTATCTTGGATTCCTTAATTAAAGCATATATCTAAGTGGCTTTTGCCATGGAAAGTAGTACCTCCAAAGGTACTGAGAATTCAAATATAGAAATAGGGTAAGAGGGTATTTTCTTTATGAAACAGCATCTCAGTAAAACATCTGACCTATAAAAGTTGTGTGCATTGTCCATTGTCAGTGTAGAAATGGAGTAGTTTTTGTTTAAAAAATTGAGATTAGAAATCTTTATCATTTCTAATCAATGTAAAAAAGGCATATAAACAGAAATAAGTAGTCAACTCTTGAAGAGTAATTCTTAAAATTACCAATACATAAATGTAAACAAAACTATTTTTGAATTGTTTTTAGGAGTTGTCTTATAAAAGTTTTTCCCCACATTGATTAGTTCTGTAAATATAGTTTAAGATACCATTTATATAAAAATTTTAAAGTTCATTTACTTAACACTGTATAAAATTACTGTTTTTAATCTGTCTGTGTCCATATATTTCCTTTTCTTCTTGATTTTATAACATATAAAGTATTTATTTCATGATATATCTTTGAAAGAATTAACTCTTACTTTTCAGTTCTTTCATAATCACTTTAATGAAGCTACAAATTCGTGAAAATATCACATACATCAATTATAGTAGCCACTTAAACCAACACTTACCAAGTCTCAAACTGAATGCATTTCAGTGAGCTACACAGTTCAAATGGCCATCCTGAAGCCATGGTACCTCACGTAGAATTTAAGTTTACACTATCCACTGTGTCTTTATACACCTATCCACTACAAAAAAGAAAGAAAAAAAACATTACATAGTTAAAACTAGAAAACACCGTGTTTTATACCCTCTCTCATGACTAACACATTCTTCACTTGTTTTCATCATTCCTAATCCACTAAAACCACTATTATTGTTCCCCTTCCTACATGTTATACATTTCAATATTTGTTTACATATTGTGTATATTTTATAGACAAGGATCTGGGTGAGGGTGAACATGATTTTGTTGTTTCTTTCAAAAAATTGGGTGACCATTCATACTATACATTTTAGGTTCATCAATTTTGTGATTTCATTTTTCTTTAGTGCTGAACTCTAAATAACATTCCACTTTTTATAGGTACCAGGTTTTTATTATCAATTCATCTGTCAATGGGCATCTAGATTGATTGCATTTCCTTGTTATGCTGAATAAGGCAACAATCAACCCGGATGTGCAAATATCACTAGGTAAGGTATGGAGTTCTCTGGGTATATGCCCAGGGAACTCTGAGCTGATTTCCATAACAACTATATTAATTTTCATCCCCAACATCAGTCAATAAACTCCTCTTTCTTTTCATCCATTTCAACATCTGTTTTTAGATTCCTCAATGACTGCTATCTTGAATAGGGTGAGACAGCATCTCCAAGTAGATTTAATGTGCATCTCTCAAAGAAAGGGATGCTGAACCCTTTTAAAAATAGTTACTGGCCATTTGTGTTTCTTCGGGTAAATTGTCTGTTCGTATTGTTAACCTTTGTGTTGATTGGCAGTTTCATTTCTTAGCATTTAATTTTTGCCACTCTTGGTAAATTCTGTACATTAGCCCCGTGCCTAAAGTATACTAGGTAAATATATATTTTTTAATTTGTGCTATTTTTCTCCTGTAAATATCTTGAATATAATATATTTATAATCCGCTGGAGCCTTGAATTGAAGGTAGCACTCATTTTATATGAAATGATGATTTACTGTGTAAAATATGAATGTGACTTTTTGGTTTCTAGTTTTTTTAAGCATGTCTTCATTTTTTTCTTTTATGTTCAGTCACTAGAAATACTTTTCAAAGTTTTCACCCTGGGAGCTTTATTCAGACTGTGTTTTGTTGATCATTTTCCTGTTCCCTTCCTTCAATGCCCTGGACATTCTTCTTTTTAGTCCCCTTCACTACCATATCCTCCTCTTCCTCTTCTGTGTTACTTTCCCCTCTTTGTACCCATGTCCATACTGATTTCCACAGTGTCTGTCCACAAGCACAGTCCCATCCAGATGTGAGTTACACTCCCAGCATTGTTTCAAATGCAGCAACTGTGATGGAATGCTTTCCATGCCCCTGGTTTCTTTCTCAGCCAGCTCATCCCTGGTATACAGAAAAGCTACTTAATATTGTACCTTGGAACTGTAAGAATCAAATCCAAGTTTTCTGGTGGAGTCTGTGAGATTCTTTATGTACACAATGTTTTTTTTTAATTTGAAGACAAGAACAACTTGACTTCATTCTGAGTTGTGGCCCTTTTGTTTAGCTTCCTTGACTTAACTGCTCTATCTAAGGCTTCTATTACTGAGTTGGATAAGAACAAAGAGAGTAGACAACCTAGTCTCATTCCAGATCATAGAGGAAACACTCTCTCACCTCTGCCCTCCCTAGCACTACATTGGCAACAGGTTAGGCGTGCATACACACCATTATATTAACCTAAAATCCTTCTATTACTACTCCATTTTTGAGCCTTAATTTGCTTTTAGTAGATGCACATAATTAGGGTTTCCTTCATTTCTAGTAGATTTGCCACCTTTCAAAAAAATTTCCTAATTCTTATTGAATAACCCTATGGACTTCATCATCATTTCTTATAACACTCTGCCTTCTGCTTTAATTTTATTATTTAGATCATCTCTATCATTGGCTAGGAGTTTTCCAGTTTTCTTTCTTTCCAAAGAGCCAGCTCTTTGTGCATTGGTTGTATGTATTGATCCTTTAGCCACCATTCTATTAACTTCTGCTTTTATATTTATTCCCTGTATTCTATTAAATATAGGATTTTCTAGTACTTTGAAGTGAATTATTAGAGTATTTATTTGAGATCTCTCTGATTTTAAATGTAAGCACTAATAGTTATACATTTTTCTTTCAGAACCACTTTAGCTATGTCTCAGATGTACTAGTAGATTATTCTATCATTTTCATTTGATTCTACCAATTTCATTATGTCTTGTTAGAATTTTCAATGACACACTCTGCGTGCAAAAATTCCATGTCCAAGCATTTGTGAGTTCTCATGGGCTGTCTTGCTGCTAGCTTCTGGTTTGATTCCATTAGACTCTGATAATCGTTTATAAAGAATTATTTTGATTTTTTTACATGTGAGTATTAAGACTTGCTTTATGGCCTATTATGTGAAAGATTTTGGAGAAGTTTCATCAGCTACTGAAAATAATGTTCATTCTTCATTTGTTGGATGGCTTATTCTGCATGTAGCTGTTTAACCCAATTGATCCATGATATGATTTAAGTCATTAAGTTTGAGGCCTGGTCTTTAGGAGGGATTTCATGGGTGGTGCTGTGACCCTGTTTAAAAGCCATGGTTGAGGAAGTCATAGGCCCCCATATGGAACCAATTATTGTCATTTTGTGAAATACCTTCTAAAAATTTACATTTATACCCATAGATTTGGGCTATTCTTGACCTTAGAAAAGCTTCTGTTTTTTAGTGAGCAGCAGTCAATGCAGAGACTCATAAATGGTCAGAGTTCTAAACATGAGTGACTGAGTGCTCAGTCCTACATAGGATATGCTTATCAACCAAGGCGCAGAGATGAATGGGTAGAAAGAAAATGCAAGAGCAGAGGATGGTGGTGAGTGCTGTGAAATGCTCTCTCCCGGGAATGATATGGCCATTGCGTTCATGAACTCACAGTAGTGGTGGTTACCTGCACAAGGCCTCACCCTCCCTGGGGATCAGAGTGGGGATTGGGTGAGGGACTGGGGGACCTTGTGGGGAGGGCAGGAGACGAGGGGAGGGAGATAGAGCTGGGATTGGCATGTAAAACAATCTTGTTTCTAACTTAAGTAAAAAAAATAAAAATAAAAGACTTGTACAAAATCAGGCCAGGCAAAATTCAAGCATGGATGTGGACTAACTCAGGAGGACATGCCCCTAACTGATGAAGCATTGCTGGAGGAGGGAGCATCATTATTATTTGTGGATGCCACATTTAGGTTGCCCATGCCCCTCTAGGTGGCCTTATAAATATTTACATAGGTCAATACTAATTGGTACTAATTATACTTAGTGTTTGTTTTGTTGAGTGGGGAAGGGGAATATGTTGGGGGAGAAATAGAAAGAGCATCTTTCTTAGAGTCAAGGACAGTTGCCACCTAGGACCTTCCCGGGACACATCCTAATGCAGCAAAACAGAGGGTCTCAGGCACCGAGGGGGAAAGTTGAATGGATGAAAAAGGGATGAATACAACTGTATTTCATTGCATACATGCACGGGATTTTCAAAGAATGTTCACATGAATGCTGAAATGAAATATAAGGTGTTCAGTCAGTGTCTATTCTGTCTGGGAGGACGCAGTTTTTCTCTCCTCTTAGTTTGCTGTTTTATAGATGACAGCTGCTAGGTCTAGTAATTCAACCAGGTTAAATAAACATGCTTGCCCACCCGCATTTGCTATTTTAGGCCATTTGGGGCACCATAGCAGCTTCTTCTTCTTCTTCTTTTTCTTTTTCTTCTTTTTCTTTTTCTTCTTCTTCTTTTTCTTCTTCTTCTTCTTCTTCTTCTTCTTCTTCTTCTTCTTCTTCTTCTTCTTCTTCTTCTTCTTCTTCTTCTCCTTCTCCTTCTCCTTCTCCTTCTCCTTCTCCTTCTCCTTCTCCTTCTCCTTCTCCTTCTCCTTCTCCTTCTTCTTCTTCTTCTTCTTCTTCTTCTTCTTCTTCTTGTTATCATTATTATTTAAATTATAAAAAAAGCTTGCTTCACATGCCAATCCCACCTCCCTGTCCCTCTCCTCGTACCCTTCCCTCCACCAACCCCCCCAACTCCTCACCACCCCCCTCGCTCCCCGGGTGGATGAGGCACTCGATGGTGGATCTCCAAAGTCTGTCATATCATCCAACACAGGGCCTAGGCCCTCCCCCATGTATCCAGACTGAGAGAGCATCCCTCCATGTGGAATGGGCATGCCAGGGATAGACATTGATATACTACCCAAGGTCCCAAAGATTGTTGAGGCTTCCTCACTGACACCCATGTTCAGGGGGTCTGGATGAGTCCCATGCTGGCCTGTCAGCCATCACTTTTACCATCTGGTCTTGACCCCTTTGCTCATCACTCCTCCCTTTCTGTAAATGGATTCCAGGAATTCAATTCAGTGTTTAGCTGTGGGTGCCTGCCTCTGCTTCCATCAGCCACTAGATGAAGGCTCTAGGATGGCATATAAGGCCATCATCAATCTCATTATTGGGGAAGGACTTTTTTTTTATTCTTTTTTTTAAATTTAGATAAGAAACAAGGTTGCTTCACAAGTCAGTTCCAGGTCCCTCTCCTTTTCCCTCCCCTCCTCCCGTGCCCTCCCCCTATCCCCCCCCCGTTATCCCCTCATTCCCCCAGGGAGGGTGAGGCCCTCCATGGGGGTGTCCATAGTCTGTCATTTCATATAGGGCAGGGCCTAGACCCTTTCCCAAGAGTTCAGGGTGAGAGTGCACCTCACATTGTTCTATGGGAGTCCAAAGTCCGTGTGTATACTTGGGATGGGTACTGATCTGCTGCCCAAGGCTCAATAGATTACCTAGGCCTCCTCACTGACACCCAGATTCAGGGGGTCTTGATCAGTCCCATGCTGGATTCCCAGGCTGATGCCTGGGATTCAAGAGTTAACCTTTGTCTGGTCAGCTGTTTCTGGGGGTTAAACCAGCCCAGTCTTAATCCCTTTGATCATCAGTCCTCCCTCTCTGATACTGGCTTTCTTGAGTTCAGCTCAGTACTTAACCAGCCACTAAATGTAGTTTCTGTTTCCCCAGACTCTCTGGCCATAGGATTGTAGGCTGGCACTCCCCAGATCTATGTCTAAAATCCATATATGAGAGAGTACATGCCATGTTTCTCTTTTTGTGACTGGGTTACCTCACTCAGGATGGTTTCTTCTAGTGTCATCCATTTGCCTGCGAATCTCATGATTGCATTATTTTTTTCTGCTGAATAGTACTCCATTGTGTAGATGTACCACATTTTCTCTATCCACTCTTCGGGTGAGGGACATCTAGGTTGCTTCCACGTTCTGGCTATTACAAATAAAGCTGCTATGAACATAGTGGAACAAACATCTTTGTTGTATGAATGGGCATCTTTTGGATATATGCCTAAGAGTGCAGTTGCTGGGTCTTGTGGTAGGTTTATTCCCATTTTTCTGAGGAATCTCCATACTGCTTTCTATACCTCTTTCTTTTATTTTATGGTTTGTTGTGGGTGGTATTTTTCTTTACTTTGTTTTCCATTGGATCTCACATACACAGTATCTAATCAGCTATCTTATTATTCCAGGATCAAAATGTCTTAATTTAATCACACTTTACATACCTAATACTGTCTTTATAAACCTCTGAATTTAATAGATGCATTGTGATGAAACTAATCCCTTACAGGACATGGAGATTTAAGTTTTCAAAATAAAAAATAATGTGATAAGTAAGCACATGAAAACACATTTGTGTGTATACACACATATAAATTTGGAACATATATTCCAAATATACATGTATACACAAATAATATGTAATATATAATATTAAATTCCCCAAATTTCCTTATCAGACTGTCACTGATGATAGGAAGTTTTCAGACAACAGGTCAGGCTCTCTGTGCTTTCTAAGCACAAAAAGATATCCTAAGATTTCACTTCCCTGTTTAGGAGGTTTTTATCAGAACAGCTGAGGGCCTAGCACATGTACTATGTAAAATACTGGTGTTTCAGAACCCTTAGGCCTCAAGTGTCCCACTCTAGTCCTGTGGGATGGCTAGACCTTTGAGATTTCCTCTTCAGCCATGAGAGCTCTGTGCCTGAGACCCTCTGTTTTGCTGCATTAGGATATGTCCCGGGAAGGTCCTAGGAGGCAACTGTCCTTGACTCTAAGAACGATGCTCTTTCTATTTCAATTTTACTTTTCTACTTCTCCATTCAGATAATATTAATTGAGCATTGTTTATATTCTAGGGATGGCACAGGCCCCACAAATATGGAAAATACATGCTTGCTCTTACAAATGTCAAGCATAAAGACTGAAGTCACTTCAATATAAGATAATGTATTTCAGTTGTGAGCACACATTTGCATCCACATTGCTATTTCTTTAAAGCATAGTAATAATCACAGTAAGCGTGTCTGGGGCTGGATTAACTGGGCGCCTATTCTCAATTCAGCATGTGTGTTTCAGAGTATTGACACAGCCTAGAAACAAGTGGTAAGTTTACTGACAAGGCTGCTATGGGGAGAACTAATAAAACTGAAGTGCAAGATAAACACTCAAGGCCTGCTTCCCAAGCATCCAACATTACTATAAAGGGAAGGTCTGCTTCAAAATCTCAGTGGAATCTCTATGTCAACAAATATACCAGAACTAATGCTTGCTGGGTGTCTGAAAATTCTCTCTCTCTCTCTCTCTCTCTCTCTCTCTCTCTCTCTCTCTCTCTCTCTCTCTCTCTCTCTCTCTCTCTCTCTCCCTCTGTTTGTGTGTGTGTGTGTGCCTGTGTAAAACTGAATGTGTATCTACAGGCAGGAGCTTGTTACACAGAGTATCTTGGACTTGAAATCAGAATGTAGGAGCAAGCTTCCTGATATCTAATAATAATGTAAGTATGATCAGAGGCATGGGAAATCCAGGCCTGTGCTTCCTTTTTATAAATTGGCATTATAAGTAATATCAATGACCAATGCTGTTGCCCAATAAGGCTCATTTGGAATTCAGATGAAATATGTCTCTGAAAAGGAGATGCTTCTGATAAAAGGAATTATTCAAAGGGCTTGGCTTTCAGAACAGTGTCACTTAAACTGATAAACCCAGCTAATGCCCTCAATCCTGCCCGTCACCCATACCTGTACCATATCTTCCTGTATTCCATGACTGCATAGTGAGCAATGCACAGCAGACTGTCTAGGTCCAAGCAGTGCCAGTAGAGCTGAAGTGTAAACAACAGGGGTAGCCTGCTGCCCAGGCTCAGAGCCAGCTATGGAGGTAAGATCGATGGGTGATGAGGAGGAGTGACGGTGGCAGCAATATGCAAACATTATGTCAAGCACACTGACTGAGCTACAAACCAGGGAGCTCCCGGATAGGGAAGCTACCTTCTAAGAGGGGGTTAGACACTGCAGAGCAGGATTATCCTAATCTTGTTTCTTGTCACTGACTTGAAGTTTGTGGCCGGTGCTGCCCTCTCAAAGGTAACATTTCGTTCTGTAACTCTTCTCCTGCGCTGGAATGTGGTCATTCTTCCTTCCTCAAAGCTCCTTCCTCCTGTCACCTCTCAGAAGGTTCTAACTCTTCTCAGATGCATGTTCTGAAAAGTAAGATTGTCAATTTCTGCTTTTTGTTGTTGATTCCAATTGATGTTAACTTATTCAGAAATGCACCACTCTCCACACAAGTTCAGCCTGTTTCAGAGAGATATCTCTTTTTGAGATGACATCTCTCTGTCTTGCTCTGGTGAGGCTCACAGGGGAGCGACTTGAGCAACCCCCCTTCCTTAGCCTCCTGAGTAGCTGATATTATAGTATATTCTGTGTTATCAAAAAAGTCCTCTTAAACTTTTATGCTGTATGCTCATATCTAATGTACAAAATATCTGTGATTTTTGTATTTTATTCTAGTTCATGTGTTTAATCTTCAGGAAAGCTACTGGGTGAAAGACCTGCTATCTTTCAGCTTCCCAATGATACTGAAGTTTACTTCCTCTGGGAGGCTCCAGAGTGGACAGGCTTCTGGGCTACACTTATTATCTTGCCCATTTAGATACACTCTTGTTTGACTAGTAATGTTCTGAGTTTATATATTGACCCAAAAACTGTCCATTCTGTGAGCTTGGTATAGTTCCATAGTTACTTATGTTGTCTCAAAATTCTCCCAGTTGTTGCTGGTGTGGATTTGACACAAAATAGAGTCATCTGTGAAAATGGAGCCTGAATTGAGAAAATGCCTCTATAAGATGCAGCAGTAGCAAATCTGTGGGGTATTTTCTAAATTAGTAATAGGTGGGGGAGAGCCCAGATCAGTGTGTGTGGTGCCATCCCTAAACTGGTGGTCTTGTGTTCTATAAGAAGCAGACTGAGCAAGCCATGGGGAGCAAGTCAGTAAGCAGCACCCTCCATGGTCTCTGCACCAGCTCCCAACTCCAGGTTCCTGCCTGCTTGAGTCCCTGTCTTACTTTCAGTGATTAACTGTTCTATGGGGCTTATTCCCTAAGTTGCATTTGATCATGGCGTTTCATCATGGCGATATAACTATAATGAAAACACAGATGTTGTCCAGATACACACATGTTATTGTACTTTATGCTAATGTATCTACGTCATCCACCATCCTCCCAAAACTTATATTCCCACCTCCTGCCTATCTTCTTCGTACTCTCAAATAGAATATTCTGCTTTGGTGTCATATCCATGCTCTCATATTCTTGCCTCTCTCTCCCTTATGATCTCTTCCTCTGTCCTTCATAAAGCTGAATCTTGAGTTTCCTGATGTAAACACATGCATGCACATATTCTTCACATATAGAGGAAAATGCATGGCATTTGACTTTCAGAGTCTAGCTTATTTGATTTAGCATGATCTTATTCATTTCTGTCTGTTTTCCTGTAAATGTCATCAGTTTATTTTTCTTTATGGATGAATGAAACACCATTCTGTATATGCCCCTCATTTTGTTTACTCCTTCATCACTGTACAGACATATGAATGGTTTTCCACTTTGACTATTGTGAGTCAGTCAGGGTAAGCAATGAATGACTAGTATTTCTGTGGAATGTTGACTTATAAACCTTTGAATAATATACACAGAAGTGGTATAGGTAAGTTATACAGAAGTTCTGCTTTAATATCTGAGGAGTTTCCATAGCGACTTTTAGAGTAGTGTCACTGATTTACTGCAATAAATACTGCTGGCAGGATATAACTCTCTTGCTCCCCACACCTCACAAACAGCAGCTTTCATTTGCTTTCTTATGACAAGCTATTGTTTCCTTCGATGAGAGAAAACTTAAATCTTAATCTGCATTTTTCTGTTGGCTAAGAAGGTTGAATCCCTTTTAAAATCTTAGCCATTTGTATTTCTTCTCTGAGAACTATCTATTCAGATCATCACCACATTTGTTGATTGGATTATGTGATTCTAATTAAGTGGTTTTATTAATGTTTTAATCAAATGGTATAGTAATGTGAATTAATCAAACAGTTTGAGCTTTGTAGTCCTGTATTTAAGCAATTTAACTCCCTTAGACATATCACATTAGATACATATTTTTCTCCAGCCTGCAGACTGTCTCCTCACTCTGATGCTGTGCAGAAAGTTTTGCATTGCATGCAATTCAGAGTTCCTGTCCTTAGGGTTATATCGTGTGCAATGAAGTCCTTTAGATAAAATCCTTGCTTTTGCCTATGTTCTAAAGTATATACCTGTGTTTTCCTCTGATAGCTTCCAGGTTTTATTCCTACAGTAAAATCTTTAATCTACTCTGAACTGGACATTTTGAATGGTAGCAAACATGATCTGGTTTCATTCTTCTGCGTTGTGACACCCAGTTGCCCTCCCACTTGTCACGGGAACTATCACATTCGCACTGGCTGTTTTTGACATTTCTGTAAGAAGTCAGGTTTCTGGGGTGGTGTATTTATTTCTGAGAACTTTCTTCCATTACATTGATCTGCTTGTCATTGATTGTGTTGGTTCATGAAGTTTCCTTTCATTGCTAAGGCTCTGCAGTATAATTGGAGATCAAGTATTGTGATACCACCTACCGGCAATGGCCTTTTCTCCTTAGACATGCTTGGATATTCTTATCTCTGTATGTGTGCTTCCATATATATTTTATAGTTGAATTTCTTATTTCTGTGAATATGGGCATTGGAAAACTGATTGAAATTGCGTTGAATATGCAAATCACCTTTGGTATTGCAGATATTTTCGCAATACTATTTCTGGTGTTCTCATATCTGATGCTTAGGAGAACATTGCAATCTTCCCATCTCCCAGTGTCCTCATAAACTCTGACTTTCAGCATCTTAAGGTTTTCACTGTAGGTATCTTTGACTTCCTTACTTAATTCCTTACTTATTTTATTCCTACCTATTTATTTTTATTCTTATTTTTCCAGAATTTTTTATTTCAATTAGAAACAAGCTTGCTTCACATGTCAGTTCCAGCTCCCTTTCCTTCCCCTCCCCCCTTCCCCTTCAACACTCCCCAAACCCCTCACCAAATTCCCACTCCACTCTCCAAGGAGGGTGAGGCCCTTCATGGGGGATCTCAAAATCTGTCATATCATCTCTAGGTCCTCTCTCATGTGTCCAGGAGGAGACAGCATCCATCCATGTGGAATGGGATTTCAAAGTTCATCTGGATAATAGGAATAAGTTCTGATCTATTGCTGAGGCCTCCTCAGTGACACCCACATTCAGGGGGTCTGCATCAGTCCCATGCTGGCCTCTCAGCTATCAATCTGGGGTCCATGAGATCCCCCTTTATCAGGTCAGCTGTTTCTGTGTGTTTCACTCGCTAAGTCTTAACCCCTTTGCTCATCACTCCTCCCTCTCTGCAACTGGTTTCCAGGAGTTCAGTTCAGTGTTTTAGCTGTGGGTGTCTGCCTCTGCTTCCTTCAGCCACTGGATGAAGGTTCTAGGATGGCATACAAGGAAGTCATCAATCACATTATCAGAGAAGGGCATTTAAGGTAGTGATTGCTAGTTGGTGTCATCCTTGTAGGTCTCTGGATATCTCGCTAGTGCCAAATCTCTCTTCAAACCTATATAATAGCTCCTTCTATTATGGTATCTCTCATCCTGCTCTCCTGTCTTCTTCCCCCTACTCAACTTTCCTGCTCTCCATGTCCTCCTCTGCCCTCCTCTTCAACCCTCTCTTTCTCCCAGCTTTCTTGTCCCTCCCCTCATGCTCCTAATCCCTTAAGAAAAATTCTGTCCATTTCCCCTTCTCTGGGGTACCATGCACATCTCTCTTAGCGCCCTGCCTGTTTCTCAGACTCTCTGGCTTTGGGATTGTGGGCTGACACTCCCCTGTTTCATGTTTAAAATCCATATATGAGGGAGTACATGCTTATCTTTTTGTGACTGGGTTACCTCACTCAGTATGGTTTTTTCTAGTGCCATTCATTTGCCTGCAAATTTCAAGATTGCATTGTTTTTTCCCACTGAATAGTACTTCATCATGTAGATATACCATATTTTCTCTATCCACTCTTCAGTTGAGGAGCACATAGGTTGCTTCCAGGTTCTGGCTACTACAAATAATGCTGCTATGAATATAGTGGAACAGATGTCCTTGTTGTTAAAATTTGCATTTTTGGGGGATATGCCTAAGAGTGGAGTTGCTGGATCTTGTGGTAGACTGATTCCCATTTTTCTGAGGAATCTCCATACTGATTTCCAAAGTGGTTGTATGATTTGGCACTCCTACCAGCAGTGGAGGAGTGTTCCTCTCTCTCCACATCCCCTCCAGCATAAATTGTCCTTGGTGTTTTTGATTTTAGCCATTCTGACAGGAGTAAGATGGTATCTCAGAGTTGTTTTGATTTGCATTTCTCTGATGGCTAAGGATGTTGAGCACTTTCTCAAGTGTCTCTCAGCCATTTTAAAGTTCTCTATTGAGAATTCTCTATGTAGTTCAGTCCCCACTTTTTTATTAGATCCTTTGGTGTTTTGGAGACTTGCATCTTGAGTTCTTTGTAAATTTTTGAGATCAGTCCTCTGTCAGCTGTGGGGTTAGTTAATATCTTTTCCCATTCTGTGGGCTGCCGTTTTGTCTTGTTGACTGTGTCCTTTGCCTTCTATAAGCTTCTCAATTTCTGGTTTTCCTTCTTCTAAATCATCTTTACTTTATATCTCTTTTTCTGACCATGTGAATCTTATCAGCTAAACAGCATGCCTAAATTTAATGAAGTGGCTGGCCCTGTTCTATTCCTTGGCTTTCTCGGAGTAGCTTCATGACAAAGTACTAGTTTCATGCCACCAAGAAGCATACCTTTGGTTGTTCAGTAACACCACTTAATTGTTTGATATCAGAACCTCTTAAAAGAACACTGTGCTTTTTGCACCAATGCAGAGTCAGGAAGCACCCCTAAAAGGAGCTGTGAGCCTCTTGTTGTCTCTAGCAAACAGAGCCCACCCTAGAAAATGCTGCTACCAAGAAGCCATGCTCATCCGTATTAAAACGTTTTTCAGGTTTTTGTGGAAATCCATGCCCCAATTTTGCGGCACCATTTGTAGATGGAGGTTTGTGTCTTGCCTGGTCCCACAGCAGATTAGACCCAAATGAACACAAAAATATGTGTATTAATTTATAAACTGTTTGCTGATCCTTAGGAGTTTTTACTAGCTAGCTTTGTCTTAATTATTAATCCATTACTACTAATCTCTGCATTTCTACATGGCTTTATCTTACCAGAGAACCCCTGGTGCATTCTATCTTCCTGGTCTCTACAAGGCATCTATCTCTGGAAGCTTCTTCTGCCTTTCTCCCCAGCATTCTCCTTATCTGGTAGCCTCACCTATACTTCCTGCCTGGTTACTGGTCAATCAGTGTTTTATTCATCAACCAGTAAGAGAAACATATATACAAAAGGACATTCCCCCATCACCCTTCCTCCCAGCCCACCTTCTTCCTCTTGGGACTTAAAACTCTTTATACAAACCTGGAGTCTCTGTTGTCCATTCTTACAATCCTTTTGACCCTTTCCTTCTCATGAATATCCACAGTAAGGGACCCCATAGTCACTACACTTGGCTATGACCCAGACCAGGCAATGGCAACCAAAGAAGAGAGTGTCTTTCCCCAAAAAATAAGACTGGGTATCTACACCAAGAAACAACTTAAACATCATAACTGCAGGTGCCTAGATGCCAGCAAGAAAAGACAAATAGGAACAACAAAGAAAACAAACCTCTTACAGAATCCAGAATATGATTTTAATAGACCCTGAGAAAAGCAATATAGCTGAAGTTTAAGACAAGGACTTCAAAATAGCAGTCAAGAATATGTTTGAGAACCTCAAAGAGAATATGAATAAATGCCTCGAAGAAGACAATGCAAATACAACCAGTTGAATGAAACAATGAAAACAAATCACGACAGGAACGTAGAATGTAACACATAAATTTAGTTACTAAAGAAAACCCAAACTGAAAAAACAAACAAAAAGCCCTGGAAATGAAAAACTAAGAATGTCAAACAAAAACTCCTTGATGCAAACTGAGCCAACAAACTACAAGACATGGAAGATAGAATTTTCAGGTGTAGGAGATAAAACAAATGGGTAGTTTAGTCAAAGAAAATGCTAGATGTTAAAAAATTAATGTAAAACTTTCAAGAAATCTGAGATACTTTGAAGAGACCAAATCTACAAACAATGGGAATAGAGGGAGAATAAGAAACTCAGATCACTGGGTGTATTCCTTCTGAGTGGAAAATTCTAGCTAAAAGTCCAATAAGATAGAAAGAAGAAAGAAAGAAAGAAAGAAAGAGAGAAAGGAAGGAAGGAAGGAAGAAATCAAGAAGCAAACTTGAATCACCTGAATTAATGTCTCCGAAGTATGTAAGCACTCCTCAAGATGAAGATAACTTCTAAATGAAAAATTCACCTGTGGTTGTTTTATGTAGTTCCTTGAAAGATAATATACATATAACACTCAATATGCTACACAGACGCTATTCTTTTTCTTTATATAATTTCAAATATTTAGATGTTGGGTATGGTTAGGATCTTACATGCTTTCCCCAAATCTAAGTATTAGGAGCTCTGTTGCCAGCCTGTGGCACTTGGGACTGGAGGACACAGAAAGTGTGGTCTTTAAAGGGATAAGGTGACCCTGGTACTGCTGCTCTTCTGATTACCTTCTGGTACGCAGACGATTGTATGTTACAGTACCACAGATCCAAGGCAACAGAGCTGACCCACCAGAAATTAAACTCTCTGAAACCATGAGCTTAAATTAACCTTTTGTCTTTTAAAGTTTTCCATTTCAAGTATTTTTTGCAGTGCCAGAGAGCTGTTTCTTCCTTTTATTGTTCAAAAGGGGGAGTATTCCACATGTTTGTTCCAGGGAGAAGCCAGAAGCCAGCCTCTTCATCAAAATAGTCCTAGGAGAGGAAGCCAAGCAGAAGCCAACCTCTTGTAGAAGCCTGATGGCTGTGCATTTTTAAACATATTTGAACTAAAGACATGCTACATTGAGAAAAACAAGAGGGATTATATAAGCACTTTGCTAGAGAGAAATCCACATACACTGGCTGGGTTGCCAATGGGTTTAGTAGTAATTCCTTGTCCCAGCTGGGGTAGAACTAGAAAACAAGAGTTCTATCTCTGTAAATAATGCACTACCAAGAAACTCTTGATTTTGTGTACTTTACTCCAAGCACATTAGAATTGAAGTTGAATTTTATAGAACACACACACACACACACACACACACACACACACACACACACTTCAACTGCACATTATCTGTCTACTTAACAAATGTATAACTGACTTTTCTGTTTCTTTTTTTTTTTTTTTTTTTTTTTTTATTAATATTTTTTTATTTTCCATTTTAAATTTAGATAAGAAACAAGGTTGCTTCACAAGTCAGTACGAGGTCCCTCTCCCTTTCCCTCCCCTCCTCCCGTGCCCTCCCCCCATCCCCCCCCCGTTATCCCCTCATTCCCCCAGGGAGGGTGAGGCCCTCCATGGGGGTGTCCATAGTCTGTCATTTCATATAGGGCAGGGCCTAGACCCTTCCCCAAGAGTTCAGGGTGAGAGTGCACCTCACATTGTTCTATGGGAGTCCAGAGACCGTGTGTATACTTGGGATGGGTACTGATCTGCTGTCCGAGGCTCAATAGATTACCTAGGCCTCCTCACTGACACCCAGATTCAGGGGGTCTTGATCAGTCCCATGCTGGATTCCCAGGCTGATGCCTGGGATTCAAGAGTTAACCTTTGTCTGGTCAGCTGTTTCTGGGGGTTCAACCAGCCCAGTCTTAATCCCTTTGATCATCAGTCCTCCCTCTCTGATACTGGCTTTCTTGAGTTCAGCTCAGTACTTAACCAGCCAGTAAATGAAGTTTCTGTTTCCCAGACTCTCTGGCAATAGGATTGTAGGCTGGCACTCCCCAGATCTATGTCTAAAATCCATATATGAGAGAGTACATGCCATGTTTCTCTTTTTGTGACTGGGTTACCTCACTCAGGATGGTTTCTTCTAGTGTCATCCATTTGCCTGCGAATCTCATGATTCCATTATTTTTTTCTGCTGAATAGTACTCCATTGTGTAGATGTACCACATTTTCTCTATCCATTCTTCGGGTGAGGGACATCTAGGTTGCTTCCAAGTTCTGGCTATTACAAATAAAGCTGCTATGAACATAGTGGAACAGACATCTTTGTTATATGAATGGGCATCTTTTGGATATATGCCTAAGAGTGCAGTTGCTGGGTCTTGTGGTAGGTTTATTCCCATTTTTCTGAGGAATCTCCATACTGCTTTCCAAAGTGGCTGAACCAGTTGGCACTCCCACCAGCAATGGAGGAGTGTCCCCTTTCACCACATCCTCTCCAGCATAAATTGTCATTGGTGTTTTTGATTTTAGCCATTCTGACAGGAGTGAGATGGTATCTCAGAGTTGCTTTGATTTGCATTTCCCGGATGGCTAAGGATGTTGAGCACTTTCTCAAGTGCCTCTCAGCCATTTTAGACTCCTCTATTGAAAACTCTCTATTTAGTTCTGCAGCCCACTTCTTAATTGGGTCCTTTGCTGTTTTGGAGACTTGCTTCTTGAGTTCTTTGTAAATTTTGGAGATCAACCCTCTGTCAGATGTGGGATTAGTGAATATTTTTCCCATTCTGTGGGCTGCCTTTTTGTCTTGCTGACTGTGTCCTTTGCCTTACAGAAGCTTCTCAGTTTCAGTAGGTCCCATTTATTAATTGTTGAGCTCACTGTCTGTGCTACTGGTGTTATGTTCAGGAAGCTGTCTCCTGTACCAATTCTTTCAAGGGTACCACCCACTTTCTCTTCTAAGAGGTTCAGTGTGGCTGGATTTATGTTGAGGTCTTTGATCCATTTGGACTTAAGTTTTGTGCATGGCGATAAACATGGATCGATCCGCATTTTTCTACATGCCAGTCTCCAATTATGCCAGCACCATTTGTTGAAGATGCTTTCTTTATTCCATTGTATATTTTTAGCTTCTTTGTCGAAGATCAGATGTTCGTACGTGTGTGGGTTAATACCCGGATTTTCAATTCGATTCCATTGGTCTGCCTGTCTATTTTTGTGCCAATACCAAGCTGTTTTCAGGACTATAGCTCTATAATAGAGCTTGAGGTCAGGGATATTGAT